>NC_044978.1:20766243-21379451 GCF_008728515.1 Papio anubis
GACTGCGGCATTGTATCAACAGAATTCTTATATTACATATGTGCTACACTGAATTTGTTTATCCTGATGCCCAAGAACTCTCTGAAATCATTAAATGTCAAATGTAAATTTAAAATGCTCTTTTTTAACTAGGTAAACTTTCCTAACTTGAGCTAAACGAAGAACATAAGCTGCTGACCAGGTGGAACCTGTGATTTTGCAAGCCAAACTTTCTTCTGTTTCCCTGGTCTAGAGGTTGTACCAATTCATTAATCATCCCATATTTCCCAAATTAGAGTATATCCAGTGGGTATTATCTCCTGAAATATAAATTAGCATAAACATTTCCAAGAAGTTTGCAGGGAAGTCTTTTATGTTCTGTGGCCCAATAATGGCATACCTTCCTGCATTTAGAATTCCTTTCTGACAAAACCACAGTAATTATGCTTAAAAGCTGGTTAGGTTAGGTGGCACTATGTATTTCCCTGGCCTTCGTACACCATGACATATACACAGCTACACATTTGTGGGACCCCCGTCTATCATCATTTTTTGGGTAATGAGTACTTGGGATTTTTGAGAAGCTTTTATTTCTAATGTAGTTTTACTGATCATGCACAGGCTTATAATTTGAACTAGAATGTGGCACTTACTGATGTCTGAGATTCATCTTTTTATTTCTCCAAAACTAGGGAATCATATTCCATAAAGTCATCAACTTAAATGTTTTAACCAAATACTCCAAGAGAGCATGGAGAGAAGATGGAGCAGACAGAGAGAGAATTGGATGGGAATGCCTTTTAAGTACCTCCTTACATGGCAGGGACAGCAAGGCTGAGAAGAAAAGTGGCACTTCTCTCCTCTAGTCTTTTTAAGAGAAGACTCAAGGCAAGGTTGTCTGGGGAAAGGCCGCTGGCTGTGAATGGCCTGAATGAGAGCTACCAGCCCATCAGAAGATAGACTTAGAGTGACAGCCATTTTCTCAGCCAGTTCAGAAAATAAAAGAAAGTATCACAAAGCAAGAGGCCTGCAAGTCCCAGACACATTTCTACACTTGAGTCCATCATTAACTCATGATATCTACACCAGGATGCAGATTTCTGGATGGCCACGGAAAACACCAGGTGTCTGTTAAGTTTGCCAGAAGATGACCCATATGTTCAGTCAGATCCTGTGATTTCATAAGAGTTTCACCTTTAATCAGACTGCCGTGAGCTGGAATGTCATGTTTTCCCGGTTTGTAATTTCAATTGAATGCCCATCACCAGTAAATGTGAAGTCGTTTTTCTTTTTTTAACTTTGAAGAGTGTAGCAAAAGGGAGGCTGTATCTGAAACCAAACCTAAAAGCACGGTGAATGAAAGGAGGAGCAGATTACCTCAAGGTGAGAAGAAAATCCAAAAGCCACATATAAAGAGGGAAGTCAGACCCGGGATTCAGAGCAGAGCAACTGCACAGCCAAGCTTTGTGGCAAGATATTCAGTCTCTATCACATTCCCTGCTAACTCTTCAAATCACAGTATTAACAGTGGAAGTGGATTGCTCTGTAAATGCTACATGCTTGCTTTACTTTTCACATAATAAACCAACAATTGTTGGACTACATAGGATAGGCAATCTTTCACCATCAGAGTAATTCTGAAATATATCCTAGAGATTTCAGTAGACTGCGATGGTGACAGGAAACAATGGGAGCCAAATGACATTGGGCAAACATTCAGGAGTCCACGGTGACTATTCTTTCATTTTCAGATTTGCATTTAACTTAATAAGTAGACAAAAATCAAAATAAACACATAGGAAAACTGAGCTCCAAGCAGAATTGTAGAGGCTACCTGGAGCTTACCCAGGAGCTCAGACATTACAGAGCCACAGAAGGAGCAGACAGATGGTGCCTAGAACACAGCGACTGTCACTCCGTGGCTGAAGTGTCTACTCAACACCTCCGCTGCATTTTCTCCTCAACTGCCAGCCCAGGGCAGCTGGCCAAGTTGTAGAAACTGCCACTGTGTGATTCCCTCAGTAACCCAACCGCACTTTTCCATTGGAATTGCTTTCCCAAATAAACGGGTCTTCAGGATTTTAAGCATTTACCCTTAAAAACTTTCCTCCTGAACATGCAGTCAGTGTTCTCAATTTGACTTTGCCAGATTTGCCATCTGTGCTTAAGCTTTTGGAAAATTCTGCAGTTGCCCTTGCTGCACATTTTCAAGTGGTAACATCACTCCGCATCTCAAAGGATGCTTGCTGTGCTGAAACGAAAAACACAGTTGGCCTCAGGAGATCCAGATCCAACAACTCACCTTGGGAAAGTCCCAACCTTTTTACATGTTAATTCTTAAAAATTTGTATAGTGGGGCACGGTGGCTCACACCTGTAATCTCAGCACTTTGGGAGGCGGAGGCGGGAGGATCATGAGGTCAGGAGTTCAAGACCAGCCTGACCAACATGGTGAAACCCCATCTCTACTAAAAATACAAAAATTAGCCAGGCATGGTGACACACACCTGTAATCCCAGCTACTCAAGAGTCTGAGGCAGAAGAATTGCTTGAACCTGGGAGGCAGAGGTTGCAGTGAGCCAAGATTATGCCATTGCACTCCAGCCTGGGTGACAGAGCGAAACTTGGTCTCAAAAAAAAAATCTGTATAGTGGAGGTGAGGAGGTAAGGATATCTACCGTACCCAACTCCCCTACTGAACAGCAGCAAATGTCCTGGTATTTTTAAGTGAATGGAACTTGACCCTCCCATACAGCACTGCCTTTCACATATCTCGACCTTGATATGTTTTCATGAATCTAAATTTAGGCTTTAAAAAGTCTCTCAACATAAAATCATTCCACATAAGATTTTTAGGTGAGTTGTCAGACTATGTTGTTCATTTGTACCCTGAGTCAAAGAAGTTGATCTGGGTAAAGGTCTGGTAGCTTCACAGCTCTGGTCGTTTCACTAGGCATCCACCACGCTGCTGAGTAGCTCTGGAAAAGCGGGAGATGAACTCATATGACAATGGTATACTTTTCCACGTTTGCAAACTGACAACTCGTGGTGGTTGTGTAGAAACAAGGGCCAAGGAATCATGAACTTGGACAGCTGCCTTCTTAGCCCTAGCTGATTTCGTCTGCCCTTCAAAGATATTTGCAAGTTCTTGTGTATCACTCTCTCTTGCAAATAAAAGCTTCTCCCTGGAGAGGCGAGCTCCTTATCGCTTGTTCCTGGGTATCTTACAGTCACTTGCCAGGACAGATTTATAGTTGCTGGTGTGGACAGTATGTACTCAAACGTTCTCTGTTACATAACAAAATGGTGCAATGTGAGAGAAGTATGGAATACATTTGGATTCATTTTGTCTCTTAATAGAGCCAAAAATAGATTTTTTTAAAAATCTACATCTTCCACACAAATACATCCATTTATAGTTATGAAGATAAATGGAAAATGAGGCTTTACCAAGAAAAACCACAAGTTTTTCTAACTCCAGTTTTGAATAAATCTATTTGTGGTTTTACTGGAATATGCTTTATTTACTTCAATATTCTGTCCCTGGGCAGATTTTGCAAATAGCAGAGCCTAGTCAAATGACAGGATCTTTTTTTTTTTTTTTTTTTTTGAGACGGAGTCTTGCTCTGTGCGAATGACAGGATCTTTAATCAACCTTGAAACACCGAGAGCCCACTTTTCTCACTTTATGCTCTCTTTGCGGGCAAAGTCATCCTCTCCCAAGGCTTTAATTACCATCTGTGGTGATAATTCCCAAATCATGGTCTCCCACTCAGATCTCCTCCCAGAATGGCAGCCTAGGTATATAACTGTGTCCTGGACATCTCCACTTGGAATGTCCAAAACTAAACTCTCCTTACCTCTGTAAACGGCGGCTCTATCTACCCAGGGTCTGGTAGAGCCCTGGGAGTAACCTCTGATGTATGCCCCTCCCTCACCCCTCCCATTCCACCAACACCACGTGCAGTCAATTCCCTCTCCTAACTAGCCTTGGAATCCACCTGCTTCATCAGTTCCTTTGCCACTCACTCAGCTGAGATCACCAATATTTATTTCCCGTGGTATTCTAACTGCAAGTGGTTTTCCCATTTCGCACTGACTACCTACCGAGCGCCCACAACAGTGTGCCAGCCAAGAAGGAGTCATGAAACAGATGTAGAAGGCTTCTTCACCGCCCCCAACAGGGGCACCATATGATGGGAATGAGGCTTGACTTAGGTGGTCCCCATTCAATATTACAAAAGAGTATACAATTAAGAATTTTTAGGCCAGGCACGGTGGCTCACGCCTGTAATCCCAGCACCTTGGGAGGCCAAGGTGGGCAGATCACGAGGCCAGGAGATTGAGACCATCCTGGCTAACATGGTGAAACCCCATCTCTGCTAAAAATACAAAAAATTAGCCGGGCGTGGTGGCGGGCGCCTGTAGTCCCAGCTACTCGGGAGGCTGAGGCAGGAGAATGGTGTGAACCCAGGAGGCGGAGCTTGCAGTGAGCCAAGGTTGCGCCATTGCACTCCAGCCCGGGTGACAGAGAAAGACTCTGTCTCAAAAAAAAAAAATTTTTTTTTTAGCCAGTCGCAGTGGCTCACGCCTATAATGCCAGCACTTTGGGAGGCTGAGGAGGGCAGATCACTTGAGCTCAAGAGTTGAAGATCAGCCTGAGCAACATGGCAAGACCTCATCTCTATTAAAAATACAAAAAATTAGCCGGGCATGGTGGCGCATGCCTGTAGTCCCAGCTATTTGGGAGGCTGAGGTGGGAGGATCGCTTGAGCCCAGGAAGTCAGGGCTGCAGCGAGCCATGATCATGCCACTGCACTCCAGCCTGGGTAAGGCAGTGAGTCCCTCTCTCAAAAGTAAATAAATAAATAAATAAATCTTTCTTAGTCTAAAACTTAATCCGTTATAGGAATGAGATTAACTCAGTGAAGTAATTAACAGTAATTGCTGTTTTGGGAACTGTGAACATCAGAGCATTTCAGAGAAGGGAGAGAACAATGTGACAACTAGGACGAAAAGTTTAAATGAAATTTCTGGACAAGTGTGTAGTTTTCCTATCGCAGTCACTCAACAAGCATTAAACATACACGTAGTAAGTGCAGGACTCTGCTCCAAGTAAATGACACAGCAAAAAAAGGAGTTAGAAGATAATCTCTCTCCTCAAGGAGTGAACTAGAGAATTCTGATCTACAATATACTGTGGAAGGACGTTAATAGTCAGAATTTGACCATGGGCAGATCCTGAGTGTACACTTCACCAGCTAACTTCAGGCTCCCTTTCTGCCAGGTGACTGTTTCACATGTCTCTCCTCAAACTGCACCCGCCGCCCCACACTCCCTCCACGACCCTCGCTCCCCATTCCACTGAGAAAACTGAAGAAACAGAACTTCCACGAGCTTCCATTGCTCCTTCTACCCAGCCCTCATCTGTACCCCCAGATTCCGCCTGTTTTCCGGCAATACAGGAGAATCAGCTCTGCGCTCTTGGTTAAGGTCAAGCCCTCTGCTTGTGCACCAAACCCCAGCCGCTCTAGGACATCCCTCCAGCAACTGTCCTTATCTTTCCTGACCATGGGATAGAAAAGGTCAAGCCCTTCACCAGTCATTCTTGGATACCTCCCCAGTCACTTGCTGCAGTAGAAGCAGTGACTGATGAGGGTGACATGTACTCAACATTTGGTGTTAAACATAAAATGGGTTGCTGCGAGAAACAATAGCGCATGTACTCCTGGACTGATGATTTTGTTGACTCACAGCCACCCTTCAGCCCGTATTCTCTATTTCCCTGAATCGCGACCCCAACCTGGCATTCCTCATGCTCCCTACATCTATTTTTCCGCATAGCACGTAACTTCATCTGAGGCGCTAGCTGTTTAGTTTGTTTTGCTTATGGTTTGTCTCTTTCCACTGGCATATAAGCTCCACAAGGGCAAAGATTTCGGCATATTTGTCCATTTCATTCACTGCTTTACTCCCAGAGTCTAACACAGAGGCTGGGCCACAGGACTTGCTCCAAAAATATTTGTTGAATTAATGAGGTCCCAGACTTGCCATTTCTGATCTGTGTGATCTTGACAAATTATTCTCTTAAAATCTCACTTTCATCATTTCTAAGATGGGAGTGCTGACAGTACTCACTACGTGGGATTGTGGTGAGGATTGAATGACATAAAATGTGTTCAACATTTTAGCACATTTTCTGGTTTGAAGTACTCAACAAACAGTATCTATTCTATGATTAATTTGAATTTTATATTCATTAGCATCCAGGTTTACCTTGAGTCTATTCAGTTACTGATAGGTGCTGGTTTGGGCATTCAATAGACTGGCATGAAAAAGAAAAATAAGATGTCTACATATGTGCTTTCCTTCTATTACTGAAGACTATTTAAAATCTAACCTTCACTTAAAAAGTACTGAACATACAACTAAGTAACGTTAATGTCTAGGTCTAGGTTACTAGGTTCTCAGTAAAAATGATGTTTAGTAAGGAAATGATGTCAGTCAGCCTGTAGCTCATATTGATAAGCCATCCAGAATTGGTCCCATAGGTGATGACATCTAGACCTCACTTCTTCCGCTACCTGTGCCCTCTTCCTCCTCCTCTCTTTCCTCTCTGTTGCCACAAAGCCAGCTACTGCCAGGATCCCCCCTCCCCATCGCTCTGCAGTCCAGGGTGGGGTCTCTGTTAGCATAAGGAAGTATCAAAGGAAATGTATCTCTGTGTACCTTTATTTTCCCTCCAGGGCTTAAATGGAAAAAGAGAGAAGGTGGAGTCCCTTTTGCCATTGTAACTGGAACTAAAAACCTTAAAAAACTCAAGTTGGAGCTCTGAGTGCATTTTCCCACAAAAACCATGTTATATATAGTGGCTTGGTTCTATGGTACTATTAATAAGACAGAATACTTCAGCTATGATTTCTGGGCTGGCCTGGGAAACTAACCACTAAATGTGACATAGTTTCAGTGAAAAAGCGTGTTCAGGGTTCCCAGCAGTGAGTTTTTATAAACTCACAATCAGAACACAACCCATCTGAAAGCTGAGGGCCGCCTACTTCACAGTAAGTTTGACAGCCTCACGAAGGCATCCGAATGTCATAGACGGTAACACCAAGCTTAAGAGTCTCCTGCGCGGCGCTTCAGCAGTACTTCATTTGTTTGCCTGATCTCGGTTCTCTAATGTGGCGGGCCTACCTCACACCATTTTGTGAGAACGGAAGCACCTGGTTAGTAATGACTATTCAACAAAGGTTGGCTCTCTTCTCTCCCCTTCACTGGTGAAATTTCAGTGTCTGTACCTTTTACTTGGTTTCGTATGAATCTTATGAATTTTTCTTATGAATCTATTTTTAACACTTCTATATAAAAAAAAATACAAAGCTTTTGCCAGTAGAAACCAGAAAATGGTTATTGCTCATTTCTTCTGGCTGACACACCTTGTCTGCAAATGGCAGCTTCTCCCACAGCAGGAAATCTTTTCCATCAAATAAGCCATTACGCCTTCCAACAGTCTCTGCCAAACTGAAAATCACCATCTTGACTTACCATAGCGGCGGAGCTTTGGCAGTTGCGCTAACACGCATTGAGCACGGAGACTCGGCACTGACATTAGCTAACCATCCCACATTTCCAGCTTGTTTCCTCGGAGTCATTATCCAAAATACACAAGGAAGAGAGGCTCACCTAACTGGAATGGCTTATGTTACCAATTACGGCCAACCCTAAAGCACATAACCAGTAAGGCAGCTAAGATTAACTGTGCAGGAAGAAATCTATGCCCTAAGTAGCCCATGGAGTTGGGCAAAGAACTGTATCTGCCACCAGTTTCAAAATGCTCTTTCTCCTTCCCTGACACCTCAGGCTCTCCTTATTTCATTTTATCTCCATGTCTTTTCTATAAGAATGGGCCACTGTTTTCTATTCATTAAAAGTCTTCAAGCCAGGCACAGTGGCCCATGCCTGTAATCCCAGCTACTTGAGAGGCTGAGGCACGAGAATCGATCGCTTGAACTTGGGAGGCAGAGGCTGCAGTGAACCCAGATCACACCACTGCACTCCAGCCTGGGTGACAGAGCGAGACTATGTCTCAAAAAAAACAACAAAACAAACAAAAGACTCTTTGGATGAAACATTTCTCATCTACCATCTCTAATTCTTTATCCTCTCTTAAAATTTGATAACAGACCTTCCCTGTTTTCTTTAAAAAAAAAAAAAAAAATCCCTCAAATTAGTGCAATCTCAGAGATCTAGGGCTAAAACCTGGAAGACAGAACTAAGAAGAAATGAGTGTCTCAGTTTCCTCTCTGTACGGCCCTGGAACAAATCTTCACCTTCTCTGCATCTTTCTCTCAAATCTGGTCGAGTTCCAATTCTTGTATTGTATCTTAAAAGAACATTGCTGGAATGAGTCAATATGTATATAGTACCAGGAGCACTTTCAAAGAACACTTTAGTGCTCTTTTAATGTATTATTTTAAAAAAGTATATGGTTAGTGTGTACTTTTCCCATTTACTTGAAGAAGATTATTTGGCAAGATACTGAAAGGGAGGCAATTTTTGAAGCATAGTGAATTGTGATTACTCAGTGTTTCTCTGGATCTCCTGAAATAAGTGCTGAAAAAGTACCATACGTTTTGATACAAAATTGTTTAAGTGGAAAATATGCACAAAAGAAAATGTCGAATACATCTTTTTATAGTTCCCAATTATTGTGAAAGAAATCTGGAAAGGGGGGAAATCAACAATTGTTTGGACAATTAAGAACTGTTGGAACACGCTAATAATTTCCCCTTGAAATAATGACTTTAGCACCTTGAGCAGTATGGACTCCCTGAACATTGCCAGGAAATGCTTTATATGTTTCAGGAATAATTAGTTGCTTCAAATTTAACAGAGTCAAAAGTTTACTGTAACCTAGGGAAAATAATATTTTGGAAAAATGCAACTACCCTCAAAGGTAGTCTAAATAATATAGCTCATGAGCAAAGTTTTAAAGGCTTAAGACAATAGAGTAAAATTCTGAAGATCAAGTACAATGCAAGGTGGTGACATTTAATTTTTGTTTGTTTTTGTTTGTTTTGAGATGGAGTCTCGCTCTGACACCCAGGCTGGAGTGCAGTGGTGTAATCTTAGTTCACTGCAACCTCCACCTGCTGGGTTCAAGTGATTCTCCTGCCTCAGCCTCCTGAGTAGCTGGGATTATAGGCACACACCTATAATCCTGGCACACGTGCCTGGCTAATTTTTGTATTTTTAGTGGAGACGAGGTTTCCCCACGCTGGTCAGGCTGGTCTCGAACTCCTGACCTCGTGATCCGCCCACCTCGGCCTCCCAAAGTGCTGGGATTACAGGTGTGAGCCACCATGCCCAGCCTATTGTTACCTTTAAAAGTATTAAAAGTCAACTGAAAACTATCTAGAGCTCATAAGGATCTACTGAAGCAATACCAAGGCTGCTATGAGTAGGACATCTGTTTATTGTTTACTAAGTCAATGGTCCTCACCTGGGACAGGCTGGGCCTGTAGTTACTACATTATTTAAAGCAGGTGAGCTACCATGCCATCCCAGCTATCAGAATTTTATGATTCATGAATTCCAACAATCACAATAAAAATAAAGCTACATTATTTCCAACCATCCCCCATGCTCCTCACACAGGGCACCAAGTTTTCACATAGCCAGAGATGGTTTGGATGTTGGCATATTTTGCTACTTGCTGTACATGCCCAGTTTCTTAATGGATGCAGTCACTGGGAAACCAACCCCACTCCTTTTTCTAAAAACAAAGTACAAGAATCAGTAAAAAAAATAAGTAAAGCTTAGGGATTAGGGGAAAAACCGTTTATTATCTAGCTCTTGTCTATCTCATATGTTTATGCTTCAAGGATGTGCTATTAACTGCCTCTCTCAAGTTATAAATCTTACATTCACACTAAGGCATAGGGGTATATTAGCTGCAAACTATCTCCTATATCCATTGATCTAAACAGACATGGGGAAAATCAAATGAACTCAAACCTCTTATCTAAATCAAAGTCTGCCAAGTCCTAAGGGGGAAAAAATGGTTTCGGGGGGGGGGGGGGGATGTAAAGAAAAAACAAAGCAAGAAAGATGCTATCTTTGTATTGTGAGCTCTAGAAGCAATCCAAACCCAGATTCCTGGCCAGTTCTCTGGCTATCTTTTCCTTAGGTAGTGGGAGTTAAGCAGACATTCCTGACAGGAGCCTGCATAACACAAATCAAGAAACTATCCTCACAGCCAAGGCTGGTGACACCATTCCTTAACCTGGAGGAGGGGAGCTTTTCAAGGCTTATGAACCAGGATCATATTATTCCATGCCTCTGAAACTTGGGTCCGTCCCTCTGTCCTTTTCTCGGGCTAGTTTCTCTGTGATTACACATCAAAATGTAGATTCAGTCATCTCGGGCTCCTAGAGACTCCCAGGTTGATGAACTCCCAGCACACCGGTCCTGGAATTTCGCCTGAAGACCAGTAACGGGGCTCGGTGTGCCCGGGCCTGTTCGGGGCGTGCCGCGCAAGACCCAGCTCCGCAGGGTGGGAAGATGCCCGAGCCCAGGGAGACCCGACTACGACGCCCCCTCTCCTGCCCAGCGCGCCCCCTTCCGTCCCCAGCAAGAGAGCAAAGGTCCCAAGCCTCAATCCGGGCTCAAGCGAGCAAACTCCTTTCTGGAGTCTGGACCACTCACCATTCGAGACAGAGCTGCCCCCAAAAGTTAAAATGAGACAAACGCGCGGGAAGCCCCCAGCCCTGGGGCGGGGCCGGCCCACAGCCCTGCGCTCCAGCTTTGGGAGCGTACCCAGGCCCGGGGAGGGCCAGCCTGGCTGCTCAGGGGACCTTCCCTTTTTGGCTCGGCAGTGGCCTGGAACCCACGCGTGGCCGGTGCGCGCTGCCAGCGCTGCAGCTGAGGTTCGAGTTCGGCCCGCGCCCGGCGTGAACAAAGCAGCGGCCACGGCCTGGGACTGCGGGGACTGAGCCGCGGGCTCCACGCCGCCCCCAGGCCCGGAAGAAACACCGACTGCGGGCCGGGCACAGCACCCGGCCAGGGAAAGGACCCCCGAGTTACGCGCAAACTTTCTTTGAATGGCGCCCAGGTGGGGCGAACCATCCCAAAGAAAGGAGGATGGACTTGAGAAGGGGAGGGCTCGGCTCAGGTCGGGGGGACCCCTCCGTCCCCACCCCCTCCCCGCCAGCTGCCAGGGAATGATGTCATCGCCCCCACGGCCCTCACCCCCGTCTGCCAGCCCCGCTTTCTCTGCCCTCCCACCCTAGGTCTGACCCCTCGGTGAGCGTGGCCAAGATTAAGAGAGGGGCGGGGGTGGTGGGTGCGAGGTGTTCAGAGAAAAGTTAGGAGAGCGAGAGGGATCGTCCGTGGCAGCAGAGCATCTTCTCCCGCCCCGACCCTGCCAAGATGATGCAAACATTCCTATCTGGAGCTCCGCTTTCAGGGTTCTGTGCTCCCGCCGGCCGGGGGAGGGAGAGGGCTCGGGAAGGGACTGGCCGGGTGGAAAGTGCTCTGACGAGTCTCTTGTCCTACCCGCCCCCACCCTGTTCCGAGCCCTCCACCCCCGACTCGCGGCCCACCCTGCACGCTGCCCTCCCTTTAATTCACAAATTTCCTCCACCAGCCTCAGGGCCGACTCCCCGCGCCTACCTCGGCTCTCCCGGCCGCCTCCCGCTGCTGCCCGATTCCGCGTCCGGAGCGAGCGGGAGCTGCAGCGGGCTCCGCGGGCCGGGCGCGGGGCAGGTACCGGGCTTTATACCTCGCCCGCCGGGTGACTCAGGAGGCTCCGAGGCTTCACCGCCGCCCTTCAAAATAAGAGTCCGGCGGCGCCGCCGGGAGAGAGGAGGCGTGGCTCGCAGCTCTCGGACGCGGCCCCCAGGTTAGGGAGGCTTCCCCGCACCCACTCGTAACCTTGTCCCGCCCTTTGCATCTTTCTGGTCGCAGGCCCCTTCCTGGGGCAGCCAGGTTACAAATCGGGTTTTCCTGGAACGATCGAGAAGTGCTAATAACGGGAAAGAATGTAACTTTTTTAGGCCCATAGATATGTTGTCGGCAAGTTAGGATGATTCTCCTCCGGTGTTTGTGTTTTTTCCTTTACAGACTAGAGTGTCCAATAAACCCGACTCCAGGGCAGCGTTTTAGGGGAAAGCAATAGAAACTCACGGTGGAATGGAAGCTGCCCTGAAGGAATGGAACCGCGGGGCTGGGGCTGAGCTGGGGCTGGGGGGAGGGAGAGTCCCAGCTCTGAGGACGGATATTCACGTACAGGGCAAAAATGAGTATGTGACATTAAATCGAAAAGCACAAATCATCATGCAGTATATTTCTTCTCTAAGGAAGAGAAAGGATAATTTTTAGATTTCCATTAATTAGTTTGCTGTGTTCCGTGTAATAACTAAATTCAGGAGTCCTTAGGGTGAGAGGAATAAAGCACTTTGATCCAGCAACATCTGAGGAACCCAGTCCCTATCCTATCCTGTGGTCCTCTCAGGTCATAACCTACTGGAGGTCCTGAGTCACTTGTTTTAACACTCATCTACACAGGAATTTCTGTAGAACTGTTTTCAAAGAGGAACTGGTCTCATTCGTCCCAGAATTAATATTCTATGCAAAATTTGTGACAGATTGTGGGCTTAGCCTTAAATCCAGATCACCAACTTTTCTTTCACCAGATCAGCTAAGGACACCCCGGCTCTGTGTATAATCCTCTGGTAGCCGGTTTGGCACACCATGTCACAACAATTTCCGTCCTCTTTCTGCTTCCAGCGTGTGCTCCTTGGCCACTGGGACCAAACGTTTCACACACAACAAGCTGTCAACAAAATGAATGCATGAATGAGTGAACGAATGGTAATATCCACCATTTACTGAACTTACTGTTGTGCCAGGCTGTTTCAGTAACGTGATCACTCGGTAACGGCCAATAAATGCCAACTAGTTTTGAATAGCCAGTAGACCACTTGTTTAAAGGGGTTAGTACTGTAACTGTATGCTGCCTTCATTACTGATATCTAACGCCAGCATTGCTAGGTTCACTGCCTTCAGCCAGGTAGTCTATTCCTCTCTCAGAAATATCTTTATTGACTTTTAAATGAATAATGCTGTTTGTAAAATATTAATAAACCAAATATTGCTCTTTAAGCAATAAATCAAAATTGAATGTCCCTGTGATTTTACTCCTAGAGATACATTGTTAGCTGCCTAACGTATAGTCCTCCAGGCTTTTGTATGTGTATTTAAACACACACTTAAAATAGCTTAGATCATTGTTTCCATACAATTTTGTAACTTTTTTTTTTTTTGAGACAGGATCTCACTCTGTTGCCCAGGCTGAAGTGCAGTGGTGCAATCATGGCTCACTGCAGTTTTGACCTCCCAGGCTCAAGTGATCCTCCCACCTCAGCCTCCTGAGTAACTAGGGCTACAGGCCCGTGCCATCATACCTAGCTAATTTAAAACATTTTTTTCTCTTCAAGACAAGGTCTTGCTACGTTGCCCAGGCTGGTCTCAAACTCCTGATCTCAAGTGATCCTCCTGCCTTGGCCTCCCAGATGTGACCACCGCACCCAGTATATAATTTTTTTTTTTTTTTGAGACAAATTCTCACTCTGTCACCCAGGCTGGAGTGCAGTGGTGTGATCTCGGTTCACTGCAACCTCTGCCTCCTGGGTTCAAGCGATTCTCCTGCCTCGCCTCCCAAGTAGGTGGGACTACAGGTGCCCGCCACCACACCCAGCTAATTTTTGTATTTTTCGTAGAGACGGGGTTTCACCATGTTGGCGAGGCTGGTCTCGAACTCCTGACCTCAAGTGATCCACCTGCCTTGGCCTCCCAAAGTGCTGGGATTATAGGTGTGACCCACCGTGCCTGGCCTATAACCTATTTTTTTTTTTTAACCTAACAATATACTGACCATAGTCATCTTTCTGGGGATAATACAAAGCATTATTATCTCTTCCATTTTTGAGAGGGTGATAGACCAACAATTCATTGTCCTGGGACAAAAGCTTTAAAGAGTGAAAACAACTTTGTCTATTCTAATATTTCTAATAGTAGTTCCCTGTTTAGCTCCACCTTCTTTTGAATTCTCAGCTCGTTTACTCCCATGTCAAATGGCCCTTAGGGGTGCAGCAATGACATCACCTGACCTGCAGCAGGGTTTTCTTGGGGGCTGTGATATGACACTGAGTAAAGAGTGCCACCAGACGGGAGTTAGGACGCGTGATCTGTGCCATTAACTGTGGGACTCTGAAGCTTCCTTATTTCCACAATAATGGGATTAGTCTGATAGATTTTTAAGTTGCGCTTCTTAAATTTTGTGATTTTATGATTTAGGAGTCCACTCACAACATAAGCTCAGAAAGAATAAAATAGATGTCTGTTATTACCGCCTCTAGTGTTTACCTGCCATGGAAGGGACTATGGGGTAGAAGAGACTTGGAGAGTTGATTGTGAGAAAACATACCCACTTCTTTTACTCTGAAGAGGCAGCAAAAGAAGGATGATTCATTAGATCTGTCATCTCTATGTCTGCCTTATTCCAACTACAGGTGCCCAGAAAGATGCATGCACGTGGACCAGTTTTCACTTTTCAGTGCTGAAATCCGGGAAGACTGAAGACACTGATGCAAAACACTGAATATTCTAATGTTTGCAACTTTGAAGTTTTTACACATGAACTGTGGGAGGTGTGGATACATCTTGGCCATCACTTTGAACAAGCCCCAGAATTGCTAGAACTAGCATCAGTAGAAGCACTGATGAGAATTTCTGCCACGTTTGAAAAAGAATATTCCATCCTCCTCTGAAAACTGAAGATTCTGATCAAGTCTTCTCCTTATATTACTTTTATTTCATTCTTCCCTAACTAAAACTTCGCATTCTATGGATTTGAGATAAGATGAAAGGGGCAGAGAACAAACACACAATGAGCTTTTATTTCATCAGGAGCGACCCTCAGGGCACTCCCTTCAGCTTTGCTGGCTGTATCTGCCAGAGGCTCTGCTTCCGGGCATGCATCTCTGGCTGTACCTTCAGCAGGCTTTGGCTCAGAGCTTATGGCTTCAAACATACAAATTTACTTTCAGATGAAACATTGTGCTCAATTAGCCAAGTATTTGGCAAGAAAAGTGGAAAGGGTGAAAGTAACCCTTCAAATCATTCCTTTTTATATTTTCCTCACAATGAAAATAGTGAAACATAGGTGGTTAAAAACTAAAACACTAAAACGAAAGACATTAAAACCAATAGTATTCACTAAAGAAAGAAGATCTTGGCAGCAAAACCAAATCACAGATCTATCTATTTATCAATCGACTGATTGATCTGTCTAACTACTAACAGGTATTACACACCATCTAGCTCAAAATGCTCAGCATAGGTAGTATATAATATTTTATAAAGTAGATACGATTAGCAAACCAAGTGAACGTCTTTTTACTGCTACCACAAATCGACATTGTTCAATCATGCTTTTCTAACTTAAGAATTAAGGCCCAAACTCTATATTTTCGTTTATTTTATTTCCATGTAGCAGCAAAGGAACGTTAATATATCTTCAGGCATTTTGCTTAATATTTTAATGAAAACTAGAGATTTTCCTAGAAGATTCCTGGCTTCTGGCTTGGCACATTTTCTACGAGGAGGCTTTTGCTATGTGTTTCCTCAGTGATCAATGGTGTCTATTAACAGATGTTCTGATAATCAGTTCAGCATCAGGATCTTGTTCCATTCACTTCTGGTGTTTTGATGTTTGTTGCTGTTGTTGTTTTGAGATGGAATCTTGCAGTGTCACCCAGGCTGGAGTGCAATGGCGTGAACTCAGCTCACTGCAACCTCCACCTCCTGGGTTCACGCAATTCTCCTGCCTCAGCCTCCTGAGTAGCTGGGATTACAAGCGTGCACCATCACACTCAGTTAATTTTTTGTATTTTAAGTAGAGACAGGGTTTCACTATGTTGGCCAGACTGGTCTCGAACTCCTGACCTTGTGATCTGCCTCTTTGGCCTCCCACAGTACTGGGATTACAGGCATGAGCCACCGTGCCTGGCCTTTGATGTTATTTTTAAAAACTTGATTTAGCCCTTACTATATTTTTTAGAGTCACAGAATCTTGCCTGAATGGCCTATTTCTTCTATTGTAGTTGCTACCTTTGCAAGGGTTCCCAAGTACATTTATCAAACAAGAACAAGACTAAGAAAATAACAGATTAATTATAGCTTTTACCTGATATTGATTCATAGTAATGTTACATTTGGGAAAACGTTTCTGAGAGTGGAATGCTTAAGATCAGCTTTTAGTCCGTTCATTTTTAAGAATAAGCAACTTTTAACAATCTTGGACTATTCTGAATTTGGACTCTGTAATTAAGTGCAACATTTGTCTCCATATCAACAACTAGTAATTATTTTAAGAAAAGTGAGAAACTTTTAAAAACCAAAATGTGGGTCTTCTAAAGTGGATCAGGCTCATGCATCATCTGATCATGAACACAGACTATTAGGGGAGGAGGGAAAGGGCACCCCTCCAAGGACAACTCATACTTTGAACATAAAAGCAAATTCATCTATCCTATTGGTAAAGATAACTTTATGGTTCTTTGGTTTGTTCATAACTTTTTATTAAGAGCAGGGAGAATGGATCAGGAAGAAAGAAATGGGACTGCTTGTACATATAGACACAACTAGAACCCAGTGGACACCAAATGCTATGTCGCAGGGAGCGTGACGACCGCATCTGCAGTTGGAATGTAAAGAAAGGTCACGCTACGATAAACAAAACACAGGCTGAGCTTGTGAGAGTGAGGTAAGCCTTGAACATCCGAGACAACTCCAGAGGACTCAAAATCAGAGTTGGGAGGGGCTGAAGAGGTCATCTAGTGAAGGCATGTCCTGAAAAGAGCATGGCCTTTGGAGCTGGCCAGAGTGGGGTCAGTTCCACTGTCTCCCTTGAACTCACAAAGGTTTTGTTTTGGGAGTGGAGGTTCAGGTATTTACGCCACTGGACTGCTGTTGAAAAGACAGCACGATGCTGCCAGGGCAGCGCCTAACATACTGTTTGGTATGTAGCAGGTGGGGAGCTGGGTTTTATTTGTTTTTGCAAAACACAGTAGTTACAGATAGTAAAAAAGACAGAGAAAAAAATAATCTGAACTTTACTTTGGGCTGGCATTATGCCAATCATATCACATGCATTCTCATGTTTATCTGACTATAGAAACCATGAGGAAGTATCACTATAACTATCATTCCAGGGACAGTGAGCACAGAGAGGTTAGGTAACTTACCCAAGGGCACAGAGCTGGTAAGGGGAGGAGTAGAGATGCAAATCCTTAACTCCAGAGTCCAAGCTCCAAGGAACATATATATTTGGAGTAAAAATTACATATTTATGAGAAGTCCATTCACTGTCTGTTCACCGTCCCTAAGATCTCCATTTTACCAACGGAGCAACTTATTATTGCCCAGTTTAATTGTGCACAGTCAGGTCTGCTTGATCTGAAATAGTTAAGGCAGCTTCTAAACATGTCCCGCTTGATCCACAGAAGAATCTGACTCACTATTGAGCACCCTTTTCCAAATCAAATGAGTTATGCTGGCTCTGAAGGAATCATCCACAGATTCCATGTGGATTACTAAAGAGGCATAGTGGGAATTTGCCTGTTTATGTGATTTTCCTGAATAAGTGGTGAAATACTATAATCAGTGAACTAAATAGTTGAACTTACCCTACATAGGAAAAACCTTCAGTTGTGTCTTATAAATATAGTGATGGATAATAGACAAAGATGGCATATTTAGGCGAGGATTACACATTTTACATTAATCCCAGTGGCGATTCATGAAGTCATGGGTGAGATCATGCATAAAGTCCTCAGCTTGTTCTTTTAATATTATTAATATTACCTCCGGTGACACCATAACAAAGAATCTTGTGTCGCATTTCATGTAGATTTCCAGAGTGCTTAGAAAACACCCACATCAGCCATGATTCCATTGTTGCTCCCAGAAATACAGGAAGTAAAACTCTGTCAGCAATGGAGCTGCTTAGGGTGTTGCAGTGTCGTTTTCAGAAGAACGAAGTAAATTCAAAGGAAACCACGGACTCCAACAGGCTATATATAGTGGACTATGTTCACAAGAAGGAGGGAATCGGGTCTATTTCCCTAACATTGATAAAGCTGTCATCTCTGAAACCTTCCTTCTACCCAGTCCTTCACGTCTTAAACTTGAATATCCATTCCTTTGGATCAATACACAAACCCTCTGGGTCAAATAAAAGGGATTATGTTATCTGAAGTACTTTATTTTTCTCATTAGGAAAATACATAATGATTTGCTTCAGTGATGAAGTTAAAGGTTTTCTAGCAAAGACATCCAACTACTAAGAGAATCGTTGAGATTATTTTGCAGTATATATTTTTAACAAAATAAAATGTACAAACCTAGACTCCAATATGGAAATGGAATGAGGAGAGAGGAGAGAATAAGGAGAAGCCAAATATTCCAATTAAACTTTCTTTAAATATAAAAATGTAATAAATGTATTTAAAATTAGAAAATTATCTGAATATAGACCATAAGCTCCATAGGAGAAAATATTTGATAACACTGGCAATTAAAGAAATGAATTTGGTCAGGCACAGTGGCTCATGCCTATAATCCCAGCACTTTGGGAGGCCAAGGTGGGAGGATCACTTGAGCCCAGGAGTTGGAGACCAGCCTGGGCAATATGGCAAAACTCCATCTCTACAAAAAATAGAAGCCCGGTGTGGTGGTGTGCGTCTGTAGTCCCAGCTACTTGGGAGGCTGAGGTGGGAGGATTGCTTGAGCCTGGGAGGTGGAGGTTACAGTGAGCCAAGATCGTGCCACTGCACTCCAGCCTGGGTGACAGAGTGACACCTTGTCTCAAACAAACAAACAAAAAAACCAAAAAAACAACAAAAAAGAATTTATCTGATATATAGTTTATATAATTGACAGTTAAAACAATTGACAATAATATTGATACTGCCTGTTATGGGCCCCTTGAATGAGTTACACTAGGTCACTGCTGATACAGTGAAGTACTAGATTTCAAGAAAAAAAAATCAAGATTTTTTTTTTAACCTAAGATTTCCATAGATGTAAATGTAAAAAACAATTCCATTGCTCCAAAGAATTATTCTTGTATTAGTATATTTGTCTGTTTTTAGTAACTTTAGAAAAAGTTCAATGATTTTGAGAAAATTTGGTCAATTTATAGGATTTATAGAAAGACGTTTCAAATTAAACTTTGGTTCAATCTGCTATGTTCAAAGGAACTGGTGGCCCATGAATATTTTCAAATAGCTATTTCTTTTACAATATGTAATGGATTTTAATAAGATACGGCTCATGAAAAGAGTTCAAAGAGAGAAGACTGCACTGAGAGAAATAGGAGTTTAGAATATCATTTAAAAAGTATTCAGTTAATAGGATTGGTAAAAAAAATTAAAAAATGTATTTCTGGACAAAGTTGACAAGGTAAGATTTTGGAAGTAAAGCTTTCAATGCAAGTAAAAAGAAAATACGGGAACCATAAATAAAGACTAAATTCAGTCCTGCCTCTTTAAAAGCCAGGCCTTCTGCAAATCATGACCTCAATTTTAGCAAAAGTCTCATTAGAGATAAATTTATTGGCAATGGGTATATGCATGTTTGAGCCCATTGTTGCATTTTGTTCATTAGCTTATAGGTGGCAACATTATTATTCCATCTTCATTTGTGGGTGGTACAAGTATAAGCTTGACATAACTTTGGTGTCATTGTTCCCTTGTTTGCCCACTGCATGACACTTAAGAAAACTTTGTGTAGCAATGAATAAACTGGTTTGACAAAAATTCTCTGCACAAACTGACTCCATTTTGGAGAACACAGACACAGTCTTTTAGCATCACGGAGGAATTAATTTTTGATTCAGTCACCTGCTTTGCTGTCATATTATGAACAAAGGGCCCTACATAAGCAGCCCTGGCAGAGCACAGTGGACAGAAACACTGGCTTTTCTAGGCCAAGTAGTGTTACATAAGGAGAAAGGAATTTCTTTTTTTTTTTTTTTGAGACAGGTCCGGTTCTGTTGCCCAGGATGGAGTACAGTGTTATGATCTCAGCTTACTGCAGTCTCCATCTTCTGGGATCAAGCCATCCTCCCACCTCAGCCTCCCGAGTGGCTGGGACTGCAAGCGTGCACCACCACCTGCCTAATTTTTTTGTATTTTTTCTAGAGACAGGGTCTCACCATGTTGCCCAGTCTGGTCTCAAACTCCTGAGCTCAAGTGATCCATCCGCCTGCCTTGGCCTCTTAAAGTGCTGGGATTCCAGGCATGAACGACCTTGCCAAGAAAGGGATTTCTGATTCTTGAGCTGCCCATTGCTCAGAGACAACATCAGGAAAAACAGAAGAAAGGGGCCTATCTGTGTTCTCTGTTATAGTGACGGTAAAAATCGATGGGGCCAGCTATGCTTCCATGAATCTCTTTGTCCATAATCTTGGGCAGGGTCAATTTATTCATTAGGTTCAGTGGGCAGGGCTGACACTTTGGGCAACCCATGAACAAATTTTAATTTTAATAAACTCAGAAGGAAAAAGCGAACATAAATAAATATAATAATGATGACCATATAATAATGAATCCAGCCTGGATTACATTCATCGTTATACCAATACTACTATAAAATACGATTCTATTTTTTTTTTTAACGGAAAAACGGACCCACAAAGGCAAAGTGCCTAAGGCCCGTGAAAGTCATAATGCAGCCCTATCCTTGGGTACGAGACATTCATCTGAAACTTTGACACTTTTCTTTCATTAGCTATAAAGACAAGCTCTACCACCTATTCTCTATTCACCATTGTATTCTATGTGAACCTAAATCAGCAGGTGTCACAAGTTTTTAGAAGAAAACAACCTCCAGTATTCTCAAGCTCTTCATAATCACAGCACAGAGACAAAAATCAGCTGTTGACAACAGGTGCTTTGCAGTTCATTCATCTGGACATTTCTTTTATGAGTTAATTACTCATAACTCCCTGGTGAACAATCTGCACATCTGGGAAAATAAAACTGCCCACTGAAAGTGAATTACTAGAGTGTAGGTGAAACACAATAGTTAATTCATTTGGCTATCCTTAAAAGGCTTAACAAAAGTCCCTGCAGCACTTGGAAGTTGGACTCCATGTCTGAAGAACGAGTTAGCATCAGGTTGAAGGCTGCGACATAGGAATATGTGATTCCAACTTCTCATTCAGCTCCGGACCCTTCCCTGGGTCACCCACTCTCTCTTTTACACAGCCACCTCTCCCAGAGCTTCCCATTGATCAGCATCATTTGGCCTCATCGGCAAAACTTCCTACTTTTCATTTAAGTACCTAAAGATTTCCTTTTCAATTTCAACTTATTTGTGGTGAAAAGAGTATTTTGCTACCTGCCTCCCCTTCCCCGTCCTCCCCCCGCCAAGAAAGAAAAAAATCTGAAACCAAAGAAAAGCTCCAGTATGCAATACAATTCCTAAGCGAGGCTCATTATTATCACACAGCTATTCAGACTTTAAATATAACAAAAACCTCATCAGGTCCTGAGTCCTCTTGGAAATGAGGTCTTGAGACAGAATTCTCATACTCTTAGTTTCCCCATGTATTCTGCGGAGGGGCTGGATGGCTGAACTCTAAAATTTCCTTCAGCTGGAGGGTTCTGGGATCAGGCCTCAGGCCAGCCCACCATGGCCTGGCATAGAACTTTCAGCAACTCTTCTAATGGGTGTTGGGGTATTACACAGAGCAGTGGGCTTCAACAACAGTCTATTGAGAGATGATTTTAAAAAACTACTAAAACTTTTTTTTTTTTTTTTTGAGACAGTGTTTTTCTCTGTTACCCAGGATGGAGTGCAATGGCGCGATGTCGGCTCACTGCAACCTCCGCCTCTTGAGTTCAAGTGATTCTCCTGCCTCAGCCTCCTGAGTAGCTGGGATTATAGGCACGCGCCACCACGCTCAGCTAATTTTTGTATTTTTTTTTTTTTTTAGTAGAGACAAGGTTTTACCATTTTGGCCAGGCTAGTCTCGAACTCCTGACCTCAGGTGATCCACCAGCCTTGTCTTCCCAAAGTGCTAGGATTATAGCTGTGAGCCACCACACCTGGCCTAAAACTTCTCTTTATATATATACATATATTCATCTCATTCTTCAAATTTTTCTCTTTGTGTATATCTGTATGTGTAATAATACATAAAACATGTATATATTTGTACATATATATATATACACACACACACCCCCACCCATATCTACATACACACACATACATATACATGATATTTTACCATAGGGGATAAATGATGAAGAAAAAAGAAAACCCTCAGTATCCCATAGTTTTAAGGTAAGATGAAATACGTAGAGAACAAATACATAATCAACTCATCAGATAATGTTTTGTAGAGGACTTAGGACTTCCATTTCTAACATCATGCTTAGCACTATTTGGTTCATAAACATACTTTCAAACATGCAAATTTAACTTCAGGTGAAATAATTCAGTCTATTTTCCACTACTTTGGGGAGGAGGATGGATTAGGTAAAGATAATTCCTTCAAATCACTCCTTTATATGATTCAACTAAATACTCTCTCTGTGAACTATAGAGTAGACTGTTCTGGGCATACCTTTATGTCTGCGACATTTGGACCTTGGATGTTGTGGACAAGCAGAGCATGTGACTTGCTAAATCTTTTTCCCTACTGATGTGATAGGAATCATAACCCAAAGAAATAGAGACATTCATTACTCAACAACTCTTGTTGAGATCCTCACTTCATAAATAATAGTATCCTTAGATTCCTTCACTGGTATGACATACAATATTTCAAAATTTATATATGTCTGTCCTCCAAATTTTCACTGATGCAGGTAATTTTTGGAGTTATCTGTGTAATTATCATTCTCATATTCAAATAGACAAATTTATCACCTGGATACCTGACTTCTGGAAGCCCATCATTTTATTTACTCAATTAAAGTAGAAGTTCTTCCTCGTACCTTTGGTCATAGTCAACAGAATTGTCATCTACTTGGGATACTTTAAGTGTATTTTCAAAAACTTTCACTGAATACCTACTGAAGTCATGCAAGTTCATGCTTAAGAGCTCATGCTTTGGGTGTAAATCCCAAGGTTGACACTTTGTCTAAATCTCTCTTTTTTTTTTTTTTTGAGACGGAGTCTCGCTCTGTCGCCCAGGCTGGAGTGCAGTGGCCGGATCTCAGCTCACTGCAAGGTCCGCCTCCTGGGTTTACGCCATTCTCCTGCCTCAGCCTCCCGAGTAGCTGGGACTACAGGCGCCCGCCACCTCGCCCGGCTAGTTTTTTGTATTTTTTAGTAGAGACGGGGTTTCACCGTGTTAGCCAGGATGGTCTTGATCCCCTAACCTCGTGATCCGCCCATCTTGGCCTCCCAAAGTGCTGGGATTACAGGCTTGAGCCACCGCGCCTCTAAATCTCAACATACCCACTGCGATGCATACGTATCCAAATGCATAACTGGTACTGTTTCTCCATGTTCTTTTCTAGTCCTCAAAGCATAGCTATACAAATAGTTTGCAATTTCACAAGGTAACTATTATTATATCATTTATCATAAACATTTTTGCCTTCGTAGGCTTGTTACCAGTTTTAATTGCTGCATAATATTCCATTGCTAGGTGTAAGACTTTGGGGAAGTTATTTAACCTCTCTGTGCCTTAGTTTCCTCCTCTGGTAAAATGAGAATAATAGCACTGCACACCTCATGAATTGCTGCAAGGATTCAATGAGACGTTGGAAAGCATTTGGCACAGTGCACGTTGCATTGCTGCCAATAAGTTTAGTTATTACTGAGAAACATGACTTCTTCCACTAAGGAGTTAATATTCAAAATAAGTAACTAGATGAAGTAGACTGTTAAAGAATCACCTTGCCTAAGACAAGACTATAAATTGTCTAGAGTTCTTTCAAACTCTTAAGTCTTTCAAAGTAAGACCGGAAGTACTGTTTAAGTTCACCATAGGAGGGGGGCAAGAAGAAGGCAAGGGCAGTAAGTACAGCTCCAGAGAACAGCCATTAAGAATTTAACTACTATTTTCAACAAAGGAGTTGGCTCTGGCATTAACTCCTTGTGAGACACCGCACAATTCACTTCGAGTCCAGTGTCTCCATTTTCAAATCTCCACTATAGAGGGTTGGATGAGATTACATTTAACATTCTATGATTACTCAATAGTTATTATAAGCCATCACAGGAAGTTCTATAAAGATATATTTACTTCGTTGCTTCTCCTCTGCTTTTTGAAACTGGGGTGTGTAAATAATTTCTGCATTGTTCTAAGTCGCAATTAATTTCCCCTGGAAATGGAATAATTCAAACAAGCTGATTTATGCAAAATGCTTTCTAATCACTTGGAGTTCTTCATAATTACTCCCAGCAGTAGAGAAGTCACCAAAACAAAAGCATTGAAAGATTAAATGAACTGCTCTTTGTGAGAACAGTTTATTATGTGATCTCAATGTCACGGTTGGCTCCCAGTTGCCATTCGGGGCTTTAGAAGGAGATTCTTGTGCAGGTGTCCTGAATCTTCTCTTTAAATTGGGGCGCTGCTGATGACGGCCTTTAATCCTGGACTGACTCTGCCCATCTTTGGTTACCTCACATTATTCACAGCTACACTGGAGGAATCATACACACACACAAATGATCTCAGAACCTCTGCCGTTACATTCGTGTGTGTGATTGTTTTTCTCTCAAAAGAATTACACTTGATATTTTTAAATAATTGACATTTTGCTATTTTTACTAGCTTTGCTATTTTTAAATAATTGACATATCAAGTCAGTAGGTAAAGCAGTTCTATAAATGGTAAAGTCTATTACAACATCACTATCTACGCAAAACTTTGTGACTTATATTTGCTGGATAGGTAAATTCTGAAGCCTCAGTTCTTTCTGACTCTGGAATCCTGCCTCTTGCCTGTAAGGTTGTTCATCATCATCTTTTTTTTTGAAAGGCATTTATTATTAAAACACACAAAATAAAGATGACAAAAAATCGACCTCTATGCATAACACACTAGCACTATTTCTCCATGTTCTTTTCTAGTCCTCAAAGCATAGCTATACAGATAGTATGCAATTTTACAAGGTAACTTTTCATCACTATCATTTAGCATAAATATTTTTGCCTTCATAGGCTTAATCATCATGAGTTTTAATTGCTGCATAATATTCCATTGTTGAGATAAGAGAATATTCTGTGAATTCTAAATTTTTTGTTTTGAAATTATAAAACATGTGCTGTACTAAACATCTTCAGGCTTCTACATTTCTTTTCCCATTTTGAGTTACTTCTTCAGGGCAAATACTGAGAAGTATGATTTTGAAGTCAAATACTCTTTTTACCACTATTTATTTATTCATTCATTCATTCATTCGAGACAGGGTCTTGCTCTGTGGTCCAGGCTGGAGTACATGGTACAATCATGGCTCACACAGTCTTGACCTCCTGGGCCCAAGCCATCCTCTCAAGTAGATAAGACTACAGGTGTGCACCACCATGTCTGACTTCTTTGAAATATATTTTTGTAGAGATGGAGTCCCATTTTATTGCCCAGCCTGGTCTCCAATTCCTGGGCTCAAGTGATCCTCCTGCCTCAGCCTCCCAAAGTGCTGGGATTACAGGCATGAGCCAGCACACCCAGCCTTTTTTCCTCTGCTCTTGACGTCTATTGCTAAATTGCATAAAAAAAAAAAGTCAACTAGTGAAGCATTGGTAGGATGGAGCTTGGTCATTAAAATGACTGTTTGTGGACATAATGCTGGGTCTCATTTTAATTTTTTATTTGTTAGTGATAATAAACATTTTGTCATAAACCTGACATTCTCTTGAAACATGATAAAGGTAGCTTATTCAATAGAGTTTATATTTCAATTTAAGTAGGGGGCAGGTTATATTTGGAGCCAGAATGCACTACATTGTAAGATCATCTACATGCCGTGTCAATCTTTGTGTGTTCCCTGTTTCACACTCCAATTTAGCTCTCTACCTAAACTCTTCTGGGCAGGTTCTGGTAGTTTCTGATTCAAGTGTCGGCTGTCCAATTTCGTATTTTGCAGGAGAACAGAAGGATAGATTTGTTCACTTGCCAATCCTAGAGCTGCCAACAATTTAGATTTATTGAGGGTTTTCAAAAGTCTTACCCAGGATGAATGCCTTCTATTTATTCCTAGTTTTAGACATAAGTGAATTGATTTCTTCATTAATAGAAATAATTTCTCAATGTTGGTATTGTAGGACAAAAAAAGGTTGTTTCAAATTATGTTTAGGAGTATCTGAAATTCTCCTTCCAAATCTCTGTTCTCTTCCACCCACACTACAAAAAAGTATCAAAATAAAAGCAGTGTTAATCCATAGGATCAGTGACATATTATTTACCACCCTGGAGAGTTGGAAAGATGGTATTCAGAAGATTAAAACAGGTTTTGACAGCTTTTTTGCATAATTTGCCTCTTTTGACATCTTTTTCAGTAACTATCAACATAAGTTAGACACTGTATCTAATGGACATTTAACTGATTTGTTAAGAGGTAAGATTTTTCTCAAAGGATACAATTATAATTCAGTGCTCAGGACATGTCTGAAAGTGGGTTTCCAGATATTTCTGTTGGTTCTTGGAAACTTCCATCATCTTGGGCTAAAAGTTTCATGAATTACACATAAAGGGAATGTGATGGTGCTTTCATTTTTCTATCTTTAACAAAAGCATGCTTATTATTGCCGTTGCCACTAAAAGAGTTTCTAAACATCTCTCCAGACACGTCTATAAAAAGCCAACAGAAAGGGATAGATACGATCTGTGTTTCTCACTCCAGCTGAAAGACCAGAGATACTTCTTTCCCTGTTTATTTTGTGCAACAAGTAAAACAAAAATCCTTTGCCATTTTTCCTTTGCCTATTTTTACTCTCCACAATTGCCTTGAGTCCCTGACACACTGCTATTCTGAAATACTTCAGCACTGACTTCCTTATTTGGTTGCTGGAACTGCTCTTTGTCTTGTTAGTGTTCTCTTCGGCACGCCATGCCCCGCCCTTGCCCACCGCTCCCCCTTTTCTACAGACACACACACACACACACACACACACACACACACACACACACACACACACACACACGGGGTTGGGTTGGCTCCAACAGGTCACTCTGACTCAGCCTTCTCTATAGCTGACTAGCCAATCCCCCATCAGTCATGCCCATTTAAGGAGTACCTTTTGGAAATCATAAGGGACCAGAGAGCTTTCAGCTGTTTAAAAAGACTGCTATGTTGCATCACTCGAAGTCACCGCAAAGCATGCATTTCACACAATTGCCCTCATCCAATGGCAGGGTAGGTATTAAAAAACAACCACCACCACCAAAAAACCCAAAAACAAAACTCCAGGCTGCTTAATTAGTGGTTACTTTATTCCTCAGTGTTTTGGCAGTTAGATTTGGCTGATAGAGCCATAGTTTGCTATCTGGTTAGTTTTCAGTATTCTCTAATCTATGATTCATGCCAAGCACTCCAATCTAATACTTAAAAAAGTGTATATATATATATACACACACACACACACACACATATAACATAGGCCTAAGTAGATGTGCCAATAACACAAAGTAAAGCTCTGGGTTCCTAAGTGAAGAACACACATTTTCAATAAATGTTGTTCCCTTTGCCCTCTCAGAGTTGAAAACAAGCAGGCATTTGGAGTGCTGAAGGCTATTTTCTGGTTTCTCTGCTCAGACGTGAGTGAGGAAAGCACAGCTCTCTGCATTCCCTATTTAAGAAAGAGCTGTAATGGTCCCATCCAATAACACAGAGCAGTGTTTCCTTACATATAAACAACTGAGACATTCCTTGGGCAAGCACATAGCCTTTTGGTTCCTGGAACAAAGCAGATGGTGGTATTCATTATGTCCAATAAACACATCATCCACACTCCAAAGGGAAACCTGAAACAATAAGCTGAACAAAGCAGTTTTCAAGGTTTTAATCCTTTTGCAATTAGCCCTTGTCTAACTCAACTGAAAAATTAAGAGTGAGCTATTTTCCCAGAAGAAAGTAACCTGAAGTGATTAAATATCCACAGTTTGTTCCCAACACTTGTTCTGAAAAAGAATTGGAGCTCGTTTTCAGAGGCAAGTAATATAAACATACAGGATATCCTATCGCTTCGCATTATTTCTCATTTAGCCACCGAAAATGGTCTGTACCTTCCCTCGTCCACTGTGTTAATTCCTGCAGCCCTGTTACTGGTCAGGCATTGGGCCAGCCACTCCAACCAACCTTTACAGTTACTACTTTGATCAGAACAAGCAGCAGATCAAATCCTATAGGAAGCACGTTCTCTCCCTGCCTTGTTACCATTCAGTCGATTTTGCTTATTTGTGTTCACCATGGTGACCAATGTGGAAATAGTGTTTAGCTTATGAAATTCCCGAAGTGTATTTCCCTATTTTATGTAGGACAGTTTTAGACTGGCTTGGCGGCATTCTTGTTGGCGGAAGACTCAAATCCTTCTTGGATATAGGCAAGGTGTAAATGACAAATATACTTTCAACTATTTCCACCAGTTAGAATCTCAACGAGCCTGGATGTGCCTTACAAAGTGGCTCGTGGGTTCAAACTTGTTTAGGTTTTAGAGCACATGGAAGTTGTGAATGTTTGCACACTATTACACTTCATTCTATTTCAGGAGCACCAAGCAATTCTGCTAAAAGAAAATGATGCTAGTGTATGCCTGCAATATTGAAACAGCCACAAGTATATGTCCATGAGAAATGAAATCTGTCAGAGCCCTTCCAAGTTAATTTAAAAATGTTTACATCTGCTCATTCATCTTGTTCTTGAAAATAAAAAATGGCAGAGGTCACTAAAAGATTAAAATGTTTGCCGGGGGGCGATGGCTCATGCCTGTAATCCCAGCACTTTGGGAGGCCAAGGCAGGTAGATCATTTGAGGTCAGGAATTCGAAACCAGCCTGGCCAACGTGGTGAAACCCCATCTCTACTAAAAATACAAAAATTGCCAGGTATGGTGGTACACAACTGTAATCCCAGCTACTCGGGAGGCTGAGGCAGGAGAATTGCTTGAACCCGGAAGGCGGAGGTTGCGGTGAGCCGAGGTCACGCCACTGCACTACAGCCTGGGTGACAGAGCAAGATTCCGTCTCAAAAAAAAAAAAAAAAAAAAAGATTAAAATAGCCATTGTTTTTTAGGAGAAAATTTTTAAATTGAGAAAATCATAGAGATTCGGGAAAGACAATCACTGTTCACTTTCAGCCCAGTGTCTTGGGAAGCATCACTGGAGAACTGTTGGAATCAAGAACCTAGTCCAAGACTGGGCTTAGAGACCTGCACTCTCCTGCCATTTTTGCTGCAACGCAGTTATGTCACTTTTGAGGAAGTAATTTCATCCCATGAATCTTACTTTCCACATCTATAAAGTGCAGTCCTCATTTTAAATCAGAATTCCCAACATGGTTCGGTTTCATCCTAACAGAAATTATACAGTTGCTTAAGACAGCCCATATAGTCTATTAGTTAATGCATTTCCACCGTCATTGTCCCTGCATTGCTGGTAGACATATTTGATACATAAATTGAGGGATTCAGAATTTCAATAATTACTGAAAATAAGTCAGGAATTGGTAGATTGAAATGATTTCAAATAATTTCCCCAAATCTAAACTCACAAAGTCTTAGAAGAGTTGGTTCTTATATTTTTGGTGTGTAGTCTTCACACTGATAATTTCCAAATTCAGCCAAAATTTTAGGCTTAGACCCAACCTTTCTGTTTTCTTGGGATCAGTCTCAAACTTTCTGAGACTGGTTTGGAACATCTCAAAAATGCTTGCAAAATGTATTATTGACAGCGTCGAAATACATTTTTTTGTTGTTGTTGTTGCTTCATCCCACACTTTCTCTATGGAATTCAGAGTTTACTTTAACTTGATTCTTTCTATTCCCCATCACTGAAATTTCTCCCACTCTCATCTCACCCTGGGCTCAGGAATATCCCGAGGGATGCTGTGAGGTTCCATAATGAAAAGGGGCTCAGAGATGTGGGGAGAAGGTTTCTTATGCACACATGATTTGGTTATAATTGCCTTTCAAAAGCTTAATGAATGATTTGTTTTTTGGGGGAAGTCCAAATATTATCCAGATCAAGTTTACCATTTAAAATATATCTAATTATGTGAGACATAATCATACAGCAGTTCACATCTGTAATCCCAGCTACTCTGGAGGCTGAGGCAGGAGGGTCACTTGAGGCCAGGAGTTTAAAACCAGTCTGGGCAACATAGTGAGACTCCCAACTCTAAAACATTTTTAAAAAATTAGCTGGGTGTGGTGGCATGTGCCTGCAGTCCTAGCTACTGAGGAGGCTGAGGTGGGGGGATTGCTTGAGTCCAGGAGTTTGAGGCTGCAGTGAGTCATGATCACACCACTGCACTCCAGCCTGGGTGACAGAGCAAGACCTTGTCTCTAAAATCAACCAACCAATCAACCAATCAATCAGATAATGCTATTTTTGTTGTTGTTGTTGTTCTGTAACTGCCCTGCTCCAAGCAGGGGAAGAGACACATTAAAAGCCCTCCTTTTATAGCCCTTGTTTACCTAAGAAATGTTGGGCATGATGTAGAGTGAAGAGCACTAACTTGGAAGTAAAGAAGACATGTTAAATTCCATGATTCCACTAAAATCAATAATACTTTCATCATATAATCTCCTCCTTACCTTCTATAGGCTTGAATTTTTACTGGGAGTTATAATTATTTGAGGAAAAAATACATCACCTCGGTCTTTAAACATGTGGTAGAAAATAGATTCAAATTCATTTCCCCCTTCCCAAATTACATTTTTCAAAAGAAAGAAAAATTACAGTCTTAAAGAACCACAGGGACACCGAGCCCTTCTGCAGCAGCATTCCAACCATGGATTTGCCTCTGGGGAGGTCCCTCAGCTCCAGGCCCAGCATTCTTTCAAAGAGCCTGGGATCGCACTGATGAATCTACATGGGGGCTGGGGACCAGTACAAATTTTAGGCTTCACTCTAATTTCCATGCCTACATTTATACTCCAGGTTTTGATGGGGAAAGAAGGAAAATAGTTGCCATCGACTTCCCCACCTTTGTTTCAAATGCAAAGAGACACACATACACTCTTCATTATAAAACTTCACATGAATGAGGATAATTGAAGGCTGACTGAATCTCAGTACTCATCAAGGAGGCCTGATTGTGAATGTAACAGGCTCAGAATGTCTTCACTCTTAGCAAGAGCTGCAGAAATATCTCCTGAGATGGAAAATCTTTGCAAACTAGCAAGCAGGAGAGAGTGTGTAACTTAAATCATCACAGCAATGTGCTGGAAACGCATTCTCCCCTGACATCTGGCCATGACTCAGATTGCCATCCTGGAGGCTTCTTTGCTAAACTTTCTGCCAAACTCCCTGTTCCACAGATGCTGCGCTCCTTGTCTCTCCACGCAGATCAGCCCCATTTGACAGATTCTGTAATTACCCATAAGAGGCCCAAGGAAGACGTTTCTGTGTACACAGTGCCCCAACCAATCAACTCAAGCTAACTACCTTCAGGAAGCGATAAACAGAAAGCAGGGATTCTTAGATATGCCTTACTAATCGACTGTACTGACGTATTTCTAAGGAGGCCAAGCTTGGACAAGGGGGTTGGGAACAATCCTTGCTTGGCTCTTAATTGGCTCCAGGCCACAATTTGTGGTTAGTTTCCCTGACACCAAAGTCTAGTCTTTGTCTCGCCAATCTAAGAGAATAAGGAGGGTTTTATAAAGCCATTTATTAATATGTTTCTCATCAGTCATCATAACCGCTCTCACTGCATGTTCTCTTCTTTTATGGAAACACGTTTTTTCACTGATGTCCTGCTTCACACTTTTGGCCTTTTCTATATTGTCAAACAAAAGTCCCAAAGCAGCTCCACAGCAACCACCTATCTTATCTCATTCAACAGATCTTCAGGAAACAGGCAAGGGTAGGACTGTCACCTTCACCCAATATTTTGATTTGGTTTTATACTTCCATTTGACACCCCTAATATTCAATGCTGAAAAGAAGCCACCATAATATCCAACATTTCCTGTTTCTCTCAATTCAATAAACTCTGTGTGTGTGTGTGTGGGCGGGGGGGGAGAGAGAGAGAGAGAGAGAGAGACAGGGTCTTGCTCTGTCACTCAGGCTGTTATGCAGTGGTGTGACTGTGATTATGGCTCACTGCAACCTCTACTTCCTGAGCTCAAGTGATCCTCCTGCCTCAGTCTCCTGAGTAGCTGGGACTACAGACACATGCCACTATGCCCAGCTAATTTTTTTTTTTTTTTATACTTTAAGTTCTAGGGTACATGAGCACAACGTGCAGCTTTCTTACATATGTATATATGTGCCATGTTGGTGGGCCGCACCCATTAACTCGTCATTTACATTAGGTATTTCTCCTAATGCTATTCCTCCCCCCTCCCCCCACCCTATGACAGGCCCCGGTGTGTGATGTTCCCCGCCCTGTGTCCAAGTGTTCTCATTGTTCAGCTCCCACCTATGAGTGAGAACATGCTGTGTTTGGTTTTCTGTCCTTGCGATAGTTTGCCCGGCTAATTTTTTAAACAATTTTTGTAGACGAGGTCTCACTATATTTTCTAGGTTGGTCTCAAATTCCTGGACTCAAGAGATCTTCCCAGCTTGGCCTCCCAAAGTGCTAGGATCACAGGTGTGTGCCCTCACGCCTAGCCATCAGTAAACATTTTTTGAATACCTACTGATTAAAAATATACTTCGTTATCTACCCATGACAAAAGAGAATCAAGATATTAATCTTTCCTTCCAAGCAGACACACACACAATTCCACTCCAAAACAGCCAGGTGCTAGTAGACAACAAAAGGAAAGGGAACACAGGTATGATGGCAGTACTGGAAAAACACCAAGACGCTCTGAGAGTGCATCCTGAAGAATATGTTTGGGATGTCACTTTACATGCTGGGTGAACCGTGAATCCAGGCAATTCTATCTCTTTTGGTTGTCCACATCTTATTAGCTTTTTGGGTGCAAAGTTGATTCCTTAGAAGATTCACTGTAATAAATGCTGCTGCTCTCTCCTATTCTCCTTAAGCCACCAAATCTCGTGTCTTTCAACATCTGTTCTATCTAGGAGATCTCTGTCATCTGACCTGTGAGCACTCTATTTTTTTGTCCTTAACTTCTGACTTTGGAGGGGAAGTGTTTCCATTCCCTCGAAATACTACCCAAGCCCCAACCTGTGGTCATGGTCCCACTCCTTCCAGACTCCTCCAGGGTCCACATCTAACTATGATACTTTGGGTATCTTGAATTTTTTTTCTTTTTTTTTTGAGACAGAGTTTTGCTACTGTTGCCCAGGCTGGAGTGCAATGGTCCGATCTCAGCTCACTGCAACCACTACCACCTTCTCCCGCCTCAGTCTCCTGAGTAGCTGGGATTACAGGTGCCTGCTACCATGCCTGGCTAATTTGTCATATTTTTAGTAGAGACAGGGTTTTGCCATGCTGGCCAGACTGGTCTAAAACTCCTGACCTCAGGTGATCCACCAGCCTCGGCCTCCCAAAGTGCTGGGATTATAGGCATGAGCCACCGCACTCGGCCTATCTTGAATTTTCAATCCTTAAATCTCCTCTTTTCAACGGGCTCCTTACAAATTTCTCTTATGCTAAGAAAATCTTTCAATGACCTGGCTTGGTGATCAAGGATCATTCTTTCTCTTTCTGTTCATCACCAAATGTTTTTAAAACATGGTCTATATATGCTCTTTTCCCATTCTTCTCTCATTTCCCATTCTTGCTCTTTTCCTCCTCTTCTCTCTTATCCTGTCCTTCTCTCAACCTCTTAAAATCTTGCTTCTTCCTCTGAAATTGTAAGAAAATGCCTGAAAAAGTCCTCAGCAGCCACCGAGACACCAAATCTAACACCTCTTCCTAGTGCTCCCCCTTAAGATCTTCAGAATGTTAATCTTTAGAATGAACCCTGTCTTCCTCAGAGGCCGACCTCCACTGCTTGTCCCCACACTGTTCTCTCCACCCTCCTTCTATTAATCCTTCCCTGATTACTCCTTCTTAGCTGTATTCACTGACTCCTTTTTGCCCCACATCTGATTTTTTTTTTTTTTTTTTTGAGACAGAGTCTCTCTCTGTCACCCAGGCTGGAGTGCAATGGCACAATCTCTGCTCACTGCAACTTCTACCTCCTGGTTTCAAGCAGTTCTCATGCCCAGTAGCTGGGATTACAGGCACCCGCTACCACGTCTGGATAATTTTTGTATTTTTAGTAGAGATGAGGTTTCACCATGTTGACCAGGCTGGTCTTGAACTTCTGACCTCAAGTGATCCACCCACCTTGGCCTCCCAAAGTGTTGGGATTACAGGCATGAGCCACAATGCCCAGCCCCACATCTGGTTCTTAAACGTAGATATTTTCCAGAGTCTGCCTTTAGCCCTCCTCTCTTCTCAGTCTAAGACTTTCCCTGGAGCATTTCTTCTTGCTTATGGCCTTACATTTCTCTCCAGATGGATAACTAAAATATGTCTTTAGTCTTAACCTCTCTTCTGAGTTCCAGAAATATCTTTCCAACCACTGCCCTCCAGCCTGGGCAACAGCGTGAGACCCTGTCTTTCAAAAAAAAATAAACATAAAAATAAATAAAAAATAAAAATAAAGGAGAAGAAGGATTTATAAGGGAAAATAAAAGTGGGAACACAGAGTGGGAAGCAGAGCACTTAAAGCTGTTTTACCCCGAGGGAATTTCTCAGAAGCTAGAGAATGAGCCTCAGTTTTCATGGCCTCATGAAAACAAGAGACAGAAAGACAAAACCCAAGACTGGCCTGAGGTGAAGAGGCTAATCATAGACCTTTCCCTGTAAAGTGAATCAGAAACAGCAGCAAAAGAAACTCACCCACAAACCCTTCCAATATTGGATGTATTAGATGTAGGGTATATAAAAACGACACTGCGTTTAAATAAATAAGAGGACATTTTTTCATCTCCTGGTTCCAAAGATGGTAGTCCACCCCACTGCAAATGCTTAAAATCCCTGGCCTGCTTATACACTTGATATGGTTTGGCTGTGTCCCCACCCAAATCTCATCTTGAATTGTACTCCCATAATTTCCACGTGTTGTGGGAGGGATCCGGCGGGAGATAATGGAATCATGGGGGCGGTTTACTCCATACTGTTCTTGTGGTGGTGAGTAAGTCTCATGAGATCTGATGGTTTGATAAGGGGGAACTCCTTTAGATTGGCTCTCATTGTCTCTCATAGCACAGCCATGTGAGATGTGCCTTTTACCTTCTGCCATGATTGTGAGGCCTCCCAGTCATATGGAACTGTAAGTTCAATAAGGCGGGTGGATCACGAGGTCTGGAGATCGAGACCATCCTGGCTAACATCCTGGTTTTAGTAGAAACCCCGTCTCTACTAAAAATACAAAAAAATTAGCCAGGTGTGGTGGCGGGCACCGGTAGTCCCAGCTACTCAGGAGGCTGAGGCAGGAGAATGGCGTGAACCCGGGAGGTGGTGGTTGCAGTGAGCCGAGATAGCGCCACTGCACTCCAGCCTGGGAAATAGAGCAAGACTCCACCTCAAAAAAATAAATAAATAAATAAAATAAATAAAATAAAATAAAATAAATCTCTTTCTTTTGTAAATTGCCCAGTCTCAGGTATTTCTTTATCAGCAGCATGGAAACGGATTAATACAATGCTTTACATAAAAGCTTCTCTGGATGTGCTTACTCTTATGTATCTACTCAATTTTCAAAACAAATATGTTTTTTTGTGTTGTTTCACTTTTTTGAGACGGAGTCTTGCTCTGTTGCCCAGGCTGGAGTGCACTGGTGCAATCTCAGCTCACTGCAACCTCTGCCTCCTGGATTCAAGCAATTCTTCTGCCTCAGCCTATTGAGTAACTGGGACTGCAGGTGTATGCCACCACGCCTGGCTAATTTTTTGTGTTTTTAGTAGAGACAGGGTTTCACCATGTTAGCCAGGATGGTCTCAGTCTCCTGATCTTGTGATCTGCCCACCTCAGCCTCCCAAATTGGTGGGATTACAGGTGTGAGGCACTTATATTCTTATATATATTAATATATTTTCCCTTATATTCTCATATATATTATTATATTTTCCTCTTATATTTTCATGGGCTTACTGGGATATGTAGTACTTATATTACAGATATGAGATATGCTTTGTGTTTTCCACTGAACTGCTAGCACTTGACACTAAAGCTTCTCTTAAAACAAAATCTCTGGGTGAGGCATAGTGACTCACACCTGTAATCCCAGCACTTTGGGAGGCCAAATGCTGGTGGATCACCTGAGGTCAGGGGTTCGAGACCAGCTTGACCAACATGGTGAAACCCTGTCTCTACTAAAAATACAAAAATTAGCTGGGCATGGTGGCGCATACCTGTAATCCCAGCTACTGTGGAGGCTGAGGCAGGAGAATAACTTGAAACAGGCAGGCAGAAGTTGCAGTGAGCCGAGATTGCACCATTGTACTCGAGCCTGGGCAACAAGAGCGAAACTCTGTCTCAAATTAAAAAACAAGGGCAGCCTCGGTGGCTCATGCTTGTAATCACAGCACTTTGGGAGGCCGAGGTAGGCAGATTACCTGAGGTCAAGGGTTCGAAACCAACCTGACCAACATGGAGAAACCCTGTCTCTATTAAAAATACAAAATTAGCCAGGCATGGTGGCGCTTGCCTGTAATCCCAGCTACTCAGCAGGCTGAGGCAGTAGAATCGCATGAACCGGGGAGGTGGAGGTTGCAGTGAGCTCAGATTGCACCATTGCACTCCAGCCTGGGCAACAAGAGTGAAACTCCATCTCAAAAAAATAAAACAGAAAGAAAGAAAGGAAAAAATCTCTGAATGAGTCTCAATATGTGGAACAGTACTTTCTATAGAGTCAGGAATCAGGAGGTGCTTGTTGAATTAGGTTAAACTGAGTATCATTCACTTTGTGTGTGTGTGTGTGTGTGTGTGTGTGTGTGTGTATTCATAGCTTTTTATTGGCCCCCAAATTTCTCCCTAAAGCCTTTAGTCTTGTGAATCTCCTTACCACTGCCTGCAAATTCCATGCCCATTTATACCTTCTAACCTTTATTTAGGTTGCTTTCTTTACCCTCCTCGAATCTTTCCCTCTTCATTCTTCTTACCAAGAAGTTATCTTACTTATTTTGTTTCTGGATCTCATCACCCTGGGTATTGAAGTGTTGGGGTTAGGCACGGTGGAGTCTGTATCTTGGCTGCCAGCACCCAGCACAGCTCCGGGCACATGTTTAGCACTCAATATGCAAGTGAAACTGCATATATGTATGCGTGTAAATGTGTGTGCACATACATGTTTATACACATATATGTGTATATATAGACACACACACACACATGTATCTATACATCTTGTCAGCCCAAATAGGTTGTAAGCTCCAGGAAAATAAGAACAAATGTTTTACTTTCAAAAAATATTCTTCAAATGTAACTACTGCTTGATAAAATGGATCTATGCTAAATGCCCACTTCTCCCAGCTGAAGGCAGAGCATCTACATTACATTTTTACTCAGTTAAGAGCAAACAATAAGTGAATAGCAGCTGGATTCTGTATGTTAAAAATGATAGGTGATTGAATCTCAAATGTATTAGTCCATTCTCACACTGCTATAAAGAACTACCTGAGACTGGGTAATTTAAGAAGAAGAGAGGTTTAATTGACTCACAGTTCCGCAGGCCGTACAGGAAGCATGGCAGCATGGCTGGGAGGCCTCGGGAAACTTACAATCATGGCGGAAGGGTGAGGGGGAAGCAAGCAGGTCTTACCTTGGTGGAGTTGGAGAGAGAGAGCAAAGGGGGAAGTGCCACGCACTTTTAAACAACCAGATCTTGGCCAGGTTCGGTGGCTCATGCCTGTAATCCTAGCACTTTGGGAGGCTGAGGTGGGCAGATCATCTGAAGTCAGGAGTTCGAGACCAGCCTGACCAACGTGGTGAAAACCTGTCTCTACCAAAAATACAAAATTAGCCGGGCGTGGTGGCGCATGCCTGTAATCCCAGCTACTTTAGAGGCTGATGAGGCAGGAGAATCACTTGAACCCAGGAGGCGGAGGTTGCAGTGAGCTGAGATGGCGCCATTGCACTTCAGCCTGGGCGACAGAGTGAAATTCCGTCTCAAATAAATAATAAAATAACCAGATCTTGTGAATTCACTCACTATCATGAGAACAGCAAGGGGAATGTCCACCCCCATGATTCAATTACCTCCCACCAGGATTACAATTTGATATGAGATTTGGGTAGGGACATAGAGCCCAACCACATCATCAAAGGACTACACAATGAACATTAATTAATATCTACTAAGCTGTGCTAGATACAGGGTCAGGTACATGGGATACAAATCTAATAAATGAGATAAAAATCCCTGCTTTTAGGAATCTCACATTCTAGAGAAGCAGTGAAATCTATGACCTCTAATTGCAAGGTGCGAAGTGCTGTAACTTACCAGGAGGTAAAACAGGTAAGACCAAAGCAATTACCTCTCTAACGGGGGAGTCGGGGGCTTCTTAGTTCACAAAGGAGGTCTCTGCAAGGATGAGCATGTAGGAGTTTAGGGGTGGGTGGGAGAAAGGGCATTCCAACTGGTGGAAACACACACACCGAGGCACGAAGTTGTGCAAGAGCCCTGCGTGCTTAGAACAGTGAAAATCAGTTTGAACATAACCTCAGAGGACATTCAGGCAAGTTTAAGCATCAGATTGGACCGAGAAAAGGAAAGACTGCTTTGGGCCTAAAATGAGAGAAAAAAATTCCTTAAATAGTTTAACTTTCTCTCTTCTCATATGTCCTTCTAACCAGTATTAGGGTTCATGTCTCTCCCTCCCTTAAAGCAAAGCTTACCTCAAATCTCACATTCTTTAAGAGAATAGTTACTAAGAAACCCTATTAGAAATTCAGCCTGGAGTCTTAGGAAATGCTTATTGACCTATTCAACACTAACTCTCTAAATACACAGTAGTTTAGCCTCCCACCTCCAATTTTCGAGTAATGTTCTCACTTCAGGAACTCTTTTTTTTTTTTTTCTTTAGAGTTTGGCCCTGCCACCAGGCTGGAGTGCAATGGCGCAATCTTGGCTCACTGCAACCTCTGTCTCCCGGGTTCAAACGATTCTCCTGCCTCAGCCTCCTGAGTAGTTGGAATTACAGGCGCCTGCCACCAAGCCCAGCTAATTTTTGTACTTTTAGTAAAGATGGGGTTGCACCATGTTGGCCAGGCTGGTCTCAAACTCCTGACCTTGTGATCTGCCCGTCTTGGCCTCCCAAACTGTAGGGATTACAGGTGTGAGTCACTGCGCCTGGCCTGACTTTGGGAACTCTGGAAATAAAATAAGCACCTCCTAGTTATTTTCCTTCACAGAGAAAATATACATCTACCCATGCTTAGTCTGAATACATAACTCTTGTGGTGAAAAGAACAATTCCTTTTAGGACATTGACAAAGATTTGATGTTATGGATCAAACTATAACATTTACTTAATTAAAGCCAATAGAAATACTAATTTCCATGCTTACTTAATAGTAGGTCAAGTGTGGGTACACACCTCTGAAAACAGCTCTTTGCAACTGTAACTGTCACTGCCCAGGGCTGCTGCCCTGATGGGCTGATGGGGGCCTATTTGTTTACCTTTGCATCCGAATTTCTCATCACCATGAGCCAGAAACATCAACGCACCAGCAGAGGCAGAGACATAGGATGAGAAGGGACTTTAAGTACAACTGTTGAAGTTTTTTAAACTACCATGTATTGAACAATAATGGGCTTGGAAATCTGAAGATTCTCCTGAGAAGCGTCTATTTGTAGTTCCTTCATTGGCCTCTGGCTCTCACCATGTAGGTGAGAAAGCAGCTGGTTTCTGGCTTATACCAACTTGTGGGCAAATATATGGAGCCATATCCCAGGGGCCTCACTAATGAGCTGTGAAGTGCTGCATGTTAGTTTCAGGGTTAATATATTTCTAGTTCACTCTACACAGAAGGAACATCTCTTTCTTTTTAGGAAAAATTAAATCTGTGAGGATACATTTTCAACCTGGGGCTGTTTTTGCGCAGTATTCTCAAGGGCAGTACTTATGTCATTAACATACATTGTTCCCACACCAGTGAGTAACAATGTAAAAAGCCAGGCCTGTTCACAACTGTAACAGCTCTACACTGTAAATGGAAAAGAAGAGGATGACAGCATACCACCAGCAGAGACATGCCTGAACAGCATTCCCAGGAATCCTTTAGCCACAGGAAAAACAATTCCAAACAAGCAACCCTCAGTCCAGCACAGGGTGTAAATTAGCTTCCGCTGACAACACACTTCATACACCGTTTTGCACTGAAGTCCTCTCCCATGCCAAAGACAACAGAGCGCGAACAACACAGGGCCTTAACACTATCCTTGAAACCCTCATGGTTACTGCCCAGGAGAGAGCCAAAACAAACATTTTTTAAACTCCTGGGACAATTTTCCTTTTTCCTTTCTTTTTTTTTTTCTTTCTTTTTTTTTTTAGACATGGTCTCACTCTGTCACCCAGGCCAGAGTGCAGTGCGCCATCATAGCTCACTGCAGCCTTGAAATCCCAGGCTCAAGCCATCTTCCCACTTCAGCCTCCTGAGTAGCTGAGACTGAAGGCATGCGCCATAAATTCCAGCTAATTTTTTTGATTATTTGTAGAGACAGGGTCTTTCTATGTTGCCCAGGCTGGTCTCGAACTCCTGGGCTCAAACAATCCTCTCACCTCAGCCTCCCAACAATTTTCTTTTTAAAATTTTTTTCAACTTTTATTTTAGAGTCAGGGAGTACTTATGCAGGTACATATCCCCCTTGCTGTTCTTGTGATAGTGAGTGACTTCTCACAAGATCTGGTTGTTTAAGAGTATGTGGCACTTCCCCCTTTGCTCTCTCTCTCTCTCCAACTCCACCACAGTAAGACCTGCTTGCTTCCCCTTCACCCTTCCGCCATGATTGTAAGTTTCCCGAGGCCTCCCAGCCATGCTGCCATGCTTCCTGTACAGTCTGCAGAACTGTGAGTCAATGAAACCTCTCTTCTTGATAAATTACCCAGTCTCAGGTAGTTCTTTACAGCAGTGTGAGAATGGACTAATACACTTGAGATTCAATCACTTATCATTTTTAACATACAGAATCAGGTTGCTATTCGCCTATTATTGTTTGCTCTTAACTGAGTAAAAATGTAATGTAGATGCTCTGCCTTCAGCTGGAAAAAGTGGTCATTTAGCGTAGTTTCTTTTTATCAAGCAGTAGTTACATTTGAAGAATATTTTTTCAACCCATGTCCTCCCCACACCACCTCTAGTGGTAGTCTGCAGTGTCTATTTTTCCCACGTTTATGTCCATGTGTGCTCAATGTTTAGCTTCCACTTGAAAGTGAGAACATACAACATTTGATTTTCTGTTCTTATGTTAATTCACTTAGGATTATGACCTCCAGCTCCATCCATGTTGCTGTAAAGGGCATGATTTTATTCTTTTTTATGGCTGCATAGTATTCCATGGTGTATAAGTACCACATTTTCTTTATCCAATCCAGAGACAATTTTCAGTGGGTATAAAGTTTGTACCTCTGAGTGAGCCAGAAAACACTTTCATAGGTCAGGTAGATTGGTTTGAGCAATCCTATTGTTATGGAATACCTCTTGGTTTGTGGTGCTTGATCACTAAACTCTGGCTAGGTGAGAAGAATCTAGAATTTAGGCCATGATATTGACTACACAGATAAAAGAGGCAGCCATTTTTCTCAATGAAACATTCTTGAGAAGTAACTCCCCAATTTTGTAGGCTCTCACAAACTTCTTAAATGGTGAGTGCACAAACAAAATAAAGTTATTGTGGCTGAGGCTGCTAGCCACTAACCTAATTCCACGTTATCTTCCTCTTCGTGGAACATGGCTAGACTACTGTTCTCAGTCTACCTTGCAATTAGAACTCCTAAAAATCAGTAAGAAAAAGGCAGAGCCAAGCATTTTCTAGTTGTTACCTATGTCACTCTCACCCTCTGGCTGAAGGAGAGATTCTTCATTTGTTCACAGGGACCATGTCCTAGAGCTCGTGTTATTTATGGGGTGATGAGGTGAGCAGCAGGTGGGTTCCCTGACACCCAGCGGTGCCTCTGCAAGCACCATGGGGTGTTAATCACAAAAGGAGAGACATCTTAACCCCTTTAATTACTTTCCTTGGGTGTGGACTCTTCGTGATATGTTACTTTATCTGGGGGACTTGGGCGCAGGTCGTTCTCTTTGTCTTGTAAGCAATTATCTAAGATAATTTCTATCTGCATGTCTTTTAAAAAAATATTTACAGGCCAGGCACGGTGGCTCATGCCTGTAATCCCAGCACTTTGGGAGGCCGAGGCGAGTGGATCATGAGGTCAGGAGATTGAGACCATCCTGGCTAACGTGGTAAAACCTTGTCTCTACTAAAAATACAAAAAAATTAGCTGGGTGTGGTGGCACGCACCTGTAATCCCAGCTACTCAGGAGGCTGAGACAGGAAAATCGCTTGAACATGGGAAGCAGAAGTTGCAGTGAGCCAAGATCGCACCACTGTACTCCAGCCTGGGCAACAAAGCAAGACTCCGTCACAAACAGACAAACAAACAAATTTTACACTTTAACAAAGAGTTATAGAGCAAACACCCAGATTGTAACCACTGCTCAGGTAAAAAAAAAAAAAAAAAAATAGAACCGAAGATTCCTGTGTGCGCCTTCCCCCTCATACTCCTGGGTTTCCCAGAGTAACTGCAATCCTGACTTGCAGAGTTATCATTTCCTTGATTGTCTTTCTAACTTTACTATTCAGTTAGGCATCTCTGAGCAAGGTACTTGGTTTCTCCCTCCTTTGTCAGCTTTATATCAGTGGAATCTGACTGTACATATTTTTTGTCTGTATGCTTTTGTTCTATATTATGCGTGTAAGATTTATCATGTTGTTTCGTCTAGCTATAGTTCATTTATTTTAATTGTTGAATAATACTTAATTGAATTACTCTACCACATTTTCCTTATTTGTTCTACTGTTGATGGACTTCTGGAATACTTCCAGCTTGGGGTTATGATGAGCAGGGCTGCTATGTACATTTGGGTTACGTGTCTCTGGGCGCATGTATGTAAGCATTTCTTAGAGAAATGTACTCAGGAGTGAAATTGCTAGGTCATAGAGTTTGCATAACGTTGGGTTTATCAAATGATGCCAAACTCCTTTCCAATGTGCTTTTACCAATTTATACTCCCACTGGCAGTATATGAAATATCCTGTTACTTCATATCCTTGCCAGAACTTGGTATTATCAGGCTTAAATTTTTGCTAATTAAATGGGTGTGTAATGGTATCTCTGTTGTTTTAATTCATATTTTTCTTATTACTTAATGAGACTGAATATCTTTTCATGTTTATTGGCAATTTGAATTTTCTCTTTGGTGAAGTGGCTGTTCTACTTTTCACTTACTTATTTTTTATTGCCTGGTAGCCTTTAAAAATTGATTTGTACGAGTTCTTCTTTATTTATTCCATTTGTAACCCATATATTCTGGTCCAGTGTTGTCTACACAAGTTGCAAATATTTTCCACTCTATGACTTGTCTTTTAATACACTTTAGGGTGCCTTTTAGTGATCAGACTTTTTTTTATTTGAACTACTTATCAGACTTTTCCTTTATTATCTTTTTATGCCTTGTTTAATCTACCTGGAATCAACTTGTGAATATAGCACAAGGAAGAAATTCCTTTTAAAACAGAAGCATAAAAGTTAGCAAGTATTATTTATAAAAAGAGGAACTTTTAAAGCAAATGTTCTATATTTCTCTCCTTTACTTTAGATACGAAGCCTGCCTCTGATAACAGGCAAATAGATCTTCATGTACCTTTTTTTAGGGACATCAAAGTATCTACCTTTTAGTTCCGTTAAGAAGTAAGAATATGTGTGATAGGCCCTCATGTAAAAATCATCCCCTAGGGTACCCTATGTTAAGTGCATGAATACACACAGTACACAAATGCTCGTAAATGCATGAACCATTTTTGAAAAGATACATAGGAAACAGTTATAGTGGCTACCTGTGGGAATGTATTGTTTACATTTTCTGCCTCAGGGAAAAGAATATAATGTTTAAGATAATTTCCATAGTGGCTTAACAGGAAAGTAGCATCAGATATACCAAAATTTATTTACATATGCTTTTTCAGGAACCCATCTATCCAACAGAAGTGCTGATTTTCAATTATTTTACGTGACTTTTTGCACACACCCAAAAATCTTGGTTAGTTAACAAGCACAGGAATTATTGCAATCCACAACTATACTGAATTGCCAGGTACTCAATATTTTCTAAGCTATGGGACTTGAATTCCAAACACTATTCCCAAATTCATTATCTGAATAAAAGGTAGCACAAGTGATAAGGGATTTGCCTATAAGTTCAAGGTGAGTGGGAACAGTATGACCTAAAGAATTTGTGTTAGAAATGTTTTGATGTTGAGAGACTTTGGTTACCTTTCCAATCAACGGATTACCCTGTACAAAGCAAAGAACAAGGGTTTTCTCTTTTACTTCTGTTAAAGCAAACTAAATATGGCCTGAGAAGGACTCTGTACTTCTATATTTGAGTCCTTGTGGATGAACTGCAATCTAACTTAATAGATAAACAAGATTGACAGCCTAAAAGTTGGTGTCTGTAATAGTGGTTGAGTCTTGGCCAATCCCAGCAGTCGTACTTCAACCACTCACACACTGCTGAGTGTTCAAACTGTGTTCAAATAAGGCAAACACTGACCTGTAACCAATCCAGCTGTATCTGTACTTCACTTCTGTTTCCTGTACGTCACTTTACTTTTTTTTTGTCTATAGATTTGTTCTGACCCCAAGGCACCCCTGGAGTCTCTCTGATTCTGCTGTGATTCTCTGGGCTGCCCGATTCATGATTCATTCATTGTTCAATTAAACTCTTTTAAATGAAATTAAATTTGGCTGAAGTTTTTCTTTTAACACTTCTTTCTACATTTCCTGCTGAACAATTTAGCTGTACAAGGAATTAACTATGAATTCTCTCATGCTTTAACAAATGAGACTATTCAAGTTTGCATGGGCAGCAATGAGTTAAGTATTATAGCAAATAAGTCAGAAAATACATATATTTTGAAAAAATTTAAAACATTTCAGCAGATACTTAATGTTTGTTTTAGCAGCATAAAAATCAGTTTATAGAATGGTTCCACTTTTTAAAAATTTATATTTATGCATTAAAATTAACAGTGATTATTTCTACATAGGTAGGTTAGAGTAACTTACTTTCCAATGTTACTGCAAATCTGTTTCTTTATCTAAAGAGAAATAGATATTATAGTAGAAGCAGTAATAAAATTTTACCAAATGCCTTTGTTTTAGTCATAAGAAGCCTTTTTTTCTAATGTTAAAACTTTATAAGAAAGATAAATTTTACTCTATTTCCATAACTCAGAAAATACTTGCAAATTTTTAAGTTCAACTTTTCAAAACAAAAAAATCCTTTATTTTTCAACTTTTATTCCTTTACATATAATTTAAATTTCTTCTAGTGGCATTCTTATTTAGAGGAATTTACCAAAAAGTAGCCTTACCTTTGATATGGCAAGGCCTTTTAGATAAGAAAAAGGCTCCCCGACTGGGGAGGCACAGATAAGTGTGGTGTAGTATCAAACATCTACTAATCATAGAAAGCATTCTGGAATGTACTCCACATTTCCTTACATTGTAAACCCTGAGCCTTGGCTCTATTAGGGTAGGGACAAAGCGGGTGACTGGGCAGACTTTTCATAAAAATAAGGTTGGGTGTGTTTGTGTGCAATTTTGAATGTGACACGCTTAACAAAAGTGTCTGGTTCTGATTTGATGACACTGAACTCAAGAAAAATAGCCAGATTAGAATCAGAACGGAAGTTGCAAAATTTCCTGATTTACTGAATATGACATTAATATACGGGGGGAAATATGCTTTGTAATGAGCAAGCGAGCAGCTGTATGGTGGTGGGGGTGGGGTTGAGGTGGTAGAAGAGGGAGCTAATACGGCAATCAGTATAACAACAAACAAAAATCTGAGCTAAATCAGTTGTGTGTTCAACTGCTCATTTGGTCTCTGATATTTTTTAAATTAACTTTTTTTAATCTTGCAAGGTAACATATGGAATAGTTTGACCTTGCCAAGCAAACTGGCAATTCTGTGTTACCGTCACTTCTTCCAAGCCATCTCTTCAGAGTAAAGCTGAGAATATAAATTTGAAACATAAATGCAGTTCTCACAAATCTAGTTTCTTTTTCGTAAGGCACCTGCTCTTTTCCAAGGCAAAAATGCCTAAAATTTCCTTGGATATGAAATTATCCCAAAGTGATGTAATTGAGGGTGATCTGATAAACTCCTTTATTAGGAATTAACTCCCTGTGTGGGATGATGATGAAGACAGATGAGTACTTCTGTTTATACTGTTAGATTGTCACGGTGTTCTAAATATACTCAACTTTTGGATGAGTCACAAAATATTGCTACATAGTATTTGGAAAAGAAGATTAGAAGTCAAAAACAGGATGGGGTGATATAGACAGAGGGATTTCAAAGCAAGCCTATGACCATTCGAAAGTATCGGAAAGTCATTTGATTATTTCTTTTTTCTTTGCTCATCCAACTGTGTCTCCCTCAAGCCAAGTAATTTTTCAGGAGATAAAAATGTTCAAATATTCAAAGATTGGTGCAGGTCAAAATCATAAGTGAACTGACATTACTACTGTACTTAGTTATAGTTTTGAAAGGAAAGTAGAGACAACTCAATTTGGTGAGTTTCTTTTTTTTTCTTTTTCTTTTTGAGACGGAGTCTTGCTCTGTCACCCAGGCTGGAGTGCAGTGGCGCGATCTCGGCTCACTGCAAGCTCCGCCTCCCGGGTTCACGCCATCCTCCTGCCTCAGCCTCCCGAGCAGCTGAGACTACAGGCGTCCGCCATCTCACCCGGCTAATTTTTTTTGTATTTTTAGTAGAGACGGGGTTTCACCATGTTAGCCAGGATGGTCTCGATCTCCTGACCTCGTCATCCGCCCGCCTCGGTCTCCCAAAGTGCTGGGATTACAGGCATGAGCCACCGCGCTCGGCAAGTTTCTTGGGAAATAAAACAAGCAAAATTTCTTCCTTAAAGCAATCTTCATTACTTTTGTAGAACAGGCCAGGTATTCATAATAAAGTCCAGGGTAACTGTGTTTACTAGAGGCAGTTCAGGCAGAACTGTCTTTGCTCCTTCTAGCTCAGCTTCACATGACCTTGAATTAGGAGACAAGGAAAGTAAAATGTGTTTTCTATAACAAATCTACTATTACTATCAAAAGGTAAGTGGGTATCCATCCCCTCAATCTGATCAAACTGCATTTTTATGAGAAATTCTATGATCTCATTTCCTGCATATGAATATTTTTAAACTTCTCTTCAAGCACCTAATGGCTTTGAGGTTCTGTAACATTTACAGAAGATATGCCATTTGAATACTTATCAGCCACCAGTGGTTTTCATCTCATAGATGGAACCTCTTACTCATTCCACAAATATTTATTAAGCATAGGCTATAGTTCAGATTCTGGGCCAGTACAGGGCCCAGTGGAGAGCCAGATGGACTCCCTTCTAGCCTGGTGTACCTTAATAACTGCCAATCGTGCAAATCATGCATGATGAGACAGCAAGATGAGTTAGCTAACACAGGACAAGCGAAACAGCCAAACTGAATGTCAGACATCCGCCAGCAGTGACTGGCGTGCACCTTTGCACTGGGCTGTGAAAAAGCATCATCAGAAATGTAAAACGTCTTCTCTCCTCCTTATGTTTGGGGGATACAACAGTTATTCTCAAAAAACAATTAGGCCAGTCTGGGCAAGATGGCAGACCCCGTCTCCACAAATACTAAAAAAATTAGTTAGAGTTGGGAAGGACAGTGGGGGGCTAGGTGGGAGGTGAGGATGGTTGATGGGTACAAAAAATAGAAGAATGAATAAGACCCAGTATTTGACTGCACAAAAGGGTGACTATAGTCAATAGGAACTTAATTGTACATTTAAAAATAACTAAAAGCGTGTAATTGGATTGTTTGTAACACAAAGGATAAATGATCGAGGGGACGGGTACCCCATTCTCCACAGTGTGCTTATTTTGCATTGCATGCCTGTATCAAGACATCTCACATACCCTATAATTATATACACCTACTATGTACCCACAAACATTAAAAATTTTTTAAAAAGTACAAAAAATAGCCAGGTGTGGTGGCGCTTGCCTGTGGTCCCAGCTACTGGGGAGTCTGAGGTGGGAGGATTCTCTTGAGCACAGCAATGTGAGGTGGCAGTGAGCTATAATCACACCCCTGCACCCCAGCCTGGGTGATAAAGCAAGGCCCTGTCTCAAAAAAAGAGAGAAAAAAAGAGACAATTAGGGAAAACCATAAAGCAGTTCATGATTAGCTCCCAATTAACTGTATTCACTGCAGAGACCTGTGGGGAATAGAAAGTTCTATATTCGTTCCTTAGAGCTCATCCACACAGGAACTTTTTTCAGGAAGACTTTCACATGTTAATCATTGAACTTTTTTCAGGAAGATCCTCACATGTTAATCATTGTGGTGGACAACTGGAAAACCTCAGATGCTACAGTCTTCAAATTTTGTCGACAGCAACCAATATAACACATATATTTAAAATCACAACATATAGGTACTTATTTATCTTAAATCACAAATTTTACAAAACAACACCTATTACGCATTCTTGATTGTTCTATTCTTTTTTCTACGCTTCAATTTCATTTTCAAATGGCCACTCAAGAACCTTTAAATTGATTTTACAACAGCGGGTTACCAAAATCACTGCCAGGAACTGTACTTTTCAAATGGTGGTAAAGCTATATATAGCGCAGGCATTTTGAGACCTTGCTAAAGACTGAATGTTTGTGTGTCCCTCTAATTCTTATGTTGAAATCCTAATCGCTGGCGTGGTTTTAGGAGGTGGGACCTTTGGGAAGTGATTGGGTCACTAGGGTGGAGCTCTCATGGATGAGATCAGTGCTCTCAGCCCCAGAGTTCCCGGTCCCTTCCACCACATGAGCACACAGCGAGAAGCCAGCCTTCTATGAAGCAGGAAGCCAACCCTCACCAAACACTAAAGCTGCTGGTGCTTAGATCTAGGACTTCCCAGCCTCCAGAACTAGGAGAAATACATTTCTATTACTTATAAGCCACCCAGTCTATAGTGGTTGGTTTCAGCAGCCCAGAGTAAGACCATGAGAAAACACACTACTATTACTACTACTGCTACTAATGATCGCTAATATTCATTGAGCATTTACTATTTACTAAGCACAGGGTTAAAGATATTACCTGGCACTTCTTTCAGCCTCACTTTTGGCTGATTCCCCACAGGCTGTGAGCAATATGACAGATGCTGAACACTCCACCCCCTGAAGGAAAGGGCCAAGCCACCATACTGAGAGGCTAAAAGACGGACATGTTATGTCCACACAGCAAGAAACCAGTTCTGCCAGCCTGGCCACTGATTACCCCTCTAGCTAGTGAAAGAGGGGTTGAGGAAGCCAGAGGGTATGTGTGTGTGTGTGTGCGTGCGCGCGTGCGTGCACGTGTGTGCATGCGTATGTGTGCTCGCGCGTGCATGTGTGCATATGTGCATGTATGTGTGCGTGTGTGCATGCGTGTGCACACACATGTGTATGTGTGCGTGTGTGCATGCAGGCCGTATGCATGTCTGTGTGTGCATGTGTGCGTGTGTGCGTGTATGTGTGTGCACGTGTGCATGCGTGTGTGTGTATGTGTATGTGTGCACACGCGTGCTTGTATGTTGTCTCCCCCACCCTGGGGGAGGAGAGGATTGCTTTTCTCTCACATTCAGTGAAGTAGGAGGGGCCTCAAGGGGACCCCTTAGAGGACGTGAGTAAGTCCCTCGGAATTTCAGGCAGGTGGGAAAGGGCGACACTCTCATGCCCGAGGACAGGCCATAGGCATGCAGGAGCTTTGCCTCAGGCCAGGTGGGCCTGGGAAGGAGCCTACGGGATCATTATCACAGGAACTGCATCCACAGGACCATCTTGCAGCGGCGGGGGTGGGGGTGGAACCTAACTGAGAGGGCAGCTGGAGGAGCGGGCCTGGAGAACCAGCGGAGAAGCCCCGAGGCTGAGGACAGGAGGAGCAGTGCCAGTGGACCTAGAGGAGAAACAGCCCCTAGAAAGTTGGGGAGAGCCAGAGAGGAGGCCAACCCTGTGCCTCCCCAGCGGATGCCCCAGGCAGAACGCGGCCTTCCTGTAATAGTGTGAGGGTGGGGAGAGGTTTCACCTAGGCCTAGACCCAAGTTTAGATGATTGAACCAGACAAGATTTTAATTACTAATACTGAGAATGATCTGTTTCTGATGGGAAGACTTCTATCTGAAAGCTGCTAGAAAGCTATGAGATCTCTTGGGATTTTACCCAGTGCAGAGAAAGAACAGAACCACAGGGTAGGAGTTATCCACTGCGGGAGGGGAAGATTAGCTCTGCTCCTCCTGTGCAGGTCTTCATAGCGTTGGACATGTCCAATGTGGATTGAGCACTTTACCCATTTCATCCTTCCAGCAACCCCACTTTGCCTCCCACTCTTTACAGATGGGGAAACCTATGCTCAAAGAAGGGTTAAGTCATCTCTAGCCAAAGTTTCACGCTAGTGAGTGGCAGAGCCAGGATTCAAACTCAGGTGGTCTCACTTAAATACTCTCTACCCTTCTTTCTGAGGCAACCTGATTTGGGGTGAGGTGGGAGGGAGGAGGAAGGCAGAGTTAAGTAATTTAACTAGTATTCAGTTAAAGCACTGGTCTCCATTCTATATTTTTATTTGTGATATGTATATGTGTGTGTATATATATATACACACACACATATATGTACATATACAGTGATATGTATGTGTGTGTATATATACACACACATATATGTACATATACACACACATATATAATATGTAGGTATATTTACTTATAAATTATATGCATGTATTATGTACATTTAAAAATATGCCCCACTCCTGTAATCCCAGCACTTTGGGAGGCCGAGGCGGGTGGATAATTTGAGGTCAGGAGTTTGAGACCAGCTTGGCCAACATGGTGAGACCCCATCTCTACTAAAAATACAAAAATTAGCCAGGGGCGGTGGCCTGCGGCTGTAATCCCAGCTATTCGGGAGGCTGAGGTAGAAGAATCACTTGAACCCGGGAGGCAGAGGTTGCCCTGAGCCGAGATTGCACCTGGCCTGGGTGACAGAGTGGTGACTCACTCTAGCCTGGGTGACAGAGTGACCCAGTGACCAAAAAAAAAAAAAAGAAAAAGAAAAAGAAAAAGGAAAAAAAAAAAAGGATAAGGTTAAATAGAATTTATCTGCTGGGTTGACACACCCAGCATCCTCCCACACAGATGTGTTTTGGAGTGGAATTCCTTGATTGTGTAGAGTACTTTGAACTTTGTCCCTAGAGCTCCTGGGCTATACAAGCTCTCCTCTCTCTTCTGTTTGGGTTACTTTTGTGGGAAAGTTTGGTGAGTGGGAAGCTTGAGTTGAGGAACGAAGGAAAGCTTCTTGGAGTGGAGAGGACTCAGGTGCACCTTAAAGATGACAAGATTTTGGGTAGGCAAGAGGAAGTAGAAGAGTCACAGAGAAACTCAGAGTGGTGGGCGGGGGAGGCTGCGGAGTAAAGACAAACTTCTTTTACTTGGCAATATTCCCTAAGTTAGTTCTGCTTTCCTCAACGCACTAGGTATCATGTAAAATTACTCTCCTATTTTTTTTAAAGCAACCCTGTTCTGAGGCTATATTTATTCTAAAAAGGGGCTGAGTAACTTTTGGGAGTCAGCCTCTGCTCCGTGATGCAGCATGAGGTGTGACAAGGAAGCTGGGGCCACCAGAAGCCCCCACAGGAATCTTGATCCAGTGACACGTACCTCACCAGACACCAATTATACAGAGATATGAATCTCTGCTGAGGGCAGCAGCCTTTTATTTTCTGAAATCCTACACAAAACTGCAGCTGTGTACATATGTGCATTCTTCAGAGGAAAGTGTCTACCATTTTCATCAAATTGGTGAAGAGTTCCTTGGTCCCAAAAGATAGGAATGACTGTTCAGTACCAAGTATTCATTTGAATAGTTCCTTCTTTAAAACAGAACTTATCTTGGGAGGGGGAAAGCATTTTTTTTTTTTTTAGAAGATTTTATGTTATAAAAGAAGTACTTACTTGGCGACATAAAGTGACACAAAACAGTAAGCAAATATGTAAAGTATCCTTCCCCCAACCTCCTGATCCTGTTCTCCAGAAGGCAGCTTTGTTCACAGTTTGTTGTCTAGGAGCTTAAAACAATCTTCAGAATTATTTCAATCAGATAATCAACACCTAGCTTAAAATCTATCGGGATGTGATATGGTTCGACTGTGTCCCCACCCAAAATTGCGTCTTGAATTGTAATCCCCATAATCCTTACATGTGAAGGGAGAGACCAGGTGGAGGGAATTGAATCATGGGGCCCGTTTCCCCCATGCTGGTCTCGTGATAGTGAGTTCTCAGCAGATCTGATGGCTTTGTAAGTGTGTGGTAGTTCCTCCTGCGTTTTTTTCTCCCTCCTGTTGCCTTGTGAAGAAGGTACTTGCTTCCCATTTGCCTTCCACCATGATTGTAAATTTCCTGAGGCCTTCCCAGCCATACAGAACTGAGTCAATTAAACCTCTTTCCTTTATAAATTAACCAGTCCTGGGTAGTTCTTTATAGCAGTGTGAAAATGGACTAATACAGGGTCCCAGAGAGGAAACTGGAGATTGACTTATGGTGGTGGTGGAATAAAAGAGGGATCATTTTGAAGAAAGGACTGCTCTGCAGAGGGACATATGATTAGGGCATTCCATGGGGCTTTGGCCAGGCAGAGGTCACTGTGCAGAGGAGAGAAACAGAGAAGTGGATTTAGGTCAGGGCTGCAAACACACTTCCTCCTGGGCCTTAGTGGGGAGGGGATGTAGACTGCTTTGGGGATCATTCCTGTGGTCTTGGATGCCAGATGTTGGTGTCAAATGATAGGTCTGATGTCTGTTATAACATAGGGATATGGAATAAGAATATACAAGGTCTATATGAAGACTATGCCGAAACTTTATTGAAGGCGTTAGAATTAATGGAGAGAGAGTCATTTTCATGGATGGTAAGAGTCAGTGATCTAAAGATGTCAAATCTCCACAAAATCAAATTTTAATTTTAAATCAATATCTCAAAATCACAGTGGAATACTTTTCTGAAATTAATATATATATGCAAAAGTTTATCTGATAATAAACAGTAATAAAAGAGAGGAATACTCAGTGTGTGTGTGTATGCATGCTAATATCTCTGCTAGCAGATGCTGACAGATTTTAAAGGTACAATAATTAAAACAGCATGACACTGGCTAAAGTGAAGACATAGAGGACAACAGTATAGAACAGAAAATCAGAAAGAGCCATAAACATGAATAATTTCGAGAATGATAAAGGTGCCATTTCAAATCAGTGAGAAAGCACAGATTGGTCAATGAACTGCAGGGAGAAATAAATTTCAATCTGTACCCCATGTTAGATGACAATATAAATTCCAGATGGTTTAAATTCTTACATAAAAAAAAAAAAGATGCCAGGCATGGTGGCTCAGGCCTGTAATCCCAGCACTTTGGGAGACTGAGGTGGGCAGATCATGAGGTCAGGAGTTTGAAACCAGCCTGGGCAACATGGTGAAATCCCATCTCTACTAAAGGTACAAAAATTAGCCAGGCATGGTGGCACATGCCTATAGTCCCAGGTACTGGGGAGGCTGAAGCAAGAGAATGGCTTGAACCCGGGAGGTGGTGGTTGCAGTGAGCCAAGATTGCGCCACTGCATTCCAGCCTGGGCGACAGAGCAAGACTCTGACTCAAACAAACAAACAAACAAAAAGAAACCACAAAATCTCAGTTTAGAGCAGCAGTAGGATTTGGAGACATTCACATTGCCAGGCCTCCTGCTGCCCTGTGCAGAACTGGAGAGAGGCAGGCCAGAGAGGCAGGTCCAGAATTTTGCAAAATTCTGGTCTTACACTTAGGTGAAAGTCTTGTTTTTACACAATTTAAAACGAAGATACCATTTAAATTGCATATTTCAAAAATTATGCCTTCTCAAGGACAGTGTTTTATTTTTTTCACAGTGTTAAGTTAAAAATAAAGAGAAAAATCTCCTACCAGATTAGATTATACTTTTTCCTTAAAGAGAGAGCAAATTGTGTGCCTGCAGGGTAAGTACACTCTGCTAGTGAGTTAAATTACGATATATGAATACTTTAAACCTGAATTGAAAACACAAAAGTGTCTGTGTTCAAGTTATCAGCATTACTTCCTACTAAATGTCTTTTTTTTTTTTTTTTTTTTTTTGAGACAGAGTCTTGCTCTGTCACCAGGCTGGAGTGCAGTGGCACAATCTCGGCTCACTGCAACCTCTGTCTCCTGGTTCAAGTGATTCTCCTTCCTCAGACTCCCGAGTAGCTGGGACTACAGGCACACGCCACCATGCCTGGCTAATTTTTGTATTTTTAGTAGAGATGGGGTTTCACCATGTTGGCCAGGATGGTCTCAATCTCTTGACCTTGTGATCCGCCTGCCTTGGCCTCCCAAAGTGCTGGGATTACAGGCGTGAGCCATCACGCCCGGTCCTAAATGTCTTTTCTATACTGCATTAGAACCTAGGAAAATTATACACTTGCAAAAATTACAGAAGTATTAAATGTATTTTAAAACAAATCAAATACACTGGTTAATATTTTCTTCATATTTTTCCTCCTGTCCCAAATCTTCCCATTGCACAGTAGCATGCATTGATTTGAGCTCTCCTCTTAAAGATGGTATAATGTTCTAGTTGGAGTCAAGATTTACAGAAATGCTCACCAACACTAAAAAACATGAACGAGTGTCAAAACCAAAATTTTAACACAAGAATCAAGATACGAAAGTGTATGTATGTCATGATTCCTCTTATATAAAGTTCCAAACCAGGAAAACTATATTGTTTTAGAAATGCATACATAGATCACACAATTATAAAGAAAATAAATTTTATCACAAAAGTCAGGATTTTGGCTTACCTCTCAAGGTGGGGAGAGTTGCAAAAAGGAAGAAGTATGTGAAGTTGGGGGGGGGGGGCAACAGTCTATTCTTTTGATCTGGGTGGTAGTATATGTATTAATCATGCTTTACTCATTCATTTATTGTCATTAATTTTAAAATAGACTGTATTTTTAAGAAGAGTTTTAGGTTCACAGCAATATGAGCTAAAGGTACAGAGACTTCCCATGTATTCCCTGTCCCTACCCGTGCCCAGCATCCCCCACTACCAACATCTCTCACCAGAGTGGGGCGCTGGTTACAAATGATGAACCTCAAGACACCTGATTATATCACCCAAGGTCCACAGTTTACACCAGGGTTCACTCTTGGTGTTGTGCATTGTATGGATATTGACAAATGCATCGTGACAGGGATCCCCCATCACAGTACCACACAGAATGATTTCACCGCCCTAAAGGTCCTCTGTGCTCTCCCTGTTCATCCTCAGCTCCCCTTAACTCCTGGCAACCACTGAGCCTTTTACTGACTCTATAGTTTTGCCTTTTCCAGAATGCCATATGGTTAGAATTATAAGCATGCAGCTTTTCCAGATTGGCTTCACATTAAAAAAAATAAAATTTCTACTTGAAAATTAGTGCTGCCTCTAAACACAAAGAAAGAAGAATAACCAGTCATTATGTATTTTCCTTTTCTAGACATTTTTCTAAGGAAGGTCCAGTTTAAAGTAATTGTAAGGAACTTTGGAAAATTCCTGGATTGTGATTTAGTCCTTAGGTTGCTACTCAAATGAAAATTAGGAATGGGATCATTTCACCTTCTATCTATGGGAGTGAGCAATATTTCTTGTTAAAAATCACTGAGATTTTTGGAATCACATGCTACACAGCAAAACCCAGTGAAATGTGACTACCTAACAAAGATGCCAGTTTAGTTACAGTTTAACAACTTAACACTAATGACCATGTTTAGAGTGAAGTTATACAGACTTTTTTCCTGCTGCTGCAAACCTGAAATCTCATTTACGACCATTTAAAATTAATATTTAACCAAATTTATATAAATATACATAAGTGTGTAATGTTGGCCCTTTGATGCCTGCTCTCTGGAGCCGATGCTGACAAATACTGAAATTCTGAAAAGCTTATTGCTTCCAGAGCTAGGAGCAAGAGCTTAGGGAAAGGAGGAATAAAAGAAAGTAGTTGATTATCAACAAACTTCTGAATTCTTAAGCAATGAAGAGAAAAAATGTGAAAAGTGCCTTTTTATACCCAAGTGTTCTCAGCAATTAGGTTTAGACCAGTGTTGCCCAAGAGAACTTTCTGTGATGATATACATGTCCTGTGTCTCTACTGTTCAGTATGGCAGCCACTGGCCACATCTGGATAGTCAGCAATTGAAGTGTGGCTGGAATTATAGAGAAACTGAATTTTTACTTAAATTTCAATAGCCACATGTGATTAGTGGCTACTGTGCTGACAGCTCAGGTTTAGACAGTCTTACCAATGCAGTACCATCACCCTTCTAGAAAAAATGTTCAATTGTAAGAAAACTTCAATAGTACTTCCAGACAAACTGCACTTATTATCAATCAGGATTGCAAGCAGTCTCCCTTGATCTCTTGTGCTCAGGAAGCACACACATAGTATGACTGAAAACAGAAAACCTGAACGATGAAAAAAACTCTAATAGTTTAATCTTAGGATTCCTGATTACCTGGCTGGTGGGCAGGTTCTTAATAAATATTTGTGGAAAAAATAGGTAAATAAGTTCACGAATGGATTAGCAGACATTTTTCACTCCCTGACTGGGGAAAAGAAAACCTTTCTGGCAAAGTGTAAACATTTCTTTGAAATTTAGAGCCATTATCTCCCATCTTTCAAAAATGAGTTTCATGAATATACATAATAGCTGGACAGAGGGATAGAAGGTAAGTTAGCTAGCTAGCTAGATGGATGGATAACAAGTCTGATATATAGACCTTGATAAAAGATTGTCAAGTGTTAAACTCCCATTGGGATGCATCCATCTTGCTTTGGGACCCTATGAAGGTTGCAAGCCACAGCTTTTCATGTTCTTATAACCCCCAAATTGTTCTCAAATTTTGTATAACAATTTTAATTAATAACATTGTTATAATTTTGCCTATCCAGTCAAGTTTTTTCTTTGTTGCTGACAATATATGTATGTGCATATAATATTCTGAAATATTCTGAAATTAAAATTGAATTGTACTTCATAGTATATTTACTGCTTTCTAAGCATTCCAATATTCATAAACATATATGTATTTTTTGAGACAGGGTCTCACTCTATTGCCCAAGCTAGAATGCAGTAGCTCAATCATGGTTCACTGCAGCCTTGACCTCCTGGACTCAAACTATCCTCCTGCCTCAGCCTCCCAACCACAGGTGTGTACCACCATGCCTGGATAATTTTTTTAAAAAGTTATTTTGTAGAGACGGGGTTTTCCTATGTTGTCCAGGCTGGTCTCAAACTTCTGGGCTCAAGTGATCTTCTGGCCTAGGCCTCTCAAAGTGCTAGGATTACAGGTATAAGCTACCACACCTGACAGGTAAACATATTTCTATATCAATAAGTATACTTCTATGAAAATAGTATACTTTTTTTTTTTTTGAGACAGAGTCTCGCTCTGTTGCCAGGCTGGAATGCAGTGGTGTGATCTCGGCTCACTGCAACTTCTACCTCCCGGGTTGAAGTGATTCTCCTGCCTTGGCCTCCTGAGTACCTGGAACTACAGGCATGCACTACCACACCCATCTAATTTTTGTATTTTTAGTAGAGACGGGGTTTCACCATGTTGGTCAGGCTGGTCTCGATCTCTTGACCTTGTGATCCGCCTTCCTTGGCCTCGCAAAGTTTTGGGATTACAGGCGTGAGCCACTGCGCCCGGCCGACAATAGTATACTTCTACTGTACTCTTTGAATCATTTTTATTGGCCACACAGTATTCCATTGCCCAAAATATTAATGTGAATCACAAGTCTATCTCTCTCCCTCTATGCATTTTTCTGTGGCCTTCTGATGCTAATTGAACAACTTTCTCAAGTTGGTTTTAAAATGCTGTATATATCTCTACAATTTATTAGAACTGACTCTGTCCCTTCTCCCTTTATTTTAAAGCCAGTAGGGTTTAACAGTGATGCCTGTTACATCACTGTCTTCCTTTGAGATGACTGGACTTTAAATTTGTGGCTGAAATTGTTAACTGGGTCTCCTCTCGACCAGTAATGGAGTAAGTACGCCAAACCCAGACAGCAGCTGTCAGATCTTCCCAAACCAGAGGTGGGGTTTGGAAATGAGGAAGGACAATTAAGCTTATATAAGAACTTTCAGAAGACTGCAGAATTGCCCAGGACTTACCGCTTCCCAGAATATGGGGAAACTCTGGATCAAAGGGTAAATGTTCAAATGTTTCACTAGAGTTCTGAGTGCATTGTTTTGGTTTACTCTGAAAGTCTTTGAGTTCATCAGCATGAAAAATGAATTTCCACTGGATTTATTCAGGAATCCAAACTTGTATTTGTAGAGAAGATAAGGGTTGGATGGTGCATGGCGTGTTCTAGCAGAGTCCACTTGGAACCAGTAGAGGAGGCAGGAGCAAGGACTGTGATTAGCTCCTTTTAAACTCCGCATTCACACACATAGCTAGCATCTGAGATTGCACAGTGCTCCCCTTGTTAAAATGGAATGCCACTGCCTAGCTAATTGATTCACAAGTCTGCTAACTAATTCCATACTAACAGCTTAAATTAAAAGTTAATGAAACACAGCCAGGGCCCCATTATATTTCCCTTGTAACAATCCTTTCATTACAAAAAAAAAAAAAAAAAAAAGAAAAAAAAATGCAAGAGGGAGAAAAAAGCTGGGGCTTCATTAAAAGGAAAATGTCTGGGACATCCCCCTGGGCTGGAATGCACCCACAGCCAGAAGCATTCCTCAGACCAGCCTCTCTGCCAAATCTCAAGGAAGCCACTGCTCCGACAGGAAAGAAATCCTCACAGGTATCCTGTGACCAGACTGACCAGAGCCCATAAGGCGGCATTGTTTGTGGCTCTGCAGGGTCTGCTCAAGATGGGAAAATCTGTTCTCATGGACTTACTGTGCACTGAACAACTTCACCCTCTTCCGGCTATGAAACTCACGCCTGACTTGCATTCCCAAATAAGAGGAGGTAGAGAATCTCTGTATCCTCTTTTCCGGACTTGGGTTGACAGCAGCAGTTTGTCTCTTCCAAATCAATGAACGCGTGAGCAATGTTCAAGATTCAATGGCCCTGCTCTTTCTCTCGCCCACGTCCCTTGTCTCAACACGTTTGTGGTCTCTTCTGTGCTCATGGTTCCCAAGTGTCCATCTCTAGCCCCAACTCAAGCCGCCCCCTGCTTGCAGGCTGTCTCCCCTTGGGCACCAGTACCTCCAATACAACATGTGCAGAAGCATTCCTCAGCTTATTCCCATGAAACAATTCTCCCACGTGGCTTCCTCACTCCTGCAGTGGCACTGTGTGCTGGAACCGGAGTTACCTTTCTTTTGTCTTTTCTTTTTCTTTTCTTTTCTTTTTTTTTTTTTTTTTAAAGAGAACAGGGTCTTGCTCTGTTTCCCAGGCTGGAGTGCAGTGGCACAATCATAGCTTACTGTAGCCTTGAATTCCTGGGCTCAAGCAATCCTCTTGCCTCATCCTCCCAAGTGGCTGGGACCACTTTTACATTTTTTTCTCTTCATTGCTTAAGAATTCAGATGTCTGTTGGTAGCCAACTACTTTCTTTTATTCCTCCTTTCCCTAAGCTCTTGCTCCTAGCTCTCAGACCAAATTTTTCTTTTAATATTTTGTAGAGATGGGATCTCATTGTTGTTGGCCAGGCTTGTCTCGAACTCCTGGCCTCAAGTTATCCTCTGCCTTGGCCTCCCAAAGTGCTAGGATTATAGATGTGAACCACAGCGCCTGGCCTCAAGAGTTACTTTTACATTCCTCACTTACTGATCACTTGTTTGGGATCAGGGGACAATTATGAAAGCATGGTTGGGAGTTTGGCTATTGTCCTGAAGGTAGTGGACATTGCAGTCCCTCACTGTACAGTTACATGATCTAAGTGTTTTTGGAAAATTATTCTTGTCCTCAACCCGACTCCATCTTACCATACCTTATTAACCAATCCCCAACTCTACCTCCAGCATTTATTTGTCTGACAAATACCTATATAATATATATTATGTGTCAGGAACTACTCTAGGAATTTTACAAATATTAACTTTCTAAATTCTCATGACAGCTCTATGAGGAAGCTACTATTACTCTCCATATCTCATGGATGAAGGTGAAGAGGCACAGCCAGTATGATCATCTTGCCCTGGCTAGCCTAGTTACCTGCTTTCTTTTAACTATTCATTTTCTCTGATTGTATAATCTTTGTTCATGATCCTCCTGGACTCATCACCTCTCCCCCAGATGCTCTCCTGTCTCTCCCCTCTTTAGAAATATGTGCTGGCCTTCAGGGCCCATCTAGATCCACACCTCCTCCTGACGATCAAACTGTCCCAGTGCACATGGGTCTCTCTGCATTATGCTTATTCTACTGCTTTGCAATATTATTGCTTAGCTTTCTTATACTATGAGCTCCTGGAGATCAGAGGCTGCCAGGAGTTTTAAAATCTTCCTTTAGTACTGAGTAAAGAGAGCATAATTGGTACTCAGCAATAAATATTTAACAATAAATATTGCCATTATCCACGAAAAAGGAGGAAGTCACTTAAAGGTATCTTTTTCTTTTTGCAGCTACCATGAATATATGGTTTTATCTGTTCAACAGAAACAGTACTATATATATAATTTGTGAGTAGAAATGCTGTTTTCTTTAGACTAGGGGTTGGCAAACTATGGTTCATGGTCCAAATCTGGCCCACTGCTTGCTTTTGTAAATAGAGTTCTTTGTTGTTTTATATTTTAAGGCAGAGTCTCACTCTGTTACCCAGGCTGGAGTGCAGTGGTGCAGTCTCAGCTCACTGCAACCTCCGCCTTCCAGGTTCAAATGATTATCATGCCTCAGCCTCCCAAAGCGCTAGGATTACAGGCGTACATCACCATGCCAAGCTACTTTTTGTAATTTAAAATTTTTTTTTTTAGTAAAAACAGGGTTTTACCATGTTGGTTACGCTGGTCTCGAACTCCTGACCTCAAGCAATCCACCTGCCTTGGCCTCTCAAGTGCTAGGATTACAGGCATGAGCCACCATGCCCAGCCTGTAAATCAAGCTTTATTGGCACAAAGCCATGCCCATTCTCATATGCATTGTCTATTGCTGCTTCACACTACAAGGACTATGTAAAATACCTATTATAGAATCCGTATAGTCTTCTAAGCCTAAAATATTTATTTGGCTTTTTTTTTTTTTTTTAAGAAAAATGTGCTCGTGTCTGGTTTAGACAAAAAGTAAACAGCATCTGAATAGGAAACACTTCTGTTCATTGTTTTTATTTTTAGCTTAAACTTACTTTTCTCTACTAATTTTCTTGACACTGTCTGCCTATTTTAAAAATTAAGCATCTACCTAGGGTTTGGGATCAAAATTAGAGTAAATATATAATTTGCTCTGCGCTGACAGCACAGTTGCAAGCACACTCAAAAAGAGTTGGCTAACGGAGGGTGCGCTGAAACGTTTCTTTCCTTGAAGTTCTGTCGCGCCTCAGTGTTCCACAGCAGTCAGCATCTTTGAATGTGTCACACGGTTGTACTATAATATTCAGTTTCAGGCACTGGTAGCAGGCTGGTCAAGTTTGCTTGTGGTTACCCAGATTTTCCATGCCAGTGGAGGCAAGAAGAGACATGGCTAGTAACATCAGATAATCCCTAAGCAAACCAGGCATGAACCTGGATGGGGAAGGCAGGTAGAGACAGCATTTAGCTCTGATGGGCGTCACGGTAGTTTTTTTTCTTTTATCAAAACAATGATAGGAAGAGAAGGCCTTCTCACCATGCCCAAGCAATAAGGCGAAATCAGTCAGTGGGTACATGACTTTTTCATCACATCTTTTCAATATAATGATGGCATGACTTTTAGCTTGTACTTGAACTTGTTTGGTCCCGTCTTGTTCCTGGCTTCTGTGAGCTGTGTTCCGAATTGTCTGTCTTATCCCTCATTTCTGTATTCCTCTCCTGGTATCCTACCTTGTAACCAGCCCTCCTAAAATGGTATGATCTTAATAATCCTCAGGAGTTCTGACTTACAGCCCAGCGCCTGCATCACTGTGGTCTGCTGACAGTTTTCCTCAATGCCGACAGCCTGCTCACCTCCCTCAAATCTCCAAACAGCATTTGCTCGGAGGCTTCCTGTCATCATGTCACTGAAACATGCTGTGCTGCGATAGGCTTCCCGGCCTCTGCCCCTGGCCATACACCATGTCATAGTTATCCCCTCCACCACGCCAGCCATGCTGAGCAACCGTGCTGTATGTGCCCTTGCACAGCGTGGTTCTCCAGCTGCTGGCTCCGGGTTTGCCCTTTTCCTTTGCAATGAACTAGGTTCTGCCCACTTTGGACTTGAAACTGGCCAAAATGCAGGGAAGGAAGATACTCCCAAAACCTCAGTAAATCTGCTCAAATATCGTCCTGTTCAACAGTCACGAACCTGGTGTATACACAGCCAAAGTCCAGTCATTTTCCTAATTTTGATTCCATACTGGTGTTATTAAAGGCCCCGAGGACAAACTGACTTACTACTTAAAAGTCAAATCCAACAGCTTTGTCATCACGAAAATTGAAAGAAAGAAAGCCACAAGTGTCTGTGGCTCCTTTTTCCAGGGAAGTATTCTGTTGGCATTTTAAAAAATGTTCATTTGGAATGTTTTCAAATGTCAACTCCTCTCTATGGCTCTTTTGAAAACTACACACACCTGTAATTCCAGCACTTTGGGAGGCCAAGGTGGGCAGATCACTTATGGTCAAGAGTTCAAGACCAGCCTGGCCAACATAGCGAAACCCCGTCTCTACTAAAATTACAAAATTTAGCCAGGTGTGATGGCAGGCACCTGCAGTCCCAGCTACTCGGGAGGCTGAGGCAGGAGAATCGCTTGAACCTGGGAGGCGGAGGCTGCAGTGAGCCGAGATTACGCCACTGCGCTGCAGCCTGGGAGACAGAGTAAGACTCTGTCTCCAAAAACAAACAACAACAACAAAAAAACCAAAACTACACATGCGGGCACATTCACATTAAATATATAATCTTTGACATTAGACTGCAACAGTGTCTGCCATGGCCACCCCTTTCATAACAACTGGCTACAGAAAAGGAAAAGGATTAGGCAGGATAAGAGAGAATATTGGATAATCTTGTGTGAAGAGAAAATGTTAGAGCAATTACACAGGACACCTATATTATGAGCAATGCAAATCTTAATAAGAAACAGCAAAATATTTAGCCTCTCATTTTCCATAAAGCTAGGTGAGACTAAGAAAGCTGGATTAAAATCTTCAGAGAGCAATGCTACATCAGTCAGGGATTGCCAAGGGGCAGCTGCGTGTGCCATGGAAAAAGGGTTGGTAAGAAATAGATCTGCTCTGTGCATGCCCTGCCTAAGGGAAAAGAGGGGAAAATAGGATTTTGGCACAGAGAGCACTAACAAAACCATATTAAGAATGTAACATAGTGAGACCAGGTGCAGTGGGTGGCTCCAGCCTGCAATCCCAGCACTTTGGGAGGCCAAGGTAGGTGAATCACTTGAGGTCAGGAGTTTGAGACCAGCCTGGCCAACATGGTGAAACCCTGTCTCTACCAAAAATACCAAAATTAGCCAGTCGTGGTGGTGCACACCTGTAATCCCAGCTACTCAGGAGGCTGAGGCAGGAGAATCACTTGAACCCCAGTGGTGGAGGTTAGAGTGAGCTGAGATCACTCCACTGCACTGCAATAGAGTGAGACCTTGTCTCAAGAAGAAAAAAAAAGAATGTATAGTAGATTAGAAATGAAGAAAAAGAGGCACAGCAAAAGTTAGCCCAAAGTAAAGAACAGTAGAAGGAATTTGAAGTGAAAGTGACAAAGATATTAAATGAGGAATGAATCTACTCAGAGTCAAATGATTACATTTAGAATGTTAAAGGGAATTATTTGGAGTCAAGTAATTAATTTAAAATGTTGTAGCAACTTTTATATAATTGTAGTCTCCCCTAAGTGGGCAGAAAATAGAAAACTATGACAGAGTATAAACAGTTTTACTGGTGGTGCATTAAAAGCCAAATAAGTCACAAAATCTAAAAATAAATGTTCATGACTATCTTAGAATTTATAAACTAGATGCAAGGGTGTGCATGTGTGTGTGTGTGTATATATATATATATGATATTCACATTAATTTATATGTCTAAACTTTAAAACTACACAATATTTCATTATCAAAATAAAACATAGGAATGTTTTCTCCCCAGCAACCTTACGTTGGAGAGTTTCAAATGAACAGTTCCTGAAGAACAAAGGAGTAATTTAATGTTTTTAATACATTACAGAATGTGGAAAGAGTAAGAAACAAAATTGCAAAAGGAATCTTTAATTTCCATGTAGTAAGAGAAGAAGCACTGATGCTTTTTAAAGTAAAAATGTAATTAGTAATGTTGGGTAAGGAGTACACTAATAAATGTATGCCTACTTATGGATCAACTAATATAGAATCAATAACCAGTGGGTAACTTAGGAAGTGAAGATATATTCTGATGTCTAGTTAACTGTCTTAGATCAATGAAATCATCATATAACCCCCATTTTTCAGGCAGAATCATATCACAATTTCATAAGCATCGTAACATTAATGACTGAAAATTCAATGTCAATGTATTCTTAGCAAGTGTTTAGAGCAGGACCTCTTTGGCTGAGTACAGTGGCTCATGCCTATAATCCTACAGCACTGGGAGGCTACAGCAAGAGGACTGCTTGAGGCCAGGAGTTTGAGACCAGCCTGGGTGACACAGTGAGACCCTGCCTGTACAAAAAATTAAACAAACAAACAAAAAGAGCAAGTCTGCTTGGGTTCAAATGCTGGCTCCTCCCTTTACTAGTTGTGTGACCTTGGACAAGGTGCTCAGTCTCTCTGGATTTAGTTTTCTTTGTAAAACAGAGATAGTAATGACAGTTTCCTAACAGTGAGTGAGGAATAAATGAGCTTATATTTTTGAGGTATTTAGCACGGTGCTTGGTACATAATCAGTGCCGTGTAAAGGCTTGTTATGTAAATATTTACTAAGTATCTACTATGTGCTAGACACCAGAGATCTGATCACGACCAAAGCCATCTCTGCCCTAAAGGGATTCAGCAAGGAAATCATAGTTATACGCCATAGTACGACACACAAGCAGACGCAAGCTTAAGCCTCTACTTTATTAAAATCTATATTCTAAGTCCCATACATGAGTCAAATACATTGAATATAGTGATTATACAAGGTGTTTCATCTATCTGTCTTAAACCAGAAGTATTATTAACAATTTGGACCAATTCCTTAGCGATTCAGATGTTCTGGAGATGATTGGGTGATGCATATCTGCTCAAAAGTGTCCATCCTCCCACTGTCTCCCAGTAAGCTAGAAACAAAAAGATCCTGCTAAAAACATTCTGCCTTTTCTTTTTAAAAAGTTGAGGCTGGAATATTTGAAGACTTCTCTAGAAAAAAAAATTCAGGAAAGAAAAGAGGAAGGAAAAGCTGTCCTGCCTTTGGTTCTCCTACCCCTTTTTTCCTTTTCCTTGTTTGTCCTTCACTGTGCTCTCCCACAAACACAAAGTTCACAAAGTTCATCCAAGACGGGGAAAAGTGGATCCAAAAAATAATCTGAGGTTGAGGTGAGCCTGGTGCCCCCCCCGGGTTCTTCAGGACTGATTATAAAACCACCTGAGATTACTTACACTGTCGGCAGAGGCAGCTGGCTCCTTGGATTATAGTGCAGGACCGGTGATAAGATCCAAGAAGTGAGTGCTCCTCAGGCAGAGTTGAATGAAGCGGGTGGTGAGAGTCCCACGCATGTAAAGTGCCACTGTCTGTACCAACCTAAGGCCTGAACGTGGGTTGAGGCATTGTTCTCCAAGGAAGTAAGTTATTGCTAAACTGGGCTGGGAGGAGGAAGTATTTTCTGGATATATCAAGAAGAGGGAAAAACAAAACAAAACAAAACAAAACAAAACAAAACAAAACAGTATGCTCTCGGGTGAACAGTCTCTCTAGTGTAGCCTTGGTGTTCTTATCTGTTAGTTGGGTATTGTGGCCTTGGGGTGCCACAGTCCCTGCTGCTACTGATATTCTGAGTCTATGTGTAAAACCCATGGGAACACACTGGGCTTGTTTCCTTCTTGTCTCCTTGTTTTTGCTTTCCAGTTTCTCTTATCATGCAGGTGTCTGATAATCACTTCCTAAACCCTGTCTCCCCCATCACATTTATCTTGGGGCAGTGATTCTATTTCAGTCTAAGGCAACAGGAAGTCCTGTGTCAAGACTGGACAATGGAGCAATGATGGGATAAAGGAGCATTTACAGCATTCTTCCAAGCCACACTGCAGCAGTGCTTACTGCTTCTCCTCCGTATCCCTCTTTCCCAGTTTTCACTGAGACTCACTGAGTAGGCTTAGTTTCATGTTAGCTCTACTCTACTCGGGAAGGTTGAAAAGTCTTGTGGACTGTCTCTCCTACTGTTTTCCTAATCAACTGCAGTCGGGACCTCACCATGTAAGATTGTGGAGAGAGACAGAGAGTGTGTCTGTGTGTGTGTGTGTGTGTATGTGTGTGCCTGTGTGTGTGTGTGTGTATTCCCATCCTTGATTTTCAATGACCCTCAGCCAAAGTCATACAAAATTTAAAATGGAAGAAAACGATGTTACTTGGTCGTTAATTAAGTAAATTGTAGCTACCGTAGCTAGAGTTTAGTGCAGAAAGACTAAATCTAACAAGCCAAATTGGGATCCCAAATTATCAAGTGTACTGGGAATATTTAAAACATAAAAAAACTAACAATGATTTTAGTAAAGCAAATACAATAAAGGAAATTACATCATGATGAAATGGGGCTTATCTCAAGACTGTAGAGGTGGTTTAACATTTGAAAATCAGCAGATACAATTTTAGAAAACTGTATGATCATCTCAATAGAGGCAGAAAAACATTTAACAAAATCCAACATCCTTATAAAAAATTCTAAGTGAACTAGGAATAGAAGGAAACTGCCTTAATCTAATAAGAGGCATCTATGAAGAACCATAGCTAACATCATACTTAAAAGTAAAACGCTGCATGCTCTCTCCCTAATATAAGGAACAAGGCAAGGATCTGCTCTCACCACTTGATTCAACATTTTACTGAATGCTCTGGCCATTGCAATATGGCAAGAAAAATAAATAGCAGGCATCTAGTTTGGAAAGGAGGAAGTAAAGCTGTCTTTATTTGAAACAATACTATTATGTAGAAATTGAATGGAATCTATAAAAATGCTACTAGAATAAGTTTGGCAAGGTTGCAGATTATAGAATCAATAATAGAGAAATCAATTGTATTTCTACATACTAGGAATAAATAATCAGAAATGAAATTTAAGAACTCACAAGAGCATAAGAACATAAAATAGGAATAAATCTAACAAAAGATGTGCAAGACCTGTTACACTGAAAACTCATAGCTGAGAGAAATTCAAGAAGACCTAGTAAATGGAGAGATATACTTTGTTCATGAGATAGGAGATGCAATGTTTTTGAGATGTCAGCTTTCCTCAAATTGATCTATAGATTCAACATAACCTTGATTCAAATCCCAGCAAGCTTTTTGGTAAAAATTGACAGGCTGATTCAAAAATCTATACAGAAATGCAAAGGACCAAGAGTAGCCAAAGCAACTTTCTATTTAGATAGAAGAAAGGTGAGAGGCTAACATTATCTGATTTTTAGGATGTACGGTAAAGCTACAGTACTCAAAACAGTATAGTGCTGGCATAAAGACAAACAGACTAATTGAACAGAATAGAGTCCAGAAATAGACTCACACATATACGGACAACCAATTTTGACAAAGTTACAAAGGCAATCTTGTGGAGGAAAAGACAGTCTTTTCAGAAAATGGTGCTGGAACAATCAAATGCATACGCAAACAAATAAAAAAGAGCTTCAATTCATACCTCATACCATATAGAAATTAACTGAAAATAGATCACAAGTCTAAACACATAACATAAACTAGAATATGTGTGCCTGGAAGAAAACATAGCAGAAAATCTTTGTGAGCTTGGATTAGGCAAGAATTTCTTTGATAAGATATCAAAGCATGATACACAGAAGTTGATAAATTTGACTCCATTAAAATTAAAAACTGCTCCATCACTGAGGGAAATTAAAAAAAAATCCAGACTAGGAGAAAATATTTGCAAAGCACGTGTCTGATAAATAATTTGTATCTAGAATATATAAATACTATAACAAGAAACTCAATAATAAGAAAACAAGCAATCCAATTAAATAATGGGCAATAGATTTAAGCACACTTCACCAAGGTAGATATGCAGATGGCAAATAAACACATGAAAAGATGCTCAAGTCATCAGTCATTAGGGAAGTGCAAATTAAAACCACGATGAAATTCTACTATACACCTGTTAAAGTGGCTAAAATTAAGAAAAACTGATGATACCATGTGCAGGCTAGGATGTGTACAAACTAGGACTCTCATACAATGATGGTGGGAAGGTAAAATGATATAATCATTTTGAAAAAAAGCCCATCCACTTGTAATAGTCACAAACAGCTTTATAATAGTAAAAACTTGAAAATGATGTAAGTATCAACAACTGAATGGATAAATTGTGATATATATAAGCATAGAGATCATATTTATGTACACAAAATACTTTTTAGCAATAAAAAGGAATGAGCTATTATACATGTAACATGACAAGGATGAATTTTAAAGTAATTCTGCTGAGTGGAAGAAATCAAACAAAAAGAGTATATATGGAAAGATTCCATTTATATAAAACCTTAGAAAATGAAGACAAATATATAGTGACAGAAAGCAGATCAGTGATTACCAGGAGGGAGCAGGTGGCAGGAGGAAGGGATTATAATGGGGTAGGAAGAAATTTTTGAGGATGATGGACGTATTTGCCATCTTTTTTTTTTTTTTTTTTTTAAATTTTGAGATGGAGTCTTGCTCTGTTGCCCAGGCTGCAGTGCAGTGGCATGATCTTGGCTCTCTGCAACCTCCACCTCCTGGGTTCAAGTGATTCTCATGCCTTAGTGCCCCAAGTAACTGAGAGTACAGGTGTGCACCACCACACTTGGCTAATTTTTGTATTTTGGGTAGCGACAGGGTTTCACCATGTTGGCCAGGCTGATCTCTAACTCCTGACCTCCAGTGATCCGCCCACCTCGGCCTCCCAAAGTGCTGGGATTACAGGCATGAGCCACTGCACCCAGCCAGTATTTGCTATCTTGATTGTGGTAATGCTTCCAAGGGCATTATACATATGTCAAAACTTATTACATTGCATACATTAAATATGCGCTCTTTCTTATATGCTCTTTCTTAGCAATTATACCTCAAAAATGTTAAAAATTATCTGCAATGAAAAAAATCCACAAGGATGTAAGTATTATAAGTTAATATAATGCTGACTTTGAAGGTGGCAGGGACTGTGACTGGGATGGGTCACATGGCTTCTGGGGCAAGTACAAGTAGAAAGTTCTATTTCTTTCATTCATTATATATACAAATTATATAATGAATTGTTTTATGCAGTTTTCTGAATCTGTTTTATTTTACACAGAATATATATATTTTTTTACTGCAAAAAAAAAAAAAAAAAAAGAAAAGAAAGAAAACAGTGGCTGGAGAGGAGGGGACACTTAAAATGTGACTCAGCTTATGATAGGCACATTTCCAACTCTTATTCCCAGGGCTATACAATACGGAGGAAAAGGAAACTGAAATAATACATGGTTAAGTTGAAAATGAAGTTAAATAGACTTGTTAAATGGCTGGAGCATTTAATGAACATTTCCTCAGTGTTGGAGGGGAAGCTAACTAAATGCTATCTGAAGTTGGGTGTGTACCTGTGACCTTTCAGATTTGAGAGAGAGAACAGGCCGCGAGGTGGGTGGGGAGGCAGGGTGGGGCTCAGCAGATGCCATTGTCGCCAAGGAACAGACATTAATAAGAAAAGGCAAGGGACAAAAAATCAGCAGGTCTTGTCATACCCCAGAGGAAATTCACCACGGGGCAGTACACGATGATGGCTGAGTGCAGAGGCTCTGGGGCTGGGGTAACATTTTTATTCTACCACTTAGACCAGTCACTTGCCTGTTGTCTGCCTCACTTTTCTCATCTGTGAAGTGGTGACAGTGTGGGAAATGCTGAGAGCGCTGTGAGGTCACACCTGAACAGCACTTAGAAATCAGGCCTGACACTCAGTGGGTTACTTTTATCCCTGAATTTCTAAACTTCTAAACTTTAAATCTTAGTGATTAAATAAAGGAGCATGGTTTTAAAAAGACCGGCTTGTAGTCCAGACTATTTCTAGGGCTTGCCGTGATGAAAACCTGGTGGAAGCTTCTGCTGGAAATCTGTTCAGAGTGTGTTTTCATTTTGGACTTCTTCAGACACCAGGATTTTGATAGATAAGGGCAGGCTGGGGTTTTCAGATCACACATGGCTTTACCGTTATTCACTTTAAGACGACGATTTAATTTCACTGTTATTGTTATATTCTAAACAATGTAATTTCAAACGGGTACCTGGAGTCCAAACAATGCTAATTTTACTTGTTACTATTATATTCTAAAATCCTCTCCTACTCTAAACTGTTGGGAGAATGTCATAGGCGGCAAGACAAGCCAGCACGGAGCCCATCAGAGATGCCTCATTTGGAAACAATGACTGTTAAGGAATAATGTAAACCCATTAAACATCCAGCCAGTGACCTACTCCATGCCCAAGAGAGCATGCATGAGCGGCTGTCTTTCTGAAGAGGCTCACCCTCCTTCCCTTTTTCTCTTTTTGTTCCTCGCTCACTCCTCCTTCCTTCCCTCCTTTTTTCTTGCTTTCTTTTTTGGCATGAGACTTATTGATCTTTGCAGTAATACTTTTATTCATTCATTCAGTATATTTATTGAGCACCCACTAGTGCTGAGCCCTGGAAATACAGAGACGAATGGGATGCGTGGTTCTTGCTTTCAAGAAGCTGGCCTCCACTAGGGCATCAGGCACATTTATGCAATGAGGGCACAAACACGTAATACAGAATACAATTGGAACTATGTACCTCTATCATTCACAGAATATAGAAACCCTCTATTTATAAGCTCTCAACTGAAAAGGTTCTATGGACAAGACCAAAGCTCAGCTCCAAAACTCATTGGCACGGCACTGGTTGCTGTGGTCATTTAAGTTTTGGGCATCATCACTCTGGGGCTGTTCGTGCTTTTTTTGAGGAGGTTTAGTAAGTATCAGCTCCATTTTGCAAAGTGAGAGACTTGCAAATACATGTAAGGGGAGGTGTACAATTAAGATGAAAATAAGAGCAGAGATAATATGAACATTGAAAGGGCGAGAAAACAAGTATCATTTGTATGGAATAACTTTGGCACTGACTTGGCTTTGGTGCCTGGTGTTAGGAGCCTAGATCCTGAAGGCCAACAGCCTGTGTTCGAGTCCTAGCTGTCACTTGCTCATTCTAATCGTTTTAAGAAAGTTATTGCACCTCTGGTCTCTGTTTCCTTATCTGTAAAATGGGAATAAAAATAGTCCTATTTCACAAGGCTGTTGTGAGTGTTGAATGCTAGGCACATACTAAGTATTATTATCCCTACTCAGTAGAAGAGGTTCTGTGTGTTAACCAACCACAAATGGATAAAGTGTGGCTGTGCTGATGCTTTTGCTATCAGAAAAATGGTTTAATTATTAACAGAAAACAAGTTTCTATTTACAAAAATATATACTACCCCCCATGTTTCCTAAGTACTCCTTCAGGGGTTCTCTCTTGATTAGCAAATTGAGTGACAACGACATGCTGCTGCTGCCTTCCCTAGCATCCAGGGAAGGGGGACTTACACCTGGATTGTGGACAAATGAATCTTTCAAACATCCAGGATCCCCAAAGCTACAACCAAGGGGTGCTGGCAGCGGGAAGGAGAGCGGCCCTGAGGGAATCAGGTGGTAAAGAACTGGGTGTGTCTGGGAGGTGATGGCTGAGACCAGTGTAGACAAGCCTTCTACAGTGTGGGTACCCAGATTTAGAAACAATTCCACTTCCAGCAGCTGGCCACACCACACTGATGCTCTGCTTAAGTGAAGGTCAATGTCCAGCCTGGCAATCTTTGGGGAATGAGGTGACATTTTTGTGGGTGTGAATGTATGGGTGTGTGCCTTCTATGCCTCCGGGAAGGCACATTATTGAGCAACAATCGGATAAGCAGGACCACACCACAGCAAGGCTTGTTGAGGCCCATTCCTGAATGTCTCTTCCAGGCTCTCTACAACTGTGCATTTTTGAAGTTGAGGCAAAGACATTATACATGTGTCCATGTTCTAATTCTGTCTTTAAAGTGTAATATTTAATATGTCATGCTTTGAATATTAGGCTTGCATAACTCTGCAGTAGGGGGTATTCACGCACTTTTGTTTTTATTATATTTTACATACTTAAATCTAAGGATTCGTACAAATTCATGCCAAAGGGATATGAGAATCATGTATTTCAAAAGCAATAAAATGTGTATTTTGAGTTAAGAACATTGAGACCTTTGGAGGAGTATGTATTTGCATTATGGGTTTCAGAAACTAAGGGGTTTTCTTTTTTTGTTTTCTTTGTTGTTGTTGTTGTTGAGATGGAGTCTTGCTCTGTTGCCCAGGCTGGAATGCAGTAGTGTGATCTTGGCCACTGCAACCTTCGCCTCACAGCTTCAAGTGATTCACCTGCCTCAGCCTGCCAACTAGTTGACACTACAAGTGCCCATCCCCACGCCCAGCTAAATTTTTGTATTTTTAGTAGAGATGGGGTTTTGCCATGTTGGCCAGGCTGGTCTCGAACTCCTGGCCTCAAGTGATCCGCCCGTCTTGGCCTCCCAAAGTGCTGGGATTACAGGTGTGAGCCATGGCGCCCAGCCCAGAAACTAAGTTTTGATTCTTAGGAATGTGTTAATTGGCTCGTGAAGCTCTGGTTCTCTCTGAAGTGTACAGGAAACAGGCATCAGTTGAATGTTGGTGGTCACAGAAAGTCATGGAAAACCCCCTGGTTCAGGGCTGACTTTGGAGAGGGTAGAACAATCCCACCTTCAATGGAAAAAGACAGAAGTACAAAAAAGATTTCAGTGCTCTATGAAAACCAGAGATACTTCCTTCTCCTGGGAAGGTTAAAAACCAAGCTTAGGTTCTCTCCTTGTATTGGGTTTGTCCTGAAGATCGCCGGCACTTATGTATCAGACCCATCTCCGTAAGGACCTGTTAAACGAGCAGGCAGCACTGGAGAGCTACCCACGGGTGCGGCTCCGTGGTTATTGATTGTGTGAACTTCCAATAGCCTGGTTATTCTCCGGGCAGAGGGGTACACAAAAAAGCGCAGGGCAGGACCTTGCCTGAAGGGAGACGGGCTTTTCCATTCTCGCCAGCAATCCAACATTTAAATGCTAGCAAATTCTTTTAACTAAGCTTGAGTAACCCAAGTCTGAATATTACCAGAAAGGGCATAACCTTAGACAACCATTTCCAGAGTAGATGTTGCTAGTGATAGAAAGAAATCATTAGAATCGGTTTGCCTTTCCTGACCTATTAATGTTGCCCTCTCCCTCAACTCAGCCTTGACCTTCCAAGACCCCTCTCTTCCTTTCTCCGAGCCTCTGTCTCCTACAGAGATAGCACCGTTTCCCTTCAAGTAAAAAGAGTAGATTTGGATGTCTGCCTGTGCTTGGTATGGATGTTGCTGAAGGCTCCGTACATAGAAGGAAATTTGTGCCTGGCCTCATTTGGGAGAGATGAAATATTTTAATAGCAGTGTTTATATTCTCAATCTGTAGATAACTAAAAACCAGCAAGATTTTACATCGGGCTTTGAAATGAAAAATATCAGCCACTCAATGGAAATACAAATTTCATTCCTCCTGCCCTCTGGCCCTTTCAACATGATGAGTGTTCCTCTAGATTTTCCTGCTCTCCTTGAGATTTCTGAGTCACCACAGAGGGAGACCCAATGTGACGCCTGGCCAAGTTTTGCAGGTTTAGCATTCTCAAGAAAAGCAGACTTAAAAGGTTTCCTTTCAGAGTTCCCTAAGCTCCTCAGACAGTCTGGAGCAGAAACTGTCCTGGGACCCATGATAGAGCAGAGAAGAATTGTAGCAGGCAGGGGGAGTTGAAAAGGGTAACGCCAGCCCACAGTTGAGTTCTAGGCAGCAGCTTTGAGACCAGCCCAGCCCCGTCTCTCGCAGACCAAGGCAGAGACACAGAGTTCCCAGACTTTGTGCTCAATCTCAACCTTTCAAGCTTTGCACTTTGAGAGATTCAAGCCTGAAATTCCCAATCCTTTCTCCTCTGTCTAAAGACGAGACCTTACACAGATGAGACAAATTTTTCCACGTTACTGTAAAGACTGTTCTAACGGATAATTCCAGGGCAGGCATGTGCACAGATACACTCTTCCAGGATTGTGTGAGTGGAAATCTGATTTATAGAAGCCAGGAGAACAGCTCATTTTTCATATTTGACTGGGATACAATGGATGTTCTTCACTGGAAAAGTCACCGATACTCACTCAAATAAAACACACACTGGCTGGGCAGTGGCTCACGCCTGTAATCCCAGCACTTTGGAAGGTTGATGCGGGTGGATCACGAGGTCAGGAGATTGAGACCATCCTGGCTAACATGGTGAAACCCCATCTCTACTAAAATATGAAAAATTAGCCGGGTGTGGTGGCGCATGCCTGTAGTTCCAGCTACTCGGGAGGCTGTGGCATGGGAATTGCTTGAACCCAGGAGGTGGAGGTTGCAGTGAGCCGAGATGGCAGCACTGCACTCCAGCCTGGTGACAGAGTAAGACTCCGACTCAAAAAACCAAAAGAAAAAACATACCATTCAAATTCGCTGCCATGGCCAGATTTATCTATTTTTATATCAGTCTATGCTCTCCAAAAATAAACTGAGTCTATGTGACACATGCTGAATGAAAACAATTTTAATAAATAGATCATATGCATATAGTCATGCACATAGTATATAAATGTAAGAAACTTTTCTGAAACTAATTGCCCTGAACCTATTAAATAGAACATATCTTTGTTTCTTCCCTCTATCCTTCATCTTGACCTTTATTCCACTGTCTGAGCATCCATGTCTTAAAGTGTTCCAGGTTCAGGGTAATTAATGTGAACATTCAAAGAAGAGCACTGACAGGTAGACCAGATGTTGTAGCTTTTCCTTTTTTGACACGGCTTTTATATGCTACAGTTTGGACAAACTAAAATTTGCTCACTGATATTGTGGCTCCCAGGGTAGGACACATCCAATTAATTACAATCTCATGTGTTATAAAAGAGCAGTATCAAACATCAACTGAAATACAGGTAAGAGAATCGGGGATTCCAATGGAATGGGGATAGGAGAGGAAGTCGGGTAAACTTCATGGAGAAGGTAACATTTGAACTTCGTCTTGAAGGATGAACAGGTTTTCCAAAAGGTCAAATGGGGGAGATGAGGGAAGATTCTAGGAGCTTACAGGGAGTATGGAAGTCTGAGGCATGGTGGGTATGGGTAACAGGTGGGCAATGGTGGAGACAAGCCTGGAAAGATGGGTTGGTGTAGGGGTAAAAGCCAGGCTTGGACTGAGGTCTTCCAATGAGGGAAGAGGAATGATATAAGACCAGAGGCCGGGCGCAGTGGCTCATGCCTGTAATCCCAGCACTTTGGGAGGCCAAGGTGGGAGGATCACCTGAGGTCGGGAATTTGAGACTAACCTAACCAACATAGAGAAACCCCGTCTCTACTAAAAATACAAAATTAGCCAGGCGTGGCGGTACAGCCCTGTAATCCCAGCTACCTGGGAGGCTCAGGCAGGAGAATCTCTTGAACTCAGGAGGTGGAGGTTGTGGTGAGCCGAGATCATGCCACTGCACGCCAGCCTGGGCAACAAGAGCGAAACTCTATCTCAAAAAAAAAAAAAAAAAAAAAAAATCAGACACAGGGAGTAAATAAACCTCAGTATGTAAGGAAAACCATGAATGCTGACATTTTTATTAAAAATAATGTATTGGTATTAGCCTAAGTTAACAATGTTATCTGTGGATACTGCAATTTGGGCAGCTATTGTTCAGCTTTGTACAATACTATGCATATATATTAATTGTATAGTGAACAGGGAGAAATCATTCAATGTGTTTGTCCAGAACAGGGAGAACTGGCTGGAGAGCAGGTCATGTGTCAGGGCCTGGTGGCTGTACCCAACCACAAGCACAGTCTGTGGCACGAGATGACGATGGAGGCTGAAATAACTAACGCAAAGGCAAACTTAAGGGAAAAGCAGCACAGGGTCTAGATGAAGGGCAGAGGTAGTGGTGGAGGGTTGGGTTGTTACAGTCCCGGTACTTCCTGGGCTCTTATTTGGCCGGTTGTGAAATGTTGCATCCAGTTCTAGGGACCATAATTTAAAGAGTTGAGTCTGTCTGGAAGAGGACTGTTAGGAGGAGGAAGAATTCTGAAAGCCAAGTCATAAAAGCAAGATTTACAATATCTTGAGATGTTTATACTAAAGAAGAGATAGCTTACAGGGTCATTGCAGCCATCTTCAAATACTTGATGAGCTGCCATATCAATGAGATAAGACCCATCCTCTACAGTTCTCAAAATTAGAACTAACACCAATAGCTGGCAGTTAGAGAGAGGCCAGTTTTGGCTAGACGTAGAAAAACAACTTTAAGTGACCATGTTGTTGCTAGAATGACTGAGATCATATCCAACAGCTTCATAGTTGATAAGTGACTCATTCTAAGGCACAGTGACTTCTCCCCAAGGTCATTCAGCTGGTCAGTGGAAGAACAAGCACTGAACCAATTCCCATGCCTCCCAATCCTATATTATTTCTCCCTCATTACGCTGTCTTGCAGCCACTACAGATGCCCACCAAGGCTTGGCCTTCTCAGGAAGCGGGCTCTCCATTTCTGCATGTGTCCATTCGCAGGCGGGATGACCGCCTGCCTTGGGAGATCCCAGGGAATGTCTGTGATGGGCAGAATGTTGGAATGGACAGTCCCTAAGACTGCTTTCAAGTCCATGACACTACCATTTGAGTTTTGGGAAGTGACCTGAAAATTTGGGTTCTTTCAGGTAGAACTCTAGTATTCACTAAAAAGACGTCTAGGAACTTATTTTTTAAGTGAAAGCAAGTTTATTACGAAACTAAAGGAGTAAAAGAATGGCTACTCCATAGGCAGAGCTGCCGAGAAGCCTAGGAACTTAGGAGCAATGGTTGGTGTACAAAAAAGGTGGAAAAAACTTCTTAGTACACTTTTCCAGTTTCTTAAGAACTTATTGTGGTTACTATTGGTATTATTGCATTGTTATTATCACTCCCACACCTCACATTTGGCAGGAGTCAGGGGTGTGTTGGGTGGGGAAGAAAATCTTCCTGCTTTGGTCCTCACTCTGCCAACCAGAAACTGTGAAATCCCTACAGAAAGGGACTAAGCCCATATGGGTGTGCCCAGAGCCATGGCAGAAAGCCACCTGGACATGGTCACAGAATAGATTATAATAACACTCAAAGCATTTTCATTCATTTTGGACTATGCCAAGAAAGACACACCCTCTTCTCTTCCTCCCAACCCCTACCCACCACACTTAAAATCCACACCCCCATGAGTAATTCAGCCATTTATTTGGCCCGCAATCAGAGGTAAAGGGCTGAATTGCTGACCTCACTAGTTCATATCCAGATCCTGAATCTACACTTAAAAGAATGTACGGCACAGGATTTCCCTCATTACCACTGAGGTGCAGATGACAAATTCATTAATTAAAAGTTACTTTCTGGCTCCTGGTATGTCTGTTCTTTGGGAAAGAGATTACAATCTGTGGCAAACAGTAATTTAGCTTATAAAACCGGAACCCAGTTCTGCAGTGTGAGCTGGCTCTGAACTTCTTGTCCATGAACATGTGGCTAAATTAAGACCACATTGCAAAGTGGGTGATAGTGGGATGTAATATCACCTTGGCTCTGAGGTCATCCCATGCTCCCAAGTACCCATTCTGACTTGCATTACCTTGAGTCCTCTTTGGATGGAATTTCCAGAAGATTCCTACCCTTGTGTTCCCTTTCCCTACAAAATGCAGCCGTTCCTAATCTCTCATGTCCTCTGGGCCATTCTCTGTGTCTCTCAAGATGGCTACTCATTATTTAGCAATTGTCTCCTCTTCTTCTTCTACTCTGTTTTTCCTTCCCCCTCCCTCAGCATCATCACTTCCATTTACCAAACCTTCTCTATTTTCAAATATTATGCTGTACGTTTTACATACATGATCTCATTTGTTCATCATTCTTTTTATCTTCATTTTTTCGGATGATGGCAATAACTCGCCCAGGTTAAAGCTAAGGACTAGAGATTAGATTCAGACTAAATTTTTCTGACTAAGCCTGATAACCAACACATTGTAACAGAAGACCTAGAGGGGAGGCTACCTACTACAAAGAAATGATGTTCTTTGCAGTTTATATTGGAAATGGCATATTGGGCAGTGTATAAACCCTTGATGCAAACAAGAAAAAGTTATCCGATGCAAAAGAGAGACTTTAAGTGAAGCTAACTCAGCATGCTGTGACCAGGAGGAAGCAATGGAAAGAGATGACGAAGGTGTTGTTTATTGACACTTGGCTCCAAGAGAGGTGTGGGAACCCAAGGAGCAGGTTAGAGAGAAAAGAAAACTTGCTTAGAGGTGGTATGGTCATCGCTAAGCAAGTCTTTGAGATGAATCTCAAAAAGATGAATCTGAGAAGCTGGAAGTCTTTTTGCCTAACACATAGAGACCAGTTAGAAAGCGTTTGGAATAAACATACTGAGAGGGATTTTTCTGAGCCAGAAAAAAAAAATATCTCTAAAAGTTGGGCACACTGGCACACATCTGTAGTTGAAGCTACTCTGGAGGCTGAGGTGAGAGAAACTCTTGAGCCCAGGAATTTGAGGCTATAGTGTGCTATAACTACACCTGTCAATAGCTATTGTGCTGCAGCCTAGACAACATAGCAAGATCCTGTTTCTAAAAAAATGTTTTAAAATGTTCCTAGGGCCAACATAGAGTGAGTTTTCCAGCCTAGAGGTGATTTATTTTATAAAATATATTTTAAATATATTTTATATCAAAATATCATATGTAATATAGAAATATATTACTTATAGGAAAAGGATAGAAATTGGTCCTGTATTAAATTATGTTATCTTAGGTCAGGTAACAAGGGTCCATTATTCACTCCTCTATTCATGCATATGTTTATTCATTTTATTCATCTATAAATATGAACTGAGCACTCACCATTTACAAAGTCCCATATCTATAAGAAGACATATAGTAAGTATACTCTCTAAGGGAATTTCTTTCTTTAAAGTGGTTTCTTTTTCTTCCCATATTCATATCCGTGGCACTCTTATATCCACAAGGATGCTGGTTAATATGACTGCAGTAAATATTTATAGGTGAATAAAATGAATAAACATATGAATAAATAAATAGAGGCATGAATAACGGACCCTTGTTACTTGACCTAGAAGAACATGATTTAATACAGGACCATGTGGGAGAGGGCTTTGGAGGCTCTGAGGCTCACTCGGGGAGGAAACAGACAAAGGTGTATGGGAGGCCTGGTCACTCCTGACCTGATGGAAAGGGAGTTGCATTCATTTCATTCATTTCTTTTCAGTTCTGGATTTTTGTACCTGATGCTGATCTAAAACAAAAACCATGGCCAGGGTACAATGGCTCCATGCACAGGTGTTTTATGCTCTCTCTATCCCAGAGCAGCCCTCAGCTTCTTAACTCACTCAGAGTAGAAGTCAGCTTGTCCCACCTCCTGCTGCTGTGGTACCAGGGCAGCATCCCCAGGAAAACACCTTTTGCTCATCTCCTAGTGTCTTTTCTGTAAGTGTATGGCTTACAAAAAACCAGTCATCTACTTCATTTAAATACCTTGGACATTGTGTGGCCTAAAAGTGCCATGTGTCTTCAAATCTTACTCAACCTCTTACTCCATGTGCTGTGGAATGGCTGTGAACCTCTGTTTCCTCACAGGTGGAAAGGAGATAATGCCACCTGCTTAGCAGGTGAGAATTAAATGATAATTAAATGGAAGATTCTAATTAGAGTACCTGGCACATAGTAGGTACTCTATGCTATTTGAAGATTGGGTCTACATTTCATGGAAAGACACTGAAATAATTTCATATATTAAAACAGTGTTGTAACTGATTTCAAGCTCTGAGATAAAAATATATCAAATTCTATAAAGAATGGCATTTTTAAAGTTATACTTTAAGTTCTGGGATACATGTGCAGAATGTGCAGGTTTGTTACATAGGTATACACGTGACGTGGTGGTTTGCTGCATCCACCAACACTTCATCTACATTAGGTATTTCTCCTAATGCTATCCCTCCCTTTGCCCCCTACCCTGACGGGCCGCAGTGTGTGATGTTCCCCTCCCCATGTCCATGTGTTCTCATTGTTCAACTCCCATTTATGAGCCAGAATATGTCGTGTTTGGTTTTCTGTTCCTGTGTTAGTTTGCTGAGAATAATGGTTTCCAGCTTCATCTATGTCCCTGCAAAGGACATGAATTCATCCTTTCTTATGGCTGCATAGTATTCCATGGTGTATATGTGCCACATTTGCTTTATCCAATCTATCATTGATGGGCATTTGGGTTGGTTCCAAGTCTTTGCTATTGTGAACAGTGCTACAATAAACATACGTGTGCATGTGTCTTTATAGTATAATGATTTATAATCCTTTGAGTAGATACCCAGTAATAGGATTACTGGGACAAATGGTATTTCTGGTTCTAGATCCTTGAGGAATCACCACACTGTCTTCCACAATGGTCAAACTAATTTACACTTCCACCAAGAGTGTAAAAGCATTCCTATTTCTCCACATTCTCTCCTCTGTTGTTTCCTGACTTTTTAATGATTGCCAGAGAATGGCTTTTTTGTTTGTTTGTTTGTTTTTTTGTTGTTTTTTTTTGAGATAGGGTCTCATTCCAGTTGCCCAGGCTGGAGTGCACTAGCACAATCTTGGTTCACTGCAACCTCAACCTCCCAGGCTCAGGCGATCCTCCTACCTCAGCCTCCCCAGTAGCTGGGATGACAGGAGCATGCCACCATACCCGACTCATTTTTGTATTTTTAGTACAGACGGGGTTCCATCATGATGGCCAGGCTGGTCTTGAACTCCTGGACTCAAGCCATTTGCCTGCATTGGCTCCCAAAGTGCTGGGATTACAAGTGTGAGCCACTGCACCCAGCCGAGAATGGCATTTTTATGTGTTTTAAGTTCAGTAATGTGTAAATGCTCAATAAAAGTTTGCAATTATCACATGAAGCAATTTAAAATAATCAGAATTTGTATGTATGAGTCCCAAGTTATTTCACAATGTTTATGACTATTACGAAATGAATTTTTAACAGATCCCTAAAAATAGACCTGTTGTCCTTTCTTTTCTTCCCTTATAAATGAAAACCATAGGGAAATAAGACTGAGTTTGGAGAAGAATAAGAGAGTATTCCAAAGTGATAAAACCTAAACATGGTTCATTAGGAAAGAATGACTAAAATTCTAATCCTGTGCACGTCCAGGATTATGAGGGATGCAAAACGAATGCCATTGACACTAGGATAGAATATTTCCTGCCAAGTGCGGTGGCTCACGCCAGTAATCCCAGCACTTTGGGAGGCGGAGGCAGTGGATCACTTGAGCCCAGGAGTTTGAGACCAGCCTGGGAAACATGGTGAAACCCCATTTCCACCAAAACAAAAAACAAAAAAACAAACAACAACAAAAAGAGCTGGGCATGGTGGTGTGTGCATGTAGTCCCAGCTACTCAGGAGGCTGCGGCAGGAGAATTGCTTGAGTCCAGGAGGCGGAGGTTGTAGGGAGCTGAGACTGCACCACTGCCCTCCAGCCTGGGCGACAGAGAGAGACCCCAGTCTCAGAAAAAAAATTCTCAAAGCCACTTTCTGGCTACCTTACAAAGAAAGGTGCCATATATATTATATTTCATGTAAATCCTGTGGATATGACTTTAACTGGAGAGAGAAAATTTCCGAATTTCACATGCAAATAAGCCAGAGACTCTGGAGTAGCCCTACGGCGGACCACAGGAACACAGGGGACTCATTGGTGAAACTTCCAGTTGGAGAAATGCGGAGCCAAAGACAGAGGCTTTGGAAAACACTGTGGGAAAAATATCCTCCATGAAAATGTGTGTCTTAAAACTTTTCCGTATGAGACACTAAAAATATTTCTTCCTCCACAGCCGTGTTCTAATATATAAGTAGATATTCATTTAAGTAGTTTATGAACTACTAAGAAGGAAAGAACAACAGAGATTTTCGTCTTTGGTTCAAACTTAACATTGATAAACACTTTGACTTACAACTCAGTCCTTGAGTTGCAAGAATGACCGAAAACAAAAAATGCATCAGACATTTCTAATGCGGCACATTTCTTTTCCTTGAGATGGTGATTCCTATTTCCCGGTAACTTTCCATCTGCTGAGATTGAGCCATCCATACTTCTTGAGAAGGGCAGAACTCGATGGATAGCAAACAACCATTGTTCCATTTTGACATCAAAATACATTTTGAAAGTTACAAGAAAAACAATACGCATAAGTGTCTAGGTTTCAATTTCAAGAACCAGGCACCCGAAGGAGAAAACAGAAAAGTCTTTTCTTGGTTTCCCATAGCTGAACATTCAATATCCAGAATCTATCTTTGGACATTGAAGCCAAAGAATTTTCCAGCAGGCTCTTGGGTGAGGCAGATGTTAGATATGGGGTTTCTCTCCACAGAGGGAAGTAGTAAAACTCCTGGACTGGCGGAATATTTTTTAGGAGAAATTTGGAGGGATGAGACTATGGTGAAATTGCTCCTTGGGTTCCTTCTGAGGCACCTGGTACCCCCTACTCCCCTGTAACTCAAGAGAAAGAGAAGAGATGAAAGAGATCATAGAAGCCTCATAGATTTGAGGGCAAAATGAAAATCAGAAAACCCCCATGCTGCAATTTGGTATTTGGAAGTAGGTCAGCAAGCCCAGAGCCAAAAGGAGGTAGTTGCAGTAGGGTAACCAAGGGGCTGGCTGTGTTTAGGACCCCCACACCCATTGCCAGAGTAACTAAGGGGCTGGCTGTGTTTAGGCCCCCTGCACCCATTGCCAGAGCCAGGAACGAGGGAGAATCACAAGTTCCCAAACGCTCCTGTGGCTGTGAGATGAGAAGGCCAAAGAACCTGACAACCCTGCAGCCAAGATGAGGAGGGCAGAGTCTGAGGCTTGTAGGCAGAGGAGATTTGCAATGAGGACAGAGGCTGACATGTCAAACACAGAGGGAAGTGCCACGTGGAAACACCAGGGAGGGAGAGAGGCCTCATGCCTTGCAGTTGTGACAGCACATAGCTTTCTTTTTCTCTTTTTTCTTTTTCTTTTTTTTAGACAATCTCTGTCACTCAGGCTGGAGTGCAGTGGTGCCATCTCAGCTCACTGCAACCTCTGCCCCCTGGGTTCCAGCGATTCTCATGCTTCAGCCTCCCCAGTAGCTGGGATTACAGGTGTGCACCACCACACCTGGCTAATTTTTGTATTTTTAGTAAAGATGGGGTTTCACCATGTTGGCCAGGCTGGTCTTGAACTCCTGGGCTTAAGCAATCCACTGCCTCCACCTCCCAAAGTGCTGGGATTACAGGCGCAAGCCACCGTGCCCAGCAGGAAATATTCTATTCTAGTGTCAGTGGCATTCTTTTTGCTTCCCTCATGATCCTGGACCTGCACAGGATTAGAATTTTCATCACTCTTTCCTAATGAGCCATGTTTTTAGGTTTTATCCCTTTATAATGCTCTCTTATTCTTCTCAAAACTCAAAGTCTTATTTCCCTGTGGTTTTCTTCTTCTCACAGGTTCCTCTCTCCCCAAAGGTTCGAACAAAGAAAGGATGGATGGGTGGGGTCCTTTGAGGCTGAGTATGGTAAATGCTACAGAGATTGAGTTAACCTGGAAGAAGTGTGGTTTGAAACAAGAAGTGACTCAGTTTCCTTGAATAGGTGAGTGAGGCCTAGGTACTGTTCTGCCAAGTAGAGCAAGTTGAGTTCATATATTATAAATAAAGGTGCTTTTCTGCATGTGAATGGTACTGTGCATCTTAGAATCCTACTATACACGAATACTTAGGGGATGATTGAACTGGAGAAGCGGAGAAAGGATAAGATTGGTGAGGTCAGTATAATGAAGCATATATTGTTTCCATACTTTTTTTTTTTTTTTTTTTTGAGATGGAGTCTCACTCTTGTCACCCAGGCTGGAGTGCAGTGGCACAATCTCGGCTCACTGCAACCTCTGCCTCCCAGGATCAAGCGATTCTCTTGCCTCAGCCTCCTGAGTAGCTGGGATTACAGGCATGTAGGCCCGCTACCATGCCTCGCTAATTTTTTTTGTATTTTTAGTAGATATAGGGTTTCACCATGTTGCCCAGGCTGGTCTCAAAACTCCTGACCTCAGGTGATCCATCCGTCTTGGTCTCCCAAAGTGCTGGGATTACAGGCATGAGCCACCATGCCTGGCCTTGTTTTTATACTTTTAATCTAAGAAATCCATTTGCACAGGCCCAGCCCATTGATGTGTGAGTCTAGCATGTAGTATTTTTTGGTGAGAGAAACTAGGGATTTCAACTATGCGCAAGTGGGGGATGTGGGAGGGAAAAAAATTTTAAAACATTTAAAATTTACTGTTCGTGGTTACAAGTTTCCTTAGGAGACATAATATTTTTTTTTCTCTAGTCTAAAAAAATAATTTGGACTAACCTCAAAAAAGCTGGGTTTAATGTTTCTCAGACTGTTTCCAAGCAGACTAAAATACCAACAAACTCATATCCATGGGGAGAAGTTTATGGTTCACCAAGTTTGCATGATTCATGCTGAAGAACCTACACGCCTGAGATGCATGGATGTGCCTTCTGAATGCAACGTGTGGAACACGCACACCAAAGCAGTGGGTTCTTTAGAAAGGCTGCCTGATGCGGAGGGCTGCTGTAGAGAAAGTGGAGTCACTGAAAGGAAGACAGGAGAAAGAGGACAGGCAGCATTTCACATTCATTTTGGATCTGTACAGGAAAAGCATTCTGGTAGCAGCTTTGGAAATTTGAGTTGGATCAATAGCTGAGCCAACAGTTTGAGATGCTTATTCAAATCCTCTTCAAAGCAACAGCTCTTGAGCTTGAAAAGATGAGTTGTAAACATTAAAAAAAAAAATAGCAGGAAGGAGCCATCAGGATAGCTGAGCCAACTATGCTCAAACTGTCAGAATTGGAGAACTAATTTAATATAAATGAAAGAGCATTTTAAATGGTCCCTATGATTAAATATGTTGTTATTATTTTGAGATGGAGTCTCGCTCTGTCGCCTGGGATGGAGTGCAGTCGTGTGACCTCAGCTTGCTGCAACCTCCAGCTCCCAGGTTCAAGTGACTCTCCTGCCTCAGCCTCCCAAGTAGCTGGGATCACAGGCATGTGCCACCATGCCCAGCTAATTTTTGTATTTTTAGCAGAGATGGGTTTTGCCATGTTGGTCAGGCTGGTCTCGAACTCCTGATCGCAGGTAATCTCCTGCCTCAGCCTCCCAAAGTGCTGGGACTACAGGCGTGAGCCACCACACCCGGCCTAAATATGTTAATTTTTATGAAAAGGCTTTGTAAATTCTAAAGTGGTATGATGATATCTGTTACTACTGCCATTGTCATTTTTACTTAGTCATCACTGCTGCCAACAGCTACAGCAGCCCAGAGGTGATGTGTCACATATCTCACCGTCATGGCCCTTTGGCTATGAGGTCTAATTACAGATGGACATGGAACTGTCCTGAGATTTACTTCTTTCTGTCAGAAAATAATCATGATGCTCATTTGAATCACAGAAATGGCTATAAGTAAATTAATAAATGGAAGTTGTTCTCATAATAGAAGATTCAAATTATTTCTTAACATTTCCATTATTACCTCAAATCATTACATGGGCATCCAATACAAATGATACTAGCAACCTCCCTAGTCAGTAATGACACCATCATATTTAGGGCAGCAGTAACCTGAGTAATGATTCTTTTTGACAATTTAGCCTTTCAGGCATTCACCCTAGGATGCTTTTTCGACTTGGCAATGTAATACATTGGGATTTAGAAGTTATCTAAAATTTTTCACCTTGTAGATAAGAAATCTGAGGAAATAAACTTTTCCAGTTAGGTACTGTATCAGTTTTCTGTTTGTCCTCACAGCTAATTCCTTGAAAGATCTGTTTGTATTTTATGGTGTCTACTTTCCTACCTTTCCTTCTTTCAACACACTTCACTCAGGTTGCTGTCTCCGCCCCTTCCTGGCATGTCAACCAGGACCTCGTCTTGTCCAATTCAAAAGATTATTCTCAGTCCTCATTTGTTTTGGACACTCTGCAGCATTGATAGAATGAATCACTCATTTCTTTTCTTCCTGAAACATCGTCCTCATCTGGAAACTCTTCTGGGCTTTCCATCTTACGGGGTACCCCTTTTCACCTTCAGCCTCTAATGCTACAGTGCTTCAAGGCCAATTCTTAGAACTTCTATTTACATTCACTCCCTTAAGAGACAGCAAATAGTCTCATGGCCTTAAACACTATTTCTCCTGTGGTGACTCTCAAGTTTATATCTTGAGTCCAACATCTTTGTGATTTGTATTTTGAGCTGCCTACTTGATATTCCTATATGGAAATCTATAAACACACCTCAAACTTAACCTGGCCACAGATCTCTTGGTTCTCTCCCACCTCCCAAATTGCTCCTCCTTGACCGTTCACCACATCCATAAATAATACCACCTTTCACGCAGTTCTTAGACCAAAACTCAATAGTTACCCTCAATCCTTTTCTTTCCCTTACATCCTGAGTGCTAGCCATCAGAAAATCCCATCGTTCATGTCTTGAATCCCCATCACTTCTTTATTTGTCAATAGCTGTCTTTTATTATTAAAATATCATAAATAGGTCTTAGGAATTATCTGACATCTTGTTTCTGTAGCTGTACAACTCTTAGATCTTACTCATCAGTCTGTCCCTTTTTCAGAGACATAGATACCATCCAAAAATGTTCTGATATCCTGGTTTTTAGCTGTTGTGGCTTGCTGAGTCAAAGCAGCTGAATTTGAAACCAGTTCAATGTCATTTCCTTTAAGGATGAACTCATCTTTCTGGGCTTGGGATACTGAACAAGCAATACCTGGGCTCACCCGAACCCTGCAGATATATTTTTTGCTCAAGAAAGTTCTGACTTCTACAATACAGCCATTCTCCTGCATAATGACATTGATGGGGAAGTGAGCGCACAGAGACCTCATCTTGTGACAGATGCCCAGTGTAATGCCCTTGATCATCTTCCGTGCATGACTACAGAGAGCACGCACGGCAGCCAATTCCTGTCTTCTCAGCATTTGTCAATCCGGAGCCTCTGTTTTTTCTTTCCAAGGAGCCCGAGTTCTATACTGACGTGACTGAAGTCCCTCTGCAGGGCTCCTTTGGGGCCTTTCACAATCACTGTGTCCCTTCAGAGTGGTGTTGACATTTTCTGGAATGTGGACAGTCTGATCACTGAGAATAGCCTTCATTCTGCAGCAGATGCAGCTCCCATCACTTCTTATTACCTCCACTAACTACTTCCACCGCACAAGCCACCATGGTTTCTGGACTGAACTATAATAACACATCAAGGGGTGTTGCTGGCTTTCTCGCTACCTCCAGACTATTCTTCATGCAGCTGCCAGTGTGCTATTTAAAAAATTAAATTAGATCATATAACTTCCTTGCTTGGAATTTTCTTGTGGCTTCTCATCATACATTGAATAGACATCAAAGTCCTCACCCTGGCTTGCAAGTTTCCTGTTTATTTCTCCAATCTCACCTTCTACTGTATCCCCCTTTGCCATCACTTCCTATGCACTCTGACAGCCTCTCTCATCTCTTACTCTTAGGCTCCCACATATCAAGCTTCTGTTCACTAAGGACTTAAAAACGTGATCTTTCCCTGTTAGAAATGTTCTCCCCCAGATCTCTGTATGGTTTGCTCTTTTATATAATTCAAGTCCCTGCCTATATTTTACTCCCATGATCCTCCATCTAAATTAGATTCCTCAACTTTGTGGCCCTTGTCTAACCCTCTACCCTGCTCTTTTCTTTTTAGTACTTAACAATATCCCACATTATATTTTTTTATACTTGTTTTCCTATTAACTGTCTCCCAGACTAAAACGTCAACTTCATGAGGGCAGAACCTTTGTTTGTCGTATTCCTTGTTCTATCCCTATGTGTGGAATAATGCTTAGCACAATTGAGCACTAAGCAATGTACACTAGGCATTCGTTGAACATCTGTATAGTGTGTATTGAATGAATGTTTAAGGACTTGGAGGCAAACAATGAACAGAAAGATGGGAGCAAGTCAGTGAGATGGGAATAGCACATTTTACTTTGAGATATTCCATATCTTGGTTGAATCCTGATTTTATCTAAAATTGCACAACTGTTTTTCTTCAGATTGTTCCCATATACAAATCATCACCATGTAATGAGCTTAGGAAGCACCAGAATGGAAAATAATAGTCAGCATAATGTAATAGTATTTGAAAAGTAATATTTGGAAATCCACAATTATGATCCTATCTCAGTTTTGTTCTGGAAGACGCCAATAGCAATTTTAGTGTATAGCACTGAGGAACTTGCATGCACATCAGCTCATTTGAATGAACATCAATCATTACCCTAGGCATGAAATAAACCATGTGCCAAAATGAAGTTAACTAAAAGGTATATTCATATATAATCATCTTAACTAAGTAAGGATGACTAAAACTTTAAACACACACAATGTGAGAGCACTGATATTTTGCCAAAAATGTTAGCAGGAGATGCGGCTTCTGAAGTATAGATTGGCAGTGATTTCTTATAGGTTTTGTTACACATTTTCTCTAAATAGCAAAGAAGGAAAGTTTGCATCCTTCTTCAAATTATACAAGGACAATTACTAGAGGCTCTAAATACTCAAGGGAGATAATATTCTTATTTAAAAAGTTCTGAATTTTTTATCCTTAGATTTCTGACTTTTCTTTTAAAGTATTTGTATTATTGTATACTATTGCATACCTATTGTATAGAATGTACTTGTTGCATAACACATTACCTCAAAATTTATTGGCTTAGAACAACAATAAGCATTAACTGTCTCTTATGGTTTCTCTGAGGCGAGAATTTGGCAGTGGTCTAGCGGGGGGTCTGGCCCTGTCTCTCTCATGAGTTTGCAGTCAAGATGTTGACCAAGGCCACAGTCAGCTAAAGGCTTGACTGTGGCTGACGGATCCATTGTCAAGGTCGTTCGGTCACACGGCTGGCAAGTTGGTGCTGGTCATCATTGGGAGGCCCCAGTCCCTATCCACGTGGACCTCTACACAGGATGAGCGAGCATCCTCCCAAAATGGAAGCTGACAGAGAGGGCACAAGTAGGAAGTCATTGTCCATTTTTTTTAACCCAGCCTTGGAAGTGACACACTGTCACCCCCACTATACCCTGTGAGTTACACAGAAAGACTAACTCTGAGTCCATATGGGAGGAGACTACAGAAAAAGCACGAATACCAGGAGACAAGGTTCCTGGGGCCATCTTGAATGCTGGCTAGGGTGGAGTTGGTATGGGTTCATTCTTCTCAAATCCCTCCCAACTCAGAAGCAAGGGAAGAGGAGGAGAGGGTAGGGGTGGGGAGAGAGAGAGAAAGACAAAGGGGAGGGTTTGGGGGTCAGGAAGCAGGAGAAGGAGGGAGGGAAGAAGGTTAGTGACAGAAATGTGGAAGTATCTGAACTTGGGGCCAAAATGGGTTCTCAAATGTTAAAAGAACTACAAGCCTACATACCTCCCTACTTTCTCCTTGTACTTAAATGGCATGTAAGGTGGGGATTAGTTTATTGATATTAAGAGGGGAGAGTCTTCTCTAGCATTAGCTGCTTTTGAGTAGTCGGGTGGTTGCTATATTTCCTCCAAGGATAAGCAATGAGAGTTTTCATAATGTCAACTGAGATTTGTCAAAATCCTTTCTCTTGCTTGTTCGCTTTGCCATAGTCTCATAAATGTACTCTTAATATAGTTTAGCGTTTTTTCACCCCATGTAAAAGCTTCAGTCACAAGTCTAGGCTGCTTCCTCTTTCTTCTCCTCCTCTTCTTTCTCTTCTCTCTTACTCTTTTCACTCTCTAAATTTCTCCTCAAAGTTATTTTCTAATTATTTATACTATAAGTTTTAACAGATTTTAGATACTGGAAAAAATAATCAATATACATTGGGAATTTAAACAAGTTTTGTGGTCACTAAAAAGTAGCTTCAAGTTATGGAGGTCACCAGTAGATATAAATGGCAGAAAAGAAAAATTACTACCATCTATTCAAAGTATATAGATGCCAATGCTATCATATGAATGGAATAGTTATCAGGAACCATTCAGAAGTGTGTAAATATTCTCTGAAGAAACAGAGTAAGAAATTTAAAAAGAAATCACAATGCCACCTAATCTCAGAACACAGAACTGTACAACAGACTTTTTAAAAAGGCACAAATCTAGAATGATCTTAGTACCCGCACCCTTGCATAAACACCTTGGCCAAGATAACTATCTCTATTCTATGGAAAGGCAACATCTGCCTTTTATCAAGAAAGTTATGGGAACTGATTTGATGACTGCAAGGAATGAAAATAACTCTAGCATGGTAGTTGAGAAATAGACTTTTTTTTTTTTTTTTTTTTTTTTTAAGAAGGGGGGGTCCCCAGGCTGGACTGCAGTGGCGTGATCTCTGCTCACTGCAACCTCAGCCTCCTGGGCTCAAGTGATCCTCCCACCTCAGCCTCCTGAGTAGCTGGGACTACAGGTACATGCCACCAAGCCCAGCTAATTTTTGGATTTTTTTTGTAGAAACAGAGTTGTGCCATGTTGCTCAGGCTGGTCTTGAATTCCTGTGCTCAAGCAATCCACCTGCCTCGGTCTCCCAAAGTGCTGGGATTACAGCCGTGAGTGCCCAGCCTACAAGAAATTGACTTTTAAGTTTGAGCCTGATCTTGTGAATTCCTACATTTGGCAAGGGGGACTGAGTGTTCGACAGAGCCCGGATCTGTCATAACATCCCAGCTCTGACTCACTCGAAGCAGCCTTTCATGTTCTGTGTAATCCTGAGAACAGTGTTTAGGACAATCTTATTTCATCTCCCTTGGTTTTGTGAAAATGATCAGCCTTCTCACGCTACTGATTAAAACGGAATTCCTTATGTCCTGTCCCTCCACCCACTCTTTTTCTAGTGTTCTAACCACTAAAATCACAATCAAAGATGGAGACTATTTATAAATAAATAACTGTAGGAATGATCCAGTGTTTATTTAGTCTACATTTGCTAGCAGGTTACTGTCCTACTGAATGAACATGATACATGTGCATGCTAACCTCCTGGAGATGAGGTTAAACTGTGGAGTCCCTGCCCTGGTGTGAACTGTGTTAAGATATGTTCATGCTTCCAAGTTGATATTAAGAACAGCTTGGTATTTATTAAGTAATGACTCTATTAAGGAGAGTGAGATTTAGCGACATTAAGTTTCTTGCTCTGGGTCACACGGCCATTAACTGGAGATGTCAGGAATGGATCTCAGGGATATCTGATTGCAAAGCTGCTATGACAAGCTATTGCTCTCCCAGTGTGATAATCTACACTGGATAGATTTTAGTATGCCTCAATACCTAAAATTAACTGCTTTTATAATTCATCAAATCTTATGTTAGCATATATTATACTGCCTGAGAGGCTTCAAAAATATAGTATGTGGACTGGGTGCGGTGGCTCACACTTGTAATCCCAGCACTTTGGGAGGCTGAGGCAGGCGGATCACCTGAGGTCAGGAGTTTGAGACCAGCCTGACCAACATGGAGAAAGCCTGTCACTACTAAAAATACAAAATTCGCCAGGCGTGGTGGCGCATGCCTATAATCCCAGCTACTCAGGAGGCTGAGGCAGGAGAATCGCTTGAACCTGGGAGGTGGAGGTTGTGGTGAGCCAAGATTATGCCATTACACTCCAGCCTGGGCAGCAATAGCGAAACTCCATCTCAAAAAGAAAATTAATATATATATATATATATATATATATATATGTATACACATATACATACACACACACATAAAATATGTGATCTCATGAATGTAACATCTATTTGCTGAGTTTCTGTTACCTTCAGTTACTGTACAGACAGAGAGACAAATCATCTATCCAAATAATGGTAAAGTAAACCGGAAGTAATGTAATAACACGTGGGCACTAAAATGGAGAACGCTCCCAGTTAGCAGTATTAGGAAAGTCTTTCCGGAGAAGATATGTGAGAAGGGCCTTAAGGCATTACTAGGGGATGGGGACGGCAGGCCACAGAAATAGTGTTTCTGTCAAACCCAGCTGAGCAGGATAACTTTTTTCTTCCAAACTCACTGAATTTTTCTTGCAATTGGAAGAAAAATCTGTCTTTGACTTCAACTTGCTAACTAATACTGTAGTCAGTGACTTTTTTTCAAAAGTGCTTCATATACAAAGAAAAGGCACACTAAATAGTGGTCAATTTTGTTAAAAATATATATATATGTAATTTCTGCAACATGGTGGACATACCCTAAACCACAAGTCAAACCTCTGTATAATCCCCTGGCCTTCAGTATAGACAGAACCTGTGACTTGTTTTTAACCAACAGAATATAAAGGTGACAGGAAAATGTGGCACATACACATCATGAGATACTATGCAGCCATAAAAAAGAACAACATTTTATCCTTTGCAACAACATGGATATGGCTGGAGGCCATTATCCTAAGCAAATTAATACAGGCATAGAAAACCAAGTACCATATGTTCTCACTTATAAGTGGAAACTTGCCAGGTGCGGTGGTGGCTCTGGCCTGTAACCCCAGCACTTTGGGAGGGTGAGGTGGGTGAATCACCTGAGGTCGGGAGTTCGAGACCAGAATGGCCAACATGGTGAAACCCCGTCTTTATAAAAATACAAAAATTAGCTGGGTGTGGTAGCAGGCGCCTGTAATCCCAGTTACTCAGAAGGTTGAGGCAGGGAGAATTGCTTGGACCTGGAAGGTGGAGATTGCAGTGAGCAGAGATAATGCCACTGCACTCCAGCCTGGGTGACAGAGCGAGACTTCATCTTGAAAAACAAAAAAAAAGTGGAAACCAAGCACTGGGTACACATGGACATAAAGGTGGCAACAACAGACACTGGGGTCTATGAGAGAGGAGAGGGGAGGGAGGGAGGAGGCAAGGGCTGAAAAACTACCTATTGGGGTACTATGGTTACTACCTGGGTGACAGAATCATTTGTAACCCAAACCTCAGCATCACACAATACCCCCATGTAACAAATCTGCACATGTACCTCCTGAACCTAAAATAAAGGTTGAAATTATCATTATTACTATTATTGAGACAGAGTTTCAGTCTTGTTGCCCAGGCTGGAGTGCAATGGTGTGATCTCAGCTCACTGCAACCTCTGCCTCTCAGGTTCAAGTGACCCTCCTGCCGTAGTCTCCTGAGTATCTGGGATTACAGGCGCCCACAATGCCCAGCTAATTTTTGTATTTTTAGAAGAGATGGGGTTTTGCCATATTGGCCAGGCTAGTCTTGAACTTCTGGCCTTAGGTGATCCACCTGCCTCGGCCTCCCAAAGTGTTGGGATTACAGGCATGAGCCACCGCTCTTGACCAATTATTATTATTATTTTTTTAAAAAAGTGATAGGGAGTCACTCACTCAATTAGTTACATTATGTAGTGTATTAGGCCATTCTTGTGTTTCTATAAAGGACTACCTGAGACTGGGTAATTTATAAAGAAAACAGGCTTATTTGTCTCATGTTTCTGCAGCATGTACAGGCATGGCACCAGCATCTGCTCAGCTTCTGAGGAGACCTCAGGAAGCTTTTACTCACGCTGGAAGGTGAAGCAGGAGCAGGCAGGTCACATGGTGAGAGCAGAAGCAAGAGTGAGAGAGTGGCAGGGAAGTGCCACACACTTTTAATGAGAACTCACTCACTAAGCCATGAGGGATCTGCCCTCCTGCCCCAAGCATCTCTAAAAGGCCCCACCTCCAACACTGGGTATTACATTTCAACATGAGATTTGGCGGGGACATATATCCAAACTCTGTCGCGGGGTAAAGGTGATGGAAGGTCACTCCCATGATTATATGACATATATGACACCATCTTAGCAGACTAGAGAGAAACTCCTGCTGGCCTTGAAAGCCTTGAAGAAGCAGCAAATTGCTACACTGTGAACTGCCTCTGGAGAGGGCCACATGGCAGAGAACTGGAGTGGCCTCTAGGAACTGAGGGCAGCCTCCATTAAATGGCCAGTAAGAAACAAAGGCCCAGTCATATAACCACAAGGAAATGCACTCTACTAATAACCTAAAGGAGCTTGGAAGACCATTCTTCCCCAGTCGAGCCTCCAGATGAGAATACAGCCTGAGTGACACCTTGATTGCAGCCTTGTGAGACCCAAAGCAGAGGACCCAGCTAACCTGTGCTTGGACTCCTGATCCACAGGAACTTATGAAGCTTATTAAATGTGGGGTGTTTTAAGCCACTAAATTCATGATAATTTGTTATACAGAACAGGAAATGAATACACCACAGAAGTTGACCAAGCTTTTTTTCTACCAAAGGATTTGATATATTCACCCCTATATTATGTAGACCTGTCATCTAATAATCTAGTTATGCTTATCTGGATGATTTGTCCATACCAGTGGTTAGAATCCACCTGGTGGGCTTGTTTAAACACATACAGATTGCCAGGTCCCACCCCAGAGTTTCTGGTTCAATTGATTTGGGGTGAGACTGAACATCTGCATTTCCCACAAATTCCTAGCTGATGCTAATGCTGCTGGTTTGGAGGACCACATTTTGAGACCCATTGATCTCTACCAATTTGTTTTGTAAACATTTTTGTGTCAATTTACATCTCTAGGGCAAAAGGATTACAAGATATATTTTTCAAATATTTGATTATTTAGAATACTGAAACCTTTGTGTCAATATGATGCTAACATTTTCTCCTGTTCCTCCATCCATTATCCATCTTTCTCTCTTCTGAACAAATTATTACACATAAATTCAGAAAGCTGAACACAATGGGGAACAGGATTTGGGAATTGATAAGAAAAAGGATCTGACTTTTCCTGATATTTGAGTTTGACTTGGGAGTAAAGACTTTGGAATACAACTATAAAACGGGCAAAATATCTATAGCAAAAGTAATTATTCTTATTCTAGGAGTTATAATTGCTCAAAATGTTGGAATTCTTGAAGATATTTACAGTATCTCAACCACAAGATGTTAGTAATCTGTGTCTAAAACTCTCTTAATGCAAAACTCAAGTTTAGGTTGGGAAAGTTACTTGGCTTCCTTGAGATTAGGAATTTTCTTTGTAAAATGAAGTGAACTGACAAGGCGACTGGCAGGTCCCCCTAACTCCATATCCCATGGCTTTAGGGAATGAAGTCTTGGGTCTCTTTCTCTACACACAATGAAATTTCCCTGTCTTCTCTACATATGGTAACCATATAGCCTGAATTTCCTTGGACATCTGTAGTTTCAAATATACTGTCTCATTGTCATAGTATGTGTCTGAAGTTTTAACTCTGGAAATAGTTATATTGACATTTTTCACTGTTAGGAATAATACCTTCAATTGGAATTAGGCTACATATCCTGTTTGCCTTTACTGTTCTCTCTTGATTTCTATGCTTTTGCTGAGAGCTGGGCATGCTTTTCCCACAGGAGTGAAAACTGACTCTTAGCCTGCAGGTTGGACTTCCTTGTCTACTGCCTCAGTCTCAGGGTAGTGTCCTAGACATGCTGTCTTCTCCCACATTCCTCTGTGGTAGCAAGTGATTTACCCATTTATGCAGCTGATTAGAATGTAGCACCAATACAGTATGAGAAATCTCAGAGCACAAAAGATAAATAGTAGTAATTACAGCTATCTGCTTTAGGTACCTATTGTGTACCCTTTTCTATCTATACACTAAAAAATGTGTAGTAAATAGAATCCAACGTAATCAGAAACAGGTATCATTTCAGATCTTAGCTCTGATGTCTCCATGAGATGAACTATTTTAGCTCTGGTACTTTATGGTTGCCTTTCAGGTATAAATTTCTCTGGATACATCTCCAACTTATGTATGATTATCTGATCATGCAGTTATTTCACTTGGAAAAATGTCAAGTACCTTTACTTAGATCATATTCCTATGTCATTTTCATTAATGTCTTCTCAGTCATTCAACTACTATCTCAACCCCTTTTGATGACTTCCCTCTTCTAAGCAGGATCTTTACAACTTTAAATATTTCTAGGTTATTATCATTTATACCTCTTGGTCCCTTGATGTATCAGTTTGTTTATGTTTCTAGTTCTGTGAGTGAATGTCTGGGCAATTAAAAATAATGACTTTCATAAGAACCATGGTTCATAATTTTTTTCTGCCCTGGGAAGAAAATCGGTACAATACTCCTAAGTTGACCAGAATGGAGAAAGGGCTTGTTATTCACTCCAACATTTGTTCAAATGTACTATGCGCTAAGGACTGTCCTAGCTCCAGAGACACAGGGATGAGTAAGACAGTCCTTACATATAAGACTCATGTTCTGTGTCACATGGGTTTTCTGCCTCAGGTTTCAGGGTTTCAAATCCCTCCTCTTGAGGAGGAGAATAGTTGAATGAGGGTAAGCCGATTATCCAGGCAGGCTTTTCAGAATTTACATATCTATATTTTATGTTTAAGTGGGGGAGGGAAAAAAAGGAAATGATGTTGAACTAGAGATTCTGATTCAAGCTGGTGAAAGAAGAGAAAAAGTGGTAAGAACAGGGACATTGTATAGGCCAAAATAAAGTGGAGCTCAAATCTGATTTTATTTTGGACCCATGATTTCATGACTTTTGTGTAGTGATGATGTAGCAAAACTTAATGAATAAATTTGGGGGATCAGACTCAACATTCTTGAGTACATATAGCAGATACATTTAATGCACATACAGAAAATAATTTTTATTTTAAAGTTGGAAAAGTTTTATCCAGCCCTCCTCTTTTCTCCTGCATAAAGTCCTCAAGCACCCAAAGCTCACCCATTAGTTTGGATCATTTAGATCCAAAATAGTGCAGGCAGTTTTCACACCAAAATGGTCACTTGGAGTTCTTTAAGCAGAATATACTTAATTTTAGGAGTTTATGGTGTCTATACTGGAATGGGAAAGTAATGAGAATAATAAATAGGAGAGAACTCTTAACACATACTTCCTAACACACTAGCATGTGTTGTAAAAAGAAAATACCATTGAACTCTCATAGGATTGCAACCATACATAAACAAAACACAAAATCAATTTAAATTACCTATATTACCGTGATGCACAATATTCTCTTTCAAAGTGTTACATCCCTAACCATTCCAGTTAAAGAAGGAAAAACATAACATGTTACATCCCCTTTTTAAGAGAATGAATCATTATTTTCTCCCCAGTATCTCACAGTCTCTAACTAATGATGTCACCACAGTCTGTACTTAAGCTAATTTGGATTGGGGTACCCAGTGAAGTATTAACAACATATGAAGGTGATTCAAAGGGCTGTTATAAGAGGAATGCTGAGCTAGGAGGCTTGGGTCCCAGACTCTGGCTTTGGTGATCATGATAATGATGAATAGTTGCTATTAATTTTTAGGTACTTATTGAGTGCCATGCATTAGGCTATGTGCCTTATATGAATTTTCTCTAATGTAATCATCTTAACAGTCCTATGGTGCTATTATTACTTTTGTTTTATCAATAAAGCTAAAGCTTAAAGAGTTAGCTAAGTGACTTATCCAAGGTCATAGCTGAACTAAAGAGGTAGAGTCAAGATTCCAGCTGATGCTTAATCCCAAAGCCTATACAGATGCTCCTTGACTTAGAGTGGGGTTATGGCCCAATAAACTCATTGTAAGTTGAAAATATCATAAATTGAGAATGCATCTGATATACCTAACCTACCGAACATCAAAGCTCAGTCTACCTTTAATGTGCTCAGAACACTTACATTAGCCTACAGTTGGACAAACTCATCTAACACAAAGCATACTTTATAATAAAGTGTTGAATATCTCATGTAATTTATTAAATCCTGTACTGAAAGTGAAAAACAGAATGGTTATACTTGAAATACAGTTTCTACTAAATACGTATCACTTTCACTCCATCATAAAGTTGAAACATCATAAGTTGAATCATTGTAAGTTGGGGACTGTCTGAATTGTCCTCTTTGCCACCACTAGACCACGTCTTCTGAATCACTTAACGCCTCTTGCCCTCCTAAAATAACAGAAGGGTTGGACCAGGTGACCTCTGAGGTTCCCTTAGGCTTTAAATTTTAGAAACCCTTTGATGCCCTGTTGGAAGACCATGAGACTGGAGTTCTGTTTTTCCTGACACCTTGTCTTGGCTCTGTTTTGTTCTGCTCTATAGCCTGGAGACACAGAGAGTAAGTCTGTGACCTCAAGGCTGCGGAGGGTGTGCAGGCACCCTGTAGATTGACCATGGTACAGAGAAGAAAGAACTGGCCCAACAGAGATACTTTAGTCTCACTGATCTATATTCCTAAGCAAGCTGACTCAACACAAACAGAAGCAGAGAACAAAGGGGGCCCCCAGGGAGTCATCTGTTAGCAGCACTCTCTTCCTGGACACGCAGGATTCTCACACTTTATAGACCATGCTCACCCCAGAGGTTAGACTCTCTCCTCGGTTATTTGGAGAGGGAAATATCCTATGACTGAAGTGACTGTCCCAGGGTGTTGTCCTCTGGGCTGAGAGCTTTCATGAGGACAGGACTTTACTGGCTTCTGGCATCTGTTTGCTCTCCCCACACCCCTTTTTCAGGGAAGGCAAAGGCAGAGAACTCTGTGGAGCTTTCAGACTTAGATTTTTTTTTTTTTTTTCTGGGATTCCCCTCTATCTATGGCAAAGATTTCTCAGACAGTGGAAGCAAATTCCCATCTGTTAAAAATCTGGAAATTTCCAAATTCCCCTTATTTATCTTGTGCTTGTTTTGGAAAATCTGGGAGATGTCCACAGATAGATATATGGAGGTCTTCTGAAGGATGTTTTTAAAAGATTGCAAAACTGAATCACAGTGAAAGTCAAACTGCAAGCAAGCTCTTATTTTTAGGCTCTGTGCCAGACCTGACCAAACAAAACAAGCAGAAAATAAACAAAGACATCAAGTTAAAAGACCCAGTCAGCAACCTCATTTAAACTGTTCATCTATAACAGAGACCAGGGGGCGCATCACCAATCAAAAATCTAAGTTTAACTTTAAGCCACTTACAGACCTAAAATCATGGTACTGCTCACTTAGTAGGAACTGAACAAACCCATCAAATCTTACATTATAAGTTGAGTGGAATTTTGAAAAAAGGAGTGCCTTTTCATAGAACTGCCTAGTGATAGGACAGGAAACATCATCATTAATGTCTTTTATTGAAATCTGTAGTGTCCCCATTAAAAAAAATCTCGAAAGTAGTTGAACCATATTAAGTTTCTGTCTTAGACACTGTGCTAATTGCTGGGGATTAAACCATGATTGATATCTTCACAGATATCGTGTTCCTTCAGAATATGATAGCCTCATGGTGTAATCAAACATCCAAATGGATGTCACTTAGTGTGACAATGAATTCAATCCACCCATTAAACAAACATTTATTGAGTGTAGATTATGTGCCAAGCACCAGGGCAGGGGCTGGGGCAAGGTAAAGAACAAGACATCACACAATCTCTGGTGTCAGAGAACCCTGAGAGAGTAATTGCATGGGAGTTATCACGGGGGAAAGCTCTATTGCCAGGGAGGACACAGAAGGGAATCCATTCTAGTCTGTAACTCCTGGAAGGCGGAGAATGGCATTTAAACTAAAAGACAGTAGGAGTTGGTAGGGCAAATGGAGATTACAGAAGAAAATAGCAGGAGGAAGGCCAGGAGTCCAGATGACCTGAATCATCGAAAATCAAAAGGAGGGAGTGAGATCGCCAAGGCATTCTTTGTAGTCTGAAGGAAATCCAACTACATTCAAAAAATTACTAAAATTCTTTCCTCATTTAGTGCTAAACAGAAAATATATAACTTTCAACCAGAGCTTATGATTAGCATATGTATGGTTAACATAGTGAATATGATTGCCACTAAATGCAAATACACCCATCATTTCAGCGGACCTGTGCAACCAAGTAGATCTGAAAACTACTAAAAAATTCTGATTATTGATTTTCTTTTACCAGAGTTGTGAAACACTGTTCTACTAAATTAGTATCTGGAGCAAAAGAACTCCCGAGTCAGGAATGTTCATGGAGCGGAAACTGTTCAGGTCCTCAAACCACCAGGCATTTGACCTTCTAGCCAAATGAATTACTTCTATGAAAATGAAAGAACATCTTAATATTATCATAACACTTTAAACGAACCCGGCTTTAAAACATACAGTCTTCTCCTCTCAGTGACTTATTTCAAATGTACTTATTCCTTCCCTGGGATAAATTTGGCCTCTGTATTAACCCAGAGGTCAGAGAGCTAAGAACACCTCCCCTCTGAGGTACAAGCAAAAGCAGGAGCCGAGAGAGTGGACGCAGCCTAGGTCAGACAAAAAAGACGGATTTGTTCAAGACGCGCTGGGTATGGAACTCAAGAAGGATGGAGAGATGGACAACACTTGCCAGTGATGCAGAGAAGCCATGACCTCTACGTTAAAACCCATAAAACCCTCTGAGTAGAAAAATGCAGTTGAGCACCATCCATATGGCTTCCTCATAAACACTTGGAATAGCGAAGCTCCCTAGATGCTGGGCAGCAAGAGCACAGGTGGTAGATCTGCCAGCGCTGGAAAGTCAGAAGCCAGTAGGCTCTCTCTAGCGAAGCCAGGACATGTCAAAATGCAGCCACTTCCCCTTTTGTCCTGGTCACAGGGCACTGGGCTTTTGTGTACTCTGACAAATGAAAAAATAAAGTCAGCCGTCAATGAAGACTGGTTCCCTTGCTCTCCCACCCCTCCAAAATGTTGCTGACTACTCCTCAAGGTTTGTCCAACAGAGCTTTGCAGGACCACTGAGCCTCATCAGAAGAGGCACTCATGTTCTAGGTCTTTGCAGGACGAATTGTTCTATTTATTTTCTTCTCTCTCTCTCCAACCACTCTTTTTTGTTTGTTTTTTGTTTTTGAGATAGGATTGTACTCTGTTGTCTAGACTGGAGTGCAGGGGCATGATCATAGCTCACTGCAGCCTTGAATTCCTGGACTCAAGTGATCCTGCACCTCAGTGTCCCGAGTAGCTGAGACTACAGCTGGGACATCAGCCACCATGCCGGCTATTTTTTTTTTTTTAAGAGCCATGGTCTTGAGGTCTTGCTATGCTGCTCAGGCTGGTCTCAAACTCCTTGGCCTCAGGCAATCCTCCTGCCTCTGCCTCCCAAAGTGCTGGGATTATAGGCGTGAGCACCATGCCCAGCCTTCACAACTATTCTTATCAAAAAGATCACACACACACACACACACACACACACACACACACACCAGGAAGGAATCTTTTCTAGAACTTGGACTTCCTCGCTAGCTCAGGAGCCAGTCACCTCATATTACAGCGATGAAGACAAATAATAGTAGTTTCTGAATTGTCACTATTCTCTGTAATTTCTTCCATTTTTGGTGTCCTTGAAACACGACAGCAGTACCAACTGGATAAGAGTGATCCACCACCCAGAGTTTGATATAGTTTTATGGAAATAAGCCATACATAGGGATAGATCATGAAGCCAATGGGAAAAATTTAAAACTTGAGATGAAGTTAATCAAAGTCTTTTCTATTAAATAAAGGTCTCTTCCTTCAAGATACTATTTTGAGCAAATAAGATTTCTGCGATTCTGCAGCACTGAACTTAATTAAACAGCATAGTAAAATGGAAAACAGATGTCACAGAACATTTTCAAAGGACTTTAATGACATTCAGCCTGTTTTCTTAGACTTGTTTGCAGTTGCTATCGTACCCTGCACTTAAGTAAGTTCCTGAGTTGTTGGAATGGGAGGATTTATATCCATTTCATATAACTGGCAGTAGAAAATCTATTCAAAGAGAAGTACAGTTGTGGGAGTCTTACAGAGTTTTTGGGCCATAACCTGAATGGCTCTTTTGGCTTAAACTCTTGAACTCTTTTAAATTAATGTTTTCCATCTTTCAAAAGAACTTTCCATACCACCAACTCTGATTCTAATTTTTAATGGTCCTTTCTGGTAGTCTCAGGCTTAATTATTCTGAAAGCCCCTGCAAGATTGACTAAGAAACTTAATATCTGTCAATTACAACTCAGAAAAAATCACAGCACGAGGAAATTTTGGGAGATGAAACTCTTTGTCAATCCAAGTACAGGCATCCACAGTTAGATTTTTAATGTAGTTTTTCATACATTGGGAAATATTATATTAGAAATTCAAAACTGCAAAGGTCTCTTTAAAGTATCAAAATTTCAGATTACACTGAAGAGAAGAAGTAAGTTTACTTTCCCAAAAAGTGCATTCAGAAGGAAAATGCAGAGTGACCAAATAGGAATTATAGAGAAACTTGTGACTAATTTTCTTCTTTTGTAACTCATCCTTTAAAACATCTTTTAAGATGTTTCCCAGTGCTTGAAACCATGTGATGATTATTGACATACGTCCCAAGTAGCATTACAAAACTTATAAGATTTTTTTTTTTATACAGGAAGCTCAACTACCTATTAAAAATGGCATGTGTCATGTTTTTTTCCAGTTTCAACTGACGTGGGAATTAAGAGGAAGCAATGAATTATCATGCTGCCTGTTGTTTATATGAGCATCCCATGCAACTTTCAAATCAGAGGCTGTTTTAAGCTGAAACATTGATATCTTTCAAATCAGAGAAGAGACGACATAAATACATGCTACGAGTGAGAAACAAAAGGACAAGAATTCTAATTAGAGCAGCAATAAAGTAAATCTTAAACAAAAATTCACACAGTAAGTGGGTACCCTTATCTTGCGCAATGGCTTGCTTCTGGTGCTGCCTTTATGACGTGTGTGATGGAGAGGGCTGCACCTTCTTTTTTTTTTTTTGAGATGGAGTCTCGCTCTGTCGCCCAGGCTGGAGTGCAGTGGCGCAATCTCGGCTCACTGCAAGCTCTATCTCCCGGGTTCATGCCATTCTCCTCCTCAGCCTCTCGCGTATTTTTAGTAGAGACGGGGTTTCACTGTGTTAGCCAGGATGGTCTCTATCTCCTGACCTCGTGATCCCCCCGCCTCTGCCTCCCAAAGTGCTGGGATTACAGACGTGAGTCACTGCGCCTGGCCTGCAACTTCTATATTATCGTCAAAATGGGCCTTTTTCCTGTCTGCACTTTTAAAAAGTTGATGCGAGTATTTATACATATTAATGGGGGATATGATATTTTGTTACATGCATAGAATGTGTAAGGATCAAGTCAGGGTATTTAGGGTATCCATCAGCTCTAGTGTTTATCATTCCTGCGTTGGGAACATTTCAAATCCTGTCTACTAGCTATTTTGAAATATACAACACCGTACTGTTAACTACGGTCACCCTACTCTGCTAATGAACATTAGAACTTATTTTTTCTAACTGTATGTTTTAACCTATTGACCAAGCTCTCTTTATCTTCCTCCAAAAACCCTTCCCAGCCTCTAAGAAAAGGGAAATTAATACATTGTTGGTGGGAATGTAAATTAGTATAGCCACTATGAAAAACAGTATGGAGATTTCTCGAAAACTAAAAATCGAACTACCATACTATCCAGCAATCCTACCACTGGGTATTGATCCAAAGGAAAATGAATCAGTATATCAAAGAGATACTCGTGCTTCCATGTTTGTTGCAGCACTATTCACAATAGCCAAGATATGGAATTAACCTAAATGTTCATCAATGGACCAATGGATAAAGAAATGTGGTATGTATACACAATGGAATACAATTTGGCAATTAAAAAATAATGAAAGGTTGTAATCTGCAGCAGCATGAATGGAATAGGAGATCATTGTGTAAAGTGAAATAATCCAGACAAAGAAAAACAAATATTGCACGTTCCACTCATACATGGGAACTAAAAATGTTGATTCCATAAAAGTAGAAAGCAGAATGATAGATACCTGCCTGGACTCTATGCTTGAAAGTCTTCTCCTTTTATTTCTAAGAAAGCTTTATAATTTAAACTATTTTTAAAGACGTATTATACAGTACTCATTAATGTTGCTGTCAGTGATTTTTGATATGCTAGGTATTAATATAAAAAAAGAGTAAGATAATGAAAACTGGAGGAATTGATTTGCTGTTAGTTGGGCTGGGTGTGAATAAGAGTTTAAGAAGGATTAACATGGGGAGATACTGAAGGGAAAAATCAGTTTAGATGTTGTGGAGCACTTGGAAGTCAGATGTCCAGGCCTACAACAGGGTGGTGGCAGTAGGAAAAGAAAAGTAGAGAGAACACTGGTCGGGCATGGTGGCTCATGCCTGTAATCCCAGCACGTTGGGAGGCCGAGGTGGGTGGATCACCTGAGGTCAGGAGTTCGAGACCAGCCTGACCAACATGGTGAAACCCTCATCTCTACTAAAAATACAAAAATTGGCCGGGCATGGTGGTGCACACCTATAATGCCAGCTACTTGGGAGGCAGAGGCAGGAAAATTGCTTGAACCCTGGAGGCGGAAGTTGCAGTGAGTCAAGATCTCACCACTGCGCTCCAGCCTGGAAGACAGGATAAGACTATATCTCAAAAATAAACAAATAAAAATAAAAATAAAAATGAAAAGTACATAGAACACATATTAAAACAACAAAATAAAATGTATCGAATATTGTGGACTCTTCTTAACACTTGCTACATACAAGTCTCGTGTCTGTTCTGTGTCTTCCATAGAGGCTCCTTCAGCCATCTCAGTCCTCTTTCATTCTTGTCCTCTACCCCCACCCAATCCATGATCAAGCCATTGTTCTAAGTGTATGTCTTCTGAAAATGAAATCTTAGTTATAGAAAATGACTCTTGAAGCATAATTGATTCCAAACCCTGACTAATAACAGGTTTTTTTTTTTTTTTTTTTTTTTTTTGAGACGGAGTCTCCCTCTGTTGCCCAGGCTGGAGTGCAGTGGCCGGATCTCAGCTCACTGCAAGCTCCGCCTCCTGGGTTTACGCCATTCTCCTGCCTCAGCCTCCCGAGTAGCTGGGACTACAGGCGCCCGCCACCTCACCCGGCTATTTTTTTGTATTTTTTAGTAGAGACGGGGTTTCACCGGGTTAGCCAGGATGGTCTCCATCTCCTGACCTCGTGATCTGCCCGTCTCGGCCTCCCAAAGTGCTGGAATTACAGGTTTGAGCCACCGCGCCCAGCCATAACAGGTTTTAAGTTATCCTTTTCCATGTCAGTTTCTGGCCACAAATCAATGAAAAATGCAAAGTGAGATGGCCTTGAAAGTTGAAGGCTAGGACAAAGGTAATGTGGTTTTAAAATGAAAAAGAATGGTCAGATTCCTTCCATGCTTGGAATTCATGGACAATCCTCCTCCATGGGGACTTCATAGTTTAGAAAATGTGTTGGGAAACAGATGAGCCTCACAGCTGCTGCTGTCTCTGGTCAGCATGCTATGCGTGTTTTGCTCAGCCCGAAACCACTGCCACAGTATCTCAGTAATCACCCTGTCCTCGGTGTTTGAAGCGAAACTACTAAAAGACTAAGCTATGCCCTTTGGAAGGGTTAGAGGTATGGGCCGAATTATTTCTTCTTTTTCTTACTTGACCTTGATCTATTCATCACTAACAGACAGTCACCACAGACACCAGGAACAAAGATAGGTTCTTTGTAAAGCTAAGCATATATTGGGAGATTGACCAAATTGCCACACCTTCGTGGAAACCGGAATGTCACTGAGGAATGCAGAAAAGATGAGGAAAGAAAGCAAAGTGGTGTGCTTTGGCTTGACTGCAAAGCCCCTTGTTAGTAAAGAAAACTGTTTTCAAACAACAACAACAACAACAACAACAAACTGGCATCTGTCATTTGTGTCACCCAATAAGTGAGCATGTTGTACATAGAGAAAACCCTTTCCAAACTCCTCATTACTAACATAGCCAACAATTTTCTTCTAATGTGCCTTAATCTTGGAAGTGTGTTTTCTTTAGTTTCTCACTCTACAGATGTCTTCTCCATCTGGCACTCAAAAATATTGTTACTTGCATATCATTTGACACACATATATATATATATATAGAGAGAGAGAGAGAGACCCCAAATGTGTTACAGCAAGAATCTTTGAGTTATCTCAAGGGATGTGAGTATTTTGTTCATTAGTGTCTATTCCATTCTTTTGAAGGCTTGATAAACGTGCCCAGTGTTTTAGTCCTATTTGTTTTGCAGGTCAGATTAAATCTGGGTGTTTAAAAGAGAAGAGAACAAACCCTGGTATTCTTTTCTGCATGCACAGAATGTAATACATTATAGCAATTGTGGTCAGCAATTTGCATATTCCAGTTGTGCTCCAAAAGGTACCTAAATCTGCCTTTTGAAAAGAACACACACATACAAATCTTCTTTACACTGCTGTAGACAATCACATGAAGCTTCTTGTTTCCTATCTTTGAATGTTTAAAACTTCATGTTAATAACCACTCCCCTCCCCCTCCCACTGTTTCTCCTGAGGGTCTGTTTTTCTCTCCTTGTCTCTTCATCACAGTTGTCAGCACATTTTTGACACTGAGGTCACTAGCAATTGGAAGCACAAACTTGAGGGTCAATTTTGTGAATGTTTTAAAACATGTTGTGGGAGATGCTGTTCCGCTCCCTCACAGCCATCTCCACCCAGGTAGAATCCTGATTTTCAGATGGTGGATGGGGATCCTTTGCATCTAGGGCCTTCTCCAAGTCCAGGAATGAGTTATGCCTGGTCTCCATGAGGATTCCATTTGCCTTTGCCGGATTATCATTTCCCAGCCTTTCTTGCAATTAAAAATTGACCCGAGACACCGTTGTGGTCAATGGGACTTAACAAGTCTCCCAGAAAGGACATCGGAATAAAATAAGCAGAGTCTCACAAAATGTATTGCTTCTGCCCCGTCCTTCCTGCTCTGCAGATGGTGACAGCACTTGGTATTTGAGAAGCTACAGTTATCTTACAATCATGAAGGAAAGGCTAAAAGCCTTCAAATGCATTCTGATGTTTCTGTGCTACTGACCCAAGCCTAAGCTACCAATACATACATACTGTGTGTCTGTGCATGTGCACATGTGCATGTGTGATGCTTTCTAAGTATGTATATATACCAAAATAAAAGTGTAGTAATTATTATTCGTGCAAACACTTTGTTTTCACAAAATGAGGCCATTTTTGAGAAAGGAAAAACAAAAGCAATATTGTGGCAACGAATAGACTCAAATTAAAGATGTGGTCACAGGCAGACTTTCCACTGCTGCCCGAGCTCTGCCGCTCATTGAGCCACTGAATGAGCTCCAGTGGCAGAGCTCACTCCACTGATAACACATAATTGGAGAGTTTCTGGGTCTTTCTATGCCGTTTCCTTTTGGCAAAGCTTGGGTTAACCTGTGGAATGTCAGTCAAGTGTCCAGCTATTAATAGGAGTAATTCTGCTTTTCACAGAGTGGCAATAAAAGTAATTTGCAAATGTGGGAGGTAGAGGAACAAGGGAAGAGAAAGTCAGAGTCAAAACAATTAATTACAATTAATCCCTACTTCTACAGAAGACACACTTCCAGCAACCATCAAAGACTAAGACCCAAAGCTGAAACTTACTGCCCCCAGGCAGGAAGAAAAGAGAAAGAACAAGAAAAAAGAAAAAAAGGCCCTGAGGGAGTTTTCACCAAGATGATTGTTGACTGTGTATACTAGAAGCACCCAGAAACAACAGGACCTAATGGAAGCAGAGAAAAAGCTTTAACAATTAGAGAAAAGGAGTTTTAAACTATGAATGGGGTTTTGCCATCCCTCTCATCTCTTTCTGGCGCCCTGCCTCAGGTCGCAACATAATCCTCATGAAACAGTGAGATGAAGAAGAGAGACAGGCTCAGAGAGCATAAGAACGTATTCTATTATATGGCAATAGGTGGTTAACATGAGTAGGAGTGACGTTTTCTTTTCTTAAAGCTGTTCTCACAGGAAAGTGAAGGATGTATTCTAAAGACTCTCTTTCCTTCTCCTTGGCAGGCTGGGTGGAAATGCTGTTTTGGGGATATACTGAATGGAACTGATGAAGTGAGGGCCAGGACGCCGAGGAAGAGGCCAGTGGGGCGAGAGCAGTGAGGGCAGGGGACAGGCAGTCTAGTCTGTGGTGTGGATGCCTGTCTGCCAATGGCGAGAGCACAGAACTTTTGAACTCAGTGGCCGTGCTGATTGTGTAGCAGTAAGACATTGTTTAGGGGGCAAACAGAATCACATATTATATTGCAAGAGCTCTTCAGTGAATAACAGGCTCAATCTTTGATATTCATGAGAATGACTCTGAGCCTCCAAGAAAAGTTTCAGTCATTATATAGAAAAGTAGACATTTCAGAACATTGCCATCCTTATTACACTACTACTACTAGCACCACTCCCTCCCTCCTCTTTCTCTCTCTTAAGAGATGGGGTCTTCCTCTGTTGCCCATGCTGGAGTGCAGTGGTGCCATCATAGCTCACTGCAACCTTGAACTCCTGGGCTCAAGTGATGTTCCTGCCTCAGCCTCTCAAGTAGCTGGGACTATAGGTGTGCGCCACCATGCCTGGATCCTCCTCTTCCTTCTCTCCTTTTCAGTTTTAGTGCTTAAAGAAAGTGTTAATTTTCTAAAGCTATTAGTTAGTTTCCTGGAAAGGTCATTTTAAAATAGAATATTGTACTCCTTGAGGTGATTTAAAAAAATGTTTACAGCAGCTTATCCATAGTAAAGGCTAATGAAGATTGAAGACAGAGGAAGACAGATGAAATAATAGGTGAAAATGGCTCACTTGAGCTGAAAGAAGCTCAAAGCAGAAATATGTTCAAACTAGAAAAAAGAAAATTGGCAACTACGTACAATTTCAAGCTGCACCGTTCCTCCACCACATCCCCTGCTCTCAAATCTTTTAAAACAAAAACAATACAGGAGACACATAGATTATGGCCAAGACATTCTATGTGGATGTTTGACCAGAGCTGTCAAGCCACTGATTAGCTTTGTGTCAGCAGGATGTACAGTTGGCTTCTCCACCTACTGAACACAGATAACTTCTTAGACTTAAAAAAAAAAAAATCAAACCCAGGACTTACACCGTTATTTCATATTTAACCTTAAAATAGTAAAATTGTTTTGGGAAACAAATGAGTTGCCATAGTTAACACTGATGTTACTAATTAAGATGCAAATTCAAATCCTATATATGCATTTGAAAATGATTCCGGAGCTCATGATTTTCTGAGTATCAAACCAATATCTCAGATACTGAAGATGTGAGATTTTAACAATAATATTACTACTTAAAACATTTCTGTAATCCCAGCCCCTCAGGACGCTAAGGTGGGAGGATCGCTTGAAGCCAGAAGTTTAAAACCAGCCTGGGCAGCAAAGTAAAACCTGTCTCTACCCACCCCCCCCCCCCCCCCCCCCCCAAAAAAAAGGGAAGGAAAGAAAAGAAATAAAACATTTCACATTTTCTTAATTGCTAACACCTAAAGCACACTAATATTTTACAATTATCATCAAGTTGTACTCATCACATTGGTCATATTTTTCAACCCATCTCAAACACTTTTAAAAAATGGGATTAGTCAAATGGCTAATAAAAGTCAGCTAAGATGTAGAACTTGTCTGCGTAAAAGGAAGAGAAGATATACAGGAGTCATCCCTAAGCAGTAAATTTGTAGAATTTCAGGGCTAGGAATGAAAATATTTTTTATTTAAAGGTTAAATTAAGAAGTTAGTTAATGGGTACAAAAGTACAAAGTTCTAGGATTTGATAGAACAGTAAGGAAATTATAGTTAACAATAAATTATTCAAAATAGCTAGAAGAGGAGAGTTTTAATGTTCCCAACATAAAGATAAATGTTGGAGGTGACAGATATCTCAATTACCCTGACTTAATAATTACACATTATATATATGTATTCAAATATCACATGTACTCCCCAAATATGACAACTATGATACATCAATTAAAAAAAGATACCAAGAATTTATGCTTACATGAGTACTAACCATTTCTTTTAACCATAAGTTTCTAGCTTATGTGTATTATCACACAATATCAAATTTCTCTTTGTGAGCACAAGGAACATCCCTGTGAGTTTTCTGACCTATCCTACTACTGACTGTGGAGCTCCTAGTTACACGATCATGTTCTGGTTAAGACTTTCTTTGTGAAATAGTTTAAATGGAGCAAATAATGAGTTGTGAGGAATAGACCATCAGGTTGTATAAAAATCTGTATCATAAGTATTTTAATGTTCTGATGAATCATATTTTAAATCAGTTCAACACTTTGGTCTTTGGGCAGTCTCAGCTTGATTAAGAACCAAATTACATCAAGATTAGAAAAGGAAGAAATTCACTTTGAGGTCATTTTTACCTTTGAAACCATCCTTAAGCCCCTATGTTTTTCTGAGTTTTCTGGTTATGTTCCTGGCCTTATGGAAATTTGTGTTTATTTTCACTTTTTAAACATTTCCAATCAATCCTGAATTTTCTGAGCTTCTAGCAATATTCTCTTGCCTAAGAGCAAACAAGAGTGGAAGAGCAAGTGGCTTTCTAGAAAAGGCTACTGGGCTCCTTCATTGTAAATTCAGGTTATTCTAGGCCTATCCCAGATAATATATATTACATTTCTTCTATATATAATGATTTGAGCCTTCTCTAGATCATCTCTAGATTTGTTTTTTAAGTTATTTACTACTCAGCACTCACTCTAAGTCAATCAATCACCTGCCAGTAGGAGAGGAAAAGGGGAAATGAGAATTTCAAGAGAACTGACAAGAATTATGCCACAAGTTCTTTGGAAACTCTTTCTACACATGATATTGTGGAATAGGGATTTGTCTGATGCTACAAACTCGGATGAAAGTGCTAGGTACATTTTACTTTGTGCAGCACTTTGTCACAGAATGAGATGCAGCAAATTCAGAAGTATCTCCCTAATGATATCTCCGTTGATTGTTAAAACAAAATTCCTGGAGGGCTCCAGCATTTCAAAGCAGAAAGCATGACAAGTTAAGTATTAATTTTCAGCCTTTCACCATCCATGTGTAACATGTCTCACAAAATCCTCTGTCTAGTGGTCTGTCGAGTGATTTCTGCATGATTTCATATCTAAATTTGCACAAAAGAACCACTTGTTTATCAATCTTTTGTAGCCCACAATCTGTAGCCTGGTATCAGGTACTTCCCCCTCATTTTTGATATTCAGCTTACTAGAGTTCATATATGCAATTTCCAGGAACTCTAGGGTGGTCTGAATTGAAACAAAAACTTCTAATTGGTCAGTAATTTTTCTATCTTTTTTTTCCTTGCCACTTCTTGAAGGTGGAGGAAGAAAACTCAGCATAGCACAGGAAGAATTCATTTGTGGTTTTTTGCAAGTTTTGCAAATTGCTTATTTCTGAAACTTTCTATATGTGCATCAAATAACAAAGGATTCATTGTGAATATTCTCTTAATAATAACAAAAACAAAGACAGACAATATCAACTGGACTATTTGCCCTTTGGCATGTCCTGTACTAGCACATTATTTCACGTGGCCACACTCCTGTCTAGTAGGTACTACCACAATTCCCTCTTACTGAAGAAGAAACTGAAACGGGGCACTGAGTAGCTTATCTAAGGTCATCCAGCTTGGGAATAGAGGAGATTCTGTCTGTCCTTTACTGCTTTCTTTAGCTGGAAAGAATCATCTTCAAAAACCAGCTGTGAAGTCTCATAAATTGACATCTACTTAAAGATGGCAGATTGAATGGATGTGTTTATTTTTGTTCCTTGCTTCATCCTGATAAAACTGAGAGCGACAGATTGTGAAACTGTTAAGTTCACTGGAATTAAAAGTAAAAGGATGAGTTGTCACTGACTTAGGAGAGGAAAACAGAAACCCAAGTGCCTACAGAGAGTGAATCAAACACAAAGGATGTTAATGTGAGCAGCAGAAACCTTGATCACTAGATTCCTCTGAACGTGGGAAAGAGGAATGGAACTGAATACAAGTAGACTGGCTGAAAGTTGGTAGGAAGGCAGCTGGCTCCCTTCCCCCATTTCTTGTAGGTAGTCAACCATTCCTCCTCTACTACTCTAGAATACAGAACACTCACTTTATGGAGATGGAGAGTCAAAAGGGTTTCCAACTCGGAAACATCTGGCACAGCAGAATGAACAGCTAAGAGAAGAAGGTGAAAAAAGGGGGTAAGGAATTAGATGATTGTATATGTCTACTAAATGATGAAAGCCAACCCCCTTCCCTTACTCAGCCTCCAAATGCTGCCTGCCAAGCATGTTACCCGCCTCCACAACCACCCCAACCATCCCAAGGAAGGTGGCTGAATGTCTTTCCTTCTGGAGAAACTGATTAACCCAAGACCTGAAGATATTGGCACTTGGAGGCCTTGCCCAATCCTAGGATAAAGCCTGCCCATTGACACATTCCAGGTAAGCATAGAGTTTCCAATCAACTTGCTGGTGCCAAAGATCATGCTTTCCATATTTATGGAAAGCCTCGAACATGAAATTTAGTCCAGGAAAAAAAAAAAAAAAAAAAGGAATTTTCAGAAACAGAGACAATGCAGGAAACAGGGGAAAAAACAAAACAACAATAACAATAGGATTCCCTCCTCCAAAGTCTGATAGTTAATATGAGGCAAAGGACACTACTGCATCCATGAGAGAACAGAATGCCATGAAAGAATGTAGAGAATCAGAAAGAACTCTTGGCAATTAAAAATACAATAGCAGAAACAACAGATTCAGCAGAAGGTCTGGAAGACAAAGGTGAAGAGGTCTAAAGAAAGTACAATAAAAATAGGCAAGAAAAAAAGTGAGAACATCAATTAGCAGTTTTATTATCGTAATAATACAAGTTTCGTAAAGAGAGAACAGGGAAAATGGAGAAGAAGTTAAAAAATAAGAAAAATTTCAGAATGTATACACATGAGTATTTTCAGATTGAAAGGGCCCACTATTTTCTATAATTTCTGAAAAATATTACATATCATCACAACATTTCAAAGCACTAGAGGTGAAGAGATAGTTTCAGAATGAAATAAAATTAGTCATATACAGGATCAGAAACCAGACTGGCACTGAATTTTGCTACAGTAACTCTAGGAAGTAGAATTTGAAGCAATTCCTTCAACATTCTTAGGAAAAACCCATGCTCTTAAACCTAGCCAAACAGTCAATTTAGTGTGAGGCTAGAATAAAGACACTTTTCAGACAAGCAGGGTCTAGAAGCTTAATGTGGTCTGTACGCTTTCTTTGGAAGCTACTGAATAATGTGTTCCTGGTAAATGAGATGATAAAATAAAAAGTGAAATATATGGCATTTAGGAACCAAGGGAGCCAGGAGAAGAAGAGGGTAAAAGTGCACCAGAAGGATGTTGAAGGGAAGTCCTAGGAGAACAGCTGTCCATTGAACCCAGGGAGCAGTAGTCAAGGGTGGAATGAATGATGGGGAATTCCGGGAGGGAGTTTTCCTGCCTTTAAGTGGCACTACTTTTGGAGCAGGACAATGTCATGAGAAAATCAATGTTTAAGAAGATGCCCAGGCCAGGCACAGTGGCTTACACCTGTGATCCTAGTGCCTTGGGATGCCAAGGCAGGAGGATTGCTTGATCCCAGGAGTCCAAGACCAGCCTGGGCAACATAGCAAGACCCTGTCTCTACAAAAAACAAACAAACAAAAACTTTAGCCGGCTATGGTGGTACACACCTATAGTTCCAGCTACTCAGGAGGCTGAGGTGGGAGGATCTCTTGAGCCCAGGAGTTTGAGGTTGAGATCCAAAGCAAAAGCACAGTAGTTGCCCATGATGTAGCACCCGGCAGAACCCTAGAACCAAACTCAGCCGGTATCCTCCTTCTTTGTTCCGACTAAAAAGACCAAGAAATTGGACAAAATGTAAAACATGTACCTTCTTTTTATCCATTTCACTTTCCATTTTAATTGGAACACAATTCTAATTTATTTAGATCACTTACTGCTATCACCAAGAGTTAAAACAGAACTTCATCTTAGAAAGGCAAGACACAGATGTCCTAGTTAGAGCAATCAGGCAAGAGAAAGAAATAAAAGGCATCCACAAAGGCATAAGAATGATACAACGGACTTTGGGGACTTGGGGGGAAGAGTGGGAGGAGGGCGAGGGATAAAAGACTATAAATATGGTGTAGTGTATACTGCTTGGGTGATGGGTACACCAAGATCTCACAAATTACCACTAAAGAGCTTACTAATGTAATCAGATACCACCTGTACCCCAGTAACTTATGGGAAAATAAAAATTTTTTTTTAAAAAGAAATAAAAGGCATCCAATGGGAAAAAAGGAATTCAAACTATCTCTTTTCACTGATGATATGATTCCAGAAATCATATCATCTAGAAAATTCCTAAAGACTACACCAAAAGGCTACTAGAATTGATAAACAATTTTAGGAAGGTTTCAGGATACAAAATCAATGTACAAAAATCAGTAGCATTTCTATACACCAGTAACGTCCACACTGAAAGTCAAATCAAGAACACAATCCAATTTACAATATCACAAAGAAAATAAAATACCTAGGATACAGCTAACCAAGGAGGTGAAAGATATCTACAAGAACTACAAAACACTGCTGAAAGAAATCAGAGACGACACAAATAAATGAAAAAACATCCATGCTAATCATTGGAAAGATCAACATTGTTAAAATACCCATACTGCCCAAAGCAATTTATAGATTCAATACTATTCCGGTCAAACTACCAATGTCATTCTTCACAGAATTAGGAAAAACTATTCTAAAATTCATATGGAACCAAAAAAGAACCCAAATAGCCAAAGCAATCCTAAACAAAAAGAACAAAGTTAGAGGTATCACATTACTCGACTTCAAGCTATACTATTAGGCTATAGTAACCAAAACTGCATGGTACTGGTACAAAAACAAACACATAAACCAATGGAACAAAATAGAAAGCTCAGAAATAAAGCCACACACAACCATCTGATCTTTGACAAGGCTGACAAAAACAAGCAATGGGGAAAGCACTCGCTATTCAATAAATGGTGCTGGGATAGCTGGCTAGCCATATGCAAAATAATAAAACTAGACCCTTACCTTTAACCATATACAAAAATTGGCTCAAAATAGATTAAATATTTAAATATAGCACATCAAACTATAGCAGCCCTAGAAGAAAACCTAGGAAATAACTTTCTTGACATCAGCTGTGGCAAATAATTTTTGGTGAAGTCTCCAAAAGCAATTGCAACAAAATCAAAAATTGACAAGTGGGATATAATTAAACTAAAGAACTTCTGTACAGCAAAAGAAACTATCAAAAGTGTAAACAGACAACCTACAGAATGGGAGAAAATATTAGTAAACTATGTACCAAACAAAGGTCTCATGTCCAGAACCTATAAGGGACTTAAATCAACAAATAAAAAGCAATCCCATTAAAAAAGTGAGCAAAGGACATGAACAGACACTTTTCCAAGGAAAACATATAAGCAGCCAACAAACATATGAAAAAATGCTCATCACTAATCATCAGAGAAATGCAAATCAAAACCATGATGAGATACCATCTCACATCAGCTACTATTAAAAAGTCAAAAAACAACAGATGCTGGCCAGGCTATGGAAAAAAGGGAACGCTTATATTCTGTTGGTGGGAATGTAAATGAGTTCAGACCCTGTGAAAAGCAGTTTGGAGATTTCTCAAAGAACTTAAAATAGAGCTACCATTCAACCCAGCAATCCCACTACTGGGTATATACCCAAAGGAAAATAGATCATTATACCAAGAAGACACATGCACTCGTATGTTCACTGTAGCACTATTCATCGTAGAAAAGACATAGAGTCAACCTAGGTGCCCATCAGTGGTCAGCAGGATAAAGACAATGTGGTACATATACATCATGTAATACTGTGCAGCCATATAAAAGAATGAAATCATGTACTTTGCAGCAATATGGATGGAGCTGGAGGCCATCATCCTAAGCAAATTAATGCAGGGATGGAAAACCAAATACTGCATGTTCTCACAAGTGAGAGCTAAACACTGAGCACACATGGACATAAACATGGAAATGACAGACACTGCGGACTACTAGAGGGGGAAGAAAGGGAGGAGGCTGTGGGTTGAAAAACTACCTGTTGGGTACTACATTCACTATACCCATGTAACAAACCTGCACATGTATCCCCTACATCTAAAATAAAGGTTGATTTTTTTTTTTTAAAGGGACAGCATCTCATCTGCCTGAAGGATGAACTCTATCTGACCTCTCAAAGTATCTACTGAACCCTAGGCTGAGTGTGGTGGCTCATGTCTATAATCTCAACACTTTGGAAGGCTGAGGCTAGAGGATCGCTTGAAGCCAGGAGGTTGAAACCAGCCTGGGCAACAAAGCAAGACCCTGTCTCTACAAAAAAGAAAAAAATTAGCCAGGCATGGGCAACAGAGTGAGACCTTGTCTTAGAGAAGAAAAAAAATTAAAAATGTCTACTGAACACAAGGTGTACCACACCTTAAAGAAGACAGCATGAATGATCCTGGGTACCTGGAGTAATAAAAAGAAAGTGAACACTTCATGAAAAAGAAAAGCAAGATGCATTATAATATAAAATAAGAAAAATGCAAGTTTCTCTCTAGTTGATACCTTGATGAAAATGGGGTCTTCAGCGTAAATCAACTTTTCAGGTTATAGGACTTTCAGGACTCATCTAATTCCTTTTAGAAACTTCTGACAATTTTTAGTAAAAATAAAAAATTCCTAACATTTCTCTCTGGTAAGGCAGCTGTTCAGTATCAGGAAGTCTTAATTATGACAATAACCATACATATTTCTGCTTTTCAAAGATAGAATAATTACAACAAACATGAAGTGAAACTCTTGCTGTGGTTCTAGAATGCTTCATCACGAGTCATCCTATCTGTGTAAAACTGTTTTGTGATAGAATAAAACTGCACATGAACATTTCACATTTGAGTTAGAGGATGCCCTTTGAAGAAAGCAGTGGCTAGGAGGGAAGGGAAGGCACCTAAAAACAGTCACCTGGAGCAAGAATTTGCCCCTATAACTAGCGCTGTTTGGAAGACTAAGCTACAAACTCTATTTTAGAAATTAAAGAGAACAAGATAGATTGCTCTTTTTCACTGCATTGTACTCAAGTCACCTTTTATGGCTTTTAGGGTTTTTGTTTTTTTGTTTCAAACATTGAGCATAATGATACATCCCTGAAACCAGATGGTATATGAACTATTTTAACAGAGAGAAACAAGGAAACAAAAATATTTGTGGTCTTTCCAGAAATCTTTTACAACTTTCTCATTTAATGGCAATTACTAGGAAAGCAGGTTTTGAAATTGTAGCTCAGGCATATAATTACCCATTTTTGACCTATTTATAAACTTCTCTGAGCAAAAAGAATAGTCGATGGCTACACCTACTCTTTTCCGTTGCTGATATATAAAGTGAGGTGAAAATATTTGGATAGGCATTCAACTGTTAGTCATTCAATTGTTTTGCTAGCTTCACATCCAGAGGCTCACAGCTGGAGTCCCTCAAATGCTACCTATTGTGGATACACACATCATTACATTTAAATAACAAAACAGACCTAAAGAACATTGTGAAATGGAGCAGAGCATAGAGCAGACATTCCCAGGGCTTCAGAGTTGAGATGGTGTAGATTAGTCAGCTCTAGGAAAACACAGTGGGAATGCAGATACAGAAATTAAGTAAATGTACATATTTATGAAGGTCTTTCCTCTCAGCACCATAAAAAACCCTTGCAGTGAGTGTGCGTCCTCACGACAGCCTTGGGCAAGAGGAGCCAATATCCTCCTACCAGGAAACCTTCACATTTGGAGGTTGGAAGGCATGGACCTGGTATGCTCCTATAGCAAAATCTGAGGTTCTGATTGTAATTATGGTTTCTCTTTGAATAATGAAGCAAAGATGTGTGTTCAAATTGACATATGATTTATCCAGCCAACTTATTTTAGAAAAATGAAAAATCTACATTTGACTGAATCAGTTTAATATGTTCATCATTCTTAAAATCAAATGACATACTATCTAATTCCTTGTCATATATGGAAAAGGTTTTTTAAAAACCACATTGACTCCACTGTCATCCACAAGGCTTGTGTAATCATCACTTTAGTCAGGTAAGGAAACAGTCACTCTCAGCTTTGTTGGGAAAATGAACTGTCTGGTTTTACACTTATAATAGAAACCAATTAAAATAAACCTCCCTGTAACTAATGTTCTCACTATTAGGTGATGCATTAGTAGTAATTAAAAACTCACACATTTGCAGAAAAAATAAATCAATGGCAAAAAATTGGCAACCTAATGTATTTCAGCCTGTAGTAGACAAAAATAAATTCTCTAGTAGTAAAAGTTGAAAACATAAAATGAAATTAAGCAAATATGAATTAGAGAGTCATTAGTTGAGAATGATCATTTTAAATACACAAATTAGGAAATAGGCTTGTTCAATAAAAACCCAACTCAACACGAGGTCAAGAGATTAAGACCATCCTGGTCAATGTGGTGAAATCCCGTCTCTACTAAAAATACAAAAAATTATCTGAGCACAGTGGTGGGCGCCTATAGGCCCAGCTCCTTGGGAGGCTGAGGCAGGAAAACTGCTTGAACCCGAGAGGTGGAGCTTGCAGTGAGCCGAGATCGCGCCACTGCACTCCAGCCTGGCAAGAGAGCGAGACTCCAAAAAAAAAGCCCAACTCAAGGTCATACTTAGAGGTTAGTAACCACAAAATGGATCAAGGTGCTACCATGTAAATAAAATAAACAGGAGGTTAAAAAATAAGTAAGAATTAGACTGGAAATGGCTCTATTTGCTTCCAACTACAAGTGACCGTAGTCACTCTTCATGAAATAGCAGCAAGTGATCCTCAGGACGATGCTTTTTCTCCCCAGCATAGACGGTATAGAGTAGTGTGCTCCAGCACAACACAGAGGGAATGCCGACACAGAATTTCTTTATCTGTTCTAGCATCCAGAGGTTTGTAGTGCAAAACTCTGCACCGTAGCTTTCTTCTTCCTCCTCTTCCTTCTCCAATTGTCCCTTGAATTCCCTATTCTAGATCTCTTCTATTGGCTATGGGATTCCTTGACTGTTTCTCATCAAACTCTCTGCTTCCTCAAAACTTTTCCTTGGAAATGCTTTGTCTTAAATGAAATCTGGCTTTCCCGGATGATGTCTCCAGCCTCCTCAGTATCCTTCTGAGCAAGGAGGGTTCTGCAGGGTCCTTGTTTCCCAAAGCAACTCTCAGAAGAGTTTTGCCATCACTACGAAATATCTGCTCCTCTTTTGAAGTTGGTGCACTCCACCTACAGTCATTCTCTCTTGCCTGCTTTCACCAACAACCTTGGTCATTTCCTCACTTTTCTCAATGACTTTACTATTTAGCATTTGGTTTTCTGCCTTCATTGTTGGCCACCATCCATGTTAATGTTTCTTCTAACATCCTGGCTTCATAGTTCCCTGACCACTTCCTCTGCTCCCGTGACCTTAACTTCCACTGAAACCATCTACTCAAAAAGATGCATCTTACATTCTTTTATCACTTGGAAAGAGTTTAAGATTTTTAAACTTTCAGAATCCTCTCTTTGGTCACAACCACTGCTCCCTCTCCATATTTTCTCGTCTGACACTCCCCATTTTCATTCTTGGTGTAACTTCCATTTTCTTGACTCCTTTCTGTTTTCCCCTCAAGCCGTAATCTGGTTGAATCTGTTTCCTTTTCTGAACCTACACGTGGCTTGGCTGATAATCTCAGTAATGTTTCTCAAAGATCATCTAATTAAATACCCCAGCATCCCCACTGTGCCAGTACTGCCAACGACATATGTCCTGTTTCTTCACAGTGCTCATTATTGCTGAAATAAAGTCATGAAACTATGCTCACTGATTGAACGTGGGTTTACACTCTCGAAATTCAAATGGGTTCTCTTGATTGCTAGGAAATACACACATTCTTTTCTTGGCATTCTTTCTCTCTCAGAGTTCTCCTCCCCTTTTTCATGCTTCATAATATTACCCACAGTTACCACAACTGTCTTTCCTCTTTCAGCAGATGCCTTTATCACGTACTTTCCTGACATTCTTGTTATTTGAATTGAAATCTTTGTCTTGCCTTCATTGCATCTTTTCTCCTTCACCATTTTCTCTGAGGGTAAAGTTTTCATCCTACTTTCTGTGTTTTCATCCTACTTTCATACATCCTGCCTTGTATGGATTATACTGTAAATGTTAGTCTTTAAAGTATTTGGTTTACTTTTAGCTTTAAAATTGGCCAGCTGTGGTGGCTCACATCTGTAATCCCAACACTTTGAGGGGCCAAGGCAGGCAGATTGCTGGACACCAGGCTAGGCAACAATGGCAAAACTCCATCTCTACAAAAAACAAAAATATTAGCTGGGTGTGGCATTGTGCACTTGGAGTGCCAGCTACTTGGGAGGCTGAGGCAGGATCACCTGAGCCCAGGGAAGTCAAGGTTGCAATGAGCTGTGATCAGACCACTGCACTCCATCCTGGGTGGCAGAGTGAGACCCTGTCTTGAAAATACATACATACATATATACTTAAAAAGCTTATTCATATAATATTCATTTCAACACCCCAGATATACAATTAAAGGGATAAGAGTTCTGTTTGGTGGGGGCAGGTGTTGTTGGAAAACAGTGTTTGTGGAGGACTAAAGTTATTTTGGAATATAGGACATTTTTCTGGGGAAGGATTCCTAGGAAGAGTTCTAAAAATCCTGAAGGAATCCTGAAGGTCACTGGTTTCTAGAAGGAGCTCCAGCAGGGCAGGTGAGAACATTCAGTGCCAGAGCATTCCATTTCCAAATGTGCTCAAAATTAAGCTTACTTAGCAAGCAACTATTATTTAACATGAAGCATCCATGACGAAGAGTCAGATGAACTGAAGTTTAATGGAGGAAGGAGGATGGAAGAGAAAGGATCAAAAGTACCTATTTATTTTAAAATAAGACTTTGTAATTATAAAAGCAAGCATTATCGTTGAAAAGTTGGAAAATCAGGAATAGTTAATGAGAAGATACAATCTGCCCAAATTTCCAGCACTCCAAGAACCACTGGTTACATTTTGGTGTATTTCCTTCTAATATATAATATACATTTTAGTTGGTTAAAGTGTATTATTTTTTATTTTTTCATAAAATTGACATTAAGTTACATATATCATTTTGTCTGTTTTCACTTAACACTATATTGTTCATATTTTCCATAAAATTTATAGTTTTATCTATGAGCATATGTGGCTTCATCTTATCTCTGAGCTTAGCCACCCCCCTTTTAAAATAAAAGGTCTCTACTCAGTAGGGATGACTACACCTTACTTTGTAATTACTAAAATAGCTCTCATACACACTTAGGTAAAATGAAAATATGTTGAAGCAGTATTGTTATCATCATGTATTCCTTCATGTAAAACACCTAATATTTGAAATGGACATATGATATTTCTTACGGATGATTGAGTACCACTTCAAACACGGATAGGGTATCTGCAACTATTTCCAATTATATTTCAGACATCAAATAAGACTCCTAATCATAAAAGTAGAGCTCAGCTTTCTTCTGGAAATATAATTAAACATTACATTCACCAAGAGACTAGCACAGCAAAGCACAATTAGCCTAATATCTAAGAATGTGGCACTGTGTCAGAGCCAGTATTTACATTAAAAAAATCATGAGGATGAATGCACCAAAATGTTATTCCTTAGTTAAAATAATTTTATACTTCAGGAAGCTCCTTGATTGGACTTTTCATTTTCAGGGAGGGGTTGTTTGCAAAGTGATCCAAGACCAACACTGCTAATGCAAATACCTTAGTATGAATGAGTTTATAGGATATGCCTTTCTCTTAAGACAAGATTTATGGAACAGGCGGGGGTATCTAAGGCTGGGAGTGAGAGAAAGGAGGAAGAGAAATGCAAATGCAAAGTCATCATCACATTGTATTTATGAAGAGTCCATACCCACATAGCCACGTACTGCAGAATTAGGACCCGTGACTACTCCTACGTTCTTTATCACCAAAAACACCCAGTGTGTTTGGTGACTCAGCGTGTGTGTATAATTTTATAACAACAAACTGAAAACAACAACTTTCTGCTCTATCTTCCCTAATATTTTGAAGACCCCTCTGGTCCATACTTTATACTTTTGCCATTACTAAATTGCTTTGTTATTTGACTAGCCTTTGCGGACAATGAAAACCACTTAACCAGAAACGGAAGCTGGTGCATATTAAATCTTCAGAATCAAAAACTGAATGATGTATCTTCCAAACATTAAAGTGGGAAGAGAAGGCATTTGGATTGCACTGAATCTAATTTAGGGATTGGCCATTCTCCTACAAAATTTGTATGATGCTGAAAGATGTGTAGAATTTTGTGTATATGTGTGTGCATGTTCACGTTCTTGCCAAAATCATTGTAGAGATCACTATAGACTATTCAAAGGTACTGCTCTTGTCTCTTTCATCTTTGTGTTTTCAGCACTCTACATTACCCAACATTTTGCAGATGTTTAACTAACAGTGAGGAGATGAATGATGTTCTGCTATTCAGAACAGCACAGACATGGAATCAACCTAATGCCCATCAATGGTAGACTGGATAAAGAAAATGTGGTACATATACACAATGGAATACTATGCAGCCACATAAACGAACAAGATCATGTCTTTTCCAGCAACATGGATAAAGCTGGAGGCCATGATCCTAAGCAAACTAACACAGGAACAGAAAAATAAATACCACATATTCTTACTCAGAAGTGGGAGCTTAACAACAAGAACATATGGAAACTGGGAGGGGAACAACAGACACTGAGGCCTGTTTGAGGGTGGACAGTGGGAGGAGGGAGAGGATCAGAAAAATTGTATTACCCGGGTGACAAAATTATCTGTATATCAAACCCCTGTGACAGGCAAATATATAACAAATGTACACATGTATCCCTGAACCTAAAATACAAGAAAAACTTTTTTAAAGAATACTTTTGACTGGGCATGATGGCTCACACCTGTAATTCTAGGACCTGGGGAGACTGAGGCAGGCAGATCACCTGAGTTGAGGAGTTCAAGACCAGCCTGGCCAACAAGGTGAAACCCCATCTCTACAAAAATACAAAAAATAACCAGGCATGATGGTGGGTGCCTGTAACCCCAGCTACTTGGGAGGCTGAAGCAGGAGAATCACTTGAACCTGGGAGGTGGAGGTTGCAGTGAGCTGAGATTGTGCCATTGCACTCCAGCCTGGGTGACAGAGCGAGATTCTTTCTCAGAAAAAGAGAATACTTTTGATAATTACTTAGATCATTAAAAATTAGACTGGTGGCCAGGAGCAGTGGCTCATGCCTATAATCCCAGCACTTTGGGAGGACAAGACGGGTGGATCATGAGGTTGGGAGTTCGAGACCAGCCTGACCAACATGGTGAAACCCTGTCTCTACTAAAAATACAAAAATTAGCCAGGTGTGGTGGCACATGCCTGCAATTCCAGCTACTCAGGAGGCTGAGGCAGGAGAATTACTTGAACCCAGGAGGCAGAGTTTGCAGAGAACTGAGATTGCGCCATTGTACTCCAGCCTGGGCAACAGAGAGAGACTCCATCTCAAAAAAAAAAAAAAAAATTAGATTGGCAACGATAAAGAAAGGAATTATCAATCAATTATACAATAAATATATACAATCACTTAAAAATAAGACTTTTAAATTATTCACATGAAACATCTCTAAAATCTATTGCTAAATAGAAAAGGCAGAAGGTGCAGAACAGCATATGCAGTGTGTAGGCACTTGCCTAAAAATAAAAGAAAAAATACACGTTTTTTATATATATATATTTCCTTGAGAGGCATGTAAACAATCTCTGGCAGGATACACAAGACAGTGACAACTGTTTACTGAGTCTGAGAGGCAGACTTTTCAGTGCATATATTTCTTTATACTTTAACTGTGTGATTGTATTACCTAGACCAAAAAAAAAAAAAAAAATTTAAATTGAAAAGAAATGAAAGTAATGGCTAGCTAACTGTATATAAATGAAATTCCATAGAAATTACAGATGATTTAAGTCTACAGATTGCAGACATGTAAAAAATTAGAAATACTGGTTAAGAAAAAAAAAGTGCTAGATTTTAAAATACATTTATGTACATTCAATGATTACATTTCTTTGACCTGTTGTTAGTTACTTTGCCCCAACTTGTTTTTGCTTACCTTCTCTTTGCCTTTTTTGTTTTTATTTTGCTTTGCTTTTCAATCAACCAGGTAAGGTTTACATTAGAATAGAACCTAGGAAACCATTTGTATTCTAACGTCAAACAGTAATATAGTGAGATCTTGAACCCTAACTAGTAGAGGTCGAAGGACGGGATAATGTTCAACTTTGTAAGTTCCATTGCCAAAGCCACACATTGGAGTTGAAGCTGCAGTCCAACATAAACAGGACAGGAAGGGAGTAGCACAGAAGCTCTTGGCCCTTCATTACAAGTCTGGCATCTGATGGGGTGTTAACATGTCAAGTACACACACCTTGAAATAGCAGTTTGATTGCACTGTGGCCAACTGACATTGCAAGTATGTACTAGAGGGTGAAAATGTCCTCCTAGTCCTTCCGAATGTCTCATTTTTCATAATGTTTTAAATTAAGATGCTAATCAAATGAGAACACAGAAGAAATGAAGAAGGAGTTGAAAGGGTTCCCAAATTAAGTAACTTGGACAAACTTTTCTAATGTAATTCTATCCCATGAGATTCTTATTTAATTCTTCATACTCATTCGGTTTACAAGATAAATGATGTCAGTTGGAAAAGTACTGTAATGTGGGAAAACTCTGGAGTTGATGGGGTTTGAAAATAGAAGTCCTATGGTATATCTAGGTGAAAGGCAGATCAGCTGGGCATGGTGGCTCACACCTGTTATCCCAGCACACTGGGAGGCTGAGGTGGGTGCATCTCCTGAGGTCAGGAGTCCGAGATCAGCCTGGACAATATGGTGAAACCCCGTCTCTACTAAAAACACAAAAATTAGCCGGGCATGGTGGCGGGTGCCTGTAATCCCAGCTACTCAGGAGGCTGAGGCAGGAGAATGACTTGAACCCAGGAGGCAGAGGTTGCAATTAGCTAAGATTGCATCATTGCTCCATTGTTCTCCAGCCTAGGTGACAGAGCAAAACTCCGTCTCCAAAAAAAAAAAAAAAAAAAAAAAGAACGTTAGGCAGATCAAATGGGGGTTGCTCTAAAGGTGGGAGATCTTTCTTTTCCTCTTTTTTGTTCTGCTTTTGCTTCATTCAAAAAATATTGATGAGCATCTACTATTTGTTCTAGGGTCCTAGTGAAAGAGCAACGCAATAAGACAGGCAGGGTTCCCATTCTCAGAAAGCTACATTACAATATTGGAGGCAAGGAGCAATAAAAAAAAAAAATGAAAAGCAAGTAACTATCAGAAATAATTATGTGCTTTGCGGTAATTAATGAGGATGAGTTATTGGAACATGGCTGAGTGGCTACTTTTTACCGGGTGGTCAGGGAAATGGTGACATTAAGCTGAGATTTGAAAGACAAGTAACAGCCAGCCATTAGAAGCGGAACATTCTGGGGAGTGGAACATTCCAGGCAAGGGAACAACTTGTACTTCAATTTGTGTCTAGGATTGCGGAGGAAACCCATCAGGAATTTCCAAATATAGAAAACCTCACTAATAAAGAGAATGATAAAGGCTGCTAGTTCCTCCTCTTCTATCTCTCAAACACATCATCTCATGAAATGATATTTTCCTGATTTTCTGCAGTGCTTATTATTGCTTATTAAGATGTCCTTCTCTTTGTTAGCCTAGAACTGGACTGAGGTGACACTAACAATTCCTAACAGCTTAACGTGAATGAGTTTATAGGATATATCTTTCTCTGGAGACAGGATTTGCAGAACAATAGGGTATCTAAGGGTGGGAGTGAGAAAAAGGAAGAAGAGAAAAGGAAAGGTTGTAAAATGCAGTAATTTTGAAAAGGTTGATTCAGCCTGAAATCGTTTTACTCTTTTAAGATGGAAAATCATAATACTGTTTCTTCTTTAGAGACTGGGGTAAGAGCAAGTAGTAAGAATCGGAGCAAGGGGAGCTGTTGCTTTAGCATGTAAACACTTAACAATCATTTCATTATTATTCTCCCAGACAAAAGGACACAGACTTTTACAACAATGCACATATTTTTGGCACTAGAGTAACAAATAAGCATCATTTTATCTGCTGATCTGTCCTGGGATAAGGACTTGCCCAGCGCATCACCCTTCAGGAACCTCCCTTTGGAGTTCTCATTTTGCCGTCTACAGGCTTAGAGTCCCACTTTCTCCCACAAGACAAAGGAAGAAGATAAAAAAGGAAGTAACAAAAGGGTTTTGAAAGTAGCATATTGTTATTTATATATTATTTGGTCTGCTATAGGAGGTGAGCTCAGTGGACAAACAATGACCATGCCTTTCTATATGCTTGGCAAATGGACTACTACATTTTGCCATTCACAGATTTCCCTTCAGAGTTTACTTCTAGGGATTCTGTGCATGTCCATCTTTTGAAGGACTGTTTCTTGGTAGGTATAAAGAGAAGCAGAGATTTTTCACAGTGAACCCTACCTTTATTTTGAATCTTCAGGCATAATTTGTAATGAGAGGGCAGCGAGGAACCAAGGAAAAGAACAGTGTATAAGTTAGGTTTACGCTCATTCCCTTTTTTCCTCCTGTTAAGATCATGACTTAAGCATTGTGTTGCTTCTTTCATGCTGTGATCAAAGATTATGAGTGTCAACCACTGAGTTGCAGAGATAGCGCCATTAATTTTTTCGTGTGCAGCGATTAAGCACACTTCACAGTCCCACAGAAGGTGGTAAGGCGTTGCACAAATCCAGCGTGCGGGACATCTGGGACTCACCGAATGGCCTACATGTAATTATCTTCCACTTATACTTGAGGCAGAGTGTTAGAAACAAAGGCAGATGTAGGAGCTGAGGTGGATGCCTCCACGATACTAAGCCAGGAACCCCCACTTCATGAGAGGTACCACAGACTGGGCCAGGAACCTCCACTTTATGAGCGGTACCACGGACTCGGCTGGAGGTCTGGGATGGCTGTGAGTCTGTTAGTGAGGACTTCTGTTGGACAGTACAGGGTGGGGGCTGGGCCTAGTTACAGAAAAGAGCTCATGACCTTTCTAGGTTTTTGTTTCATTCTTGAATTTGTTTTTCTTTTCCCACAATCAGTATTGGAGCTATTCAAGAGAGAAAAAAAAAATTTAGAGTTTTTTTTTTCCCCCCCTGAAAATGATCTTTTTTCCTCCAGACATCTGACACATCAGACACCATTTTCAGATTCATTGCGAGAGTAAATATTCTAGTTCCTATTACTTGTACCCTCCAAATTGTTTCCTATTAGTTTGTTTACAAATGATGAAGATGCACAAAGTGCCATAACGCCGCCACATATAAGCCTTTCCTTTTGTGAAAGAAAATCAAATCATAGACAGATGAAAATAAGATTTGAGCAAACCATAGTTTTTCACTGCTGACCATATGAGGCAAATAAAATATCACCTTTTCCCACAATGAATGAAAAGAAAAAAATGAATGTGTAAGAATTTCACTTGGCAGTTACCTATAGTCATTCATGATCAATAACTCAGATGCTATTCTAAATTATTTGTAGATGTCATTCAACAGCATTTCTCTATCAATAATACAACTTTGAGAACACTGAACAAACCTTTTTTAGAAAAGGCTGTGATAGACTGGATTAAGAAAATGTGGCACATATACACCATGGAATACTATGCAGCCATAAAAAAAGATGAGTTCGTGTCCTTTGTAGGGACATGGATGCAGCTGGAAACCATCATTCTCAGCAAACTATTGCAAGAACAGAAAACCAAACACCGCATGTTCTCACTCATAGGTGGGAACTGAACAATGAGATCACTTGGACTCAGGAAGGGGAACATCACACACCGGGGTCTATTGTCGGGGCGGGGGAGGGATGGCATTGGGGGTTATACCTGATGTAAATGACGAGTTGATGGGTACTGACGAGTTGATGGGTGCAGCACACCAACATGGCACAAGTATACATATGTAACAAACCTGCACGTTGTGCACTTGTACCCTAGAACTTAAAGTATAATAAAAAAAAAAAAAAAGAAGAAAAGGCTCTGATAATACACCATGCCACACCTTTCAGAGGGGTAGGCTGGAAGAAGGGAAGCAGAGAGTGTAAACTTTAATAGCTTTTGTGTTGTTTGAATTGTCACATCAAGCATCCATTGATTTTGTAATAAAACAAAATCCAATAACATATTCTACATCATTAGAAAACTTAAAAATATATATTTAAAAAGCATCATCACATATTATTTTCCACCTAGTTAAATGGCAGGTAAATCTGCAACACAGAAAAACAAAAATCAAGTGATGCCTGAAGAATATGTTTAAACACATGAAGATTTGAAGAAAAAAAAAAACAATGGGAAAACCTAGTACAAGTAAATGTTGTTTCTAAGCTGTAGGGCTTTGTGTTTAGGTGTTCTACTTTTTCCCTTAAATTTCCTCATGAAGGGAGAATAACCCATTTATTTGGACCTCACACATTTAAGTCCATTTTTTCTGCATCTTATTTTGTATTGAAAAATCTCACTCATAAGCAAATCCTGATGTTCTTTAAACTTGTGCTTAAGTTGTCATCCTCTTAATGAACACGAAGTTGTTTTGTCTGCATTCTGTAGATACTACCCCCTTGCCATATCCATTAACATGGCTGCAAAGCAGAACTAAAAGCTCCAGAGTTGTTCAAACTCCTGAGATAAGAAGGGCTGTAGATGCCTCTTAACAGCTCCTCATGTTTGCTCCTCCTGTGATTTACATGCAATTTATGATACCCATTAGAGTAGATAGACTTTACTTAATCAAGACCACAGTCAAGTCCTAGTCATTCAACACATTTGCCCTTTCTCTCCCTGGAGAGCAGGTCCCTTGTTTCATTAAAAGCACTGCAAATACATATTCAAAATGCAAAGATGAAAGAAGTCAGCAGTGGCAATTAATTTTATGGGTTGCTGCTACAAGAGCATAAATCTCTTTTAAGGCCACCATTTTTTAGCTCATTATACCTCTTCAGCCTCTGAATGGAGACGGCGCATAGGTATTAAATGTTCACCAACACCTTTCACGCTATTGTGTACAAGCTTAGTGAGTAGCCCTACTGTCTTAAAAGAGAGCCAGAACATAATGCAAAATTAAGTAGAGGGTAGCAATAGACAGATTTTTGAATCTGCAACACAAGATTGTCCAGAAGTCTAGTTTTATAAAATTGTTTGACCATTTGTTAACTTAAGGTATTCTTTTGACTGCTTTTGTTATTTGATTAGTCTAATGTTGTTCATGAAATCACTCAGTAAACAATAAAGTGATGTACAAAGGTAAGGTGTTAATAATTCAAATATCTTTTAAATTCTAACATTTCTAACAAATGAACTGATCACAGAGAGAAAAGAGGAGGCTGTTCAATGCTAGGGAAATAAGGAATAACTCCTAAAGAAGCCCTTCCTGCCCCAAATCAAAAACATCAGATATGGGTAAATAGAAGGGGCTTTCCTAAGTTCTGGCAAATACATTCTCATGGGAATGTGACCTCATCGAGTACATACACTTTCACTATGACTTTTACATTTCCACTGACCTCTGGCAGGGCAGTAATTCAAGGTCTGTTGTGCTATGATAGAACCGTTTGAGCTAATTTATTTCTGCCTCTCTGACATTGTAATGGCTCCATTCATAACAACTCTCTGCTGTGCGTTGCCAATGGAAACAGCTCATGCAAGTTTTATCATCCTAAGGAAATAATGGACATCAACTGTGAAGATGGTATTCATGGAAATATGCAGTTCCATGGAATTCCAAGCCAAGTAGCCTGTGTTGTGAAAGGCGCTCTTCTTGCCCACAAGCCTGCTTACCTCCGGTTTTATTGCCCTGCCAGGATCTGCACCCTGAATTTCCAGCCTCAGCTTTTAGTCTTTCCCTGCTTGCCGATATCAGACCTCCTTACTGATACTTAATATTTAAAGTAACAAATGTAAAGTACTTACACCCACTTTTGGAAATGCTTTTAATAAAGGGCTCAAAGTAGATCCCCCTTTTCCATGGCCTCCGGGGAGTGGCTACATCCTTAGCTGTATGCTGGAAGCCCACACCGGGCACAGATATTTTCATAGCTGTAACCAAGTCACAGCTTTCAGCAAAGGGCAGATTTCACTAAGCTTTTCATTTCCCTTCTTTATTTTTAGGTATCTTTTCTATTGTTGAAGGATACCGCTTGGCAGCAAAGGTCACATGAGTCAAGGACAACTTGCCACATAGTTGAGTCCAGGCAAAAGTTTTTTCTCACCAGAAAGGAAATGTAACAGGGGTATGGAAATTATTATAAAACCATGCAGAAATACTCACAGTTTTGGTTTGGCAAGCAGAGGTGGTGGCTCCTTAGTGGGTGAAAGCAGGACAGCTGGTGTTGGAAGAGATTTATTACTGTTAGCTTTGCCGTTAATCAGTCCATTTACTCCATGGCTGGGATGGACTCCGTTCGTTTCCCTCTCAGCAGAATTGAATTGCATTTGAAGGGCTGCCCTGCTCAGGCCTAACTCAGGGTGGTTCACCTGCTGCATCTCAGATGGTTTCTTTGAAGCCAATTCCAAGGAACTTGTCTCCAAGATTGGAGGGGGAGGTGGAAAGTGCTGGAAGTGATCATTGTTGGATTCTCCCATTGACTCATAACTACAGTTTTCGGTGTTGGCTGAGGAAGGGGAAAGAGGAAAAACATAAGAAGATGCTACTAGTTCAACAAGTGATTTCACACTGTCAGTCTTCTGAGAATCCCTGTGTTGTGTGAAGTTGTTAAAGAAGAGGTGATTGCGCTGCTCTCATCTGATGCAGAAGCACTGCCAGCTGGAGGGCCTGGTTCTTTCAAGCTTGTTTTGAGTGACTGCTACCGTTTCATTTCCTGACTGAGCTCACGTGTGGGGAACCCGGCTACCGAATCCTAACAATTTCAAACAAGAGCTAAAGATAGAACTTGGCAAAAAATAAATAAATAAATAAATAAATAAATAAATAAATAAATAAATAAATAAAAAATGACAACACAAACAGTAGCAACTAATAATGCTTTGTCCTCTCACGTTTTGGTCCATGGGCCCGACTGAAAATCCTAGCTGTCATTACTCAAATTGGCTCAAGCTGTAAAGGTTTTATGTGGCTATTCATCTAAACCTAGGGAAGTAAAGCTCAGGGTCCAAGTAAAATTTCATCATCTCATAAAAATATTTTTTTTCCATATTAGATGATTGCTCCAACTATAACTCAGTACGAAAGAGATTTTTATTTGTTGCCCTCAATAGGCTGAAAGCATCTTGACATCACGTCTTTTTTAGATTCTGCACCTTGCCCAGAGCCCAGCAGAGCTCCTGGCGTGCACTCAAAAATGCTTATTGAGGTAAACAAAAAGTTCAAAAATAAAATATTTGTTGATTATGTTTGACCTATAGCAGATATACCGCAGAAACAAATGGAAAATATTACACACAAATTTTTGCCTCTCAGACTCATAGAGCCCAGGGTTTTGGCCATATTGTTTAAGCACTGCACTCCTGCTGTGGCCATTTGATGGGACAGTGTTGACGCCAACTCGAAATCAAAACGCCGGGGTCCTCCTTGCTCTGTAACTCCGATCCTGACACTTAGGTTTCTTTCAGCACTTACAGTAGTCTTTCATAGAAACCATTTCCCATGTAAGATGATTCTCCCATTTCTGTTAGTAATTAAGATGAAAAAGCATTTATAATTGCCACTCTAAGGTCCCTAAATAAGTTTTGGTTGTGTCTCTACTGCCACCTAGCACCAAGTTCTTGCTCTTCTGAAGGAATCCAAGTACAATTCAGTTGTTATCTCCAAGTGTGTATCATTCAACGAATGACCCATTTATTGATTCCCTACTATGCACATTATGTGCCAGGCTTGGTCAAAAACATATTTTAAAGATATCTTTAAGATGAATGGCAGAGATGAGGCAATTAAAGTAAGCTAACACTCATTAGTAACTGTAGAAAACAGTCAAATAAAAATAAAAGAAAAAAAAACTTTTTCACATTCCCTTCCCTAGTGGTAAGTTTTTGAGTTTAGAAAATATTCACGTATTTTTGAAAACTGGCTTCAATAATACGTTGCTTTCTTTTTCATATTAGTTATATACTATCCTTGATATACACTATCAATGAAATTTGAGTTCGAAGGCCTTTACAGCTTCTCTGGGTTTATCTTGTATTACATTTTATACAAGAAGGCTTATCTTGTATTACCTTTTCCGAAGTTTCAGTAGTGGATTGGACAATGGCTTATTTGTACAAGTATCTCCAGATCTCATGTGTTGGCACTGCTGAGAAAGTGACTGCACCTCTGATGTAGAGGTGGCTTTCCAATGTGAATATGATTCTAGATTAGCAGGAGGATGTTAGGAAACCAGCTCCATTGTTTCCAAGACCAAGACTGCACGATGTTAAAGAAAGCTCCATGTGTGTTCAGTTGCTACACGATCATTATCTTTTTGTTTATCATCTCTACCTCACTCCCTCTCCTCCCCTCCCCTAAAGCCTTTGTTCCACCATGAAACTTAGATTGTTAGGGTGACTCCTCGAGTGGCCAGCATTCCTGAAGGCTGAGCTGAGCTCTCTTCCTGGGACAGTCCCTTTCTTTTTTCTTTCTTTCTTTCTTTTTTTTTTTTTTTAGACAGAGTCTTACTCTGTCACCCAGGCTGGAGTGCAGTGGGACGATCTCGGCTCACTGCCACCTCCACCTTCTGGGTTCAAGTGGTTCTCCAGCCTCAGCCTCCAGAGTAGCTGGGATTACAGGCACACACCACCATACCTGGCTAATTTTTGTATTTTTAGTAGAGGCAGGGTTTCACCACGTTAGCCAGGCTGGTCTCGAACTCTTCACCTCAAATGATCCGCCTGCCTTGGCCTCCCAAAGTGCTGGGATTAGAGGCGTGAGCCACCACACCTGGCCGGGACAGTCCCCTTCTGCTGTGACCAACCACACTGGTGCTGGGGAACAGAACCCAGTCGTCGTTTTTACTCCTCACATACCTGAGGTGACAACCAGCTGGGCAGTGCTGGTTGCTGATCCATAATCATTTCTTGCTGAACATGTAAAGATCCCTGCATCTTCAGGGAAAGTCTCAGCGATAACCAGGGTGCAAATCTCCTCTGGAAGTGAAGAGAACAGAATCATTCATCAGAGTTTAACCATGAAGTCACTTTTTAAGAAGTGAGACCCTCTGCCTTTCCTCAACAAACAAATTAGGTAATGATTATTACGGATTCACTTTACAAAAGTGTTTGTGATAGAATCTCTCTACATTTAATTTAGCAATTCTGCCTAGCAGAAAAAGCTTTGGAGGTAGACCCACTCTTTGTGATGTTGGACAAGAGCAGTCTCGGTGTCCTAGTCTATAAAATGGGGATAATACATACCTAATGGGTTACCTGTGAAGATAAAATGAGATGTCTGCAAGTGTGTAACTCTGTACTTTGCATGTAGGAGTTAAGTTCATTGCATGTCAGAGTTCTTTCTGTACATATAGCTACCTCTTATATCTGTCTGCTCAGCTGCAAACTAAGTAGTGGGGAAAATAAAGCTCTTCTGAAATGCTGACCACAGGGGAAAAAAGAACATGACCTGTATATGTTTGACCTGTAGACAACTATTCTGGAACGTACTATTAAATGGCATGGCAGTGTTGCAGGGCATGAAAAGCCCAGACTCAAAACAGCTGCCTGGGCTTGAATGAGGGCCCTGCCACATCTTGCCTTTGTGACTTTGGTCGGTCTCCCTGAACTTCAATGTTCTTCTCTATAAAATGGAGACAATAATAGAAGCTACCTCACAAAGTTTGTATTAGTCATACATGACACACAAAGTTAACTATCACAGGGTTATTGTGAGGGGGATGATGATGACGATGACGACAATAACAACAAGAACTGACAGCTATATAACCCTTACCATACACTAGGTATTGTTACCAGCACTTAACACAGATTAAATCTAATCATCATGTCAATCTTATGAGTTATGTAAGTTTATTATTAGCCCATTTTATAGGTAGAAAATGGAAGCACAATAAGGTTAATTCACTTGCCCAAGTCATACAGCTAATAAATACTAACATAGGGATTCAAACTGAGTTGGGCTCCAGACTCCAAACCCTAACCACCACAATATGTATGACATATTGTGCTTTAAGACATTGCCTGGCATATAGCAAATGCTTCATAGCCAGTGTTAGCTGTTACCATTAAAGGAAGCTATATCTAGAGTATTAATTAGTTTTACTAGTTGAATAATTGCTTAAATTGTACCAGTAAAATAAAGACAATTATACGGGCAAATGTTAAGAAAAGTGATCGATTTTGGATTCCCACAAAGTTATTCCATCGGTTAGTCACATATTTTTGGGGTAGCATGAGGCCGTGTATTGTAGATTTTTTAGTAATAATGGCTGCAATTACTCCTTCCTTTGTAGACATGCCTCTTTGTAATGTGCCTCTGCAAATCCATCAAGTGGCAGAGTCTATTTCCCCATCCCTTGAACCTGGGCTGGCCCTGTGAGTTGCTTTAGCCTAGAATGTGGTGAAAGTGATGTTGTTGGCCAATTCTGAGCCTTGAGAGGCCTGACCTGCTTCTGCTCCATCTCTTGGAACCCTGATGGACCCTTAGGTGAACAAGGCTGTGGTAGCTTGTAGGAGGAAGAGACCATATGGAGCAGACATAAGCCCTTCCAAGAGAGACCATCCTAGACTAACTGACTCATTCCTAGTCATCCTGGCAGCTGACCACGGCCGCACTGAGAGAGCCCAGCTGCAGTCAGCCCAGCCTGGCACAGACCACAAAAACCGCCCAGCTGAGGCCAAGCCAAATAGTTCGCCCACAGAATTATGGTTGCTGCTTTAAGCAACTAAATTTTGGGATGCTCTGTGTTGCAGCAGCTAACTCATAGAATTTGATAAGAGAAATCTCGTTCACTAACATTCTTCTAAGAGCAAATGTTTCAGATCAAACGTTTCAGACCAAATGTTTCAGACCAAATTAGCAAACCTGTTTCAAAACATTTTATGTTTTAAACCCTGAAATAAAAAAAGTACTAACTGTAGGTAAAAGTGCTATGTTTAAAAAAAAAAAATTGTCTATTGGAGAGAGCTTTAAATATTTTAATATTTTACCTAGAAATCAAAATAAGTGCAAAAGAAAATAAACAATAAAGTATAAAGTGTAAATGTTTCTCTTGATAATTGAATTCCCTTTATATACCTAATATCCCTTAATAATCTCACTCTTCAAAGGCAAATGCAGTTCGTTGTATTTGATTCTAGAAAAAAATTCATGTTATCTATCATTTCAAAATTTGTCCAGGTATTATCAAACTATATAGTTTTTAATGTCATGTTATTGGGTCAAACATGCATTTTTTTTGTATTACCAGGTAATATGGCCTATAGGCATCATTGAGTTTCACTCCATTTCTTACTCTATTCTTAGGTTTTATCAACCCCCTGGCCGCACCCACCAAAGCCTTTACTTATCCCCATTTCTGATGATGCTGATGGTAGTCTGGTTAACAGACTGCTTGAGATTTTGTTAAAAGCTAAAATGCAAGGATTCTTCTGTGTCAAAATGTTTTGTTCCTTAGGAAAGATCTAAGGACTACGGTGACTATAAGCTTTTGAGAGGTTAGCATTGTAGCGTAGCTCAAGGTCAACTCATTTCTAAGATATATTAATACAGGTTTAAAATTGCGAGAGTTGTAAAAATACACACCTTATTCTTTCAGCATATTATTCAATTTGATGTTTAAATGGGGTGTGAAAAACTTAGTTTATTCTTTATGTTCTATTATTAATTTTATGTTCTACATTGAACCTAAATGATTTCATTGAGGTAAAAGTAAAGGGCAATGACAGTAGGAGAAATATTGCAAAATTCCACTTAAGAGGTATCTAAACTAGTCATACTCTTAGAAGCAGAAAGTTGAATGCTGGTTGCCAAGCATTGGAGGCAAGGAGGAATGGCAGTTGCTGTTCAGTGGGCATAGAATTTCAGTCATGCAAGACGAAAACGTTCTAGACATCTGCTGCACAACATTAAGCATATAGTTAACAATACTGTAGTGTATACTTAAAAATTTAAGAAGGTAGATTTCATGTTATATGCTTCTTTAACCATAATAAAAAAAGTAAAGGGCAATGAAATCTATATTAAGTATTCATCCATTTAAATGCTAATTTAAGGCCAGGAGCAGTGGCTCATGCTTGTAATCCCAGCACTTTGGGAGGCCGAGGCAGGCGGATCACTTGAGGTCAGGAGTTCAAGACTAACCTGGGCAACATGGTGAAACCCCATTTCTACTAAAAATATATATATAAAAAATTAGCCAGGCTTGGTGGCAGGTACCTGTAATCCCAGCTACTTGAGAGGCTGAGGCAGGAGAATTGCTTGAACCCAGGAGGCAGAGGTTGCAGTGAGCCAAGATCGGGCCACTGCACTCCAGCCTGGGCAACAAGAATGAAACTCTGTCTCAAAAGGAAAAAAAAAACCAAAAACCAAAAATGCGAATTTAAGTAAAACACTGTGATAGGTATCATAAATGCAAAGACATTAAAATCAGGAAGAAGTTGCTCAAACATTCCACATCTTTCTTGAAGAACAATAAGAACAAATGGTTCCTAATTGCAGCAAGAGGGAAGAAGGTAGGTTACATGAATGGAAAGACTTGTTAAGGAAAGGTGGTGAGATGTCAAGAAAATTTTTTGAGATAAAGTCTGGAATCTTCATCCATGAACAGCTCCTAGAAGCTTTTACAGTCATCTATCTACTTGTTAAGCATTTTTAAGAGTACACTGTCTTAATACTTTATAGCTACAGATATAATTAATGGTTCCTGCTCTTGAGTTGTCTGTAATCTTATTAAGGGGTTGAGACACATCTTTTACATGAATTAGACTTGAATTAGAAAATCATCAGGTCTATTCTAACTCCAAAAGTTTACACCCTTAATGCCCACATGACAATGGGATAGTTTTTTAAGTCCTCCTTCTCTCTTTCCTTCAACATTGTGCAGTCTTAAAAAGGCAGTTAAGTCAGCTGCAAGCAAAAATGTTTGCCAGAAACTATTTGGCAAAATTGTTTTGAAATATAAGGTGGAAGTAGGAAATATAATATAGAATTAAAATTTTTAGGTGATTAAAAATTAAAAGTTTATTTCAGACTTCTGAAGAAATTAAAATTCTAGTTCATTATGCAGTGTTTTAAGAAATTGACCACATATTTGATCTACTGTAATGATCCTATAATCACAAAGACAGGATCTTTTTGGTCTTTTTCTCCTATTTGTCTTGATAGTTTTGCAACCCCTCCTACGGAGTCTGTAAAAGCAAAATTGAATGTTTCCTGAATTGTCTTCTTTTTCTTTATTCTTAAGATTTCTCTCTACCATTTAAAAAATTTTATTTTTTTGAATAGGTAATACAAATACAATGTACAAATTTTTAAAGGTACAAACAGGTATACGGTTCTCTATCTTTTAAATAATTAAAAATTTTCATGAAGCTTCAATTTTAAAACAGAGACAATATATTTCAGCTTGTATCTATACACTAAAACTTGTTACAAAGAGACAACAGAAATACCCAGTTATATAAAGGGATAGATTATTTCAGGTTATATATATATTTTTCATATCTATATATGAAAAACATATAGATATGAAATATCTCAAAAGTTATAATTAAAAATAATACGTTAAAAATATATACACTTAACCTGAACTAATCTATCCCTTACATAACTGGATATTTCTGTTGTCCAGTTATAGCATAAATGCACAGGCATCATTATATGCATAGGCATCAATATATGAAAAACACCACAAAGTACAGCAATCTCAAGAGAGCTCAATGGCCTGTATTTCAATTACAAGAGACTTCGAGGTTTTTTTTTTTTTTGAGAGGAGTTTCACTCTTGTTAAACAGGCAGGCGTGCAATGGCGCAATCTCGGCTCATTGCAACCTCCGCCTCCCAGGTTCAAGCAATTCTCCTGCCTTTGCCTTCTGAGTAGCTGGGATTACAGGCAGGTGCCACCACACCCAGCTAATATTGTGTTTTTAGTAGAGACGGGGTTTCTCCATTTTGGTCATATGGTCTCAAACTCCCGACCTCAGGTGATCCCCCTGCCTCAGAGTCCCAAAGTGCTAGGATTACAGGCGTGAGCCAATGGCGCCTGGCCTGAGACTTTGAGTTCTTAATAACGTCGCTGTTTTGTTTCAAATAAAACAATTTCTTCCCCTTTTTTCCTGAAATGATGGTACCACTCAAGACTTCCTATGCTAGAAGTAGTGGAAAACACTGGGTAATTTTCACAAACACCTGGAATACTTTTTTGGGCACTGTCATGTGGATGCTGGGTTATAATGCAGCAGGTAGTATTATATACTGCAACATTGGATCTCATCAGACTCATGGTGATGGCCGCTGACTTTGATAGCTCATTTCATGTCTCACCACTGAGTAACACAAGTTATGTTTTTAAATTTTATGATCAAATTAGACCTTTAAAGGACAACGTGTTGTGCCCAGTATGATTGTGGACTTATACAGATAACACGTTACAGAATTTTCTAGCGTTCCCAGTGTTGACCCAGGTGGAAAACAAAGCCAGTTGGGTTCAATATTACCGGAATATTTACTTTTGCTTTCTGTAGTGTTGATCAGAGCAAAATGAAAAATTAATCTATTGAAATCCTGAATCCAGGTTATATACTGTGCTTTATAATTTCAATACTGTATCTCTATAAATAATAAGCACGTTAAGACCACATCCCATAAAATAGGCAGCTGTGGTGTCATAGGGAGGGAAGGTGTAAACTCAGGCAGGCTCACCTCTGCTCACCGTAGCATCTCCATCAGGCAAATGTCCCCTCTCACAAGATGCATTGTGGGAACTGGGAAAACACCGTAACTCAATGGTGTAAAGTTATGAGGTATGATCCAGCAATCCCACTTCTGGCTATATTGCCAAAGAATTAAAATCTGCATGTTGAAGAAATATCTACATTCCCATGTTTGTTGAAGCATCATTTACAATAGCCAAGGTATGAAAACAATGGAAGTATTTATCAGTGGATGAATGGATGAAAAAATGTGGCATATATGTACAATGCGATACTATTCAGCCTTAAAAAATCAGGAAATTGGCCAGGCGCGGTGGCTCAAGTCTGTAATCCCAGCACTTCGGGAGGCTGAGATGGGCGGAACCTGAGGTCAGGAGATCGAGACCATCCTGGCTAACACGGTGAAACCCTGTCTCTACTAAAAAATATAAAAAACTAGCCAGGTGTGGTGGCGGGCGCCTGTAGTCCCAGCTACTCGGGAGGCTGAGGCAGAAGAATGGCATAAACTCGGGAGGCGGAGCTTGCAGTGAGCTGAGATCCGGCCACTGCACTCCAGCCTGGGCAACAGAGCAAGACTCCGTCTCAAAAAAAAAAAAAAAAAAAAAAATCAGGAAATTCTGTCATTTGAGACAACATAGATTAAGCTAGAGGACAATTATGCTAAGTGAAATAAGCCAGGCACAGAGAGACAAATACTGCATGATCTTACTTATGTGTGGAATCTAAAAGAAATGTAAAGTAGAAAGATGGTTAATCAGAGAGGGGTGTGTGGTGGACAGAAGAAGGGGAGACATTGGTCAAAGGGTACAAAATTTCAATTAGTCAGGAGGAATAGGTTCATGGTGACTATAGTTCATAATAATGTAATGTATATCTTTTTTCTTTTTTTCTTTTTTTGAGACATAGAGTCTCGCTCTGTCACCCAGGTTGTAGCACTACACTGGCGTGATCTTGGCTCACTGCAACCTCCACCTCCCGGTTTCAAGCAATTCTCCTGCCCCAGCCTCCCGAGTAGCTGGGATTATAGGTAAGTGCCACCACACCCAGGTAATTTTTTGTATCTTTAGAAGAGATGGGGTTTCACCATGTTGGCCAGGTTGGTCTCGAACTCCTGACCTCGTGATCTGCCCGCTACGGCCTCCCAAAGTGCTGGGATTACAGGCGTGAGCCACCACACCCAGCCAACAATAATGTACTGTATATCTTAAGATAGCTAACAGAGAGTATTTTAAAGAGAAATGATAAGTATTTGAGGTAATGGATATGTTAATTAGCTTAATCATTCTACAAGTATACATATGTCAAAAGCTTGCATTTTATCCCATAAATACTTAGAATTATTTTCCCATAACATATAATCATGTATCTTCTATGTATTTATGTATTATGATACTTACCAATTCAAAATGTGACAAAAATAAATACAAAAACATGTCAAAACTATGAAGCAGAATGTATATTTAAACTATTTTGATATTTTTAAATCAGTGATTTCTGTTTAAAACAATGAAGAAAAACTAAAGGATAGAAAAATGAATTGGCAACTCTGAAATAGGCAGGACTCTGCATTACTCTAATTTTATTTCTATCTTACATGTGGCCTTTGGTATACACTCAAGGATGTAGCTATAACATTATTAACATTTGTATTAGATATGCCTTAATTCCTCAATAAGATTGAGTTATTCTGGTTGGGATGGGGAGACATGGCTATTTATAAGATCGGGTGGAGATTCTTGTTAACTTTTTGAATCTTGAGTCTTTCATGGTGGTATTTTCCAAACTTGTTTGATGGGAAGAATCACCTGGAGCACTCACTGATTAAATATATTGATTACACAGAACCCTCCTCTCCCCTAGAGATTCTAATTTAGTGGATCTGGGTTGAGGCCAAGGGTTCTTTTTTTTTTTTTTAATGCCCTTTCCAGATTATTTTTTATCTTCAGAAAAGTATAGAGAACTGTGTCCTAAAAAGATAGGTTTCAAACATTTTTGATTGAAATCCACAGAGAGATACATTTTATGTCTAACCCAGTCACATGTATAGGATAGGTACATATACATACATACACACACACACACACACACACATAATGGACATAAAAGTTTCACAAAAGAATATTTAAAGTTATTACACAAGGTGCATGCTACTAGTTTTATTCTACTTTTATAACATGGCGGTTGCCATCCACCTTCATGGGCCGTGAGCAGCAGTTTAAAAATACTGCCCCACAGGACAGTTCCTGGCTCAATAATTATCAACGAGTCCTGAGTGATTGACATATTAAGAAAAGGGTTTCCAGATAAATGTTTGAGAGATGTGGATACATGCAGGGCATATAGCGATGATTTGATTAAAAAGTTCACTGAATAGAAGGAACACAATAAGATAACAGAGACAGCATGAAGTAATCCTGTGTTTTTCGACTGTACTCTACACAGTTCTTGGCTTTCCATTTGAAGAGGAAGATAGAAAGTGTGGAAATAATTCAAGCTGGAGCTTCACGTCAGATGAATCATTTGGAAAGTGAGATGTCTCTGGAAAGGTACAAGGGATTGGGAATTTTTAAATTGAATGCATATGGTTACAGAATGAGTTAAAAGTGTGGTTAGCCATAGAAGGGGAAATACAAGATCAGTGCTGTAAGAGATTGATTAGGTGAAATCCCTCATTGCTTCAGGCTCAATATCAATGAATCCTGGGTGTTCAAAGGGATTCTCTCAGGGTCCTGGCTAATTAATGCTAGAGCCAAAATGCTGAAGGTCGGCATCCAGTCTCCCACATGCATGTTCTTTTTTTCTTTCTTTTTGAGATGGAGTTTCACTCGTCGCCCAGGCTGGAGTGCAATGGTGCTATCTTGGCTCACTGCAACCTCTGCCTCCCAGGTTCAAGTGATTCTCCTGCCTCAGCCTCCCAAGTAGCTGGAATTACAGGTGCACACCACCATGCCCAGCTAATATATATATATATATATATATATATATATTTGTATTTTTAGTAGAGACAGGGTTTCACCGTGTTGGTCAGGCTGATCACGAACTCCTGACCTCAGGTGATCTACCCACCTCAGCCTCCCAAAGTGCTGGGATTACAGGCGTGAGCCACCACACCTGGCTGATGCTCTTTTTTGTCTAGAGCACAAAGCCTCTCTAGTTGTTCTGCATTTTTCCTAGTTCAGAACACAAGAAATCTTATGTAAAGTGAGGTAATGAAAGATTTAAGTCAGGCAATGGAGTTTCCCGATGCTGAAAAAACTATAATTAATCTCATTATCCAAATGATTCACGAGAATTATTCATCTGCACAAGGGGAGGACTATATGTCCTCTAAGGTATAAGACACCTTGGAATAGGACATAAGCTGAGTTGAGAGTACATTATAATGTGGACATGCTTAATAGCCCCTTCTTACGAGGTTTGGAGCAGTGGGCTTCAGGCAGTGCTCAGTCACTTCTCCCTTCGCAGATGCTACTGAGAGTGGTGAAGGTTTCTCAGCGTTCAGTAACACCTGGGCACTTCCTGCCTGGACAACCAGGGCTTACGTCCCTGGACTAACCTCCCAGGGCTTAGCATTCTCTGGAAAGCACTTCTCTCAACCTTGAATCCTCTACACCTGGAAAGACAGAGGTGCTGGGAACACTGAGAAAAATGTCCTTGCCAGTTCAATGCCTGAGGATGCTTCAACTATAAACATAGACATAATTCTGTGCCTTGAAACCTACATTTAAAAACGCCATACAATTTTATTCCGTAGGGATAATATAAAGTGGTTTTAGAGCAATGATCTTGATGACTTGTAAAGAATTCCTTCTGATGCTTCTGTGACTTTGTGGTTCTTTTAGTCATGCCATTTTCAGAAAACCCGAGGATAAATATACAGCTGCCCCTTCTAAATCAGAGGGCTCTCTTAATAAGAATGAAATTTTATTATCCTCCCATCCTTCCATGACTTTGAGGATAAAATAAAAAATTTTAACGTGGTCTCTGAAGCCCTGCATAATTAGGTCCCTGCATAGTTAGGCTCCTTCTGTGCCTCGCACATCATCACCTTCTGAGCACTGGGCACATGGGCTCCGGGGCAGCTCCTTGTGAAGCCACACTCTGATAAGTTTCTAAGCCCTGACTCCTCCCAGAGTACTTAGCACTCTCCTACGCAGTCTTATGTTTCCCCACAAACATTACTTTCTCAGAGAATCCTTTTTTTAAATTAGACTTCAACAGTTTTGCCACCTAAAAGCAATTTTAGGATGGTAAACTTTTTTTGGAGACATCACAACTGTAATTAAATAATATCTATCACAAATAATATCATCACAACTGTAATTAAATAATATCTATCTATTTGTTGATTGACTCATAAAGGTAGGGTCTTGCTCTGTTGCCCAGGCCTCTAGTGGGAGATTTTAGCAGATAGTAGAAGACAATCACAAAATCAAATAAAGCTGGTGCATTTTTGTTTTATTTTATTTTTAAAATCTTTCTTAGAAACAGGGGTTTCACTGTTGCCCAGGCTGGAGTGAAGTGGCATAATCATAGCTCACTGCAGCCTTGAACTCCTGGGCACAAGCAATCCTCCTGCCTCAGCCTCCTGAGTAGTTGGGACTATGTGCCACCTCAACCTGTTAAATAATTTATTGTGTAATTAGTTTGTTAGTTTCTGGTTCCCTGAAATATAACCTCTGAGTGCAGAAACAACTTTTGTTCATGGCCATATTCTTAGCATCTCACACATGGTAGGCTTCCTATAATTATTTTTAAATAAATGCATGCATGAAATTTAGATGAAGGAAAAAACCACTTCCTTTGTAAAAAGACTATTTTCTAAAGGAATTCTCAGTAAGACCAATTTTCCTACAGGCTTCCTTTGTGTGTTTCAAAGTTGATTGAGTGGAATTCATTGAGTATGATTTTGTAGGAATACTTCCAGGCATAAATAAGGTATATGCCTGTATAAAGTTCACGACACATGGAACATTTAGAAAAATTACAGACTTAAAGAACAAAAATAGAAAAATAAAAAACACTGGGATGTTCTCTTAGTGATCGTCATGCATTGAAATGTCACAGCAATTTTTACTAGATAATTCTTTTAACTAGATAAAATTTTAATACAACGTCCCAAAGGGTACTCGCTTTTCTTCCCAAGGAAAATTTCATCCGACAGTGACAAGAGGCTCACATTTTATTGAGAGAAAGCAGCATCATAGCTTGTATGGTTCTGACATTATAAAAATGAAGAAAGTCATGAGGAAATGAGATGAGCCAGGTTATAATACTGGATTTTCATCTGGTAGCATCTTACTTGAACAAAGACGTATAAGACATCTGTAAAATAAATTTTAGTAAGGAATGGAAATCAGAAAATGACTGCTTATGTCACATAAAGGGAGTTACTTACTTATCTGTACTAAAGAAACTGTCTCCAGTATAAGTGGAAAATTTTATAGTTATTAGTAACCTTAATTATGATGCATTTTAATCTAATTTTCCCATGTTTGGATTTCCTAAGGTTTTGATTTGAGGGCATTTAATAAATCACTAGATCAGGAAATGTTTTTACTGGTGATAAATTCTGTTCTTTACAGTTACCTAAAAATTACAAAGTCACAGCAATACCTCCCAGAAGGCAACCCTGAATTGTATTCAAGTTCCTGGACCTACTTAACACTTGGTTAAATACAAATAAATACCATTTTGTTTGTGGAAACTCATAAAATGATGAGGCAGCAAGGATAAGATTACTGGGTCCCCTGGGTAATAAGGGGACATTTTCATAAATGGCTTCCTTTGCAACTATGTTTAATTTTGTCCCAAGTAACTAAAAAACAAATCCAGCTTTTACCTTTCAAACCACATGGTTTGGCTAACACAGTTGGTAAGAAAGAACTCTGAGCTAAAATCAACAAGATGAAATCCGGTGTGGATAAATGCAATGCTTGTATCAATATTTGTATAGGAGGCTGGGCACGGTAGCTCACACCTGTAATCCTAGCAATTTGGGAGGCTGAGGTGGGTGGATCACCTGAGGTCAGGAGTTCAAGACTAGACTGGCCAACATGGCAGAACCCCATCTCTACTAAAAATACAAAGATTAGCCGGGCGTGGTGGCAGATACCTGTAATTCCAGCTACTTGGGAGGCTGAAGCAGGAGAATCGCTTGAACCTGGAAGACAGAAGTTGCACTGAGCCAAGATTGTGCCACTGCACTGCAGCCTGGGCAACAGAGCAAGACTCTCTCAGAAAAAAAAAAAAATTGCAAAGGATTTTTAAAAATTGTCAATTGTAGTTAATATCATATATAAAGAAGGATATTTAAAATGTACCATTTAAGGAATAACAGTGAAATGAACCCCTGTGTATCTATGCTCAAGTCTATGAAATAAGACATTTCCAGTGCTTTAGAAATACCTCATAGGCTCTCCCCAATTTTATTTTCCTTCTCCTTTGAGATAATTCCTTTGATTTTCTTTATGTGTTTACCATATCCTTAAAAAATGCATTCTTTAGTTTAAAAAAATTGAGTAGTGAGCACAAATCTTGGTTGATTAAAGAAAAGGTAACCTTGTCACTGTTAGGAAAAAGATCCCAAGAACCATCTTGGACCATCAGCTAGATTCAGTGTCCTTGAAAGTTTCCAAAAGCCCCATGGGGCAGTCAGTGGGTAAGGTCTTGAGTGAGTCCGGGAAATACAAGGCTCACTCAGTGGGGCAGTCTGGTGGAGTCTCATGTGGGCATTCAGCAGGAATACAGTTATTGCTGGAGATGGCATCTCCGTATTTTGTTTCTTTTTCTAAATTAAAAAAAATTGTGGTTACATAGAAAGTATGTATATTTATTTGGTACATGACATGTTTTGATACGGGCATGCAGTATGAAATAATCACATCATGGAGAATGGCTATCTTTCCCCTCAAATATTTATCCTTTTAGTTATTCAGTCCAATTATGCGCCAATTAAACAATCCAATTACATTCGTTTAGTTATTTTTAAATGTACAATTAATTTCTTATTGACTACAGTCACCCTGTTGTGCCATCAAATACTAGGTCTTATTCTTTCTAACTATATTTTTGTACCCATTAACCATCTGCACCCCCCACCCCCACCGCCCCTCAATACCCTTCCCAGCCTCTGGTAACCATCCTTCTACTGTTTTGATTTTTAGATCACACAAATAAGTGAGAACATGGGATGTTTGTCTTTCTGTGTCTGGCTTATTTCACTTAAAATAATGAGCTCCAGTTCCATCCATGTTGTTGCAAATGACAGGATCTCATTCCTTCTTATGACTGAATAGTACTCCATTGAGTATAGGTACCACATTTCCTTTAGCCATGCATCTGTTGATGGATACTTAGGTTGCTTCCAGATCTTAACTATTGCGAATAGTGCTGCAACAAACATGGGAGTGCAGTTATCTATTCGATATACTGACTTCCTTTCTTTTGGGTATATATCCAGCAATGAGATTGCTGGTATTTTCTGTTTTTTACCCATTTATGCCTAGTGTTCCACTATTGAAACGCTAAGCATTTGGGAGTTATTTATATCCTACTGCTCAAGGTCATCACCAAGGTCTGATTGTAAAAATTTTAAAAATTGCAACCTCAGGCATAGATGGTTAATTAAACTCAACATGGCCAACTTCTAGATGTCAGGCCCGAGTCAAAGCAGAATGCTTCTGTGGGGGTAAAATGAGTGTGTCCAGCTGATCCAGGTGACAGTCCATGGAGGGGAGAGCAGGACAGCCCAAGTAGAGATGAGGTTTTTGGGTCAGGCTTACCGCCCTGCTATTCTGTCATCCAAATAAAAGACAGGCAAAGGCAATGAACCTCCTAATGACAAAAGCCTCACTGCATTTGTCTCTCGAGACACGCGGCTCCAATCTGAACTTGCCCTTCATTCCTGATGCACAACTGTCACCCTCCTGGGGGTGCCCTTTGCCTCTTGCTTCGATGTGATCTCCTGCTTCCAGTGCCCCACCTCCACATCTTGCCCTTTCTGGGTGAATTCTCTTGCTGTGGTGGAGCACACTGTCGCGTTCCAGAGGAAAATTCTGGGGACCTTACAAGTCTGAAAATATCTCTGCTAGATTTCCACATGAAGTTTTGCCTAGGGGCAGAATTCCCAGTTGTAGGTAATTTTCTTCACAATTTTGAAGTTCTTGCTTCATTGTCTCTTTGTGTCTAGTGTGACTGCTGAGAAGGCCTACGCTATTTGCATCTTGCTGGTTTGTATATAACCTGATGTTTTCTCCCTCGACACTTGTAAAATGACCTCCTTGTCCCGGAAATTCTGAATTTCATGATGATGCGCTTGGCTTTGGGTTTATTCCATATGTTGTGCAATCAGTGGATTTTTCCATCTGGAAACGGATAACTTTCAGTTGGGGGAACTTTAAAAAAACGATTTCATTGATAATCCTGTCTCTTGCCTCTTCTTTCTTCTCTCCTTCTGGAATCCCAGTTATTCGGCTCTACATCTCTAATTTTGTTGCCTTTTCTCTCTTACATCCCTTCTTTGTCATTTTGCTGTACTTTGTGGGACATTTGCTCAAGTTTCATTTCGGCTATGAACGTTTTCATTTCAAGAACTCTGTTTCTCAAGTGTCCTCCCTCTCTTTTTTTTTTTTTTTCTAGCTTTTCATTTTTATTTCTTGGGTGGAATGATTTCCTTATATCCTTTAAGAGATATTTTGTTTGTTTTGTTTTGTTTTACATTTTCCTCTCTTTGCAAATCCATTTTCTCAAAGTTCCCTTTTAGGAAGGTCACTTGTTTTTTTTCTGTATCATTCATGCTAGAGGATTTCTCCAGATGCCTTTTATCTCTGCTTGTCTCACGGGGATGGGAGTTTATTAAGCTCTGAGTACAAGAGAGGAACTTATCCACTTTGGTCTTCCCAATAGCACAATCTAAGTGGCATCTTTATAACAGAAACTCCCAAATCACTATCTTTGGATTTATTTTTTCTCTCGGGATGTTCAAATTGCCCAGAGAAGAATTCTTCAGTCTCTGCTGAGAGAGGTAAAGTTCACAGGCCAGCAGGCTGGAATGTGAGTCCTGGAAGAGGACTGGAAATAGGCACATTTCGGCATTTAGAATTCCAAAACCCACTCAATTTTCTTTTTGGTGTGTACTCAAACGTGTCTTGAGTCTTCCTCCTCTCCCTCTAGTGCAGGCTTGTCCAACCCGTGGCCTCTGGGCCGCATGTGGCCCAGGACAGCTTTGAATGTGGCCCAACACAAATTCATAAACTTTCTTAAAACATTATGAGATTTCTTTTTAAGTTCATAAGCTATCATTAGTGTCAGTGTATTTTATGTATGAACCGAGACAATTGTTCTTCCAGTGTGGCCCAGGGAAGCCAAAAGATTGGACACTCTTCCTCTAAAAGTAAACCAAACTTTCTTGGTTCATGGGACTCTAAGTTTCTCAATACTTTTTAAATGGTGCCCCTAAGCCAAAAGACATAACTAATAGTTATGTTTGTTACACAGTTATTTCCAAAGAACTTAATAAGTATTTATGCCTAAACAATTTAGTATTTAAAACTACATATAAATTGAAAGAAAAATACTATGATTTTATTCTTAAATAGCCACTATTTCTTACTAATGGCTGTGTGCATCTGCTGGGCACTGTGCCTCCTCTCTTGGAATCAGATTCGATGAGCCAGCCTCATTTCATGTTTCACATGGATTTTCATGAGGTACTTACTTTTTATCACACACTCATCAAAAACTCAGTTTCACAAAGAGATTATGTCATAGAAAAGAATGGAGGGTGATCTAATGTTGAAATTCTGAACTAGTTCAAGCCAGTCATCGTGTCATATCTGTCAAATGTCCAGTTTGAATGTGTTTGCATAAATAAATTTCAAATATATTACAGCATCCCTGTCAGCGTGGTGTGGCACCCCAGGGCAACCTGTCACACTCTTGGTGAACTGTAAGTTTCGTATGGCCTACTTTTGTTCAACCCTGTATCCTAAGCTAGAACACGCATTAAGTTTTTACTGCATACAATCTACTGGGATCTCAAGAAACATCCCTATCTTTGCCCTCCTACAACAGCACCTTAGTACATTTAACTAAGTGTAACTTACTTTATACTGTGAATTGCAGAATCAAGCCTAAACTCTACTGCACAAGATCTAGCATGGGTCACACTGGTCAGCAGAACTTAAAATTGAAAGCAGGAGGCAATATATTTTTATACGTATAATTCCACAACCAGTAAGACGCGTTTTTGTGTTTTTAATTTTGCACGCTATTAGACAGTGCTATAGAAGTAACTCAGCACAGTTTGTGGCTGTTTCCAGACAGCTGAGTGAGTAAGAGACTGAGTATTAACAGCTGTCAAATGAGTCTTCTGTGCCCCCCACCCCCAGACTAGTCTTTGAAGGATTCTATCAGTACAAAGTCAGAATTTCAAAGAAGGTCAGAGAAGGTACTATGACAAACGGATGTTGGTCTTAAGTAAGCTAACTAGCTATTAATTCACAAAACAGTCTGAAAAGATTTGTGATGCAAGCTGACTTCTGTCTAGACAGAGAGGGGAGTGTAAAACACATCAGACAGATACGACGCAGCAGTGACAAGAAAAACCTGTTTCAGTTGCACAGATGCATTTGGAGGCAACCTGCTATTTCCTTCTTTATCTAAATATCTAATTCCTAATGGGGCTATATCTAGGTACTAGGGAATTTCAATTTTATTTCTGGAGCTTTAAAACATCTTGCCCATGAATAAGGAAGAGAGTAAAGAGAAGAGAAAAAAAGAAACAAAAAGAATGAGGGAGTGAGATGGAAAAAGAGGAAGAGAGGGAGGGAATGAAGGAGGTGACGGGAGAGAAAGAGACAGAGAGGGGAGAGAGAGTGAGCAAGAGTGTCTCTGTCAGAGGAAAGGAAGAGGGTAGGAAGAGAGAGTAACAAAAACAGAATGCTTAAATGTTTTCCTGAACTTCAAAGGTTATTTATGTGTTAGCATTTGGAAAATATCACTGACCTAGTCCTATAAAATGTATCTCTTGCTTCAGATGTATTGTAGCCATGTCTGTTTTTCTTCCTTCCACTTAACAATGGCTAAGAAAACAGTTTTTAGGGAAGCCAGTTCCTACACACTTCCATACAGTTGAATAGCTCAGAGGTCCATTAGATATAAGCCAATCAGGTCATTTAAAGAAGGTAAACAGTCATATTTATTTTTTGTTTTTTCCTCTGACATAGCAACTTCAAGGTCAATGTAAGGAAAACACTTGGCAACTAGTAAAAGAATCATACCTAGTTTTGACAGGCATGACAAAACATTGTTTAAGCACAAATATGCTATAACATTTGCTTGTTCTGAAGTTCTTACTCATAACCACTCATGTAATTAGTCACTTAAGTAGTCATTCATGTGTTTAAGGGTTTTTGTTTAAAAAATATGATCATGGATTTTATTTAATGCTGCATGCCAACTGCTGATTTCCTGAAGCAGAGCATTTTAACGCTGGAAAAGGGAAAGAAGAAAGTCTCGTAGTGTCATGGTAAAAACAACTGTGGAGAAATCATCGGTCAGGAAAACTCACTGTGTTAGTTTTTAATAGCTCCTGACTATATACTTGTTTCTGGTGTATTGACAGATTTGCTTGAAATATTTCTCTGCCAGGAGAAATTTTTCAGAAAATGCTATTATTGTAGTTGGAATGAAGGAGTCTGTTTTCTTAAACGCTTTCAGATCTAAGTATGTAAATATGAAAATTCAGTGAACACACAGAGGAAAAATTTTTCTGCATTGCTAGGACAAGGGATTTAAAAGGAAAGCCTTCCATATCTTGCTCTTTTCTGCATGATTTTGCTACGTTAAAGCAAATGGCATTGAAGAACGTTCTAGAGGTCAGGTGATTCCATGAAGCTGTTTAGGACTAATTTTATTAAATAATTCACGATCAAAACTATATTCTAGAAGCAAAGCAGCAAACCGTAACTGAAACAGAAGTAGTATGTGTAGGGTAAGTGAGGAGGACACAGGGCGTGGGGTAGGTGTGAAACAGAAGGAGTGTGTGTAGGGTAAGTGATGAGGATGCAGGGCGGGGGGTAGATCTGAAACAGAAGGAGTGTGTGTAGGGTAAGTGATGAGGATGCAGGGCTCAGTGGAGATGTTTCCTTCCTCCCTCCTCATCCAAATTTATTCTTCCTTAGCCAGTATATTCTGAGTGTTTTCGATTTTCAAATATACACATACTGAAAACTAAGCTGCTCAGTTTCTAACCAATGTTTTGACTTTGCAGATGACAGTTTGTGATTTTCCAACCTACATTTGATCAGTCATCATCACCTATGTGCATGATGACAACGTATAACAACACAGTGAAAAGAGAGTTGCAGGAGTTCACTCTGAATCCAAAACGCAATGTCAAAGGCTGCCTTAAGTCATGCTAGCAGTAACATTTTTACAATTTTTGGCTCAAAATTTTAGTCTTATTTATACACAAAGCATTAAAAGACATAAATTGCTTTATAGGTTTGTTTCATATAATAAGCTATTTCTTGTAGATAAAAGATATTTGGTTCCTACTTTTATATCTACCTATCTATCTAAAGTTGTTTAAAACAGCAAACGCACAAGATGTGCCCTAACTCCCTACAGGATTCCCATATTAGCTCATGCAGCAGATTTAATCTCAGAAAATCCATGTATCAGAAAAGTAGTATTATGCAATTTTATTCTAAGACATTTCACAGACAAAATATGCAGTTGTATATTTCCACAGTCTGGAAAGTGACTACACTGTTTGATGTGATGACTGACACATTAAGTGGGGTGACTTGCCCTGCTTGTAATTCATGACAGGAGGGCAGATCAATTCCAGTTGTTCCCTAAGGATGCTACTCAGCCTCCCTCAAGCTTTGGATCCTAACAGGGTCAAACTCTGCTTTTAAAGATCCAGTACACAGACGTGAGAGGTTCAGGGACTGACTGCAGTAATCTGACCTGCAGTGGCCCACAGAGAACTTTCCAGTTCCCCCAAGAAGAGTCAGAGCAAGGTCATGGCTCCTAAGACACATGTGGCAAGATCCGCGCGACACTGAAGCAGAGGAACAAACAGGAGAAACAGGAAAATGACTTGTTTTTCTACCCTTTGTTCAGAAATAAGTGAAACTGTGACTCTGCTGATGGGAAAAATACAAAAGTAAATAATCTTGCGGAGGACATACGATGTAGTACCTAGACAAAAATTTGTTTCCTTTACAAACACTGTTTCAGTCCACGAGGAACCATAAACATGCAATATATCTGAGGCAGGGAACAGCTGGATCACATAGCACTGTGATCTGGTCAAACGACCTGATAATTAAGAGTGATCTGGGGGCAAGATGACTTTCTTTATGCTTGCAGAATAGTAAAAGTTTATGGTTCAGAGCACATAAATGAGAAATGCCTGGGGGTCCATTTTGCTTACCTCTTTGAGCTGCTCTCATTTGAGACACATTTCTAAGCTGGGGTTGTTAGTGGGTTCTGATCAGTACAAACATGCAGTAGATTGTCCTTCTCTACTGGAATTTTAGGAGGATGTTTTTTCATCATCAGCTTAGTTTGCTTTCTGAGCCTAAAAGACTGTATTTTAAAAAGCCTGAAGTCACTGAGCTTGACCTTCTTGTCTGAATGGAACTTAATGTTTTGCTAATAAAGACACTGATGTAAAATGCAGTGTACAGACTCCATGATAAAGAAGATATTGTCTTTAAGGGGGTTTCACATTTCCAGGGAACCACAAAAACATTGTTTTGCTTACGGCTTTAAGATAGAAACAAAGAACTATTGAGACCCAAAAGATACATTATCCGCTCTCTCTCCCACCAAAAAAACCCCTAAAAATATTCTTACCAGGTTCAGCTGTAGATCTAGGTTCTGTTAGCCGCATGAAAAAAATAAATTAGAACAAAGTATTAGAATGGGATTCCATTAATAAAAAAAACCTACTTCTTCCTTTCCATTACCTTATCTAGGACATGACTGAAGAAATGTTACAATCAAACTCCATCATACAAAAGATATAAAGTGATAGATCAGTTTATATTTCTATAAAACATAGAAACTCAAATTCCTGTATCAACTTACACTAGGACATTTTTCCAACTGCAGTTCATAGATGGGCTCTAGGAGCCTTGTGAACCTCCTAAAATTATTGATGCAAATTTGAGTCCAAATGTATACATGCATTTTTTAAGAAGAAAGAATATGTCCCTTTCATTAGAGTTTCAAGGGGGTCACAGTTTCCATTACTGGATTTCAACACACTGTAGATTATCTAATCTTGCCACTCTTTGAAAATAGAGATCAATTCATCTCAATGACTTAGCCCTTCTTGGTCTTCTTGAAGCTGGAGAGAATAAAATGGTCAGACTTCAGGACATGGGCACTTCTCCTTACTTTTCTGTAGAATTCGGAAATCTGGAGAGTCTTGGATTTCACTCCCTTGCCGAAACCACTGGACCTGCAGAGGGGGTGCCCCTCGGACCCGGCACTCCAGAACCACCACCTGGCCTTCCGCCACAGCTGTGTTTTGAAGTTCCTGAAATTCAAGGAAAATGTACCCCATCAGACTTTGGTGCATTTTTAAGCAATTTCACAACACAGAAGAAAAATTCCAAATCCTAGACAAAACAGATACAAACACAAAATGCAAAACTTGCATCATAAAATAATTAGTACTGACTCAGGTAAGGATAAACACCTTTGAACCCACTGATTATCAGCTTTTCACCCTCTCCAAGTCATAAAATGAGTAAAGTTTACCAAAGTCCTGCACAGCTTTCTGGGCTGTCTGCGAATTTGCACTGACTGCTCTGTATTTATGGAATTTGATGGTAACCACTGTTAACTTTCTTTATCTACATTTAAGAGGAAGCGGGTGGAATGTGAATTTCTTGAAACAATCACACACTAAATAAAAGTAGATTCTTATGAAAACCAGACAAGAAGAGAAAAAAGACATGCATTTGTTTTCACATGCCTCAGCCTTTTCATGTACCACCTCTGCCCGACTAGTTTCCGATGTTGAGTTTATTAAGCTAAGGGGTTTCTGTATTTTCTCATTTTGAGATTCTGAGTAAAGTAATGAAACATGCTGCACTTCTTCCTTATTGACTTTCATTTCCTCCTTCTTGGCTCCTGCCTTTGTTGTCCCTCACCGCACTCCAACTCCAGACCAATAAATCTTTACAATCCAACAGATTAGAAATTAATTTGGCTTTACAGATACAAAGAGGTAAAGCTTTTATACTTGTTCTTAAATATCAGGACATTAATATTTCCCTCACATATATCTTCTCTGTACCCTTCTTCTCCAGAATTAACTAGCAATAAGGGCCCTTTAAACTTTCTTACTATTTAAACTTCTGACTATAGAATATTGGATCTAGGCCAGGCGTGGTGGCTCACACCTGTAATTCTAGCTCTTTGGGAGGCCGAGGCGGGTGGATCACCTAAGGTCAGGAGTTCGAGACCAGCCTGACCAACATGGTAAAACCATGTCTCTACTAAAAATACAAAAATCAGCTGGGTGTGGTGGCAGGCACCTGTAATCCCAGCTACTGGGGGAGGCTGAGACAGGAGAATCACTTGAACTCAGGAGGCAGAGGTTGCAGTGAGCCAAGATCACACCACTGCACTTCAGCCTGGGTGACAGAGCAAGACTCCATCTCAAAAAAAGAATATTGGATCAAATGTGGGGTGTAGGACTCTCAAAATAACTCAAACATAATTTACCCATATATAGACTAAAAGCAAACAAATTCACATTAGGAAGTGTGAATTTTTTTGTTTGTTTGTTTGTATGCATGTGTGCTAAAATTATCTGATGGGACAACAAATGATGTTCTGGGAAAACCAATTCTGTCACCAATGTCCTGCAGTAAGTGTGCTAAAACCCTGAGGAAATTCTAAAAGCCTATGACGTTGGCAGAAGAACTATAAAAGTCTAATGTGAAGTCTGAGAAGACATTTGATAAACATTTTGGTAGTTAACTAGAATGTCTTTAAGTGAAAAGGTTTAGATGATCAACTATTTCTGACTTCATTCTTTCTTCCTTCTTATATTTAAATGGAGAAAATCTCTGGTTTTAAATAGTATTTTTGTTTCTTTGTGACCGGGTCCATAGAATAGCTAATTTATTAGATCAAAACAGGGTAAATGTCACTTATGGGGTCCAGCTTCTATGGGTTAACCTATTAAATGTCTCTAGGCTTGTCCAGGAAGCTGTTCAGGATAGACTACAAATGGCACTGAAATATTTTTCATGCTTCAGCTTTGAGGCACCAAAAGAGACTTTGATTTATTCCTAAGATTATACATTTTTTTTTTTCAGTGTCAGAAAGTCAGAGATGTAGGAAATGGGTAGATGTCAAGCAACTTAAGCAGTCAAAGCTCCACAGTTATTCCAGGATTGCCATTTGGATCCTCCTGGAGCTAACATTTTTATCTTGGCAAAAGCCATGGCTAAACATAGTAAGCCATTAGGAGAACCTTCGGGAACATAACAAGGAGTCCCAAAGAAGACTGAGTGCCAGCCTTTACAGGATGCTCATGGCAACCTGGATCATCTACTTTGTGTAGTATCTTGGAGCCCTGGGGGTTTCAGGATCCATATAAGGGCCCCTCTTGCCATACCATCAAGTCCGCCTGACACTGTGCTTCCTTGGAGGGGTCTATTTGGGGAGAAATGTCACATGTACGTCCATACTACCCACAGTCCTGTGGTCCACAACCCACCAATCTGCCAGGTGGTCTGCAGGCAGGAGCACTGGCTCTGCCTGCGACCAGCTGTGAGACCTAGGACCTACGAATCTTTTCCAGAGTAGCATGAGAAAACAGATGGAGGCAACCCTTGGACTGTGAAAGCCAGCGCACCTGCCATTGATTGTCATCATCATGCCTAAGAGAAAGCCCAGTGAAGGTGCTATGAGTGACAAAGTAAAGGCTAGTTTGATTTACAGAGATCAGCAGGATTATTTTCTAAACCTACCCCTCCAAAACCAGAGACCAGGCCTAAGAAGGACCCTACAAATCAGAGACAGAAGCTGCCTAAAGTGAGAAAGGGAAAAGCAGATGCATCAAGGAAAGGAACAGCCCTGCAGAAGAGAGATGTTCCATGGTCCAGACACAGAAAGTGGAAGGCTGGAGAAGTGGCTCTGAGCTTCCGTGGCTCTGAGCTTCCGTGGCTCTGAGCTTCCGTGGCTCTGAGCTTCCCATGGCTCTGAGCTTCCAGTGAATTGACAGTTTGAGAGTTCTTAAAAATCAACCTATATGAAAAACAGAGTTTTGGTTTACTTCTCTTTAAAGTTGTGCTGTTAGCACAAAGAATGCTTCATGGTTTTCTTTTGGGGAAAGGGGAAAGACCACTAATAGAATGACTATGTTGCAGGAGCTGGACTGCAAGTGAGGAAACAGGATTTTGTACTTAGTATTTGAGAGTTCCTCTTGGTGCCCAGGAGGAATTCCATAACATCTACACATGCCAGACCCATGCGGGAAAGCCCAGTAGTGAAAGAAAGTAAAACTTCGCATCCTTTCTTCCTTCCCTTGTGCCACTAGCATGGACTTTATTTATTTAAACCAAGAGGCGTGTTGGGCCCTGGCACCCCCAAATCAACTGTATCTTGGTTACCAATACATCGGGCAACACACCCTTTTCTGGTGATGACCTTGGGAAGCTGCTTCTGCAAAACTCTTAAACTACATCCTAAATGTGGAGTGTCCACCCCTCTGTAAACATGTTCTGTTCTTAACATCAAAGGAGGACTTCATTGGTTATCAGATTGACATAGTTTTAGGCAGGGTTTTACATGACTTCTTTTCTAGCAGCCTAGCTAGGAGGGTAGTTTCCAAGTCGTTACCACTTGTTAACATTTGTTGCCTGTGCCCAACTGGAAATACTGTAACTGCTTATGAAAAGATATTTTATAAAGCTTGGATTCAACCAACTGAAGGGAAAAAAAATCATTCCTTAAATGGAGATTACAAAAATGCTTTTCTTTTCTGCCTCACAAAAGTTTTATAGATTTGCTTTCACATTTGTCTTTACTAGGAATTGTTTGTTGTGAAAAGTATGAGGTAGGAGTCCAACTGGATACTTTTTCACCTCTGCTGAAGAATCAATTCTTTCTCCAGTGATTTGCAAGTTTCTGTAAGTGTTCAGTATCTCTGTGGCCTCTACTCTGATTTCACATCAATTTCTCTAGCCTCATACCAGGACCATACTGCCCTAATTACTATCCCTTTGAAACGTCTTGCTATCTCATAGGACAAATCCCACTCCTTCCTAACACTACCTTATTTTCCTTCCTCAGGTGTATCCTAGCTATTCTTAGCCATTGTTTTTCCTCCATACAACTTTTCGAATTAGGTTGCTAAATTCTACGTCAAACAAACAATTAAAAACCAGGAACCTGTGCTTGCTTTGGCAGCACATATATACTAAAATTGGGATGATACAGAGAAGCTGAGCATGGCCTCTGCACAAGGATGACACGCAAATTCGTGAAGCGTTCCATATTTTTAAATGTGGCTCATATACACCATGGGATACTATGCAGACATAAAAAAGAATGAGTTCATGTCCTTTGCAGGGACATGGATGAAGCCGGAAACCATCATTCTTAGCAAACTAACACAGGAACAGTAAACCAAACACCGCATGTTCTTACTTATAAGTGGGAGTTGAACAATGAGAACACATGGACACAGGGAGGGGAACATCACACACCTGGGGCTTGTCGGGGGGTGGGGGACAAGGGGAGGGAGAGCATTAGGACAAACACCTAATGCATGCAGGGCTTAAAACCTAGATGACGGGTTGATAGGCGCAGCAAACCACCATGGCACATGTATACCTATGTAACAGACCAGCATGTTCTGCACGTGTATCCCAGAATTTAAAGTAAAAACAAAACAAAACAAAACAAAAATGCCCAGGAAGCTGTTGGAATTGTAGCCAGATTTACATTAAATACAGATTAATCAGGGAGTCATGACTTTATAGTCTGTCGGTCTGCAAGCATGGCACATGTCTCCATTTATTTGGGCCTTTTAAAATGTCTTTTAATAAAGTTTTATAATTTTCTCTAAAAAAAGGGAAGGAAAAAGGAAGAGAAGAAATGCTATATGGAACCATTTCTGACTTGAGAGGCTGACCAATGACACGGATGCCATTCAGCCTGGCAATGCAAATTCTGGACTCGACAAATGGAAAATTAGTCAATTTTTCTGAATTTCGATGAAACTTGCTAGATTTCCCAAGCAATTTCCTACACAGCAGTGTTTTTGTTTTTGTTTTTGTTTTTAATCTTTTTTCTACCTGTCTTGGCTTTCCCACTAGATTTTAGGCTCTATCAGTTTCCTGCTCACATCTCTCAGAACCCATCACAAGATTATAGTCACATGGCAGTTGTTCAACAAATATCTATTTAATCCCAAAGGTAACCATGGTAATCAGCCTACTGATCTGTTCTTTTTAATTTTTAAAGATTGCTACATGAAGCCACATGTAAATGAAATTGAAGGACCAAAGCAAACACAGAGAATGAGACTTCCAGATGTCAGACCTTTGTAAAAACAGGAGGAAAGTAGGCAGTGGTGGCTCCATCAGGTCGGCAGAGATATGAAGTTGGACTGTGAACCTGCAAAAGCGGAGACACATGGATCAAATTCTAAATATATAAATCGCCTAAAAGATGGGCTGAAGAAACCTTTCATTATGGGGATCGCTCCACTTGAATGAAACGAGTGAATGAAAGTGTCGCCATACATCATTTTACTTGTCTACTCTTACAGTACAGATGTTGTTCCACTTCCTCATCTCACATCTGTTACTCTTCTCTGTTCAAAAGGATATTCAAGGTAAAAGTTCCCTGGGTCCTTGGGGATCCATGAGTTTTTAAATGCTATTACCAAATGGATTTCTGTGTGTGGGACTTCCACATGGGTCTTTTTAAAACTTCTTGTAGACATTGTATTTTATTTTTAAATACAGTTTGGATTCAATGCATAAAAGCCATTGGCAATCGGCAGTGGAGGGTAAATTATCAAACATCTACCTATCCTTATTTAACTTGTACTCTTTTTTGATATAGGGATTATGGGAAAGGAGAGAAAAGAAATTTTTTTTTATTGATGTGCAAAAAACAAAGGTGCTAAAATACCTATTGAATGACATTCATCTCTGGAGAAATATTATAAGGATTTCAGAGTAGTGAATGGAAAATATTTCTTTGTGAACTATCACTTATTTTTCAATAATCTGGATTTATTCACGTATGGAAGCTGTTGTTAGCTTCTTAACCCAAGATGATGGTGATCCGGTATCGTGTGTCTAAATATGCCACGGGACATCATGAAGAATTTTGGCAGAGCTGTAGAGATGCTAGGATGGTAATGGAGCTTATTCATTACCCCTGGAAGACTTTACTGGCCTGTGATTCAAGAGGTTTCACTTTTCACTGTCTTTTTATGTCCCAAGAATATGTGAACACTCTTGTAGTATTAATTATAGTATTATATTTTAGTATAATTATATTATACTAAATTAATATAAATAAATATAATTATATTATAGTATAATTAATCATAGTATTAATATTTCCTCTATGCCAGGGACTGTTCCAAGTGTCATATGAAGATAAACTCACTCGATCTTCAGGACAAACTTGTGAGATACACGGTGTTATCATCTTCATTTTACAGATGAAAACACTAGGCTTGAAGGGTTACATTATTTGCTTAAGGTTCCTCTGTTAGGAAGTGGTAGAACTGGGATTCAAACCCAGGCAGTCTGGTTCCAGAGCACTACTTGACGTCACATTGCCTGCAGTAAGAAACTGAAGGAGTTTCTCTGGGCGCTTCATTCTCCCAACTATAAACATGGGGTAAACTACCTTCCATTCCATGTCTTCACAGAATTTAATCCATTTAAAAATACACTCTTTACATTACTATGGCATTTACATATCTAGATGTGTATGTATCTATTTCCTAGGCTTCTGTCTTACATGTAAATATATTCTATCACATTCACCCCATTTGGGAATGGGGTGGGTGACATTTTTTTCCTGTCATGAAATGCCTAGCACAGTACTAAGCACTCAATAAATATTTATCATTATTTAAACATCAAATACCAATAAATGTCCATTGATTTAATCAAATATTTCTATAAATTCCACTCTGGTTAAGGGGTTTAAAGGAAATATGTACTATATATGCTATCTCTGAGTAACTGATACTGGTTGATTCAAGTTTATGGACCCAAATGTCTTCTCTCTACTGTTTGTATTTTCCACGTATCGATAGAACATATTGGCCTCTATAGTGGCTGAAACACCCCTGAGCATTCAATAGGTAAAAAAGGCTGAAGGAGGACATGGTGATACTTGTAAGACATACTCATTACTTAGGAATGAGTTTACATTTCTAGACTGTGGGAGAAAACCTTTCTGTGAGTGCTGTCTTTGAACATACTCATTAAATCATGATTTAGAGACATCCAGATGTAATTTTTTTAACTTTTTTTTAAAGTTCATATTGTTTGTGTTTGCAAAGTAAACTCATTACAATTACTTTCCAGTAGTTTATATTAGTGTTCTTTGAGGGTTATAGCAGTCTTACAATAAAATAAAAGCAAGATCAAAAAGCATGGTGAAGTCAAGGAATTTGAGTTGTTTTTTCTCATTTGTTTAGCTTTTAGGAGTGGGAAAGCTTTTTGTTGGTATGCAGACTTGTCTTTTAATTTGTAATGAGCTAATAAATTTGGCTAAATGAAAGAGCATATACATGTGAGGGAATAATCAAATAGTTACAGCTAAAACAGATACCATTTTATCAGGTTATTAGCTGTTAGAGAAAGAAGTTCCCAATGGAAATGCAAATGTTGACTAATTGGTGGTGTGGCTTTGGTTAAAGGTATTTTTAGTGAACTGAAAGGAGAAACCCTACCTACAATTTTCTTTGCTCCGAATTTTGTGTCTACTCAGAAAATATTTCAAGGGAGTATACTAGTTAGAATCAAAGTCATATTCTTAAAATCCACAAGTTTGCTGATGAGTTCGACCCCTTATGGGCTCTGGCTCAAGGCATACTTACCTGTTGCACAGGGACAGATAATGGTTGAATCACAGCTGTGGTCACCCCTGTCTTTGGAGATGATGATCCTATTGTCAAGGAAACAGAAGTTGTTTTCTTTTGAGCTCTGGAAAATAGGAAGGTGAGTGTTTAGTCAGATTTTTTGTTTTGTTTTGTTTTGCTTTTTTAGCAGAAATAATTCCTTGAAACATTTGAACAGAAAAGCTAGGTTTCTTTTTGCATACTCAATCCACTTCAACTGTAATTGCTTCCACAATGGGAATGCATAACCAACAGCTAGAATAGCTGCAGTCAGTATATGCATGTACCTTATAGAATGTACCTTATAGACATTTAGCAAAATCAATACATGAGTAAAAGAAAAGTAGCTTGATGTAACTGAGACACTGCTGAAGATGCTAACATATTAAACTTGAAAATCCTAAGAGAAAATACTTGGAAAAAAATCCAATCTTTATTAATAAGCAGAGATTTGAAATGTTTAGGGTTAGGGTCCTATATTTAACTCAAAGTTTTGGTTGTCCATTTTAAGTCTAGCAGCTGTTCTTTGTTCTGGTTTCTAATTTTGTTGCGGGTATCTTGGAATTTTTGTGTTCTCTTAGTGCATATAAGTTAGTGAGGTATTCACAGAAGATTAAGAAGAGTTGGTTTCTAGGCCTAGCTTTGCCAAGTAGCTGGCTGTGAAATCTGAAGCAAGCCATGTAACTTCACTAAACTTGAGCTCCTTATCAAAAATCAGGGGTGGTCAAATAATCTTATAAGGTCCTTTTAGCATCACTGATTATTTGATGCTGAATGGATATAATTTTTATGTACATACTAGCAGATAAAAGAAATTTATTAGAACAGACTCAATATTTATGGAGTTTTCCATAATACAAATTTCTGGTAGATTTTATTTTTGCCAAATAATTAAGATATTAACATTTTAATAATTGGTATGTCTTTGTAGGAATAACTAAGTTTTGTGAATTTCAGATACAAGATCTAAATAAAAATAGATTGTATCCAAAGGAAAACCTACTTCTGGCCTAATTAGATATTTTCCAACTTGCATAAATAAACTGGTCCTCACATTTTAGTAATGATTTAACTGATTTTCTCTTAACGTGACTTCTCTTTACATACATTTAGACTAAGTTAGATGGCTGTCTTTGAAACTAACATTGCATACGGTAAAATTCTGGCATATCAATGACGAAATGCAGACTTCAAAGTTCAAATTTACAAGTTAAAAATTGTGTTGGGGCTGGACATGGTGGCTTGTGCCTATAATCCCTCCCAACAGTTCGGGAGACTGAGGCAGGAGGATCGCTTGAGTCCAAGAGTTCCAGATGAGCCTGGACAACATAGTGAGACCCCGTCTCTACCAAAAAATAAAAAAAGATTAGTCAGGTATGGTGGTGTATGCCTATAATCCCAGTTACCTGGGAGGCTAAAGTGGGAGGACCACTTGAGCCTGGGAGGTCAAGGCTTCAGTGAGCCATGTCGCACCACTGTACTTCAACCTGGGTGACAGAGTGAGACCCTGTCTCAAAAAAAAAAAAAAAAAAAAATTGTGTCCCAACCTCAGTATTTGGTCTCTGATTAACATCAGTTGATTTTTTTCTTCAAAGCACAGCAAGCATGGTTTCATACCCCAACCATTCTGTTGCCATTCTTTGTTTCCAGATAATAGATGGAATTGTAGGCACTTACTGTGGCATAGCTCCAGCTTTTGATTTGAAAGCTAAACTTTCACTGTCGGAATCTGTTGAACTGGCACCTGGGAAAGTATTAAAGATAATGGTAAAGTTAAGATATCAGTGTTATCTATAATAATTGCAAAGAATTATATTTCCCTTAAATAAAACAACATACAAAGTCTTTTTGACCGAAACACACAATAAAATAGAGTGATTCAGGCTCAGACCATTTTTTATTTGTACTGTTTCTTCAGAAACTCATTTTAAAAAAGTACTACTATAAATAGCTTTCTTCAAAGCAATATACTTTTAATGGCAGATTTATTATTAGTTTCATTTTTATCACCATGGTCATCACAACCGTACTTTTAAATGGCTATAAACTATGAAATAAAGATGTGTGTGTGTCTGTGTGAAGAACACCCATGCTTTTAAACTGTAACCTTCTCCAGAGATTGCAGGGTAAGGACTGATAATGTCTTTATTACTCATTAATCAGAAGATGCTTTCTGGCTCCTGGGTAAAACTGAATATGACAGCGGTTCTGTTCTTGAATAAGAGGGCCTTTGATTTTGGATCATGCCTTCCCAAATTCATTTGCATTATTACTGTTCTTAAATAAAGGGTCAACTTACTAGATTTTTAGTCAAAAGGTAAACTGCAGTCAGATTTTGATGTTTACATATTTCATGTCAAGAGATTTTAGGCAACAGACTTAAAAAATTGCAATGGTTCGAAGTATATTCTTAATGTTTCCAAGATACATATAACTTGGGTCATTTATATTCTTTTATATAATAATACATGCTTATAGGAAAATAACCATAGAGCACAGAATCGTGCAGCCTAATAGTAAAGATCAGTGGGTACCTTCCTAAATGCCATTCCCAAATACCACATTAAGTCTGATGTGTATTATTCCTGATAAGTCTTTTTTTTTTTTTTTTTGAGACAGAATCTTGCTCTGTCACTCAGGCTGGAGTGCAGTGGCACAATCTTGGCTCACTGCAATCTCTGCCTCCTGGGTTCAAGCGATTCTCCTGCCTTCTGAGTGGCTGGGATTACAGGTATGTGCCACCATGCCCTGCTAATTTTCGTACTTTTTTTTTTAGTAGCGATGGGGTTTCACCATGTTGGCCAGCCTGGTCTCGAACTCCTGACCTCAAGTGATCCGCCCACCTTGGCCTCCCAAAGTGCTGCGATTACAGGTGTGAGCCACCGCACATGGCCCAGATAAGTTTAATACAGCATATCAACATATTTACATTTATGTACATATTTATACAAATGGATTCACATGACATGTTCACTTGGCATTTGGCCACTTTTGCCTATCAGTGGATTTAGAATACATACGTTCACTGTGTTCTCTTGTACAGCTGCCTGGTATTCCTTCCAGTGACTCTACTGTGATATGTTTGCCAGTCTTTTATTGACATTGAAAACAGCCATGTTAAGGTAACTCTGCTGGAATGTTTGCTGTCCCTGCCTACTTATTTCTGTGTCTACCATCCAGTGTAGGCTTTCTTCGCCTGGGGCCTGGACTACCATAAACCATTCTTGTCTTCCCATCTCCTTCTTCTCAAATTCATCGTTGCCCTCCCTGTGTCGGATAGATTTTCCTAGAGCACGCCGTCCCTGTTAAAAATGAGATGACTAGAGTCTCTACTCAGTAACATAAAAAACCCCAAATTTGTCATTTAATGACCCTCATGATTTCCAACTTCATTTTCTGCCTCTATTTGCCAGAACTTTTTGGACTTTCAAGTTATGTAACCCTAATTCAGAGAGCTGAGTCCACCTGCACACCTATGGTGTGCATCCATAAGGGGATATGCAGTGAAGACACACCACACACACACACACACACCACCACACACCACACCCCCCACATCACATGACCTGACACCATCCACTGACCATCTGACCATACTCACCCCACCACACACACACACCCAACCACACCACACCCCCACATCACATCCATACTCACCCCACTCCACACACATACACACACACCCCCACCACACACACACACCCTCAACATCCATACTCACCCCACCACACACACACACACACACCACCACCACCACACACCACACCCCCCCACACCACCACATCCATACTCACCCCGCCACACACACACACACCACCACACACCACACACACCCGACATCCACACTCACCCCACCACACACACACCCCCCACATACCACATCCATACTCACCCCCACCACACACCACACCCCCACATACCACATCCATACTCACCTCACCACACACACACACCCCACCACACCACACATCCATACTCACCCCACCACACACACACCCCACCACACACCACACACCCCCCCACACATCCATACTCACCCCACCACACACACATACACTCCACCACACACACACTCCACACATCACACCCATGATCACCCTACCACACACCACACACACACATACACCCCACACACACATCCATACTCACCCCACCACACACACTCCACACACCACACCCATACTCACCCCACCACACACCACACACCCCACACACATCCATACTCACCCCACCACATACACACCACACACATCCATACTCACCCCACCACACACATACACACCACACACATCCATACTCACCCCACCACACACATACACACCACACACATCCATACTCACCCCACCACACACATCTATACTCACCCCACCCCACACACACACACACCCCACACACATCCATACTCACCCCACCCCACCACACACACACACACACCCCACCACACACTACACATCCCCCATACACATCCATACCCCACCACACACACATACACCCCACCACACACACACCCCACACACTACACCCATACTCACCCATCCACACACACACCACACACACACACCCCCACACACATCCATACTCACCCTACCACCCACACACACCACACACACATCCATACTCACCCCACCACACACACACACACCCCACACACATCCATACTCATCTCACCACACACACACACCGCCCACCATACACACACACCCCACCACACACACTGCAAACACACCACATCCATACTAACCCCACACACCCACACCACACACATGCACCACATAACCACACTCACCACATACCATACCTATGCTACACACACCCACACCACACACACACCATACCCACACCACACACATCACACCCACACACCACACACACCCTGCCACACACATGCACATACACACACCACACGCACACACCTCACCACACATACACACCACACCACACACACACGCCACAACCACACATACACACCACACCACACACACATGCCACAACCACACTCACACTACAGACACCACACACACACCACACACGCACACCATACTCCCCTCACACCATACCCACACCCACCACATACACACTCACACTCTACTACCTACACCTTACTACTACTACACACACATACATTACATACACCCCTGCCCTTGTGAGGACACAGAAGAGAAATAAGTACATGATACGTTGGTGAGTGAAGCAGGAAAATCATCAAGCAGGGGAGGGCATGGGCCGTGATGGACTTCCCGGGGGGTTGCAATTTTAAGGATGGTGGCAAGGAAGGCTCCCCCAGGACCCAGAGAAGGTGGGGACTCTCTCTCCCTGCTTGTTTTCCATGCCTGTCCCTTAGTCATAGTTTTCACTCCCTAGGAAACTCCTATACGTCTTTTCCTGATACGCTATCTTCCGCGGTCCGCCCGGGCACTGTTCTGTGCTCTTTCTCTGAACTCCCAGCGTTCTTGTTTACAGCACTCATGTCACCTAGAATATCATACCTGCTAGAAAATGCTGAGTTCCCTGAGGATGGACGCTGGGTTAGGAAGGGAACTACCGATTTTTGAGTATGTCCTGTGTGCCTGGCGTCTGTGGGGCATTTTACCTCATTTAATCATCATCATAATGAACCTCACTAAGAAGTGAGTTATGTCCAATTTATAGGTAAGGAAACCAAGGAACCAAGAGGTGAAGTAATTGGCAGAAGGTCACACAACTAGAAAGCAGTGGTGACAGGCACTCCTGTGGTTGAGCCTCGTGGTCTGTGACCTTCCCCTCACACCACGTGACCTTCATGAGGTGCGCACATGTGGGTTCCTCAGAGGGCCTAGCTTCATGCCTTGCCCACACACACCTTCCAGGCTTCTGCTGGCATGAAGAAATAGAACTGGGAAGTGGTAAAGCTTGTCTGGGGACGAGGCGCAGATCGTGAAAGAGAGAAGAGCAGCAGGCTGGGGGCAGTAACAGGAGGCAAATCTGGAAACAGGCAGGACCTGGACGCTGGGGCTGACCTGTTTGAACCTAGTCGTGTAGGCACCGCGAGTGGAGACTGGGAAAAGTCAGTGTTCAGGATTAACTGGCGGAGTAGGGACACAAAGGGAGCAAACAACAAACCATCAAAAACAAGTTACGGGCAAGAAGAAAGTTTTCTCTGTGGTGAGGAGGTGCGGGGAGCTGAGAATCCCTGAGGAAAAGCCAGGGAAGGCGATCAGAAGGTCGGGGATAACCACAGAGACCATTTTATTGGAATTATAAAGCATTTAGGAGAAGGGGAGGGGTGGCAAAAATCATATGGAAGTTATCACAGACACTCTCAAGGTAGCCAAAAATTGTAGAGAGTAAACAGTTACTTTTCACCAGATTCAAAATGTTTCAACCATTAAAAAAAAAAAAAATTCCTTCTGATGACCTGTCTTTAGAAACCATTCTTGCTACTTTTTTCCAGCTGATTTTCAAAGGAAGAAGGGGCCAAAAAGGCTGGTGCCCCCTGAAATAAGCATACATTTGCTAACTTTTGCACACCTGTCCAACCCTTGTGAAATCTGAAAGTCACTTTTTGTCTCAGGTGTCAGAGCAGTTCTTGCAAACGGAGGCAGATCAGATCTCCCTCTCTGTGCCAGCCAGTTCCCTGCCTTCCCCTCAGGGCGATTCTCCCTCCTCTCCCACTCTGTTCCCACTTCAGTCATCTGCTTTGCACCTGCTGGTCAGGGGAAAACAAACAAACAAACAAACAAAAAATCTTCCTCCGTATTTATTAACCGTCACTTTCAGTTTTGGATGTAGGCTCCAATCTGAAAGAGTTACATGTTCTAGTCCTTGTAGTTACTATCATCTGTTCACCTAACATTGACCTGCCTAAACCTTAGCTTTTCCTATTCTGCCTCCCACACGGAGTGAAGGAATCACACGCCGACGATCATGACGATCATGCTCCGGGCTTTGGCCAGTGGAAGTGTCACAAAAATGAGTCTCCGTCTTGAATTTAAAAGGTGCTCCCTTTTCATTTTAAAAACTTAGCTGACCGGGTGCGGTGGCTCACGCCTGTAATCCCAGCACTTTGGGAGGCTGAGGCAGGCAGATCACAAGGTCAGGAGATTGAGACCATCCTGGCTAACATGGTGAAACCCCATCTCTACTAAAAATACAAAAAAAATTAGCCAGGTGTGGTGGCAGGCACCTGTAGTCCCAGCTACTCGGGAGGCTGAGACAGGAGAATGACGTGAACCCGGGAGGAGGAGGTTGCAGTGAGCGGAGATCCAGCCATTGCCCTCCAGCCTGGGCGACATAGGGAGACTCTGTCTCAAAAACAAACAAACAAACAAACAAACAAAAGCTACCCAATGTAATACTTTCTGGTGGGAAAAGACCCAGGAAATACATGGAAGCAAAAATGAGAGGAAAAAAATCATTTGGAATACCACCACCTAGAAACTATTGGAATACGTTCTTCCAAAGTTTATCTCTGTGGACACAGACAATGCTATGTATACTGTTCCATTATTGCTTTTTCTCCCACTTAGTTCTTGTAAAATGCCTTTACATGTCAGTAAATAGGACTTCATGATTGTCTAATGGTTGCTTCAAATTCATGTGTATGGATTTACCATAATTTTGTCATTCCAATGTTATTGGATATATCATTTCCATGTTTTTACACCTCCCCAGAGATACGTATAAAATTACAATATATCAAAATGTCCATTTCCTCATACTTATGAAAACGCTATGTTGTAATTATTTTTATTTTTTGTCTATCTGATATCTTCCTCGAAAAAATATATTTCTGAGTAGAAATAAACTAGATGTGAATCAACACATAGCTTCAACTTCAAGAAACAGGATGTCTTCACAGAGGTGGATATCAACCATTAAAAAATACATATTATATATGTAATTAATATATATAAGTAAAATATATAAAATATAAAAATAAAATAAACATAATATGTTTATATATTATATAGATATGTTTTAAATCTCGAACTGACTTTACTGAACTGAGTCATGGAGTTTATCCTTTTATGCATATTTTGCCTTTCAAGATTTGAGGAATAAATACATCCTTTCTCTCATTTCTATTATTTGCTTCTTTTCCTCTCTTTTAAATCAGTTGCTATAATTACCAACACAGCAAGAATCATTCACAGATCAGAATAACTGAAGCAATGTCAGTGACACATAACTTTATAAATGATGAACGACTACAAAGGAATTAAAATGCTTTTAAAGAACATTTAATGACATGGGAAGATGTCTGTGACAGAGTAGTTTAAATTAAAAAAAAAAACAACAGAGTTCAAAAGAGTAGATACAGCAAAATTTAAGTACTCACATGTACGAAAAAAATTGGAAAGATAAAAATATTAAGAGTGACTTTCATAAGGCAGTGGGATTAGATATGCTTTTTTATTTTTTTGAGACAGGGTCTCACTTCATCACCCAGGCTAGAGTGCAGTGGTGCCATCCCAGCTACTTCTCCCTTGACCTGCTGGGCTCAAGTGACCCTCCCACCTCAGCCTTCCAAGTAGCTGGGACTACAGGTGTGCACCATCATGCCTGGCAATTTTTTTTTTTTTTTAAATTTTGTAGAGATGGGGGTCTCACTACATTGCTCTGGCTGGTCTTGAACTCCTGGACTAAATGATTTTTCTGCCTCAGCCTCCCAAAGTGCTGGGATTATAGGCATGAGCCACCATGCCTGGCCTAGACATGACTTTTATATCTTCTTTTTATCCATACATTTTAGCTTTTTAAAAATAAAAATACGGTATTTATAAATAATAATGGCCTATGCTGTGTGCTAGGTACCACCCCAGTGGATTAACTCATTCAACCTTTACAACAATCTAATTTTCTCCAGATGAAGAAACCAAAGCATAGAGCCATCATAAAATATCATGAAAAGTTATTTTCAAATAGATAACATGAAGAATGGCCAAAGCTGTGCTTAAACTGGTTTAGCTTTTCTCCGAAAGTTTTCAAAACCCAGTGAATGGAATCTATGCCTAGAGAGGCACGGCAGTGGTCCTGGCACCAAAGGCTTTACCCTATGTGGTTACCAGGAACAATTCCACATTTCACATCACAGCACACTTCACAATGTCACTTCAAAGGGGTACACATTTTATCTGATCATTCGTAGCACTGAGAACCTGTGTCCAACAGGACCTGCCAATCTGCGTCACGCTGGTTCCCTTCCCCACCTTTTTAGTGCTGCCCTGCCCTCCTCTCCTCCTGACCCCAATCCTCTTTATCCACAAGGTCCAGCTTAATCCAGCTTCCTTCATCCCACATTTCAGGGCCACCATCCTGCCCTCTTTGGAGCTCATAAAGCTATTCATTTTACAGTCTGTATAATTCATTTTACAATCACAGGGGGAGGCAGTGGTGGAAAATTGAGATGTCTGTATTTATTTTACATGTTTACATGGATCTTTCCTATTTATATAGGAAATTCTTGAGAAGCTCCCTCTGCCAGCTAGTTCTTGAGGGCACCCTCTCACCATCTAGTACAGATTCCATTTCCTTTCCCCATCTTATTCTCCTCCCTCCTGCATGATCTATTTTTCCGTCTTCCACTATTTTCTTCAGCCTATAAACATATTCTAGTATCTCCCACCTGAAAACACACACACTGTAAAAACCATCTTTTTTGACCCCATGCTCCATTCCAGATACCAGCCCTTATCTCTGTTGGCGGTTAAGCAAAATTTCTCCAACAAATATCTGTTATTTGCTGCTTCTCTTTCCCTATTTCACAAACTTTTCTCAGCCAGTTCCATTTGATCTTTGACCCTGTTCAGATTCCTCAAGCTCCTCTTGCTAAAATCGCTGACAACATCCACTGTTGCTGACCCCAGTGGTTTCCTCCTGGCCCACATCGGATTGGAGCTCTCCAAAGCAGCAGACACAGCTCGCAGTCCCCTCTTCTGGAAACTCTCTTGCCTTCCCTTACACCATTTGCCTGGTTTCTCTCGCACCCTAGGAGCTTTTCCTTCTTATCTTGTTTGCTGGCAACTCCTCTTTCAACAGGCAGAAGTATCCCAGGCTCAGACTCAGATCCCTTCCTCGTCCCCATCCCCTCTTCCTCCCTAGCTGATCTGTCTGGAGGGGTGTCCAGTCCTACAGCTTTAGTTGCCATCTATATCCTGATGCTCCCCAAATACTGCATTCTCATCCTGTGCTCTAGACATCTATGGTTATATCTGCAACTACCGGCCTGATACATCCACGTGGCTAAGTAGAGATTTCAAACACAGCATGTTCAGACTGGACACACTGGCTCATGCCTGTAATTCCAGCACTCTGGGAGGCAGAGGTGGGCGGATCACTCGATGTCAGGAGTTTGAGACCAGCCTGGCCACTATGGCAAAACCCCATATTTACTAAAAATACAAAAATTAGCCAGGCATGGTGGCTCGTGACTGTAGTCCCAGCTACTCGGGAGGCTGAGGCAAGAGAATCACTTGAACCCACGAGGCGGAGATTGCAGTGAGCCGAGATCACGGCACTACGCTCCAGCCTGGGCAACAGAGTGAGACTCCATCTCCAAACACACACACACAGACACACACACACACACACACACACACACACACACAGAGCATGCTCAAAAGACAGCACTTAATTCCTTCTGTCCCCTAATCCTGTTCCTCTCCCGTCTTCCTCATTTCAGAGATTGGCACCATTGTCCTCACAAACGGTACAGCTGAAACCACAGAGTCATCCCTGATTCCTTTCCTCCCCTCGCCTCCACGTGGAACCACTGCAGGGCTTTTGGACTTGACTCTGAACCCAATTCGAATCTGACTTACTCCCCTCATCTCTGCCGTATCCTCCTGAGGCACCGGCAATAGGCTTCCACTGGTATCCCCAATTATAAACCAAAGTGTCAGTTAGAAAATATGAATCAGTTTAAACCCTCCATGATTTTCAATTTGATTTAGCCTCGGCCCTGTGTCCCGCGTACCCCGGCTGCGGCCCAAGCCCCTGAGCTACCTCCTCCATCTGATGTTCCAGTCACTCTGGACTTCCTCCTGCTCCTTGGGCACATCTGGCTGTCCTCACCAGGTCCTCTGTACTTGTTCCCTTGGTCTGGAGCACTCCTTCCCCAGCCTTCCCTATTGGCTCCTTCTCAGGCTCCTTTCTGAGACCACATGTCATCTCTTTGGAGTGGCCTTCCTGATCACCGCTTCCCATCAGCCACCTTTATTTCTCTCACAGCATGTGCTGCTGCTGGAATGCCTTATGAGTTTACTGGGTTACTCTGGCCGTCTTCTGGAGTGTTCGTGCAGTGAGGGCAGAGGCCTGCTTGTTCGCTGCTGTGTGTCTCAAGGGTGAACCACTGCCTCCCTTACAGTAGTCACTCGCTATATTCTTGAGAATGACCGAAAAGTGCTCAATTATATGCCCTGAAAAATGCCGTGCTCAGATCCAAAATCCTGTTACCAGATGAAGGCGAGGAACTGTAGCTGCCCTAGTGATAATGAGTTTATTTGGATTTTATGCTGTAGGGTAGAGGGCAGATTCAGGAGTCAGACTGCCTAGGTTTGAATCCTTGACTCCCAGATGTGTGTGTGTGCACACGTGTGTATATGTGTGATCTTGGTCATTACTTAGCCTCTTAAAACTTCAGTGTCTTCAACTATAAAATAGGGTGATTTTTAGTTTTCACACATGAGTGAGAACATGCAGTGTTTAACTTTCTGTTAAAAAAGTTAACCTTGGCCGGGTGTGGTGGCTCACGCCTGTAATCCCAGCACACTGGGAGGCTGAGGCGGGCGGATCATGAGGTCAGAAGATCGAGACCGTCCTGGCTACCATGGTGAAACCTCGTCTCTACTAAAAATACAAAAAATTAGCTGGGCGTGGTGGCGGGCACCTGTAGGCGGGCGCCTCAGCTACTTGGGAGGCTGAGGCAGGAGAATGGCGTGAATCTGGGAGGCAGAGCTTGCAGTGAACCGAGATCGCGCCACTGCACTCCAGCCTGAGTGACAGAGCGAGACTCTATCTCAAAAAAAAAAAAAAGTTAATCTCATAGAAGTAAAAAAGCAGAACAGGGGCTAATAGGGGCTAGAAAGGGGAAGGAGAAGAGGGGATAGGAAGAGACTGTTAAAGGATACAAAATTACAGCTGAAAGTGTAAGAGGAATACGTTCTAATGTTCCATACTACTACAGGATGACTATAGTAAACAAAAATACCTTATATGGTCTTAAATAGCTAGAAGGAGGATATTGAGTGTCTCAACACAAAGAAATGATAAATGTTGAGATGATGTATATGCTAATTACCCTGATCTGATCACTATACGTAATACATATCAAAGCAGAACTACATACCCCATGTACAATTATTATTTGTCAATTAAAAAAAAATTAAATGGAGTGATTTTTGTAAGGATGAAATGAGGTAATCACTGTAAAAATGAAGAACAGTACTTGGCTCCTAGGTGACACTAAATGAATGCTAGCCACTGTTCTTAAGCTGTAATCTCTTTTGTATCATTCTAAAACTTGATGCATGAGACAGTGGAATTTAGACAGCTTTTAATTAGTAGGTTGTTAAACTTTCAGAGAAGGCTTTGCTGAAATTTTAATTTCAAAAAGAAACCTTTCTACCCTCTGATAGATAGGCTGCCAACGACAGCTGATGTAGTAATAACATGCTTCAGGAAGCAATTCAATAGGAATATGGGTGAGTCGAATTTAGTGCTAGAATAAGTAAAATATAAAAATTTCTTACTTTCAGTCATAAGTTGAGGCTAAGAATTTATCTGAGGTTCTCTCCCACTTCACATAACTGTTCTTAGGGATAAAAACACTAAAATCTTTTGTTTTTAAAAAATTATTCATATTTCACAAGGCCAAGGAGCCAGTTTTCTAAAGCACTTTATGTTAGGCTTAGCAGACTGAATCTTCACAACTCTTCATTCTTGCCATGTCCAGCTTCCTTAACCTCCCTTCAATTTATCTAAAGTCACCTACGATCTATCTACAGTCAGAGGTACCCAACGGCGTTGGATGTCTCAGTAAGTTCAGCAGTGTCACATGGAAAGCTGTGCACTGGAAGAAATCCACTATCTCTGTTGAAGTCCTGAACATGATACATACGTGGCATATAGAACTTAGAGGGATACTTTTCTTATATTTAGTACCTCATGCAGATGATTTGAAAGGACTGGCAGAAGAGGACTGGCAGTTCAGAGACTTTTATACAGAAGAACGACATTTAAAGTTAAATATCAGTGTGGTGAGAGTTTGAGTCTATCCCAGTTGGACTCTGCAGCTGGTTTCAAGAGGCAGTGAAATATCTCATTTTATAGTACATATATATATATGATTTTATATATATCTTATATATCATGCATTTAACTTTTATAAGTTCTTAAAATGCTTTTGATTTCTCTTATACCACTTATTATAATATTACTTTATCATTTTACATTCCTTTTTTTGTTTGTTTGTTTTTGAGACTGAGTCTCACTCTATTGCCCAGGCTGGAGTGCAGTGGCATGATCTCGGCTCACTGCAGTATCTGTCTCCCAGGTTTAAGTGATTCTCGTACCTCAGCCTACTGGGTAGCTGGACTACAGGTGCCCGCCATCACGCCCGGCTAATTTTTGTATTTTTAGTAGAGATGGGATTTTACCATGTTGGCCAGGCTGGTCTTGATCTCTTACTTGGCCTCCCAAAGTGCTGGGATTATAGGCGTGAGCCACTGGGCCCGGCTTTTTTAAAAAATCTATCTGCTGTTAGATTGAGAAATCCTTGATATCAGGAATTGTCTCTTAACCACATGTATACCTGCACTGTGTAGCACTTAGTAGGGCCTTAATAAATTTTGGTTAAATTGACAGGCTTTTACTTAAATCTAATGTGATTTCATTTAATATTTGTAGTATGGAAGCAGCAGAACCCAAAACTTACCATATTTCTAGCAATCTTGCAAGCAAATAAAGAATTTCATTTAAAAGTGCTCTACCTGTTAGAGGACACATCTGATCATCATTAGCAGACAGGGTTTTTATGGAAGTTTAAGTTCCCTTCACTGTATTCTAACATGCCTTAAGAAGTTTGCTACCCCTGAATAATACTGCCAACTCATTAGTGAAATTTTAAACATCTTTTTATCATTCACTTTTAATTCATGCAGCACTTTGAAATACCTATCTGTATGATAGAGTGGTTAATATGGATACTGGAGCAAGACTGTCTTGGTTCAAATTCTTGTGTGACTTTGAACAAGTTTCTTCTACCTCTCTGGGCCTCAGTTATAAAAAGGGAACACTAATAATATCTCGTAGGCTACGGCAAAGTGTAAATGATTGTGTGTGTGTGTGTGCGTGCACGCGTGCATTTTGTAAGTGTCATGTAAGTATCAGTTGTTACTACATATAGAATGTTTGTTTTTATTAACAGGACAAGGTCCCTTGAGGCACTCCAAGATGTTTGCTGACATAGATAATGTGGAGGATCCTTTCACTCAAGTAAAGGTACATACTTTAAGTCATCAGTAATAGTTACTTTTTAGTTTTAAATTTTTCTCCTTTTTAAGAGATGAGGTCTTGCTCTGTCTTCCAGGCTGGAGGGCAGTGGTGTCATCATAGCTCAATGTAATCTCAACTTCATGGACTCAAGCAATCCTCCCTCCTTACCTCCTCAGCCTCCTGAGTAGCTGGGAGTACAGGTACATGCCACCAGGCCAGGCTAACTTTAAAAAAAGTGTGTGTGTGTGTGTGTTTTGGTTTTTGTTTTTTTTGGAAATAGGGTCTCAGTATGTTGCCCAGTCTGGTCTCAAACTCCTGGCCTCAAGCAATCCTCCTGCCTCGGGCTCCCAAAGTGCTGGGATTACAGGCATGAGCCACCTCACCCGGCCCTACTTTTAAAGCTAATTGCTGTGGGTCAGTTCTTGAAGGAACTATAAATGGTGGCTCACATCTTGCCTTCTTCACCTCTACATAATGAAGATATTGGTGCTATTAAATAGTTAAAAAAAAGTGTACAGACCTCAAGGATTTTAATATTCTTTCTATATTTTAACTATTATTTTGAAAGCAACCAGTTAACAGAGCACTCATCAATTTATGGATTTAGGAACAGTATAAACACTACAGTGCTTAAAACACTTCCAACTATTCTAAATGATTGGTATTGATCAAAACACAATAAAAATGTAAAATATAATACTTTGATATCAAGTTTTTCAACTCCCTGGAGATTGAATCCTGTCAAAGATGAATAGAACAACAGAAATAGCTCATTCTCTGCTTACCCCTCTTTAATACAACATTGATTCTTGAATATTCTCACCTAGTGATTGGAAGTTTATAGTGCATTTAGCAGGAATAATGGGGTCTTAACAAAAGAGGCAAAATTCTAGAATTTAGTAAAAATGAGAACATTTAAAAGTATTCAATCACTTAAAATTCTCATGAATGATTTCCTGAGTCATTTATCGCTTAACTTTGCTTGATATGATATTTCAATTATGTTTCTACGCTTCATTTATTAGAGGAAGACAAAAATAATTTGGATGCCTTACATTTTAAATAATTCAAGTTAATGGAGTGGAAACATTCTACATTAAAAGGAACAAATGTTGACATCAGAGATAGTTGATGGGTGCCTAAATGTCGGAACAGTTCAATTTATAAAGGTTTTCAGGGAAATGAAGTTTGAATTAGAACACCACTGTGCTGTTTGCATTGGAAAGGCACATTTGCACGCCCAAGATACTGGAGTGATTAGACCACTGACACACCTTTATCCCCCATTACCAGGCACTCCTCCTTACCTTCAATGAACACCTCAGCAGATGTTGTGTCTGAGCCGCTGGGATTCGTAGCCAGACAGGTGTAGCGACCTGTGTCGTCCTCAAAGGCCTCTGCTATGATCAGGGTATGGAGGTCCCCACCCTCACAGTGGATTTGAATATCAGGAGTGTTGTGCAGTTCTTTCCCTTCACAGAACCATCTGCAGGCCAAATGGAGGTCAAAGGACAGGAGGGAAAGAAAGGAAATGGTGATGTTTAAAACAATAAAGCAGAAGTGAAGGCTAGTTGCTATGCAAAACTATGTTTGTTTGATTTAAAAAAAATCAGTGTCAGTGTTACTAATGGAAACTCTACAATTTAGACTGTGAAATTAATGACTAGACAATTCCCATAGGTTTTCTTTGTAAAGCATCTTGTACATTTTATCAACCCAAGTGACGCTGTCAAACTCAGAAAGACCGTTTCAGTTATAAAATAAAAGGAACAGAAATTCAGTGTCTTATAAAATGCTTTATAACAAATACCTCCTCCATTTATTACAGTTTTATCTATTAGTCTTATCTAAAGGAAAATAGAAAAGTAATATAAACATTATGCTCAAAATATTTAATATATGAAAGGAAACTTATCATCATGTTAAAAAATCACAGGCAGCAATATTTTTGTTGACCTTAAGACTTCTGATCAGCTGAGCAGTAACAGATTTAATGCCTTCCACATTTCTGATATTTACAAAACTTTCTAGCAGACTGCCTTGGCCTCCAAGATGTGGAGAGATATAGCAGTTGTGCTGTAATTCATTCTTGCTGATCAGCACTTTTCCTATCCCAAACAATCAGGCCCTTCGTGTGGGAAATTTCAGGCTGCCAGACTGTTTGAACACAGGTTCTCTCACTCTCTCTCCCCTCTTCCCCCAGCACCTCAAATTCTCAGTAACATTTGGTTGCCTTTACATTTTACCAAGAAACAAACATACAAACAAAACAAAACAAAGCCCAAAGCTGCCCTAAAAAAAACCCAAATGGGATTTATTTTTAAAGAGATGTGTAGAAATCTGCCACTTACAACTAAAAGGATTGAATTCTCTGGGAAAATATTGTCCATTTAGCTCTTAATGGGCACTTAGAGATTTTCTCTAAGTCTAGTTTCCTATAAAATTACTTGGATTTCACATCCTTTTGTGAAATAGGACATGGAAGACTTTTTTTTTTCTGTGTTTAGAGTAGGATAATATAGGTTTTTGTCTAACTTAATTTGAAAATAAAGTTAATAAAGCAAATGAGTTTGCTAATATTCTGAGTATCAACCCCAGAAATCATACTCAACATTAAATATGTGATTCTCACCAAAGAAGAGATAAGACCTGGGGAATTAAAGAACATAAAATGATCAGCCAACTGTGCATTCTATGCAATGCAAACCATATTATTTTGGGGGCAATAGAGGCAGGCAGTATTTCTTGATTCTGGGGCACTGTATGGTTTTCTTTGTTGTCATAAAGTCTTGAAGAACTTTCCAGCCCAGAGTCATCCTCCAGTCTCTTTTTTTTTCTGTTATCTTTCCAAAGCCCTAGTCCAGATCCTCACCCTTCAGTATTAACTGTGGCTTTAGTGTTTTAATTGGTCTCTCCATCACCAGCAGACTATAAATTCTTTCTATATTCTGTCATCAGATTAATGCTCTTGAAGTTTTTCCCTACATAAATCATTCCCTAAACTTCAGATCTGTCATTGTGGGCTTTCATATAACTTGGCCCTATCGTTTTCTTATACTAATCCCCTGTTTCTGTCGAATATTTGCATGGACTTACTGCTCCTTACATAGCCCTCAAATATTACCTGCCTATTTTTCTGTGCCCACATTTTCTTCTCCTTGGAATCACCTCCTTACCTTCTTCATTAATCCCATCTAGGAACTACTCTTCCTTAAGACGAAGCTAAAGTCTTCTTCAACAGATTAAAATAAACTGAATATACACTAACGGAGCTTCTTCTATGTGTGAGGAACTGCATTACCTACTACAGGTAACAAAAAATAATGTCTGCTAAACTCTAAACTAGTTGAGTTTGTCTGTCTGTACTGTGAATTCGAGTGTTTCTACCTTCCATGAAAAAGATATAAACCACCTATTGGGGGAAAATGAAGCATAAAAAAATGCAACAGAGGTTCAATAGGGAGAAGGATTCGTTTCTTTTGGTTAGATGTACTCCATAGGGAAACCTTTGCCAACTACGTGAGTGACTAGTATCTTATCCTCTAACTCAGCAAACTTACAGCCTGCAAGCCTACTGCCTGTTTTTATATGGTCCTTGAGCTAAGAATGATTTTTATACTTTTAAAGGTTTGAAAAAAATCAAAAAAAGAAGAATATTTTGTGACATAAAGTTCACATTTCAGAGTCCTTAAATAAGGTGGTTTTTTTTTTTTTTTTTGGTGGTGGGGGGAACATAACCATGCTCATTCATTTACATATTGTCTATGTCTGCTTTTGCATTACAGTGACAGAGTCAAGTAGTAGTTGCAACATACTATATGACCCTCAAAGCCCCAATTATTTAGTATCTGGATCTTTATAGAAAAAGGTTCCCCACTCCTGCTTTTTGCTCCTTCAAGTGTGGTCCTGCAGCCAGCAGCATCAGCATCACCTGGGAACTTGTTAGAAATGCAGTATCTTGACCCTCACCCCAAATCTACTGAATCAGTTCAGGTCCCCTAGGTGATCATGTGCACTTTAAGAAGTGTTGGTCTGATAAGTTCTGGACCAGAATGACCCGCCTCACAGAGTCTTGGCTCTCCAGCTAGGTCACTTGTTTAACATAGCAACCATTTTTTAAAAATGTATATTGTATCTCTGGTCCCTTGCATGCCAAAGCTGCAGAGATACTGAAAATTAAAAGGCATGCTTAATACATTCATATGCCAAACATTGTGCTAGAACCTAGAGAGTAAGTTAATATAAGACCAGGGGCTGGGCGCGGTGGCTCACACCTGTAATCCCAGCACTTTGGGAGGCCAAGGCGGGCGGATCACAAGGTCAAAAGATCGAGACCATCCTGGCTAACACGGTGAAACCCGCCTCTACTAAAAATACAAAAAACTAGCCAGGCATAGTGGCGGGCGCCTGTAGTCCCAGCTACTCAGGAGGCTGAGGCAGAAGAATGGCGTGAACCCGGGAGGTGGAGCTGGCAGTGAGCTGAGATCGTGCCACTGCACTCTAACCTGGGTGACAGAGTGAGACTCTGTCTCAAAAAAAAAAAAAAAAAAAAAAAAAAGGACCAGGCCTCTACCATGGAAAAACTTACATTCCAATAGGATGGAAAGGCCCATCAAAAGCTAATTTCAGTCTAACATGGAAAGTTAAGTACCATGGTTGTGATAAAGACAAGGTGCCAAATCCATCAATACATTTAAAGGTCCAATGTGGGCCTGTGATCTCAGAAACATGATTGTATCCTAGTATATTTCAAGTAAGCTAAGCCATTAATTTACTTGCACCCTTCATCAAAGAATTTTCTACATTATTTCGTGAAATACTTTTTAACACAATCATTAAAAATACACTCTTCCATTTAACAAAAAAACCTTGACATTTTATCTCCTCATACAGATGAGGAACCTGAACTGGAAGGCTAAATGACTTTCCTAAAGCCACAGTTGAGCCTGTTTGCTCTGCCACTGCTAGTTCCATTGAGCAAATGATTCCAATCATAGATCAAACACATTCATCTAAATATTGGCCAGAAACTATGCTGCCCATTTTGTTTTTAGGGAGAGCCTGCCATCCAAATATTTGCAGTTTTTTTTTTCTCCTCCCCTTGGGTCACACCCTAACTTACCACATTTTAACAACATAAAACTGGTGACTTGACAGGCACTTACGTCAACAACTGACTTTCCCTGGCTGTCAGTTGCTTTCCCTGAAAGCAATATGCATGGCTCATGCTAATTATTTTACTTATACCTTACTGGGCAAATTTATTCTTTTCTCTGCATTATTTCTTCTATGTGTTACCATCTGAGATGCTGTTTCAATTTTATTCACTGAGCTGGAGAACAAAAAGCATGCATATTTAAAAAGCAAAAACAGGTCAGCCTAGTGGTTTACAAGCACCAATCATTTTGCCATATGCAGTTGTTGAAGAGTTTTATTACATAATGAACCATTTCACTTGACTAAATAGATGAGTTTGACTGAGGCAGAAAGCGCATTCATTGTCTTAACTTTTCTGCCAGTATTAAGGTATATTTCAAGCACTTTATTGCACTTGCTGATTATTTTCTTTAGTCTTAAACTTATCATTATCACTCAGTTTATAATCAGTCTTTATTTTTTTAAAAAAGTACAAATTCCATGGAAGAAACAGGATAGAAAAGCATTCTGCAACATATTCCTGGGTTGTTAGCAGGTACCCAGTGAGAAAAAGTTTCATGGTCAAATAAGTTTAGTAAATGGCTGGATTGGGACAATGTTAAACAAAGTTCTTTTCTGTAGGACTTCCCAGGGCCTTAAATAAGGAAATCTGAATTGTGAACATCAAGGAGTGAGATGTAATATGTATGCAGCATTTTACAAATCTATTGGAGCACAGATTTCTTCACTATTTGCTATTTCATCGGATGCATGTTCTAAAGTAATGTGGGGCTGATAATAAATACTTTAAAGCACCAACTATGTGCAATACTCTATAGATCAATTTTAAAACTTAAAAATTGCATTTTTTTAAAACAATCAAGAAGTAGTTGGTTTCTAGTTGGGGGAATTGTCATAAATGCACTTGATATCAAATAATGGCACGAGGAAACAATACAGATGATATCAGAAAGGGACAAATGATCAACTGTCAAACGAATAAGGTTAATTATTTTTGAGTACAGAGAGAAACATACAAAAAGAACATAATTTTGCATGCATTCAATTTTGCATCTGGGACATGGCTGACCCTGCAGGGACTGCCCCTCCCAGGGTTAGCCAGTTCCTAGACGTGTTAAAGACCCTCCTGGGAGCGTGCCCTCCATATGCAAACTAACCAATCCAGAGCCTACATACTCAGCACCCCCTCTATTGGGCTCTCATACTCAGGGCCACAACTTCCCTCCCCACATCAACCCGGGGTCAGATACCAGACAACCAGAAACAGGCCCTACGCTTGAGAACCCACTGAAATTACTCAAAACAGGCAGTTCTAACCCTGCTTACCTTGCCTCACCTATCCCTTTCCTGTGGATTCCTGGGCAAAGGCTCCTGTCCAAATTTCCCTCGTGCTCCTTAGCCTTCTGACTGACCCTGGCGCATCCCCTGCAGTCCCCTGTGGTGCGGCATGCCCCCTCCTCTTGGGAACTATGAATAACAAACTATTTAGTACCTTTCCAATGACAGTCATCTAATCTGTTTACCTCACCATATCTGAATAGCAGTCAAACCTACATTTTCAAACAGGGCACACTGCCACTGAGCTTATCAAAGAAGATAAAAGATGAAAAAAGGACTGAACAAATAGTTTAATATTGGCTACAGTTTCTGCTTTAAAATATATATGGAGAGAGGCTTATAGACTTTCACCAACTCAAACTGCAATGCATTTAAAAAGCATGCACTTAAACTCAAAATAATCTAGTTAGTGCATATATCAGAAAAGGAAATCTGCCTCATCCACTCTTTATGTAGCTGATTAAAGACAAATCACCTTCTTGTCTAAGAGAATCTTAGAGTTTTGAAGTTTTGGCACCACACATTGGACGAGATGGGTGTGCTACAGTCATGTTTGTTTAGTTCAGTTTCTCAAAGGTCATAATTCCAGCTTCCTGGCAAAGAACTCAAAACATTTACTATTCTCTAAAGAGCTAAATGGGAGATCTGTTGGTTAAATTTTGACCTCCTGAAATTTTTCTCACATTAAATTCTTGTTGCTGATGTCATTTAGGGAAAGAGATACTAGGGTGACAAGCTAAACTGTGAAACATACAAAATAGGAGGAAGTATAGGTTTGGTAAATGCATGGCACAGGCAAGGACACTATCCCCCTTCTTCCTGTGGCACACGTCACTCACTCATCAGAACGTTCTTTGCTAGTGAAATGGAATGTCTGAGAATCCTCAGCATAGCTGTTTTAAGGCTACAAAGCAACTGAAGTGGAAGGCTGAAATGAAACACATTTGCCATCCTCAATCTGATCTCTTTCTAGGGGATACATTCTCGTTTTCCTCCAGATCCTGAAAGCCCTGTTTAATTGCTATGGGCCAAGAGCGTAGAGGGGTTTGACTGAGAGAGGAGTGTGGGTGGAATGTGGCTAAGAGAAAATCCACTCAAGTAAAATTTGACTTGACAATCCCCTCGGACATTTATTCATTCCATTTTGAATACCTGGAAGCCTTGTATCTAGTGAATAGTATCTGGGTAGCATATCAAAAAATTAAAATCTTATTATCTACATTCCCATTCTGAACTTCTGAAAAATTTCAACTTCAATCACATTTTTTATTTTCTGCCATAAAATCATTAAAAACATGTAATTATGATCTCATAATTAGGATGAAAAGATAATACAATATTTGGGAACAATGATAATTCTTGAGGACTTATAGAAATTCAAATTAAGCGAAAGAGAATATTTATTGAATGCATATTATATGCAAATATGACCTTATTTTATTTTCACAAGTACCTTGTGAAGTAGTTGTCATTATATTTTTAGATATAGGCAACTCTCATTTATCTATAGCAATTAAAAAGAAGAACACAAACAATAAAAACCAGGGAGTCTCCAAAATTTCATTTTCCTTAATGCTTTTGGCTTTCATCTTTCATCAAAACATGTATCTATGGATAGATACATGTTTTAACAAAGCTTACTGATTCCTCCTCTTTAATTCCTAGTGCAGCTGTTAAATAGCTATGTAATTGCCACACAAACAAGGAGCTGAGGGAAGCTGGAGAGCCAAACCTTGCAAAATTAGCGGGCATGGTACATGCCCCTTCAAAAGAATTTAGTTGCTAAAGCCCAAGGTAATTTATAGATTCAATGCCATCCCCATCAAGCTACCAATGAGTTTCTTCACAGAATTGGAAAAAACTGCTTTAAAGTTCATATGGAACCAAAAAAGAGCCCGCATCTCCAAGACAATCCTAAGTCAAAAGACAAAGCTGGAGGCATCACGCTACCTGACTTCAAACTATACTACAAGGCTACAGTAACCAAAACAGCATGGTACTGGTACCAAAACAGAGATATAGACCAATGGAACAGAACAGAGCCCTCAGAAATAATACCACACATCTACAGCCATCTGATCTTTGACAAACCTGAGAAAAACAAGAAATGGGGAAAGGATTCCCTATTTAATAAATGGTGCTGGGAAAATTGGCTAGCCATAAGTAGAAAGCTGAAACTGGATCCTTTCCTTACTCCTTATACGAAAATTAATTCAAGATGGATTAGAGACTTAAATGTTAGACCTAATACCATAAAAATCCTAGAGGAAAACCTAGGTAGTACCATTCAGGACATAGGCATGGGCAAAGACTTCATGTCTAAAACACCAAAAGCAACGGCAGCAAAAGCCAAAATTGACAAATGGGATCTCATTAAACTAAAGAGCTTCTGCACAGCAAAAGAAACTACCATCAGAGTGAACAGGCAACCTACAGAATGGGAGAAAATTTTTGCAATCTACTCATCTGACAAAGGGCTAATATCCAGAACCTACAAAGAACTCAAACAAATTTACAAGAAAAAAACAAACAACCCCATCAAAAAGTGGGCAAAGGATATGAATAGACATTTCTCAAAAGAAGACATTCATACAGCCAACAAACACATGAAAAAATGCTCATCATCACTGGCCATCAGAGAAATGCAAATCAAAACCACAATGAGATACCATCTCACACCAGTTAGAATGGCGATCATTAAAAAGTCAGGAAACAACAGGTGCTGGAGAGGATGTGGAGAAATAGGAACACTTTTACACTGTTGGTGGGATTGTAAACTAGTTCAACCATTATGGAAAACAGTATGGCGATTCCTCAAGGATCTAGAACTAGATGTACCATATGACCCAGCCATCCCATTACTGGGGATATACCCAAAGGATTACAAATTATGCTGCTATAAAGACACATGCACACGTATGTTTATTGCAGCACTATTCACAATAGCAAAGACTTGGAATCAACCCAAATGTCCATCAGTGACAGATTGGATTAAGAAAATGTGGCACATATACACCATGGAATACTATGCAGCCATAAAAACGGATGAGTTTGTGTCCTTTGTAGGGACATGGATGCAGCTGGAAACCATCATTCTTAGCAAACTATCACAAGAACAGAAAACCAAACACCGCATGTTCTCACTCATAGGTGGGAACTGATCAATGAGATCACTTGGACTCAGGAAGGGGAAAATCACACACCGGGGCCTATCATGGGGGGGGGGGGGGGGGGGATTGCATGGGGAGTTATACCTGATGAAATAAAAGGTGGATGGGGGCCAGCACCACAACAAGGCAAAAATATACATATGTAACAAAACTTCATTTTAAGCAAAATGACCCAAAAAATTAAAATAAAAAAAAAAAAAAAAAAATTTAAAAAAAAAAAAAAAAAAAGAATAAACCAGTTGGGACTGGCTGTCAGATTTCAAGACCATAAACATGAAAATAACCTTGTACTAATTGGAAATAAAATGTAAAAGGATTAGAATATGTAGTCATGCTCATTCATTCATTCATCAATCATTCATTCATCAAGGGCCTTTTTGTTTTTCACTTAGACTACAATGCAGGAACGGGTTGGAAGCATAGATATCAGCTAAGCCAGGTTTCTTAGTTCATGAGACTAGTAGCAGGGGCTAACAGAGAAGAAAATCCAATTGTAGACATAAGGAAATACAATGAATATATTTTAATTAATAAGCTTAAGTTTTTCCATCACATAGAAACCTGTACTGTGTGGGGCGCGGTGGCTCATGCCTGTAATCCCAGCACTTTGGGAGACCGAGGCGGGCAGATCACAAGGTCTGGAGTTCAAGCAAGACCAGCCTGGCCAGGATGGTGAAACCTCATCTCTACTAAAAATACAAAACTTAGCTGGGCATGGTGGTGCATGCCTGTAGTCCCAGCTACTCAGGAGGCTGAGGCAAGAGAATGGTGTGAACCCTGGAGGCGGAGCTTGCAGTGAGTCGAGATCGCACCACTGCACTCCAGCCTGGGAAAGAAAGAAAGAGAGAGAGAGAGAAAGAGAGAAAGAAAGAAAGAGAGAGAAAGAGAGAGAAAGAAAGAAGAAAGAAAGAGAGAGAGAGAAAGAGAAAGGAAGGAAGGAAGGAAGGAACTTGTATTGCTTCAAAAATCTTTCAAAGTTGGTTAAGCTTCTTTGGATATAATACTCAGTTCGAAATCAATTTGTTGGAGAGGAGATAATATTCACAATTCTTGAATTTTCCTTGTTCATAAAGGATTATAGAACATAGGAGGAAAAAGGATTGTAACATTTATAGTTCTGTAAGATGGCATACTTCTTTATACTATTCTGTGCTGGGATTTTGAAATAGTTTTTTATAAATATGTATACATGTACGTGTGTGTGTGTGTGTGTGTGTGTATTGTTGTTGTTGCATAATGATTCCTCCCTCCCCATAAGGATTTTCCAAACATTCCAGCTTAAAAATGAGATAGTGCCAAAAATTCACATTATGGCAGTAGCAGGATGTGGCTGGATTGAAATTCAAGGAAGTGTTTTACATGAAAATGTTCAATATGTAATTGTTCACTTTCTACATTTCAAGGTGAGGTTAAATGTAACTGCTGACTTGGTCTGAGTCCAGTTGTTAGAGTAGAGTGGCTGCATCTGTCCACAGTCCTAGGGCCTTTTTGGTTAGGGATCAAAGAGTCAGGAGGATAATTAAAATCAAGGGGCTGCAGCTGCTTCAGACCAAATGGCCGTCCTTGAAAACCACCAGTCACTTCCATTCTTGGGTGGTGTAAGAACATTTAAAAATTCACCTCCCTGATGTGGCCTAGCAATATCTTTCCCTTGTGACCCCTGCAACTGGCGGTGGGGCTCAGAACTGTATACTGGAGCTGCTCAGAACACTCCGATTCTCCAAGATAGGGTCATGAGTGTTGATTTTTATGATAATAAATTCATGACTAATGAAAGGAACCAACAAATCACTGCAAAGTCTAAGATACACTTTCTAGTACAGAATACGAATAGCTTATGTTAAAAAATCACATATGGCATCGTTTGGCTTACAAGTTGACTAGCAGTATCTATTTTAATACTAACACTTAGCAGGAAATGTAGATTTTATGAGTGACAGTTTCTTTTGGCTATCTTTATTTTATTGAACCACAACTATGTATCATGAAAATTTTCTGTGCACTGTATTTTAAACATGTGGCTTTTAAAATGAAACAAATCTGACTTATAACACTTATAAAGTTTCATCAATGAATCTTGGCTAATGTTCTCCAACTTTGCTAAGCAAAATGGTAAATGTTAAAAGCCAGTTAATGGAAACAATCAGGTGCTTATTAAATAAAAGCCTTTAAAAACTGTTGAGTTTTTATTTTCTCCTTTAAATCAATTCCTTTATGTTCAAGGGGAAACAAGGTTATGTTGAAAGATGTCTCTCCACTTCTTCCTCACAACTCCACTGATTTGTGCTTCCTGACAAAATTTATCTTCAAAGGGATGTCACAGATGATTTCAGGATGGCAAATTTAGCCCCCAGCTGCCTCCTCTTCCCAAAGCACATGCAACCACATGGCTTCATGAAGTCCATACTTGAAGAAAACTGAAGCAACCAGTTTCTGTAATGGTATAATAATGAAAATAAAGGGTAGGAAAAACCCCCAGAGAGATAAGTGCTTCAGCAATGGTTATATTTTCCAGGTGTTCCTTTTCCAAACTGGAGAACCACCAAAACAAAATTTGAAAGTGATGCCCGGGATAAGTTCTGTTGCTGCCTAAGCTCAAAGTCGGGCCATCTGTAAGTATTGCATTTCATACATCAACAATGAAACACTAATTAATTTTTATGGAGTATTTTTTTGTCTTGTCACCAAAGATTTCTTAATTTTTTACATGTGTTCACATTAACCACACGACAAACTATGTTTATTCTGTCATGTGGATTTACAGGCAGACCGAAGTGAAATTAATCGTTGTCTAAATTTACTATGGCTATAATTTCATGACTGCTTAGTTCGAAGGCCAATAGCTAAATTTGTGTGGACAACAGATGTACTTTAACCTTATGGCCCAAAAGAGACCAATAAATAGATTGGCTTTTTGAAATTCAAAGCCCAGGAAATAATAAAATAGAATTTGAACCAAAACCAGATTCATGTCTAGCAATTCTTTCCTCAAATAACCACTTTATCTCCTAAGGAAAAAGGATAAAATAGAAGGATGGACCAGCCCAGATAAAACTAAACTATGAAAATGATTTTATCTTGCCTTTTTTTTTTTTCTTTTTTTTGGACCATGAGAGGTAGCTTAGTGTCTGACACTAGGAATATACAGATATTTATTTACCATCTTTTAAAAACAAATACAGGCTGTGCACGGTGGTTCACGCCTATAATCCCAGCACTTTAGGAGGCCAAGGTGGAAGGATCACTTCAGTCCAAGAGTTAGAGACCAGTCTGGGCAAGACGACAAGACCCTGTCTCTACAAAAAAATTTTGCAAACTAACTGGGCATGGTGGCATGTGCCTGGAGTCCCAGGTACTTGGGAGGTTGAGGTGGGAGGATCACTTGAACCCAGGAATTCGAGGCAGCAGTGAGCTATGATTGTGTCACTGCACTCCAGCCTGAACGACAACGCAAGATCTCACCTCAAAAAAACAAAACAAAACAAAACCAAATAAAAACCCACCACCACCAACAAAAAACCAAAACCTATAAAAATAGATTAGTGAAATCTACTAAATATCTGTGCTGCCAGAAGCTATTAAAATCTTAGATTGCTTCTAATATTTTGCTCATTGGTGATGCAGTGGAAAGGACCTAGGACTTGGAGTCAGCAGTTCTCATGAAGCAGCCTCATTGTCTGGGGTAAATACTTGGGGTTCGTCATTGTTTTGCACCAAAAAGATTAAGGACATGGACACACACAAAGAGTGAGTTTAGAAGCAAAGACTTAATAAGCAAAAGAAAGATAAAGGAGAACAGCTCTCTCTCTTTTGAGAGACAGGGTCTCCCAAACGGGAGTGCACTGGATTTTACAGGCAGGTTTGAGATGGCAGTGTCTGATTTACATAGGGCCCATAGATTGGTTGGACCAGGTGTGATGTTTCGGGAAGGGTGGCTACCCCACCCTAATCTTATTATGCAAATGGACTTCCCACTTGGCTAGGAGAGTAATCTGCTCCTTACTGTACATGTCGCTGGCAAAGAAAAGGGGAGATGGAGCTGCCATTTTGAACATGCCTAGTACCAGGTGCCTGTTCCTATTGGCACAACTGTTGGCATTCACCCATGCAAGCTTCCCGCTTGCTTGTCTGTGTCTGCAGCTCGATTTTACAGGCTGATCTTTAGTATAATTCTGGGGCTGCTTTTCATTAAAAGGAAAACCTTACCGAGGACTCCTATACCCTCACTATCTGCCTAAATAATTTATTCTTAACTCCTATATCACTGAGTTCCAGTTTTGCTTGGTCCATAGATCAGCTAGGTTGACTGTGGTCCACTCATTCTCTCATTTGGGGCTATAGTTTCCTTATTTGTGAAATGCAAGGAATGAGCTAAGACTAGAGTTTCCTCAAATGTGTACCAAGAAACTAGTTCTGTAGCAAGTTGACAGATAACATTGAAAAGGTTTCTGTGGCCACATAGGTTTACCAAGCACTGGGTTAAACAAAGTTAAACATCTGTCAGAAAGTTAAACAGAACTTTTTAGAGCTCTGTGCCAATATACACTGAATTCCCGAGAGAGAAATATGGCAGGCATCATTCTCAATCTTACTGGACCATGGAACACGTGTTCTGTGAATCATGTTGAAGGATCAGTGTTCTGGGAACACATTTTGAAAACACTGGGTTGGATTATCACTAAAACCTCATCTGGCTCTATGGCGGTGACATTTAATACCTAGTATACATTTTACAACTAGCTTTTCCAGAGCTTATGGCAGACATCAGTAAGAGGGCAAGCCCTATATCCCACTGATCCCCAACTTGGTTTCAGAGTCTTTCTCCAGTGATGCTAGGGGCAGCCACTACCAGCCAACTAGTGCTGGTCCTGAGTTGAAACATATTTGCTATGCCTGTTTGAACAGTCTATGTTTACGTATAATTTTCTTACACAGGAATTAATGTGAAATGTTGATTTCTAATCTCTCACATATCCTTGACAATTCATTCTAAGATTTTTCTATTTTTTAAATAAGCTGCCATTTGGCCACGGCACATGAAAATACTGGGTTTTCCTCCACCATCTGGATATGCAGGGTAAACATATATTGTCCAAGCTAGAACATTTCTGAGAATGAAGTAAATAGGTAATCACTGATAATTATAGGAATAAATAATAACTGTTTCAGGTAAACTAGGATGGGGAGTTGTCTTACTTATAGCTCATTGCAAGAGCAACTTAAAAATGTCATTTTGGCACTAATGAATATTACAGCTTTTTGCAAATGTGACTCATTCCCATGAGTAGATAGAAGTACATTTCACAATATGTGAAGGAAAAGAAGGTTCCCAACCCATCTGTCACTCATTCACAAATTCTCAAGTTACACTTGTTAGGTAAAAAAATAGATTCATCCTCACCAATTCTCTATGCAAGTACAAAAATAAGTCAGCATGACCTGACAAGTCACACTTCAAAGTCACCTATATTGTGAAAATTTGTATTGAATGCTTTCAAAGCTTCAAAGTGTTGGAGGGTGGGGGGGGGGGGGTGAAGAATGGATTATAGAGAGCTTGAGAATGAGAAATTGCATACATAAATCAGCTAGTCGTGCACATTCAGCTATTCCGTTGCTGCAATTACGGCAGGTAATTATTAGCTATTGTTGTAACTTGGATTACATTCCAAACGGGATAAAAAGGGAGATGCTTTATCAGACAATGCTGTCAGTCTTCTGTGCATTTGGAACCTGTCCACTGAAATACAATGATCACCTCAGAATTATGAAACTCAAAAGGACTAAAGCCAAACTAGGGAAAGGGGCCGCAGCTCCTCTTGGTGTCTTCGATTCTATGGAGTTGCAGAAACCCACATAAAACAGTTCATGTACGGACTCCTAGAAAGCCCAGCAGTCATTTGTTTGCATTTAACAATTACATCCAATACAGCTTTTTCCTTAGCAATGGAGGAGCTTTTCCCAAAGTCAAAGGACAGGAGGTGTCCCTCAAAATTTCCCCGAGTTCATTGGCGAAACCCCCAGTTTCTTGCCTTAATCTATGTAATCATGACTAGGAATATGGGAGGAGAAAACTGAATGGAAGAAGCGATCGAGAATGAGAGGAAAATGCCCTACTTTTGAAAAAGCTAAAACTTTCGAATTCAAAAGCCTTCACTTCTTTATTTTTCATCTGTTCTGCAAGTGAGGCTTCCATTGGTTGAGGCTCCATCCAGGGAGCCAAGTTCAATTGCTCAGGGCAAGGAGGACCGTCAGATTTGGTGGTGATTCTGTCAGAGGCTGAGGAAGAGCCTCCCTTTGCAGAGTTCTGGCTCCAGTCTAATCTGATGGTATTCAAATGTGGCTAGTGTGGTCTCTGCGGAACCACAAAACAGGCACCTCAAACAGGGCATGAGTGCACACGAAGTTAAACTGTAAACCGCCCCATCAGTCAATAATTGTATGTACAGAAATGGGTTCACTTTCTTTCTCAGGTTAAGGTTTTCCCAGCTAACTCCTTTCAAAGCCACCCTCCTTACTAAAGGCTTTTCCCTTGTTCTTATTCTGTGTTCCTTCTAGAAGTTCACATTTAGAGGGCAGCTTTCCAAGGACAGCTATGATAAATGAAGTATCCACTGGGGAGAGAACTCTTTTAATTTGAAAATGAAACATTAGAGGTAGAAGGAATTATATTCTTAGCAGGTGGCACTTACGGGCCTTGCACCAACTATTCTGGCTAAAATTGTGAATGTCTTCATTTTTTAAAAAAGTGGAAATACACTATTACATACACACACACACACACACACACACGTAGCCACATACATATACGCCTGGGTTTAACATCTGACACACTCCTTGAATCAAGTTCCTGAAAGATTTGCACATTCGGCAAATGCTGCCTCCTTTTCTTGTTCTAGTCACACAGGTAATTCTCTAAATAACACCTGTCTTCCTCCCAACCACTTTGATCAAATACATACTTTTGACTGTGTAGACAAGCGAGCTGTTGTCCAAGAAGGCTGTCTCCACTGCTTCCCCTGAGAGCCTGGGTGTGCGGAGCTGCAGCAGAGCAGGGAGGGGCCTCAGGTGTGTGAGCAAGAACAGGAAGTCAGGACTAATTACACCTTGTTTTATTTGGCCATTTGAATAACGAATAAATGCCATGTTTCATTTCAGTTGGTTTTTCAGAGCAAATTGCCTAAGGCTGACATTTCATTCTATTAATAAGACTAGATTTTTTTAAAAAAGTGGGAAAACTAATGTTATGACTTGATACAGATTTAGATCTTTTTCTTTGAAAAATACAGATTTCGTCATGTCATGATGAAAATGTTCTTTCTGACTACAATTAGAGCCCTCACTACCTGGCTACAGTCCATCATTTTGTACTTATATCCTGTATGCCCCAAAGCAACTGTGATCTCACAATGCGCAACTTTTAAAAATTGGCTTCAGAGGCACTTAAGAAACTTGGCAAAAGACAAAAAAATACACATAACACCCCCTCCCTCCTCCCCACCAAAGAAACAACTCTAAAGCTATTACATGGTGTGGTGAGGAAGAGGTGGAATTAGAAAAAAAGGCTTTAGCATATGATATTTACTAGTTGCAGGAAATTACAATAGTTCCTTTGTTTGCATAAGCAAATAAAAATGTGTATTTTTGTATTTAAAAATATCACTTATGAGCCGTGTGTAGTCCCAGCTACTTAGAAGGCTGAGGTTGAAGGATTGCTTGAGCCCAGGAGTTTGAAGCCAGCCTGGGCAACACAGTGAGACTCTGTCTCTTTAAAACAAAATAAATAAATAACTGATCTCACGCCTGTAACCTCAGCACTTTGGGAGGCCAAGGTGGGCGGATCACGAGATCAGGAGATCAAGACCATCCTGGCTAACACGGTGAAATCCCATCTCTATTAAAAATACAAAAAATTAGCCAGGCACCGTGGCAGGCGCCTGTAGTCCCAGCTACTCAGGAGGCTGAGGCAGGAGAATGGCGTGAGGAGGCAGAGGTTGCAGTGAGCTGCACTCCAGCCTGGGCGACAGACAAGGCTCTGTCTCAAAAATGAAAAAAAAAAACAAACAAATAATGATAATGGCTATATGTGTTTGCTGTGAAGGAAAAGAACAGCATACTCAAAGGTTGTCTTGTGGCTGAATGTTCTAATTATCAGAGCCCAATACGTGTATAGCAGAAGAGCTAGATAATGTGATCTCTGCCTCAGCCATATCTCTCCTTGGGGTTCCCAAGAACCGTTTGTGATAAGGAGGACAGGTTGACAGCTTTCAAGTCTGTGTACATTGTGAGAAAGTGTTTCCTCACTACTTTACCATTCTTGCAATTTATAGATGTTGGGAAAATTAAAAATTAATCTGTACAAGAAAAAGGTGGAGAGGTCCATTCTATATGTAAATGCTATTTACACACCTGCCTTTTTGCAATGCCTTTGGGCAAGAATGATCGTAGTCTCCCTATAGTCTTTAGTGTTCCATTGATCCACTGCTTTTCCAGGTGGTTTGAAATTGGACTTAAAAATAGTTGTCTGGGTAGTAGGTTAGGTCTATGTTGAAGGAACTAAAAAAAATTCCCTGAGGTTTCTTACAGCTAAAATTATTCCATATGTTCGAAATGAAATAGATCAAAATAACTTAGTGAGTTCCCTGTCACTAGATGCTCTGAAGAGGAAGAAATAATTGACAGAGTTGTTGTAAAGAAAATTCAAGAACTAGATGGATGATTCCTCGAGGGACTACGATGACTGGTGCTATCATTTTTCTTTTCTTTTAGCAAGCATGACAACTGATGGCTGGAAGTGGAACAAATCATCTAATGCCTGGTGTGCTGAATACTAAAGAATGGCGCAGTCCTCTTAATTATGATGCATTTATTAGATTAGCCTAATTTAATTAAGATAATGCTGGAGATTTCCAGGGGCTTTCTAATTAGGATGGTTTATTGGGGACACATCAGCTGTGACATGGAGCTTAGATTCAGCACACACACAAAAATACTAGGATGTTTCCCTGTTTGCATCACAAAATATATTTTAAATAATGCTTTCATTCGTTGTATAAAAACCTGAATCAATATCTGACATTTCCTCTCCTAGGAAAGTTTTCTAAACTTAATCATATTTATTTGTAACTTCCTTTGTACTAAAGTTTCCAGTGTTTCTTCCCAAGGTTCATGGTTTAGCCTTATTTCATTGAGGTAGAACCTCTAACTTTAAAATGTTTGCGTTAACCTGCACACTGTGCACATGTACCCTAGAACTTAAAGTATAATAAAAAAATAAATAAAATAAAAAAATAAAAATGTGTTAGGAAATCACATGCTAAATTCAGATCCAATGTGGTGTAATTTAATTTTTCAAAGGCCCATTTGAGAGCTTCAAAGAGATGTTTAAAAAGTTGTTATTTAAGCAAAGAATCAGTTTCATGAAATTTATTTTCACATGTACATATTTTGGTGGTTTCCTGAATATCCCACCCTTTCTCCCATTTTTATATCCTTTCTGATTTTTCAACATTCTTCTTGGGGAAGGATATCATGGTCATCACCTATAGAGTAAAGAAAATCTTGATTTCTGCTTGGGATTGGCGCACACATAAGACTATCCGTTGGGACAGAAAAGTGCTTTTCGCTGCTCAAGAAACTCTCTGCCATGGTCAAGGGGTCTGTGAGGCTTTACAAGCGACATCTGCCCCTCAACATTGTAACCCTCAGACCCTAGCCCCCTGAGAGGGTGTGGAGTGTTGAATCTGCCTCTGCCCCATCAGGTATGCTCAGTGTTGAGAAGCCAAAACAAAAACAAAACAAACAAACAAATACAAAAAAACTAAAGGAAAATCAGACCCTTAGTTGGTTGTACAGAATCACTATTTTTAGCTATTCACTTTTGTTCAAAAACAATTCTTTTCAATAAGAGATAAAATTTACATTTTTGTTCAAGTAAACATAGCATATGGATATTCATGGTTATAACCTCTCATTTTTGTTCTTTGCTCTCATATCACTGAGGAGGAGTAGCAATTCTTCCTTCCTCCCCTACCTCTTCTTCTTATAAAGCATCATTACGTCATCATGATTTCTAAGTAGCTAGGAACTAAAATACTTAATAGCTCTAAAATGCTGCTGGAATTAGAGGTTTTCTGGCCAGTGACTAAAGAGCTAACCCTGGGAAAAAAAAAAAAAAAAGACAGAGTTCCATCTTCAGAGATTCTGTTTTAATTGGTCTGAGGTCAGGCTGGGCTTTTTTGTTTGTTTAATTGATACATGGTGACTGTTCATACTTCTAGGGTGTAAGTGGTATTTTGATGCATGTGTGCCACAGGTAGTGATCCAGTTAGAGTGACCGGGATGTCCCTCACCTCAAACATTTATCATTTCTTTGTGTTGGGAACATTCAAGATCTTAAGGAAAAAAAAGAGTTAACCTTGGATGTTACAAAGAAAATGTTAAATCTGTTGCCAAGCCATTTACTGCAGTGTTAAAAGCTAAAAGAACCAGTTTGCCCAACACTCTTGAGCCTAATAATGCAATTGTAACTAGTATACTGAGGTGGAATAGCCTTCTAACACTGCTTTAGAAGTGATTTATTGATCCCTGCGCAATAATTCTTTAGCGATTCATATAACCAGAATTTATAGATTTATTCCTAACCTCAGGAAAAATTGACTTCATTCTTGAACCTTTTGCCTTCTTGCATCAATCTTGGAATTATAATTAGCTAAGTTTAATTATGATCCTGAAAAGGCACTGTCCAAACCCCTTGTGAGCAAAATCTGATTTTCTAAAGTTTCGATTATGTCACTTAGTCTTTAGAAAACCATCTGTAAGAGCGAGACTCCGTCTCAAAAAAAAAAAAAAAAAACCATCTGTAAATACATTTATGTTTTTAGCAAATAATATCATCAGACTGTACATATTTTACATAAAGGAGGAAAGAAAGGGATAGTCAGAAAGCACTATTATGCTTGGTAATACTGTTATACAATATGAAATGCACAGGGCATGCAGGGTTCATGGTGGAGATGGTGGCAAGGGGTGGGTACAGTTTTCCAGTTGGGAGCTATGTGAACATCTAAAAGGAAAATGAAGAAATTTAAAATACTAGCCAAAACTCATAATATTGAAGATTGCTACAACTAATGCGAGAATATAATTTGGTGTAAGCTGTTAAAAGGAGAATTTGACAAAATTTAGGATACATATGCAATTGACCCAGCAGTTTCATTTCTAAGAAGTGGTGCTTAATTTACTCACAAAAGGACACAAAGACACAGGAAAGACAAGAATGTTCATTTCAGCACTTTTCACAAAGGAAAACACTAAACTTGCCCTAAATGTCCATCAAAAAGGAAACGGCAATGATGGTATCCTGCATAATGAAATACTATGCAGCCTTTAAAAAGAATGTTAGATGCAGCTGTCAACAATATATTGTAGACTTCCATTCTATACCATTGTGGTTTTATTGGACAATATAGTTTTGGAGGGTTGTAACTTATCTTGAGAGGAGGGGCAAAGGCTGAGGGAAGAAGTTAGAGACGAACTTTAACTTTTCATTTTGGAGTATTCTGCATTTATTTTCACTGCAAGCAAATATAAATCTTCCTCTTTTCTTTTTCCTTTCTTCTTTTCTTTTCTTTCAGATGGAGTCTCACTCTTGTCATCCAGGCTGGAGTGCAATGGTGTGATCTCAGCTCACTGCAACCTCCGCCTCCCGGGTTCAAGCAATTCTCCCGCCTCAGCCTCCTGAGTAGCTGGGCTTACAGGCACCCACCACCATGCCCGGTTAATTTTTGCACTTTTAGTAGAGATGGGGTTTCACCATGTTGGCCAAGCTAGTCTTGAACTCCTGACCTCAGGTACCCTCCTCAGCCTCCCAAAGTTCTGGGATTTTACAGGCGTGAGCCACCATGCCTGGCCACTTTATATATTTTAAACTTATTAAAATGTACAAAAGAGAAACCTAAAGAAAAACAAAATGATATTTAGAATACCCCATTTATGCTGCATTTTAAAAAGATGCAAAGAAAGATGTACTTTTTAGGACAATTATGTTGTATGAAAAGATACTTGCGTTATTATTTCCTCATTCCTTAACTATGGAGGTCTTTTAAACCCATATTTCATTTGGTACCTTCCTCATAAGGATGTTATGGGGATTAAACAAGGTAATGCGTATCTAAGCTCTGCTGTGGGGCTTGATGCATGTTACCCAATAAAGTTAGCTGGCTGTTATAATTTCTTACCAAGGCTAAGGAAAAAGACCATTGTGGAAGCACAGAAAGCAAATTAAGAAAATAAGTCTCTGACTTGGGATGCATGCAACTAGTGTCTTCCACGTTTCCTATTTGAGAGCACTTCCATGACACCTGGGTTATATATTAATGTGTTCATAATATTGGCCTTTGTTTATGAAACGTCCCACCATTATGCGGGCCATTGGGGGCTTTCTAAAAACATGGTCTTAATAAGAGTCAAATTGAATCTGATTAAAGAAAACAAATGTTAGCAATTGTTTTATAAACTTAAGTATATCGTCTGAAAACTAGGTCTACTGATGCAAAGAGATGCTAAAAAACCTCACACCAGCCAGCGATGATCTCACCTTGCTGCAGATAGGAGGTGAAAAATATCACACTGTATTATAAATGAGCGCATGTAGAATGTGACACGTCAGGGTGGTATTCTGTTGTGTTTCCTTAACAACCAAGCAATAGCTTATAGGAAAGTTCTTGGTTCTGCTGAGTCAAAGTCCCAAGAACAGGATGCTTTTTATCCATGAAGTGACTCTTGAAGAAGTAAAAGACGTCTAAGCTCCATTCCTTAAGCAGTCTTTGGGTTGGAACTTGAAAACATTGCTGGGAGAAGAGGGAAGCTAATTATGAAACAAAACGGAAACTTGAATAGATAGGAGAGGATGATAAGGTGTCTCCTCACAGGCAGCTTTTACTCCAGTGGTGATGGGAGCAGGGCGAGAGAGATAATAAGCACTTAAACTATACCACATGAATAAAATAATTTCAGACGGGGGAATGTTATGAAGAAAACAAAATACAGTAAGAGTGATTGGCGCATATTAGGTAGGGGTAGTTGTAGAATACAGCGAGGTAATTTATGATGCAACAACAGTGCCTTCCACCAAGTTTGTGTAAGAATAAAGATATCAGCACATAAGAAGAACATTCATGAAGAGACCTTAAAAGCAGATGCTTGGTACAAAAGTTCTCATGCCAAGAGATTCTCTAGTAATGAGCAATGCACCACCTATCTCAAAAGAGGCTCCCCAAACCCTTGGATTTATTAGGACTAACTGGCCGGTCTCTTACTCTCCAGGCAAAGTACTTACCCTTGCTTCACTGACAGCATTCTCTCTTATTAATTTATACCCATATGGGCCAAAAAAGCTTTCACTTATGACATAACGTAGAATTTGAGTCTATCTCTACAGTAACATGACCCATTTTTTTTTCCCTTCGTTATGCCATAGATTTCTATTTTTTCCCTCTCAAGTTGTAAAATAACTATTTCTAATGACGGATTAAAAACCTGAAGCTGCTATTCCATTATGAACCTCTCTCTAGTAGCTACTGCAAACTGCTCAGCTTCTTTGTCTGAAACCCCAGGAGGGCTCTGGTGAGCAAGAAAAGCAGAAGAAAATTGTTTCTGGGATTGCTGGGTAAGAACTGCCTCTGGTGCTCTCTGGAGCATACTAGCTCTTTATAAGAAGCAGACAAATCAGAAGTCAGGAGGGAGTTCACATCAAATCACCTTCAGAAGCTCTCAACAGCCCCAGAACTACCTTAGTGGACAGAAAGAAGGATGCGGAAAAAGGAGAAATGACGCAGCCTTGTTTTACATTTGCAAATTGGATAAATAAGGAAAATATTTAATTCTTTTAAAATATCTTAAATAAATGGGAACTTTTCAACTTGAGGGGCGCACTGTAATAGAGTGATTACATGAAGGGAGCTCTGAAAAACTGCCAAGACTTTCTTTGCAACTACTTTACTACTTTTAAATATGCATGCTCCTTCTTTTTTTTTTTTTTTTTTTTTTTTGAGACAGAGTCGCACTCTGTCACCCAGGCTGGAATGCAGCAGCGCAGTCTCTGCTCACTGCAACCTCTGCCTCCAGGGTTCAAGCTATTCTCCTGTCTCAGCCTCTGGAGTAGCTGGGATTACAGATGTGCACTACCATGCCCAGCTAATTTTTGTATTTTTAGTAGAGATGGGGTTTCACCATGTTGGCCAGGCTGGTCTCGAACTCCTGACCTCAGGTGATTGCCTGCCTTGGCCTCCCAAAGTGCTGGGATTACAGGCATGAGCTACCATGCTCGGCCGCATGCCACCTCTTTTTTAAGAGATTGTTTTACACATAGGCTTATTATTGGGATCTACTGTTACGATTTGTCTTCCTAGCAGACTTAGAAACATGTTTTTCTTTAAATATTTTAATAATTAATCCTGATCTCTAGGAAAAAACACATTCCATTGTAGTAAGTGAGCTAGAGAATCTTCTGTATTTTGCAGTGTTGTCTTTATAGTCAGCCTAACCTTTCTGAAGAACTTACTAGATCCTAACTAGACCCTTCAAAAATCTTAAATGCCAGTGAAAATATTGTACTGTCTAATCTTTACATTTGTAAGGACTTCTTCTAGGTTTCAAAGGCTGCTGAAATGTTTGGTCTCTTTCGTAGTTGATGGTTAACGTAGTATCTTTGAAACTGATTGAAGAAGGAAAGAGAACTATTTTTAATTTTGAGGGGTGGAATTTTTAATTATGTTTTCTCTTTTCCAAACTATTTTTTGCTATGCACATTGCGAGGTAGGCCATGTTTTTATAATATTTATGCATAAGTATTGGTTGTATGTGTTATAGATACCTTAAATTTGTTGGTAGTTTTGAGGATTGAGATATCATATTTATACCATTATTTGGAAAGGCCATCAGTATTTTAAAACTATATTTGTTACCAGAAAAGTATAAATAAAGGTACATGTCATGAAGTGCTATATTCTTGAGTGATGAGACTTAGACACTATCCTTATCTTCTAAGACTTTATAGTGTAAGACATCATGGCTAAGATATTCTTTATTTTGTAGCAAAGAGAAATAGGATGTTTCTGCAATCATTGCTTGGAGCCATAGAAATTAATCTTATGCCACTGATATCAGGGGGAAACCAGAGGCCCCAAGCTGTGTGGTGGCTGTGGGCCAGATCTTGATTCATTCTTGGATGCCTCCTGTACACCATTTCACAAGTGATATCTGGAGACCACTTTAAGTATATTTCATTTTAGCGTTAAGATTGGTTCTGGAGAGAGGAATGTCACAGGGGTGGGTGGTAAAGTTGTAAGTAGTGACTGATGGACTGCTATCTCCAGAATTACAGAGCTGTGTGCTCTCCACATACTTGTTAAGGCTTGGCAACGAAGCCCCGGCTTGGCCCAGTCTGGGACTGGAGTCCTGCTGTGGAAGCAGATTGCTGGTGGCCCCTAAGTCATCTGCACTAGTACCAGAGGGAATTTGCCATCAATATTCTACCTGGTAGGTTCTCACTTAGAATACCACCTCCCAGCTCTCCTCAAAGGAGGGGTATTTGGGCAGGAGATATGAGAGGGAGTAGGCATAGCATCTGGCAGGGGACCCGGCCCTTCTTTTTCGTGGGAAAGCTGAGCTTCCCGCAGCCCAGAAGAGACTGTGATGGCCTGGGATCTGCTGAGGTGACGCTGCATGCTGCCGTCCCTTGAACAGCAGCCAGGAGACCACTTTGTCACCTGGTGATGAAGTTGGCTTCTTGCCCCAGTTTCTTCTTAGAATAGCAAATAACATACAAGGCTCAGCATCCCTGTGAGGTCGTCTCCTGGTTTTTAATAATTCCTTGTATTTATTTAGTGCCTTTTTCCTCTCCCAAGAGCTAACTCTAAGAGTTTTCCATATGTTACTTCAATAATCCTCATTACAGCCCCGTGCCTGAGCTGGTTAGAGAACCGTGCTAATGGGGCCAAGGTCAGCACTCAGACTCCACGAGCCCCCTGTGAGCAGCCCGGTTTGCACTAGAAAATCTGTTTCATGGTCTCACTCTGCACAGCTCCTTTAATAAGCTTACAAGAGGTCACAGAGATAAATAAATAAATAAAAATAATGGCAGCTAACATCGAATTGAGTGTTCACTCTGGGCCAGGTATTTTCTAAGTGAATGTAGTTTATAATGAATTCAGCCCTCTCAGAAACCCCATGAGAGAAGCACTACTGTTAGACCCATTTTAAAGCAAGAAGAAACTGAGGCCCAGGGAGATTCAGTAACTGTCCGAAAGTCACACAGGAAATGGTGGAACAGGGATTTCAACTTCATCAGTCTACTTAAAGGGATTCAAAGAGTTTAACCACTACATATTATTGCAGCCCGATACGTGACACTGTGGATGGCACGAGGCTGTTCACAAACACCCCGTCTTATCTGTATTGTAAGCACTACTTACTAATATGGATGGTGAGGTGGGGAGTTGAGAAGAGGGACAGAAGTGACATGTAAAGGGCACTACTACTGATGCATACCAGGTACTGTGCTGCACACATCATAGGTGTTATCTCATCTAATCTTTACAACAACATTTAGAGCTGGGTACTATTGCCTCCATTTTACAGATTGGGATACTGAGGGTCAGAAAGGTTACATAATTTGAATACTGACATTTAGTGGAAGATCCAGAATTAGAAAAAGTATCTTTTGCCTTTTTTTTTTTTTTTTTTTTTGAGACTGAGTCTCACACTGTCACCCAGGCTGGAGTGCACTAGCACAATCTCAGCTCACTGCAACCTCCACCTCCTGGGTTCATGCAATTCTCATGTCTCAGTTTCCCAAGTAGCTGGGATGACAGGCACCTACCACCATGCCCGGCTAATTTTTGTGTTTTTAGTAGAGACAGGGTTTCACCATATCAGCCAGGCTGGTCTCAAACTTCTGACCTCCAGTGATCTGCCTGCCTTGGCTTCCCAAAGTGCTGGGATTATAGGTGTGAGCCACTGCACCCGGCGGATATCTCCCTATTTCTGATGCATATGCTATTTTCATGAAACTTCAGATAACACTTCCACTTTAGTTACAGGAAATACTATAGGCACGAAAAAGGAACACAGGTACAGAGGAGATAAAGAGAATTATCATGAATGATGGTGTCTCAGATGAGAACCACACTTTTGGGCTTCCATTGCTGTGCCCTCTCTCCTACAACTACCACATGGCTTTTCGGTCCTATTTACATACTCCACTTAAACAGAAAGTTGGTCAACCCTTCGGGCCACAGGGGCAACGCTGGATGATGGGACAGAACAGGTGGTTACTTGACAGTAAAACATAGACGCTACAAGCTACCTTACTTGTTTATTGGGTGGATTCAGTGATACGATCTGTCTAACCCCTTGGGACAAGATCAGTCCTCAACAAATGTTTGAAAGATATCAACATCCGGCCAGGCACAGTGGCTCACGCCTGTAATCCCAGCACTTTGGGAGGCCGAGGCGGGAGGATCAGTTGAGGTCAGGAGTTCGAGACCAGCCTGGCCAACATGTTGAAACCCCATCTCTACTAGAAATACAAAAATTAGCCAGGTGTGGTGGCAGGCGCCTGTAATCCCAGCTACTTGGGAGGCTGAGGCAGGAGAATCACTTGAACCCGGGAGGCGGAGGTTGCAGAGAGCCAAGATCGCACCACTGCCCTCCAGCCTGGATGACAAGAGTGAGACTCCATTAAAAAAAAAAAAAAAAAAGATTTCAACATCCAAAGAGTTCCTCTTCATCACTGGAAGCAAATGGGACTCATTACCAAACCATTTTTCTCTTTGGAGGCACCAAGTGGTTTTGAAAGAAGAACGGACTCCAAGAAGCACGGGTTCCGGAGTCAGGCACACCAGCATTAGTACCCTGGCTCTGTCATTTCCTCCATGAATGAATTTTCACAAACTACTTAGCCTCTCTGAGCTTCAGTTTCCTAACCAGGAAGTAGGGATATTAACAGACCTTATGTCCTGGGATTATTAAAGGAGAAAAAAAATGTTAAGAGACTTTTGATCAGGGCTCAGTAAAGGCCAACTGCTATTATTAAACAGACGATCTTTAAGAGAAACTAAAATGTAGAACTGTGCTTATATTTCGCAGTTTTTGCTAGGTCACCTGCGATCATAAATGGGAGTTCACTGGAGCTGTCACTCGAATGCTTCAGACACTCTTAACCAGCCTGCTTTCCTAAAAGTGTTCATTAACAGAGGGAAATTTTGCTTTTTTAGCAGATAAAGTTTCAAAGTACATTGGCAGGAGGTGTTGGGCGCCTTGATTAATGGCTGGGTAGATGCTTATATTGGTAGTAATTACTAACACATGTGTATTGGAAGTCACACATGGCACAGAGCACACTTCGTGTTATGATAAACAGCAAGATCTTAAACAGGGACATTTTGGCTAGCTGGCTGTTAACATTGCAAAGTCAGTTCCTAGACTTCAAGTTCCTTGTAACTGAAATATCGAAACCAAAAGAAAGAAAAACTCCAAATTGCTTCCTGTGTATTATCCTCAAGTCAGACAATGCAATCCAGGTATGAATTCCACCCGAAAGCAATACTTCCACTGTGGTTAGCAAACCAGACTGCTTTTCCCTTTTAGTTTAACTTGATCTAATTAAGGATAGGGTGTAGAATTTTGCCATAATGCTCTCAGATCCTTTAACAAGTCGTCCAACATTTGTATCATTACATAACTCGCCAAGTTATAACCCAACAGGCAACTGTTTCTTTCAGCACAATGTAAGCCTTCCTATATAGAGAACATTCTAAGGCTCTACAGCTGGTCTCTAACAAGGCTCCAAACACCCTTTTCCCTCCAGCTCCAAATACTTTGCTGTCTTCTCAAAGAGCTTTCACATCTGCTAACAATAAGGCAAAGTATACACCTGACAATCACTCAGGAGACTTATGTTTGGGAATTTCTCTTCAGATTGTCACAAGATAGTAGAGACCAAGGTACAGGAAAAGCACAGTTTCTTCGCACTGTGTTGGGATTTGCTGCCAGCATATGTTATTGTGTCCTGCCCTGCTATCACAAGTTAGATTTGCTTCTGAAAAAGTGCAGGAAGAGTCAAGCCTATTGAGTAGAAGATGCCTGCCAGGCGTGGTGGCTCACATCTGTAATCCCAGCACTTTGGGAGACCGAGGTGGGTGGATCACTTGAGGTCAGGAGTTCAAGACCAGCCTGGCCAACATGGCAAAAACTTATCTCTATTAAAAATACAAAAATTAGCTGGGCATGGTGGCGGGTGCCTATAATCCCAGCTACTCGGGAGGCTGAGGCAGAAGAATCGCTTGAACTCAGGAGGCAGAGGTTGCAGTGAGCTGAGATCGCGCCACTTCACTCCAGCCTGGGCGAAACAGTGAAACTCTGTCTCAAAAATAAATAAATAAATAAATAAAAATAAAAAAGAAGATTCCTGTACTTGGAAAAGGGAACAGAGAAGAGACAGTGAGTGGAACGTGTCTACCAAGACTGGGAGTTCGGCTGCGTCCCAACTCAATTTTCAACCATTCTGTTAGTCTGCTTTGAGTCTAAAAACTTTTTTCATCAGGGCTCCACTTGTTCCTTGATAAAACACACATAAGAGAATCCAGCCAGAGATCACTTGCAGATTTTGTGATCCTGAAAGACCAAGGGATGTGTAGGTAGCAGGGCTGTGTTTATAATCTAAGGAACACACAATCCCTAAGTGCCCTGAGAGTAGACGGCAGGCACCAGGTGAAACCATCCTGGCTGTGCTCCTTATGGGTGAAAGGAGAAGACACAACTCATGAAAAGGAATCAGTGCAGCGCCTGTGTATTGTGCACGCCCAGTCAACACTCATTGTGCCTGCCCATTCCCTAGTCATCTATCTGCCCTCCCGGAGTATCTGGTTTTTCAGGAACAATAGATTGTAAACTTAGTTTAGTAGGACTGCAAGAACCACCATGCCTCTCTGGGGAAACTGGCTGTGAAGCTTTTCCTCAGAGCAGTTTGTAAATGTTGCCCAGCTGGGGTGCACGGGATTAGAAAGTTCCCCAGACAAAGTCTTCAGATTCTCTCTCATGAGTCAGGTTTCAGATCCATTTTACAGCTGCATCTGGAAAGGCCTTAGGGAGACGGGCTTTCTGATCTGCAACAGCCGAGGCTGACATAATCAGGGGTGAGAGTGTATCTAAGACCCAAGTGGGAAGTCAAAGCAGAGTACTCAAAAGAGGGGAGTTCAACCAGTCAGCAAAACTGAAGAGGACAAAAACAGGACTGAACCAGGGTTGGTGGCAGGCTCTGAGCACCACAGTCCTGGGTCTAGGGTCATCAGGGAGCCCTCTGAGCTACTGTCTGGATCAGGAGGTTTCTGTGGCTGGTTTTTATGTGCCAGCTTTGTCTCGGGGCAAAGGTAGATCTGTAGTATTTAAAGGGCCTGGCCTAGACAGCACAGTTTAGGAGAGGGTTTATTCAAGTATGGCCTGCAGAGATTTACTCAAAACCCTCTGCTGTGCTTATTAAAACACAGATCCCAGGGCTCCACTCAGACTTAAGCAATCAGTATGTCTTAGAGCCAGGGCCCTACAATCTCTATTTTTTTGTTTGCTTGTTTTTGAGATGGAGTCTTGCTCTGTCACCCAGGCTGGAGTGCAGTGGCGCAATCCTGGTTCACTACAAGCTCTGCCTCCCGGGTTCACGACATTCCCCTGCCTCAGCCTCCCGAGTAGCTGGGACTACAGGTACATGCTGCCACGCCCGGCTAATATTTTGTATTTTTAGTAGAGATGGGGTTTCACCGTGTTAGCTAGGATGGTCTCGATCTCCTGACCTCGTGATCTGCCCGCCTCAGCCTCCCAAAGTGCTGGGATTACAGGCGTGAGCCACCGCGCCTGGCCTGGAATCTCTATTTTTCAAAGGCACCCTACCCAAGTCACACATGGAATTTTTAGGAATTCTAATATTTTGAAAACCTGCTGAAATACAGGAAAGTTCAAGGAATTTAAAGACAGGAAACATGAGTTCTAATCTTGGCTGTGTGACCTTAACCTCACTGACCCTTAATTTCTTCATCTGTAAACTGGGGTAATGTAATATCATTGTAAGTGTAGCTTACGCTAATGGAGATAAGTGGTTTATAAATGCAAATGTTCATAATTATCACATTTCTGAGCCAAAGGAAAATCTTGGAGACTCCCACCATCATACCCAAGTTAGGTCTGAGTGTGGTCAGTTATCTCTGAATCTACCCATGTAACGATCCTTAGCTGCATGCCTCTTGGAAGGCTCTCTGGTGATCTCTAATTTTATCCAGAACTTACAACCCTGTGTGAGTGCCTTGTGTGTACTGGGAGATGGACTACGGGCTTTATCCAATCCTGGAGCCATGAAGGAGAAGTGTTTTGAGGGGCCAGAAGTCTCAGGGGTGAATTCCAGGGACTTTTAATGTGCTAAGCTACTTGAGACAGTAGCTGGGGTTAAGAATTAAGAGGTGGAAGAATAGGATTAGAGTCCCAAATGAGTTGATGAATTGGAGTAGTAGTCAGGAACAAAGGGAAAAAAGCTCAATCGGAACAGTTCTGGATGCTGCATGGAGGAAACGATCATTATCACAAACACAGGCTAAGCAGTGTCCAGCCAAATGAGGATAATACACTGAACATGAGCCAATGAGGCCCGGCTATCTCCTGAAACATGAGCGTGAAAGTTGGCCGCACCAACTGAAGCACAGTTTGAAGGAACTGTGAGGTCATCGTCACTTTCTCGTACCTTCATGAGACTTCTTTGTCCACTTCTGGACTTCACAGTTTGAGAGGCACGGAGCACTTGTATATAGTTCAACAGATAGAAATAAAGATGATGAAATTGTTGGAGAACAAGAACTGTGAGAAAAAGCAAAAAGATCTGGTATTATTTAACCTAAAAGACAGGCAAGCTAAGGGAAGACTTAACTTTTCTCGGCCATGAATTAAAGTTGAGTGGCAGGCTGGGTGCGGTGGCTCACGCCTGTAATCCCAGCACTTTGGGAGGCCAAGGTGGGTGGATCACGAGGTCAGGAGATTGAGAGCATCTTGGCTAACATGGTGAAACCCGTCTCTACTAAAAAACACAAAAAATTAGCTGGGCGTGGTGGTGGGCGCCTGTAGTCTCCGCTCCTTGGGAGGCTGAGGCAGGAGAATGGTGTGAACCTGGGAGCTGGAGCTTGCAGTGAGCCAAGATCGTGCCACTGCACTCCAGCCTGGGCAATAGAGCGAGACTTCATCTAAAAAAAACAAAAATGAGTGGCCAATAGTTCTTTGTAGCCTATTGAGGAGTGAACAGGTTTAAGTTCAGTGGAAAAGAAGTATGTTAAGTAGTTAAGTAAAAGAAAACATTTCTTATGATTCGCAGTCAGAGTCTAATCAGGCTGTTGTGGCAAGGGCAAAACTCCTTTCCAAACTTTTACCAAGGGGCCACACCAGACTGGAGGATGCGGATACAATAACATGCCCAGTTTAAACTATTTTGGCAATAATACTGACTGCATTTGGAATCAGCTCCAGCTCTGGCCTACAGCTATAATTGTGGGCAGTAAATTAATTTATCTGGGCCTCAGTTTCCTCATCTAAAAAATAAAGGCAACTGACCAATGACTTCCATGGTTTTCACAGTTTTGAAAATTCACATTCTGTGATATTCGGAAGTAATATAGAGGCTGTATTTTACATGCTAAAATTTATTTCCAGTGAAAGGAAAAACAATAGACATCCTGGGGAAACTGGCATTTGATCTAGGCTTGATGGGCTGATGTCATGGGCTGGGAAAACTGGGGAGAGCTACAAGATCCTTATGGGGAAGTATCTGCTTCCGAGAGAAAGGTGGAGAAGAGAATGTAGGATCTTCCAAAGAGGAATGTGTGGAGTGAGAGAGGAACGAGAAGGGTCAGCAAGCCACCCAGGAATAAGGACAGGAAAAGGAGAGGAGACGGTGGAGTTTAATCGGGGTAAGCTGATTGCTATGGTCTGGATGTTTATGCCCCCCCACCCCCAAATTCATATGGTATTTAGGAAGTGGGGCCTTCTGGGAGGTGATTAGGTTATGAGGGTAGAGCCTCATGAATGGGATTAGTGCCCCTATAAAACAGGCCCAGGGGAGCTCGTTAGTTCCTCCAATATGTGAGATCACAGCAAGAAGGCGCCATCTATGAACCAGAAAGTGGGCCCTCACCAAACACTGAATCTACCAGCACCTTCACTTTGGACTTTTCAGCCTTCAGAACTGTGAGCAATAAACTTCTGTTGTTTATAGCGTATCCAGTTTATGGTACTTCATTATAGCCGCCAGAATGAACTAAACTATGGATTAAGATGAAGCTTTAGCTAAGGAACTAAGCCAACGACCTGCTCTAGACTCAGAACAGCTGAGGAGACCCCCTTGAAGGCCTGCCAGATCAACTGCAAACTGAAACCAAGAGGACTGGGGCTGTACTCAGGTAGGACAGGGCCCCAGTTCTTCAGAGCCCTGAAGGTCTGAAAGCACAGCTTTGTGGTGAGACAGACTTGGTTTCCGTTTTGCCTCTGTTACTTAGTAGCCATGTGATCTCGGGCAAGATGCTTATCTTTGTTAGAACATAGTTTCCAGATAATAAAATAGGGGTAATATATCTACTTCATAATATTTTTGTGAGGATTAAAGGTGATTATGTGCCTGACACATAGTAAGTGAGGATAAACTGCTGTGATTCTGATTTTGGCTTGGGAATGGAATTAAGGCAGAATAAAAAGAAACATCTGTGACCTTGTGGTTTATAGAAAAGCCTGAAATTGGACTCCTATTAATAATGATGCAAACTGTTACATAGCATGCTCATCTATGTTCCCCCATTTGATCCTCAGATTTTTTTTTTTTTTTTTAAGATGGATTCTCACTCTGTTACTTAGGCTGGAGTGCAGAGGGGTAATCTTGGCTTACTGCCACCTCTACCTCCCAGGTTCAAGCGATTCTCCTGTCTCAGCCAACCGGGTAGCTGGGATTACAGGTACTCACCACCATGCCTGACTAATTTTTGTATTTTTAGTACAGATGGGTTTTCACCATGTTGGCCAGTCTAGTCTCAAACTCCTGACTGCAAGTGATCCACCTGCCTTAGCCTCCCAAAGTGCTAGGATTACAGGCATGAGCCACCATGCCTGGCTAATCCTCAGAAATATTTAACTTTGAAATGGCTATTGTTAGCCCATTTCACAGATAAGAAATCGAGACCCAGAGTAGGAAATGCCTTGTCCAAGCTCAGTAAGTTGTAGAGTTGTGATAATTACTGATAATTACTTGTCTTCTGATCTCAGTCACTGCTTTTCTTTTTTTTAATAAAAAGTAACATCTATTTCATGGGAGTGACATAGGAAGAACATGGAGACAGGTTAGTTTTTAAAATTATAACCAGGTTAGCTGAGCAATGTGAGACTGAACTTGCAACTTGATGTGCTTGCTGGTAGTTGTCTACTGGTAGTCCCTTGTTCTAGAAAGGTTACTAGACGCTAACTGGTACACCAGCCTGCTGAGACCTGAGCTGAGAGAGAAGGGAAGACTGGAGTGGGGCTCCCAGGCACCCTCGTCAGGGCAAAGCCCCTTTCATTCCGATTCTGCCACGAATCCCAATACAAGCAAAGTAAGTCTAGATCAGCACAGCTTTCTGCTTGTCACACCTGCTGAGTAAACAGGATTCTGCCATTTCTATCTTTAAACAGAAACATTACCACTGATTTATAGTCATCACCCTCTCTAGGAGTCCTTAATAAACTTTAAGATCATTACTGAGTCACTTAGCTCTTTTTTTCCTCTTCACAGAGTTACCAGTTTTCTGATCTCTCTTACAGAATTCTTTCTAACCAACAAAGCATGCTTGTGACTCTCCTCTCCTACTTCAGATATTGATCTCAGGGCTGAACATTCACATCCAGTGAGGCAAGACTCACTGCTTCCGAGTCCAAGAGATGGATCACCCTGCTGAGCACTGGCCCCGTAGCTCCTCGTTTCCTTCTCATTCCCAAATGCCCTTGGACACTCTCTGGGGCTCTTTTCTGCACTAGGACTGTAAGAAAAGGGCTGATATTTTCTTTTCAAAATAGTTTAGATAGAGTCCTTCTAGAAGCAAGGAATATGACTAAATGATTTCTTAAAGTCCCTTCCAGCCGGTGATTCATCAGACACAGAATTTTAAGCTGGAATGGCCTCTAATTTTCTGGGCCAAATGTCTCATTTTTGCAAATGAGGAGAGTGAGTTCTATAGAGGTTGAGAATTGTGGGGGCTGCTTGCTACAGTGGACAGATCATGAGATTTGAAGTTAGAAGTTCTGGGTTTTTTTGTTTATCTTCTGGGACAGAGTCTCATTCTGTCACTCAGGCTGGAGCACAGTGGCACAACAGTAGTTTACTGCAGCCTCGAATTTCTGGGCTCAAGCGATCTTCTCGCCTCTGCCTCCTAGGCAGCTAGGACTATAGGTACACACCACCACACTGGGCTAATTTTATTTTTTGCAGGGATGGGGTCTCACTATGTTGCCCAGGCTGGTGCTGAACTCCTGGCCTCAAGTGATCTCCCTGCCTTGGCCTCTCAAAATATTGCGATCACAGGCAGATGCCTATGAGCTACCGTGTCTGGCAGAAGTTCTGAGTTTGAGGTCAAACTCTATCACTCACATGCTTTGTGACCTTGAGCAAGTCAGTAACCTCTAGAGCTCCAGTTTCCATACTTGTAGAATGGAAATAACGCCACCTGCCCCACCTGCTTCCAAATGTGGTTCTGATGATCACATGTCATATTTAGGAAGGAAATGATCCAACATAATAGTGTTTTATCAATGCTGCATTATTAAATAGCTGGTTCAAGGTCACATAGTGGCAAAACCAGGATCCTCAATTCCAATGTAGTTTGATTTCCATCATACAATGTTGCCTTCTTGACATTTTTCCAATTCCATAAGATTTTCTCATCAGGTACAAACTAATTTGGTCTCCACATGTTTTCCTTTAAATCCCTGGACACACACACAGACTCAAACTGTAGGAATCCAGGCTGGCTCAGATGGATCACAGACCAGCAACTATGAAGGGTTGGTGGGAAGATCTCATGCAGCCTTCCATTACATCACAGTCATGGCCCTCAGACCCTGGGTTGATGGCTGCCAAGGGACTGGGCATGCTCACAAGCACGCTTTCCATGGCACTTCTCTAGCTAGTGTCATAACACCAAATTGCAAGTTGGAGCTGGCTCTTTGATAGCTTGTAATGGACTATTAGGCTATGGCATATGCCTTGAGGATTGAAATAGGATGAACCTGAGCCACAGAGTGAAGTGATAATAGATACTTTAAGTTCATGCTGGACAGAGATTTGGGAACCTGTTCAGTGGTAATAGGTGGTTTACTGTGCCAGTTTGTGGTAGCCCACATAGGAGAGGCAGGAGATGGCTGCTTAGTCTCACAAATGAAGTGTTGCACCCAAGTGTTGTGTTCCCATGGACCACTAATGAGAAGGAGCCCCTGGTCTCTGAGCCATATCATCACCATTCTGGCATTAGAAAAGATCGACCATGCTTTATTTGGCCCCATTATTCATCATAGGGTATACTGAACCCTTAGGAGGTTGAGCAAAACCATCTCTCCCAGTCAACAAGCGACATGGATGCACTGCCAGTGCTGATATGCTGTGGCCCTGGGGTACCCTGGGACAGATTGGCCCTTGTCTCTTTCGTAACTGATGGCTTCCCAAGCTTGACATGAGAAAGAAACCTTCTTTCAGTTATTGGAGAGAATTGGGTCTCTTCTCTGGCAATGGTATTGGCCCTTGAAGAGAACAACAGATAAATCCTACGTTTTCCTGTTTTCTTTAAACATAAAAAGTTTTTCAAACTTTCAGAAATAATGGGGAGGTCAAGCATATAATAAATAGGGAGTACAGCTCTTCGCTCAGAGCAATAAAAAAAGAAAAAAAGGGAAAAAACACTGAGAGCTAGTTCAGCCAACAATTTCCATGTTTAAAAAAAAAGTTCAAGTTGGAGCCATGTGGTCTCAATAAAGTAGTAAAATATATTTTCTTTACCCTATACTTCATATGCCCATAACCTTCCTTTTAAATCATCTCTAACCAGCCCCAAATCACTCTGACCGCAAATCATTTGGTGGCTTTGGTCTCCAGGCAATGGAATGTGCTGGAGTAGACGGGGAGTCGCTACCAAGTGTGCTCTGAGGGAGCCTCCACTCCCTTCGCTCAGGCACACAGACCCCAGCAAAGCCTTGAAAAGGTTCCGCACTGAGATAGCACATGACATCATAGCCCAATCATTCAGGAAAAAAACTGCAAGGCTGCAGAATAGCACAACATGCCACAAACCACAGTGGGCAGATAAAGTCGAAGAACAGCTTTTCTTATGAAAACATTCACAAATACCACAGGCAGCTGGCAGAGGCACGTTTAATTACATTTACAGAAAAACCACTGTATCCATTAGCCCCACCATCTTTGGGGCCAACCAACAAATGGTAAGGTCACTGAAGCCCGTCCTGGAAATGGAAAAGCCAGGAGAGCTCTAAGTTTATGTCATTACATTTTATAATATGTGTTACAATGAGAAATGACCCAACTGTAAAATCATTTCATAGGCTTTGAAAGGACGTCGAAGTGAACCCGACCTCAACCATAACCTATCTTTAAATGTATAGCTGAAGATTAGGTGCAGCCCAAGGTGTGAGAAATGAATTATTCAATCCATGATTAATTTAAGAGACACCGAGCTTGTTCTGGGCATAAACAAAGCTCATGCGACTGCCATCTGCCATCACATCACAGGACCCAGTCTTGTCTTCTGCAAGTGCCATTGGAGCTTTTGTTTATTTATTATTATTTTTTTAAAGAAACTGCTCAAAGAGCTAAGTATACAGACTTTGAAGTGATGGTAAATGTATTGGATGTGCCTTTAGGCATCTCAGAGAAACAAAGTTCAACATACATTGGCAAAGTACGATTAAAGCTTGATGGAAAAAATTGTCCAAATAAAAATGTTATTTTAGAGAGTAAACATCATCTTACAATAATTGCTTAAGTGGGAGTTTTAAAGAAAACTCTGCAGAACCTTCCATGAGACAAGAGGGATGTGCCTAAAAAGTCTCCTGTAGTTTCTAATTTTAGCCCTAGCGAGCAATCATTGCTATTTCTAGTCTGTGATTTCATTTAAATGAAGGGAGACTTTCAATAGCAAAAAGAAAAGAAAAAAGACTCAGCAAAACCATACGACTCAGCAAAACCATACAACAAATAAACAACAAATGTAAACACTATAGTGATCAAAGTAGGTCTCTTTCCTAAAGGAACAATGAAAAATTATGTAATAGCTATAGACACTCATGTCTACTAGCTATGATCTTTTCAGAAACATGTTATGTTATAGCTTCCTAAGGTATCTGGCAACAATCTTTTCCATCAGACACCCAAGGATAACTTTCCATTTCAGTTGGGGGTGGGTAAGCTCAAATGCATGCTCATAACATCTTCATGTAACCTCTATAACAACCGTGGGGGGAAATGTAAGAGTCTTGGGTTACTGAAAATAACCTGTTTGCCATTATATGGGCAATTATAAGCTGGAACTTGCTTTTTTAAAATTGCTGGGTTCAGCAGAGATTTCCCATGGATTTATCGGCAACAGAAATAAACAAGCATTCCATTGAGCTCCACTTGGAAGTGTGAGAAGGGCTGATAGAAAGTCTTCTTCATCATTTGGACAGGAATTCAATTAAACCTACTAGGATGTTAAATTACATTCCAATATCCTGATGATTTTCTTAATCATCAGAAAGCTGAAAACATGCGGGTCCTTGGAGGACAGCCCCCTTCTCAGAGGGCCTCCCCCGCTGCCCCTCTCCTCACATTCCATCACCCCTTTCCTTGTCAGTAGCCTACCTGCCGGTGAAGCAAAAGGTGACTTCAGCATCCTGGGGGTGTTCAGGTGCCAGGGTCTCTATGCTTGTAATGCAAATAGGTTAGAGGAACTCTCTCTGTACAAGTCATGCTGTTACTTCTGGATTAAATAATTTCAGGAACTCACCAACATTGAATATTTATAAAAGTGTCAGCAATGCTTGCTATAAAAACTAATGGAGAATGTCAGTTTTTCAGTCTTTCCATGGTAGAGGAGTCATCAGGAATGCATTCTTCCCTATTGTATTCTGCCTGCCACTTGTTCCCTAAGAACCACAGCCAACTGAATGCTAACAACAGGGACCCCGTCCAAAGGGAGAGAAGGAGAACCGGGAAAGTAGCATTGGATTTTGTTAGACAAAGAACTGCAATCAAGTGAAACCCAAGAAAACAAACAAGCAAACAATTTTGAGGCAACTGAAGAGCAACAGGTGTGAAAACGCCCAGATTTCTCATGGGAAAAATCACCAAAACCTTGTGAGAAAGAAACAAAGCGTTTCCAGCTAGACCTCATTGAGCAACTGAGCAGCTCTTAGGCTGTCAGAAATTGATTGCTTTGTGAAAGTTTCCTTCTATTTCAACCGAGGATGGAGCCGATTACAAAGTAATTAGAAAAAATACAAACACATTGGGCTCAAACCGCTGCAGGCAAGTTAAACACATGAACGAGAAACTTCTCTGAAAGTATCAATTTTTTTTAATGAAAAAAAAAAAAGGTGAGGGGGGTAGGAAAGATTATTCAACCTCACGCCTTTCTCCCTTCCCCCACCCCAACTCTAACAACAGAAAAGTCCCGCGGAGCAGGACCCGCCCCCGCCAACCCCCAAAGACGAGTCTGAAGAAGGGATTAGGAAAACCGTGATGGAACACGGTATTCTGAGTCCACTACAAGTAAACACCCCAAACATTACTCTTCGCATGAGTACTTGCATGCCACTGCCTGGAAACGCTGCAAAGCTTTATTTCCTGCATGTTTACATAGATTTAATGCTGCTACTTACCAGTTGGGCACAAAACACCGTCTGCCCCCACTCCCAAACAAGCTCCTCTTGGGGGTCTTTCAGATCTCGCTTATTCCCAGCTTGCAACTTCTGGGCTCTGAATGCGATCTAGTTTGCAGAATGCAACGGAGAAAATTAACCGGCAGCCGCGCTGCCGAAAGGCCGGCCCCTGGCCGGCTGCGCTTGAGACGTGTCCTGGGCCCCGCCGGCTCCCGGGAAGCCTCCTGGCGGCGCAGCGGCCACGACTCAGGCTCGGTGAGAGGCCACCCGTCTGCAGCGCGCGAGTGCGCCGCGTCTCGCCGAGGGGCGCGTGTGCGCGGAGTGTGTCAGAGAGCCGGGCTGCTGGGGAGGGGGAGAGGGTGTGTCCTAGGGAGGAATGCTGCTAATGTCCAGAAATAACTCCCCTCACTCCTTGCCCTTATCGCACTTAGGACGGCTTTTGCATTGCCCAGGGGCGGGGAGATTGCAAGAAGGTAACAGGCAAGTTCCACCCGCGATTTCTAAAGCCACTCCCCATTCAGCCGTGGTTTGAGGCATTCCCTAAAGACCTCTGTTCGTTTCGGAAACGTTGCAGCTCTCAAGGGGGAAATCCAAGAGGCAGCTAGTAATGAATTTGTATTACTGATAAAAGAAAACCAACGTCCAGCTTGGGGTGCCTTCTATAGCCTTCCACGCAAGGTAACTTTCAGTTGTACTCTCCATCTCCGTTACCTCTTGTGAGTTAAATTGCTCCTCTGATGCCGCCTTACTGCAAAGCCATAAATTAATTACCCCATTACAAATAAAGCCCCTAGGAAAAGGAATGCCAAGAATAAATCTGGTCTTTGTTCTTTTTTATGTTGAACAAGTCTGCCATTAATCAAGTCTTTCCACCAATGTCTAGGGAACAGACCCAAGGTTGCAACTCATTGAGGGATGAACATGTGTACGTCTGGTTGTCCTGCAGTCTTTCTCTGAGGCATTATGTCATAGTGACTCAGTTACCACACAGACGGATATTAGGGAGAAACAATAGGAGAAACAAAACCAACCATTTAATAAAGACCTATCTGTTGCCAACTCTAAACCCACTGGCAGACAGTGCTTAATTTTTACACAATTTTAAGGATTATTTCACTACTTCCATCCTCCGGTCCCAGAACTGCTTGTCATTGGCCAGTCTGAGAAAGAGACCACAAACTGTTTGAAAATTTAGGGAAGAAACTCAAAAAGGACCCATGAAGCTATTAATTTTAATGGAGCCTATGAAATATCAAAGATGTGACAGATTTTTGAATTAGAAACCATATCAAAAAGTGTGTTCTGGAAATAGAATCATATTGAGAGGTCGATAATAGAGAGAGTGCAAACATTATTTTTTAAGTGAAAATAAAATGTTAAAAGCGTTCAGTGTCTATATCTTTAGTTCATATTTATTATCCTGAGGAAGTGGTGAGTCATGAAATACTGAATTTTTTTCTTCCTTATTAAATTTTCCCCTCTTTGGGAATCAATGTAAAGTTAATAAGGATGAGGTTACTTTTCAGAATGAAAATATTCTGGGGTTGGCAGGTTCAGTCCCTTCTTGTATGTCATTAGATCTTTTTATTTTTTTTCCTGTACACTTCAGTTGTAAAATTTTATTAGGGTCATTGAATAACAAGAGCCGAATACTTCTGTTCATCTGAAAGGCATCACAGTGAAGCAGGGTGGCCCTGTTTGGTGAGTCTTGCTAAGACACATTTCAGGTCCTTACCAGCTTTCTCATCTCCAGCAAGGGTTGTTAGAAAGATCTTTCCTCTGTGAGTTAGGAAGGACATTTTATTAATTAAAATGCCTGGGTGAAAGTAGAAGGAAACATTTGGAAGGTTTCCGTATATGATCACCATGAGCTCAGAAATCTGAGGCAGCCCCTCCAACTACTTTCGCTAAACCTGTGAATGTTTTAGAAGTCTGAAATTTCGTCGAAACACCCAACATATATAAATGTCTTAGACAGAGAGGACACTCCTTTTAGTGGTCCTGCTTGCTTGTGGGGACGAAACTGAAGGGTAGATGAAGTTTCTGCTGTTCTTCCACACAAGGAGGCTATCTTTTGGGTGGCAGCTATTAGTGGTGTCAAATGTTACGGAAAACTCTGCCTTTTGTTTCTGCGATGTGCCTGCCCATTTGCTTGTGCTCCAAATGAGAACTATCCGAATGTTACACGTTTTGTGGCGTTTTGGGGTCAGGAGAGGTAGTGGTGACGGTGATTTTTGATGGTGATCTGCCCCACCCAGGAAGGGATGGGAGGGCGGGGGAGCTTGTTGAAAATGCAGATTCCCCTGATCCCTACTCAGAACTACTGAATGACAATCTTTGGGAGCTGACATCAGCTGTTTTTTTTCTTTTGATAATTTAATGTTTTGAATAAGTAGTATATTTATATAAATTTATATAAAAGTCCATGCACCACAGTCTCCTTTCTACTGCTCTTCCCCATATGCCCAGTCCATGCATCTCCCTCCAGGTAACCACTGATAATAGTTTTCTCCGTAGACTTCCAGGTTTCTTTTGGCCTAAATACATTCTTACTCTTTTTCTTTATTTCTTAAAAATACTATAGGCAGGACCAGGCGCAGGGGCTCACATCTGTAATCCCAACACTTTGGGAGGCTGAGGCAGGCGGATCACCTGAGGTCAGGAGTTCGAGACCAGCCTGGCCAGCATGGTGAAACCCCGTCTCTACTAAAAATACAAAAATCAGTTGGGCATGGCAGCGGGCGCCTGTAATCTCAGCTACTGGGGAGGCTGAGGCAGGAGAATTGCTTGAATCCAACAGGCAGAGGTTGCAGTGAGCCAAGATCACGTCATTGCACTCCAGCCTGGGCGACAAGAGTGAAACTCCGTCTCTCAAAAAAAAAAAAAAAAAAAATTACTATAGGCAGAACAATAACTTGGCTTCGCCTTACTTCTTCACTTAAATATATATACACTTTATAGTCCTTTCCACATTGTATGTTCATTAATTCATTTGTTTGGAAACAAACACCTGTTGAAGACCTACTTCATGCCACGGACTATTGTGTATGTTGGTGACACAGGAGGGGACAAGCTGATAAAAGTTTCTGTCCCTTGGTATTTATATCTGGGGTAGGGGGCACATTAGGCAGAAAATAAACAAACTAAACAAGAGAATTCTGTGTTGAGTTAGGACATAATAAGAGCAGTTGAACACACTGAGCAAGAGAATGGACATTGGGGATATCGGGGGAATTTTAATTTAGAACGGAGCGGCCGGGGGGGGCTTTCTTGAGACAGTAACGTGTGAGCAAAGACTTGATCATGGTAAGGGAGTAAGTGAGCATTGGGATTATTTGGAGAGTACGGTGATCCAGGCAGAAGAGTCTAGTGCAAAGGTCTTAAGGAGGCACCATGCCTAGCACATTTGAGGAACAGCAAAGGGGACAATGTGGCTGAAACAGAGAAAGTGAGATGTAGAATGTCATATGAAGTCAGAGAGACAGGACAGCCAGATGGTGTAGGACCATGTAAACCAGAGTTAAGTATTTTAGGATTTACCCTCAGAGCAACAGACAGTCATTGGAGGGTCTTGAAAAGAAGACAGACATGATGAGACTTACATGCATATCAGTGCAGAGTAAACATGCTTATGTTTAATGCGGCATAGCATTCCCTTGGATAAATGCATCACAATTTATTCAATCAGAATCCCACTGATAGACATTTGACTTGTTTCCAATCTTTTGCTATTAAACAATGTCACAAATGTCCACACATGACATTTTACACTTGTGCAAGTATATCTACAGTATTAATTCCCACAAGTGGGATTACTGGATTTTACATTTCAAATTTTGATAAATACAGCCAAGTTGCCTTTCAAAGGGCTGAACCAATTTACACTTCCACTAGCAATGTTAAATAGTACTTGTTTCCCCACGGCCTTGCCAGCAAAATGTGCAATCAAACTTCTGGGTGTTTGCCAATCTGATAGGTGAAAGGTGATGTCTCAAGATAGTTTTGACTTGCATTTCTCTGATTTTGAGTAGGTTGAGCAAGTTTTTTATACATTTAAGAGCCAATTCTATTTCCTCTGTTGCGGCCTTATTGTTTATATACTATTCCCATATTTTATTGGGTTCTGGGTCTTGTTCTTCAGAGTTCTTGAAACTCCATGTATGTTAAGGAGATTATCCCTTTGCGTTAGGAGCTTCAGACTGTTTTCTCATTTTGCCATTTGTCTTCTGACTTGGCTCATGATATCTCATGACGTTCAAAAAAATTTCCAATTTTTATTTAATTGAATTTATCAATTTTTAAATGAGTCATAGATAGGCCTATCTTATCCTATGTGCTCTTTGATTTTATTTTTGATATTTAGATATTTAGTCCATATATATCTATATATCTATATATGTATGTTGGAGACAGGGTCTCACTGTGTTACCCAGGCTGGAGTCCAATTGTATAATCTTGGCTCACTGCAACCACTGCCTCCCAGGTTCAAGCGATTCTCCTGCCTCAGCCTCCCAAGTATCTGGAACTACAGGTGCATGCCACCACGCCTGGCTAACTTTTGCCTTTTTGGTAGAAATGGGTTTTTGCCATGTTGGCCAGGCTGGTCTCGAACTCCTGACCTCAGGTGATCCACCCGCTTCAGCCTTCCAAAGTGCTGGGATTACAGGCATGAGCCACCATGCTTGGCCAGTTCATTTATATTTTATCCTGGTTTAGTGTATAAGGTATTAAGGGATGGATTTTACTTTATTATTAATGATCCAGTTGCCCCACTACCACTTTCAAAAAGAATAATTTTTTAAATGTTAGTTGTTAAAAAACACATAAAATGTACCATCTCAATCATTTTTAAGTGTACAGTTCTGTAGTGTTAAGTGTGTTCACGTTGTTGTACAAAAGATCTCCAGAACTTTTCATCTTGCAAAATGGAAATGCTATACCATTGAACAACTTTCTATTTCTCTCTCCTCCAAGCCCCTGACAACCACTATTCTTTTCCATGCTTATATGAATTTGACTACTTTAAATACTTCATATAAATTAAATCATGCAGTATTTGTCTTTTTGTGACTGCTTTATTTCACTTGGCGTAATATCCTCAAAGGCTCATCCATGCTGTGGCATGTGGCAGGATTTTCTTCTTTTTAAGGCTGAATAATATTCCACTGTATGTCTATACCACAGTATTTTTTTTTTTTTTTTTTTTTTGGAGGCAGGGTCTTACTCTGTTACCCAGGCTGGAATGCAGTGCTATAACTTTGGCTCACTGTAGCCTCAATCTCCAGGGCTCCAGTGATCCTCCCACCTCAGCCTCCCAAGTAGCAGGGACTACAGGTGTGTGCCACCATACTCGGTTAATTTTTGTAGTTTTAGTTGAGGCAGGGGTCTTGCCAAGTTTCCCAGGCTGGTCTCTTATCTCCTGGGCTGAAGCAATCCACCTGCCTCTGCTTCCTACAGTGCTTGGATTACAGGGATGAGCCACGGTGCCTGGCCACCACTTTTTCTTTATCTGTTAGTCCGACAGTAGATGTTTGGGTTGCCCACACCTCTTTGCTATTGCGAATAATGCTGCTATGAACGTGGATGAGCAAATATCTCTTTGAGATCCTGCTTTCATTTCTTTTGGCTATGTACCCAGAAGTGAGACTGATTTTGATAGTGGCTGCACCATTTTACATTTCCACCAATAGTGCACATGAGTTCCAATTTCTCCACACCCTTGCCTACACTTGTTAACTTTCTGTGTTCTTCATTGTAGCCATCTTAATGGGTGTTAGGTGATATCTCATTGTGGTTTTGATTTTCTCTTCTCTAGTAATTAGTGATGTTTCGCATCTTTCCATATGCTTGTTGGCCATGTAAATTTCGTCTTTGGAGGAATGTCTATTCAAGTCCTTTGCCCATTTAAAAATCAGGTTTTTTTTTGTTGTTGTTGTTGTTGTTGAGTTGTAGGAGTTCTCTCTCTCTTTCTCTCTCTATATACAGAAAATACCCTATTTACAATAGTAATAACAAAGATAAAATACCTATGAATAAACTTAATATATGTCCAAGACACATATGAAAAAAACTGTAAAACATTCCCAAAGGACACAAAATAAGATTTGAACAGATAGAAAGATCTACCGTTTTCTTGGCTAGAAAGACTTGATGACATAAATAAGTCAACTTTCTCTATGTTAATTAATTAAATTTCTCTCTCTCTCTCTCTCTCTCTACATATATATATATATTCCCCCCCCCCAGATATTAACCCCTTATTGGATATGTGATTTGCAATTATTTTCTTCTGTAACATAGGCTGACCTTTCACTCTGTTGATTGTGTCCTTTGATATACAGAAGTTTTTAAGTTTGATATAGGCCCATTTGTCTATTTTTGCTTCTGTTGCCTGTGCTTTGCCTCACCACCACTACTTCATGATAATAATCTTTTACCCTGTTTTGAGATGCTATTATCATCATCTATTAAATTCCTGTGTATAGTTGAGTCTATGGACATTACATTTCTATTTCCTTGGTTGATTTTTTTAGTTTGGATGCTGCCACCATACCAATTAATTATCAATGCTTTTAATATTTACTTAATATCTAATATCTAATCACTTCTATTATAAGTTTAATATCATTTCTCATTGCTCTTCTCTCAGTTTCCCAGTTTTCTTATTATTTTTCCATATAAACTTCAGAGTAAACAATAATAGAAACTCATATTCCTATTTGTATCATCAGAATTAAATTTAAATAATTAACATAGAGAAAGTTGACTGCTTTATGTTATCGAGTCTTTCTAGCCAAGAAAAAGGTAGATCTTTCTATCTGTTCAAATCTTATTCTGTGTCCTTTGGGAATGTTTTACAGTTTTTTTCATGTGTCTTGGACATGTATTAAGTTTATTCATAGGTATTTTATCTTTGTTATTACTATTGTAAATGGGGTATTTTCTCTCATTACATCTTCTAGCTGGATATAATCAACTAATTACAATGTATTCATTGTGTGCCATTCTATCTTACTCATATTGTTTATAAATATTTCCCAATTTTCTTGTATTTCTAACTATATAATGTAATCTAAAAATAAAGATTAACCATCTGCTCTCCAATGTTTATACTTTCAGTTTTTCTGTTCAAATTTCATTATCTATTAGGTCTAGTGCAATGTTAAATAACAGTAGTAAGAGTGGGCATTCTTGTCTTATTTTTTATTTTAATGGAAATGGCTTCAGTGATTACCCATTGCCCAGTGATTCAGGGCATGATGTAGGCTTTGGGCTGAGAATGATCTATTTTATTATACTAAGAAAATAATAATTTGTTCTTAGAAACCTTTTATTTGGGAGGGGGATGTGGTGGATCAAGTGTGATTATTGACTTTTGTCCAAATACTCTTTTTGGTATCTTTGGAAATGGTCATATTTTTTTTCTCCGTAGAGCTATTAATTTAATGGAATATAATAAATTTCTTGGCCATGAATTATTCTTGCATTCCTACAACAAGCTCCATTTGGTCATGGTAATTATGTTTTAAATGTGCTAGTAAATGCTGTTTGCCAGTATTGATATTGATAACTGAGATTTTGATAACAATTTTTTGTTTTATTGCATTGTGACAAAAAATATTATTTGTAATGTTTGTATCCTTTGGAATTTATTGACTTTCTTTGTGGGCCTAACCTATGGTCAATTTTCATATATGTTTCCTGGCCACTTGAAAAAATGATATTAGATAATATGGAGATATTTTCAGGATACAGAGTTTGTTTCAGAATAACATATCTTATTATTTATGTCTTTTCTGAACTTAAGATATGTTGACTTATTTATTATGGACTGAGTTTTCATTTCTGTCTATTTCTTCTTTCATCTTCTGTAACTCCTGCTTTACACAGTGGCTACTGTGTTGTTTAATATATATTCATAATTGCTGTAGCCTCATTTTGAGTTTCACTATTTAGCATTACAAAGTGCCCCTTTTCTTACTATATTAATTTCTGGCCTGAATTCCACTTCACCTGAGAGTAAGATCATAACCTTGCTTTTTCAGTTCCCTTTCCCTGGTATGCCTTTCCTTATTTGTTCACACTTAGGCTTTCTGAACTACTTCGATCTATGTGTGTCTGTCTTGTACAGGGCTTCCATCTGTTAGGCAGTTCGCCACCTCCATCCTCACCTACCCAGTCCCTGCATCTGCAATTGCTAAACCCACAGAGATAGCTTTCTACCATTGCTCTTCAGAGCAAGTCCTGAGTCTTCAGGGAAATATTTTTTCTCTGGTGCTTTGTGAGATGCCAACACATGGTTTGCTTATGTGAGCATTAAAGTGATTATTTCGTGAACCACGTGTTTGTATTTGTAACTCAGGCTTATAATTAAAGTATTATTTCAGGAATCCCTATTATTTCTATAATAGAGTAGCTTGAACAACTACTTCCAGATTCGGGTTTAGTGGTGATACAAATAATACCTCGGGCAGCCTGACACGTGATCTCTTTGGATCCTTCCAGTAGTACTATGAGTTTGGCACAGCAGGTATCCCCATTAAACAGATGGTAGAGACTGAGGTAAGGTTTCCAAAAAAGTGTATTTCCTCATGGTTTCTTACAAAAGTATATAGACAATTTAGCTTTCAGGTGTACAATAGAAAGGCCTTGACGTAGATATTTTCTAAGGCTCAAAGGACAGAGTGTCAATTAAATAATAAGTACATCGATAGTGGGCTTAACTCTCCTATGACAACATTAATGCTGTTGAAACACTGAGGGTTTACTTAGGGAGGCTATGGAATCTGCGTCTCTGGGGAAACTTGAAAAATAAAAAGGATCCTCATTTCTTTGGAACAGCTTGAGTGTGGTCTTGCCCCAAGGCACGGGTGACTGGATAACCTCCAGTGTCCCCTTCCTCTGGAATGCTTCAAAGAACATCTCAGGGGGTCTCGGTCATTCATTTTCTAACTTAGGCACCGGAAGTATGATCTGTCAGGAGATTGTTATCAACGATATTCAGATTTAAAAGCATAAAGTGGTTATGTAACAAGATGCTACCTAATGGAGAAATTTAAGAAAGGACCTGATTACAGCATAATAATGCTACTTCTCTTTTGGGCTTAGGGACAGGGAGATTGCAATCAACTTCAAATTCCCTCATGCTAAAGAAAACATGCGCGTTTCCACATTTCTTCTGGACTGAAAGAAAAAAGGGGGAAATACATGGAAATACTTCACATTGAGACGCTTAAGGATAATGTTTTTCTCTAACCAGAAATCCCCAGGTTGTCCTGAAACTCAACATCTGAATCATGCCGACTGGTGAGAGACATTGTTTGAGCAAGACTGGAATTCTGAACATTCTTCAAGGCTTCATAAAAATCCCAAAATGATAGACCAGTGCTTATGTTGTGGTCATGCAAAGAAAAGCCCCCTTGTGATTCGGGATTGAGTTTGTTCTTTTTATATTTATAGTATCTACACTGAAGGAATGTAGAATTTGGCATGGGGAGGAGGATGGGGAAAGTGAGGAATGGAGACCAGATTTTGTCTGCCTGTGAGGGGCTGTGTATGTGTGTGTTTTGACCTAGAGCCTATGGAATAGGGGAGAGGGAGTATTTGATAGTTTTGTTCATTTGTTTTTAAAGCAGAACCTTCTTCAGGTCTCTGGTGCGAGGAGTGACTGGAAGAATTTTTTACTTTCCTTGTTAGCAGCACCATCTGTTTACAATGAAAGCTTGGCTTCCACTTTTGGTGCAAATAAAAACCCTAGGGTGCCCATATAACTCAAACAGATGGAGCATGTGTTCACAGACCTGAAGAATCAGGTCTTTTGCGTGCAAAGGACTTTTACGGTAGATTTACACAGCATCGTATCCCTACATAAATTCAGAAGGAAGCTTCTGAGAAGCAAAGGTGGGCCATAGGCCACTGGAATTCACAGCTTGCTTATCTGCCACCTAACGAAGTGACGGACCCCTTGGGTCACACCTACCAAGAGAGAGGTTGGCAAATGGCAAAAGGTCCATTTAGTAAAATTCCTTTCACCACCTATGGGATTTATATACATTTGGGAGAGGGACTTATATACCAAAACAAGGAAATACAGAAATATAGGCATATGGTCTTTAAAAATTCCAGATAGAAAGGCATATTTCCATAAACAGCAAAGGTTAAAGTAAGCAAATGAGAAAAATTTCTAGGACTGACTATCAAGACTGGGGTGGTGGAAGGAGTAAGGAGCTGAAAATAGGAGCAGGGCGCCTTTTCTCTCACCCTGGTTTGTGTTGTGTAGCGGCCCAAGCAGAAGTTCCATAGATCCTCACTTGTGGGCTAGGGATTTTTACCCTCTCCCCAGAAATAAACTCTAGGTAAGGATTTGTAAGACAATGGCAACAGTGAATAGACTGTACATCTGGAAAAGTTTTGGTAGTGATGAGAGAAGTTTTACATAATATAATTTGCATGCCATAGATCAATCAAGTGTTCATTCATTGTTTATTGAGTCTTCCCTCAGCTAGGTTGTCTGGTGGAAGCCCAGGCTGAACTTTCAGAGGCTTATCAATGACTAGGGAAGAGAAAAATAACACAAAGCAAACTTATAGTTATTTGAGACAATTGGAAAATAATTAAATATGCATCTGCTAGTCTGGAATTGCAGTTTTCAAGTTGTGTGCATCAGATCAAATGGGTCTTGTCAAAATGTGGATTGCCAGGCCTCACTTGGATTCAGAGGGCCAGCACAGGCCCTCTGTATTTGAAACAAGTGTTCTCAGCTACTCGATGAAAATGAACTTCAAAGCCTACTTTGAGAATCACTAATTTAGAATGTTACTTTATTTTTTTTAAAAGTGGGGAAAGTAACATTTGTTACTTTTACTACTCATAGTTTTTGCATATACTGTGTCGTTTAATTTTGAGGTAGAGACCCATGGTTTAGCCAGAAGTTTAGTCAGGGTCTGCATCTAAAGTCTAGGATCTTCCCTTGACAAGCATGCTGCTGTCTTTTCCCAAAAGGACAGAAAGTCAGGGCGTGTGAGGCTGGCCACATGGACTAGGGTGCCATGTGTTTGTCCCCTGGCTTGTTCCTTAAGCCAGCCTCTGCATGGTTCCCAAAGTTATCTATCAAATGCAAATCTGACTGTGGCATAATATTATACTTTATTACCCTGTGATGTATTTTTTTCACTGAGCACTGTAATTTGGACATCTTTTTGGTTGAGTTCCCTGGTTTTTTGCCCGATGAAAAATAATAATAATAATAATTATTATTATTATTGAGACGGAGTCTCAGTCTATCACCCAGGCTACAGTGCAGTGGTGCGATCTCGTCTCACTGCAACCTCTGCCTCCCAGGTTCAAGTGATTCTCCTACCTCAGCCTCCTGAGAAGCTGCGATTACAGGTGCATGCCACCACGCCTGGGTAATTTTTGTATTTTTAGTAGTGACGGGGTTTCACCATGTTGGACAGGCTGGTCTTGAACTCCTGACCTCGTGATCCACCTGCCTCGGCCTCCCAAAGTGCTGGGATTACAGGAGTGAGCCACTGTGCCCAGCCCGATAATTTTTTGTTGAAATACCATTAAAGCAACACAAAATTAAGTATCATTAATCAAGCCCATTAATTACATTTTTAGCATGGGGCTGGGGTGGTTCATGGCTTGGAGTCAGCTGATTTTGCTCTGTTCCATGTCAGCAGGTTGTGCATTTGCCCACTAGTCTTAAACATTTACATCGTGAGTCAGGAAAATGCATGGACCAATTTGCACAAATTCAACACTACTATTGGAAGAGCTTAAAGTGCAGACTTTACTGACCACTGGCTGGGAGAACTATATTTTTCATTGGGGATAACCATTCTAGTGACAGTTAAATCTGATGTTTCAGAAAACCTTCAGGAGACTAGGTTTGGGGTGGATCCACACTGATGAATTTCATCCTTTTAAGGAATTCACTAGCAATAAGAAGATACAGAAGTGTCAGTCCAACCCTCAAACATTGTGCATGTAAGATAACCTGGAACTCGTCATCAATACAGACTCCCCCATCACTGTCTTCCTCCAGCTGTTAAGGATCCATAGATCTGAGTTGGTTCTACTGAAAGATTTCCCACCACAGTATAAGAAACAATTGATCGCCAAACTTCTCTAACTACGGTTATCAGCCCAACCTGAGTCACAATTCTTTCCAGACCAGGCAACCAAAGAGCCCCCTAACTGGCTATTCCCACAACAGCAGTGACATCATCTTCATGTGCAGGTTGGATAGCTCAGTTCCCCGTTTAAAACAGCTAAGTGGCTGCCCATTTCAGTTAGATTAAAAGCAAAAGTCACTTAAGTGTCAACCAAATGACCTGACTGCTGCTTCCTTCTCCAGCTCCTGCCAGCTCCCTTCCACATTCCAGCCCACTGGGTTTCATTCAGCTCCTGATCCATATCAACCCCTTTCACACTTAGATGGCCTTTGCACCAGTTCCTATCCTTCCTCCAAGTCACCAAGTTATCTCGCTTCAGAAACTCTTCCTCCTTAGGCTCTGCTTTCCTACTGCTTATCAAAGACGTATGTGTCTTTGTAAAAAGTGGATCTCCTGCTGAAAGGTGGCCTCCGTGAGCATGTTCCTATCCAAGCTCAGTGCCTGATACAGACCTGGCCCATCATGGAGACTCAGAAAAGATGGAGCCATCAGGCCTCGTCATGGCTCGGCATCCACATCCTTTAAAACTACACATCACATGTTAAACAGCCAGACCTGATGGGTTGAGCGTGATAGCAATTATCACTGCCTTCTAGAAGCCTGAAAGTGAATCTAAGAGAAAGGATCCATGTGGAAGAAAAAATGTACTGTACTGGGATTTATATGGACCTAACTGATGATGCCAGTGAGGAGCTGAGCAGGAGGGAAGCTTGCGAATAAGTAAATACATATTTGATAGCAGTCAGTATTTTTCTTGGAAGGACTCATTCCTGTGGCTGGGCAGCGGTGACAGGTGGCATTTCTGATCCCTGATGTCATCTAAGAGCTTCAGACTGTGATGGAATAAGTACAGCCTCTATGCTATGCACAGCCACCCTACTTGAAAGTGATTTCTGCATTTCCTCCTAATACTTGATTATAACTGATCTTTCAAAGCCCTTTCTTTTTGTACAATGAAAGGGGTTAAATAGAGACTAAGATGGGTGTGTAACAAAAATTTTTTAGATAACTTGATGCGTTATTCTGGTGGTTTACCTGTAAGAGTATGGCCCTTACAACCCTAGAAAGTCAGCAGCTGGAGATGATCGTGCCCAAAGCTTCTCTACCCAGATCCTCCCCGAAGTTGAGAGGAATTGGCACAGAGAAGATTTACATGAGAGAGTCTGTGCTATCTCCAGGAACATAGCATGGAGTCTGAATATATAATAAAACCACAGAAATCTATAAGTCTTTGTAAATGCCAAATTATATGATTATTACATATAACTACATTGTTATTTCATTCACTAATCTCAGTTATCATCTGAGGCAGATATGAGCTCCTTTCTAAAGAAAAGGAAACTGAGGCTTAGAGTATAAGCGACTTGGTTGAGATCATCCAGTTAATAAACTAATCAGAGGTGCTAGGACTGGAAGCTACCTCTCACTTTGTAGCGGCCTCTTATTCCACTTCTCTGTTCTCATTGGTGTTACTTTATTTTCTTTCCTAAGAAAAATACAGAACTCTACTGATGATTTCTTTGCAAAGCAATAGCAGGGACTTTAAAATCCTATTTAAACATCTCTCTTTCTCTCTCCAAAACTCAACTGCTTACAGTATTTATTTCTCAAGGTGGAAGAAAATCAGGTTCTGGGGTAGCTGGTGGAGGGAGCTTCGTAACTACACTTCCTAATGGTTCATTTTCTTTCCTCTTACAGTTTTCAGTAATAATCATCATAATATTTGTCATTTATTGAGAACATTTGTTATTGAGATGTCAGACTTTACGTATAGCATTTAAGTCTCATAGTAAGCCTTGTACGGTTGGTTTTCTAAGTCTCCTCATTTTATAGTATTGGACACTGAAGCTCGAAGGAGTTGGGCAATTTACTGAAATGGACATGAAAAGTGAGGCCAGGATTCAGACCCAGGGAGTCTGACTCTGCCTATAGTCTTTACTCTTCATCCACTCATTATACTCTCTTTAATTCTAATGATTGCATAAGGCTGCAGATAATCTTCCTACCGCTTGACTGGCCACAGTCTTGTTCTGGTGACCCAGGAGCTGCAAAGGCGATGAATCTGCAAGCATGGAAACCCATCTCCATACCTCATCTCCCACAATGGACTACTTGCTTATAAGAAATCAGCTTATCAGGACCAGGCAGGTTCTAGGATTATGGAAGGAAAAGAAGACAATTTTTTTCTTGGTGTCTATATCATTTAGTTTAGGCTTAGCTGCACATAGCACCTACCCTACTCCATTCCACAACTAAAAACAAAACAAAACACCAAAATGAGAGACTTACGAATTAAACTAGGCAGACATTTATTTCTCTATCATACAAAATAAATGAGGAGTTGGGCTCTTTGGGCCTGTTATGGCAGCCTCATGGTTGTCAAATTCTTTCTCTTTTGCTTTTTAGTACGTTGCCTCCTTTCTCAAATGGATGCTTGAGTGCCAGCCATGATGTCCCGATTCCAGCAAGAAAGAAGAAGCAGGAAGCAAGTGCATGTGTCAATTAACTGTCTTTTAAGCTGCTCACAGCACTTATGCTCGCATCTCCATGGTGGCCTGGACCCATAAAACAAATATACCTAGCAGTAAGAGAGTCATGCCTGGTCAAGACTTAGGGGCTCTATTACTTGAGGTATGAGGGGGAAGCTGGCCTTGGGGTAAGCAACAGCAATCCTGCCAGTCTCCATTCTGGAATCTCTTATGACATCATGGTAGTCATTCCCCAAACTTTAGGGTCTTAGGAATTGCCTGGGAAGCTTGTTAAAAAGTCAGATTTCTGGAGCCACTGTTAGAGATTCCTATTTAGTAGACTTGGGATGGGGCCTGGGAATCCTCATTTTTCTCAAGCACCCTACCTGCTCATTTTATTGATTTTGATGCAAATGGTTAGGGATTCGCCTCCCACTTGAGAAATGCTGTATGAGATTCCAATCAGAAATCAGGAGTAGAGAGGCCGAGGTATGAGAAAACCTGGTGAACTCAGGTAAGAAAATAAATTCCATCTGTTTCTCCCCTAGCGAAATTATATACATGATCTGGCCTGCTTCTGTAGTATCCACAGTGGAGTTCCCTGACTGAAAGAAGTGCAACTAAATTCTCCTTTGTCACTAAAGAGGATGAAGTCAACAAAATAGTCTTTTAATTTGATGAACTACTCTACTCTAATTTTTTATATATATTTTTAGAATATAGGATCCCTTCTTTAAAATTTTTCGAATGTAGATCTTCTTATCCTTAAGACCCAAAATGAGAAAAGGTTTAAGCATCTCCAAAGATGCATGCAGCCATTCGAATTCCCTCTGTGTGTGATTCAAAATAAAACAAGTTAGAGTTAAAGAGAAGATAGCATGGGGAGTACTCAAAATGAAGGCAGGATAGCTCTGATGACAGATTTTTTGTCACAAAATTAAAGTTGACTCCTTGAATACAACCCAGTTTATACTCAAGGCCAAAAGAAGTACGTAAAACATAGACAAAAAATACCATAGCAATCATCAAAACCCAAGGATGGCTTAAAAAAGGAAAAAGAAAAAAATGGGAACACTATCATTCCTTCCTTAACAATCACATCATAAATAAGCTTTTCCAGCTAGCAGCAAACTCCTTTCATCTATAACTTAAAGGCAAAGACCTCATAAATTGACTGGGGTATTCTTCCTCGGTGTGACTACAAGGCAGATTATTTAAAACTGAAGGCTCCTACTGATATGTTTTTCAGAAGGAGTCACTGGTGGGATTCGGAATGGTTGCCATTCATTGCTTTGGTGAGTAATATCTCAAAGATAACGCAGGAGAAATCACAAGCACTCCCCTTGGCTGGGGAGGCAGCAACGTAGCCTTTCAGATGTCATGTCAAACCTCTCTGAGATGGGTGCTGAGGATCCCTTGGTGGAGCTGGCAAGGTGTGGGGACACATGCTTTTGATTATCTAAAGAGAATGAGTATAAAAACAAAACCTAATCCAAGAAGGAATGTAAATCCTGTCTCTTTGTGCCCTGTTGAAATGTAATGTCAGTACTTAAGAATTTCTTTTGCCACTAAATGGACTTGGGCCAGATACTGACATTTAGAGCCCAAGTTCTGTTATTTTCCTTGTGAAACTGTAAGGAGAAATGTCTTCATGATTACCAAAAGTATGTGTGGATAGATGGTAATGAAGATAAATCGTTTTTCCCTTGCCTGATACCCGAGCCCTTTGTGGTATATGCCACAATGTAGCTTTTACAAAAATCGTATTTATTTATATGCTGTTTGGGACAGAAACTGTGTGAAACTCAAGCATGAATGTGATTTCTATTCTTAGTGCCTTTTATATGAATTTTTTAATGTAATGCTTTATAAAGTTTTTTTTTTTTTTTTTAAACTAAGCATCTTTCCCAGGAATGAGAGCAAAAGTACTCAAAAAATGCATTGCAAGAAATATGAGCCCTGTATACAGCAGTTTGTTCCCTTAGCCTATTTCTTTAATCATGTAACCCTAATCAATGAACCTCCTAATATCCATGCACTGGGGCTTATTGGCTCCAGCTATCCCTCATATTCAAGGAATCTTGCTGCCATTGTGTTTTAAATACCCACAGCCTATTGGCAATCTTGCTGCTGTTGCTTTTTATTCATGGACTTAGTCTTGGATATTCAAATAACTTATTGAAATGGCACCGTCCCACACTGATGTGGTTTACCGTGCAGGGCTGGGGAGGAACGCATGCTTTTGGAAAGAAGAGAGGTCTTTGTTATTAGGATTGATTTCATTTCATTGTACTTTTGGCTCCCTTTTCAGCATTAGGTTCTTTTCCTATGATTTTTAAAAAAATAGTTAATAGAGAAAAATATGCCCAAGTTAGTGGATGGTCTAGGGACCCAACTCCATCTGGCAGTTTACATGAGCAATGAGAGTCCACTATGCAAAAGCAAAGGCAACATGATGCCATCTAATAAACACTTGTAAAAGTATGTATGATACTTATAAAGTATGTGTATATAGGTGTATATATATATATATATATATATATATATATATTTTTTTTTTTTTTACCAGAGTCCTATTTGTTTATTGCTGCTTTATGGTTTTTCAAATTGGAGAGAGCAATTTCAAACATGTATGATACACATAAAAGCAATTTCCAGATACAAAGAAATCTTTGGCCAAAAAACATTGACCAGGCCAGCCAGTGTGGCTGCTCTCTCCCTCTCTTGAGCTGGGAGCTGTTGTTCTGGGCACAAGGGTCTCCCTAGCTCAGCACGGTCACTGACATAGGCCTTCCTTTAATTTGTTACTATTATTATTTTTAAAATATGAGGAACAGAGTCCACAGTGTCTTTTTAAAAATAATAATACAATCCAGGACGTTTTAGAAAAAATGATTAAGACCAGTAGAGTGCTCATATAATAGAGAAAAAAGACAAGAGGCAGGAATCCAGCCAAGAGGAAAACACACTTTTCATTTTCTTCCTGAGACTGGAGATTCTCTGCTAAAGTGAAGGCGCCATCCACAAAGTTACATCTGATGGACATTACTTATGACATGACTTAAGCAGAGAAAGAACAGTCGAAACCAAATTCTCCAGCCTTTAAATGAATTCCCAGCTACAAACCAGAAGAATAACACTATTAGGTCTGGAGGGCAGCAGGATATGGAGCTCTGCGACTCAGATTTCTTTTCACGATGTTGGCATGACTTTGTAGGATCTATGTATTATTTATGTGGCACCACTACCATGTTTTAAAATAATCTTTGGACATACGCCCATGAATTAGTTTAATCGAGTTCTCCGATTTTTATCCATAATGAGTTCTAGTCTTTGCAGCCAGCAAGACTTGGGGCACACTCTATGTCTCCTGGAAGTCTTGGGGTAATCCCAGAGGTTCATTATTTCTAATTACTTCATATCTAAATGTGTAGTCCTGAGCTCATTGCACAAACCAGCCAAAGGAGGTAGGATTCCTCTCTCCTCCCCTCAAGTATAAATATGTATGTTTCACAACTGAGCCCTTATAGCCAAAACCAAAATCTGCAGCCATTTCTGGCATTGTTATCTGGAATACAAGATGCAACGCAATTAACTGCAGAGAGTGTTGACACGTTTCCAAAAGATGAGGAGAAGATGATGTGGACAGGTGAAGATTGAGGCTGAGGATGGTCTATAGGTGAGGGGAATTCTGAAAAGAATTACGGTGCAGGCTGTTTGATGCAGTATGGCTGTCAGAAATACATACACCTCAGTCAAGATGTTTATTTTAGTGGTATTTTGGTGTCTCTATTCATGTTGACCATGAAACTGGGGTGAACAATTCATTTGGGTTTGTCTTGGACTTTCTGGGTTTCAGCACTGAATGTCCTGCATCCCAGTAAACCCCTCAGTCCAAGGCGAACCAGGATGGTCACCCTACAAGGCACCTAGACACAGGCATCTGAGATATCTAAATGTGTATGATACATTTCAAAGGGTGACATTAGAAACTCAGTTTTTCTGTCATGCCACCTCCCAGAATATTTTCATTTTTCTCCACTAGTTACCGAAGGCAGTTGATAGGGGAAAAGGTATTCAGGAAGCAGAAACTTCAGCCCTATGCTGGAAAGGTGGATTCTTGATGATGAAAGCCTAGTAGTTCCGAATCCAGCGAGGGCATAGTCCGGAAAGCTTTCTGAATTCCAGGGTTTCAGAAACATGGATCCTCCAATATAAGCATTCATTTTCCTCCACACTCCCTTCTAAGGAGCATTCTGCACTGCCCTGTTTGCCTCCAGGGCCCCAGGAGAAGATTTTCAGGAAGTTTAGCTCTAAGTGCAGCATGAGCCCCTCAACTCTATCCCTGAAGAGTTTCTAGGAAAACAGGAAAAAAAACTTTATAGATATTTTTGGTGACACATCTCTGTTTCTCTTGGATGGGTCACTGTGTTGAGACAGACTTTGAGGCAGTTGCAAGGCAGTCTGGTTTAATTCACCTTACGTTTGGGGGCAAATGTCCCAGATTTTCAACCTAAAGGACAATGCACAGCTACACCTTAGATAAAACTGCCCCAGAATGCAGCCGAGGAAAGCTTTCAGCATTGTTCAGCTCCTGGACAGATTGGAGCAAGGGAATTGGGGCTCAACTTGACACAAGCCTTCATGGTTCTTGGAGTGATCATCCATGAATCAGAAAACTGTGGAGACGTCTCTGGGATCAGAATTATCACTATGGGAGAAATTCTGGGTTGGGGATGGAACTACATGGGCATGTGATATATCAGTTCCCTATTTCAAGGGAGTTGAAGAGATGATTTTAGAAATAAGATGAGCTTTTTTTTTTTCTTGTAAACCTAGATTTCAGGGACACTGAATTTCTTACAACTAGGCATTTTAGGAAGCTAGGAAGAGGTCTGTGGTGGACATTTTTATTTTTATTTTTGAGGCAGGATCTCACTCTGTCACCCACGCTGGAGTGCAGTGGCAAGATCCCGGCTCACTGCAGTCTCAACCTTCTGGGCTCAAGTGATCCTCCCACCTCAGCTTCCCAAGTAGCTGGGACTACAGGCATGTACCACCACACGTGGCTAATTTTTGTACTTTTTGTAGAGACAGGATTTTGCCATATTGCCCAAGCTGGTCTCGAACTCCTGAGCTCAAGTAATCCATCCACCTCAGCCTCCCAAAATGCTGGGATTACAGGCATGAGCCATGGCGCCCGGCCTGGTGGACATCTTTACACTGATGAATCTAACTCATTAATGGAGCTTGCATCCTCTGAGCTCTTTTAGCAGGAGAGAGAATCAAGTAGGCTTTAAAACTTCTGGTGAGGAACATGTACTACCAGAAAGAAAAAAACTCCATGAGGAGGATCAGCCCAGGTCCCAGGTAGTTGTGCATGAAAATGGTACAGGAAAGGCACAACTGCAAAACAGACAAATGCTAGAAGTGAAATGTAGCCTGCAGAATTTATCGTTACTACTTGGTCATAGAAGAAGTCTTCAAGGACCTCAGTTTTGCTTATAGATTAATCTGATAGTCTTCAGATAAAAATGTCAGACTGAAGAGTTGATACGATCTGTAGGTTGAGGCGTTTTTGTTTTGCTGTTTTCTCATACACTAACAAGAAGAGAGGAAGGTGCCACCTTTGTGTTTGTGCTTTAGGAGCTCTGGCAGCTGGCCCCCTGGCAGGATGTGATGGAACACAGCTCACAGGATCAGAGACCATCGATTCAGGTCAGCAGAGAGTGGTTTATAGAAAGGAGTTTCTAATGGAGCTTAGACTTCACCGTGAACTGGTGGGATGGCCTGAATTTTTATTGTTGGTGGAGCTCATTAGAGGGAAGAAAGAGAAAGGAGCAGTTGTGGCAGCTGTCAGGAAACCTGAGCAAATGGCAGAGGATGGGGCAGGCTCTTGGAGTAGACCCAAGAGCCAGAAAATAACTCAGTTTGCTGTTATAAGGTCCAGACCAGCAAGGTCCTGGTCCCCAGTGACAAAGGGTCCAGTCGGAGCCTCCTGGGACATAATCATGGACAGCTTCCAGGATCTGCTTCCAGGATTCATCACACTAGTCAACTGTTCCAGCCAGGAGTAAACTCTAGATATTAGCAGGTGGGAGACAGATTTGATAATATACCTGTGACTGCACAAGATTTGGGAAGGTGGAGCCACACACAGCTTTTATTCGTTGTGGCAGAGAGACCACCTTGTACCCATGGAGAAAAGAACTTCGTGAATGTATGATCTTCCTCTCTCTACAGATAGGGAATCTGACAGAATAGAATTGACCAGGCTGCTGGCTGCCACTCCTGAAGCCAATTCTAAAGATGCATGGAGGTGAGAGGGAAGATGTTAAAGCCAGAGTTACTATAAAAACTAAGAGAAATGCTTGGAGAGCCAGAAGGTGGTTGGATCATGATGTTTGTGTAAAAGTGCTGGCCCCGAATGGAAGCTGACCTCTAGAGGAGGGCCGGGGTTGGGAGCATGAGTTATCTCTGCCCGTTTGGTCTTGTGCCAGACTGCCACTGAACGGCTGTTAAAGAGCACCTGGTGATGCAGAAACTTCTGTTCCATGAGAGACTGATAAGGAAATGCTCAGGCTGTCTGGCCAGCTGCGTGCATTGCCTTCCCCAGCATCCCTCCACACACAACCTTCGATGAAGTCCCCAGGGGCAGGGTCACTTGTTCGGGGAATGGGGCAATGCCCTACATGAAGTAATTGAGCCCGGAGAGTAGCACCTGAGCATCTCAGCCTTGAAATGGCCCTCTAGGAAGGGGACAGATGGAGGCCCTGGCTTCTAGTCCTCACTCCAGAGATCCTTAATCAACCAAGGAAATTAATCAGGAGCTCTGAGGGAAAAACACTGAGACTGCCAAGGAGAATAAATAGAAAGACTCCTGGTGGAAAACTGTCTGAGATGCAACATAGTTGATGGGCCAGGAAGATTAAAATAAGCATATCAAATATTATCAAAGAGTTGAGGGAAGATAGTGAGACATGAAACAGCAATAGGAAGTTACAAAAAACCAATTGGAGATTCTAAGTAGAAAAATATATGCGTTAGAACAAATATAAATGGATCAAATGACAGATTGGACATAGACAAAAAATGAATTAGCAAGTAGGAAGATTGGGATGCAGAACTAGCTCTAAAGGAATCTGGAGGGGATATAAGGAAAGGGGATTTGTAAAAGAAAACTAAGCATTGTGGAGGACAACATCTGCATTGATATAGAAGCAATCCCAAAAGAAAAGAAGAGAATACATAGGATGACATTTTTGAAGAAATAGTAACAGAGATTTTCCCAGAATTAAGGAAGCATGCAGAAACCTCAGATTCAGAAGGTTCTGAGCTGTATGAGATGCATCTTAGGTCCCACATCGCATCCACACAGGAGCCCACCTTTTACTCCAGCCATCACAACTCCCAGAAGGACATCTTGACAGCGCACATCCACTAAGCTGCCCTCAGCACCTCTTGTATTCTGCCCCTAGGCCTCTCTGATACCCCCACACAAAGGCATCCAGAACCCCACTCAGCAAACAAGCATGTACAGCCGGAGTGCTGGTGACATCCCACAGAGCAGCCCTTGCCCAATGTGGGGTCAGTGACAGGGATCAATGCCCTTTTCTTTCATCTGTTGGTTGGACAATTCTGAAGGACAATGTACAGGTGTCCTGGATGGGTCACAGCAGGAACAGGCCTAGTCATCCACCTGGAGAACTTCTTTTTTTTTTTTGGTAACAGCTTTCACTCCTGTTTTCTTATCTCCCCCTCCTCCATTCCTGTCTCCTGGGATCACTGCTTGACGAGTGGAACTGCTAAACCAACATCAGCAACTCTCTAAGGTCACACTTCTTGTTATAGGAACAAATAAATCCCTATTGACGTAAGCCACTGTAAACTGGGCTGCCTATTATTCACAGGTAAACATAAATTCTGGCTAATATGTATCTTGACCCGAGCCACAGTATCCTGCTGCTGAAATTCAGGACAAGTCCAGATCCCCCAATTTTATGGAGAGGTAATGCTCTTAAGGCCTTGGAGAGAATTCTACTCAGCTCAGCAGGATACAGGAAGGAAGTGTGTGTGTGTGTGGGGGGGGGGGGGGTGTTGAAACATGAACTGGAAGAAACTCTGGGTGCCTCAGGGGGATGTCCCCTTCTTTGTGGAAAACTGCAATGATTCCAGTGAGACAAAACTTGGTAAGGCAAAAAGATAGTTATAGCTTTCCCCCTTCCTCATCGTCTATGTTCCCATGCCTGTTTCACTGATCAGAATCGTAGTACAAAAAAAAAAAAATGAAAGATACTAAAAAATGCCAGAGTGATTCATAGAAGTTGGGGTATAGAAAAATCCAAGCAAATGAAAAATCAAAACAGCAGCAGCAACAGTAACAACAGCGATAATAACAAATAGCTCTGGATATCAGAGACGGATTAAGAGAAAAGACAGTTTGTGGGTAGGAAGAAGAAAAATATCTAATGAGGCTTTCTAAAGAGGTTTTGATGCATGTTACATGATGTAGTAATTCCTCTTCTAGCTGCTTCAAGAAACTTCAATAAGCACTTACATTATGTATTGCAAGAATTTTGGATATGGATTAATGTTTCTTTGGGAAGTAATGTCATACTGATGTAGGTCATGAAGTCTCAGTCTCATGAAGACCAACACTATAATATGTCCTGAAAATTATATCATTTAAAAGGAGACCAAAATCATCTTGAGATGCAAATCAGGGGGCGCATTGGATGAGCTCATTGGCAGGGCTTGCCATGGGCAGGTTTCAGATTCATGCCTCTGAGAAATGGCAGACCACTTTAGTTATAAAGCGTGGAGCTACTCAAGGAATGGGCTCCTATTTGTCTGCTCAAGCATCTCTCTTTCTTCACCACATATTCATAGGTTATCAGTGCTGCTCCCAGTGGGACCCTGCTCTACAGCCACAGCGATTGTTTAACTAAACAGGTGGACCAACCAAGGTATCTTCTTTGGAATTGTAAAAACGGGACCCACTGAACAAGAGCCAGCTCTTTAAGTGATGGCATCTATAAAATGCAAACTTGTGAGCAGCTGGTAGCCATATTTCCAGCCCTTTGGACTGCAGGAACACAGTAAGATTGGCAGCAAAGACAGGGAGGCAGGCGGCAGAATCCTAACTGTGTAGAGTGCCTTGTTACCATTTGTTTCCGAGGCCTGGTTTCTGAACCCTGTCCTTCAGTTCTCTTACCATAATACTCTTTTATTTTTGCTGATGCTAGCCCAAGTGGATTTTCTTTTCCTTGCAGCCATTTTTCCCCCCCAGAAAACACTCACAAATAATTAGCATTATGGAGGAACAGAATAACAGCCTCCCAGCTACTTGGCTATCGAATTACCTTAGCTCTGCTGGTCTCCAACAAATTACTTCAACTTTCTCTTTCCTCAATTGTTAAATGGAGATCAGGTTTGTTGTAATAATCAAAAGTGCCAATAACACAGGTAAAGCACTCAGAACAGTGTCTGGTTCTCAATAAATATTATCTGTTATAAGTATTATGGATATATAACTATCAAAGCCTGGAATACAAGGGTCTGCTGTAGCTGATTATTCAATTCTTACAGGAAAAAAGCTCACACCGAGTGCCAGGTTTGACAAAATTATGTGAGTCCGAATAGCAATCAACCAGGTACACCTCTGGTTACTGCGTGTTTTGTACTTCCCAATTCCCTCTGCCATTGTTTATTTTTTAATAAACTACATTAAGTGTGGTGGGAATGAAAGAGGAGACAGGCAGATGCTCCAAAGAATATGAGGGAGGGAATCTGCTTTCGTTATCATCCTAAATTTTTTTCTGCAGATATGACTTGTCATCTGCACTGCCTCTTCTTCCTTTCACTTCCTCTCTTGTACTGTTCATATTGTACCTTTTCTCAACTTCCTTGCAAGCACCTACATATAATGTTCCCCTCTCAACTCCTATCCCCATCTCCCAGCCCCAGTGCCTTTCGTATTTCAGGTTCTTAGCATAGGTTAGTGAAATACATACAAAATATGATTTTACGTTTCTCCCTCATCTTAAAAGAAAAATGGCTGGCCTATCTTGCATCTTGTTACAACTTAAAGTTTGGAACTGAATGTTATGAGCAAGAGAAAATCTCAGCTTGTGCCTCAAGGTGGCTCCTCTGATTTCACGAAGTCCTCGGGGCCATGTGGGTTTTGCCAGCCCTCAGTGTATGCGTCGGTGTTCCCACCCCAGGCTCTGAAGAGGATGGCGGTAAGGATTCAAAAGGAACACTGGACTGCTGGGGTGTTCAGCCACCAAGCTCTTGTCTTTTTCGAGAACACGTAGTTTATATGAGAAAACTGACTCTGAGGAAGCTTGATTTTTTTGTTTTTTGTTTTTTGTTTTTTGAGACAGAGTCTCCCTCTGCCGCCCAGGCTGGAGTGCAGTGGCGCAATCTCCGCTCACTGCAAGCTCCGCCCCCCGAGTTCACGCCATTCTCCTGCCTCAGCCTCCTGAGTAGCTGGAACTACAGGCGCCGCCACCACGCCCGGCTAATTTTTTGTATTTTTTAGTAGAGACGGGGTTTCACCCTGTTAGCAAGGATGGTCTCGATCACCTGACCTTGTGATCCACCCGCCTCGGCCTCCCAAAGTGCTGGGATTACAGGCGTGAGCCACCGCGCCCGGCCAGGAAGCTTGATCTTAAGTGAAGGGCACTGCTTCAACTCCAGCGGACGCAGGGCAATAGGGCGTAGCTGAGCTGTCATCCTGGGTGGTCAGGGTCTGAAAGCAGCAGCCACCACTGGCACTAAAATAAATTACAGGCACAAAGAGGAAAGTACAAACAACAACAACAACAAAATGTCCAAAAATCACACATAAGGATGCTCAACTTCCCTGATAATCAAAGAAACACAAATTAAAACAACCGTAAGTTTCTGTTTTTGCCTCCCATACTAGTAAAGATTAAAACAACTTCTAATTCACTTTATAGGCAAGCACTCAGAGAAAGAGGACTACTTAGAGCAATATAAGTTAATACAAGCTTTACAGAAGGTACTTTAGCAATGATTGTAGACATTTAAAATATAGCTGCCCCTTAATGAAAAAAAGAGATTTCTAGAAATTTGTCCTTAAAAAAATTAGGCAAACTCTTAAAAAAAAAAAAAAAAACCCCAAGGTATAAAAACCTATATTGACATTGGCACAGCCCAAGTCGGCACAGCAAAGTACAAACAGTGAATTCTTCTGATGGCAAGAATTCCTTCAATATATAATATCTTTTACACTACTTAAAAATTTTTGTGAGGAGAAACCCATTTTATGTCTATTTATTTTGGGGGGGGGGTACTGGTAGAGGTGATAGCACGGGTGGTAGCTACAGAGACTGGGTAGAACAAACATGCCAGCTGCTGGTCCCCAGCTGCACCAAGCCCAGTATGTCCAGACAGCTCTGCAGAGCCCACGCTCAGTCCAGGCTCCCGTGCCCAGTCTGTGAGTCATTCCCTGGATCCTGCTGACCAACACCGATCACAGTCCTCACATTTCCTTGCTTCAACATGGGCCTGTCTTCTAATGTCTTATGTGCTGGTCCCAAACAGCCAGCTGTATGGCAATCACTGGTGGGGGCATTTTTTTCATGCTTAATTCTTTGAGATTTTTAGACCACTCATTGGAGACTAGGTTAGATACTCAGTAGCTGGACATGAACTTAAGAGCAGTTTTTGGAGGCTTTTGACTTTATTTAGAATCACCTAGAAAACTTTTCACAAATACAGAAGTTCTATCCCTAGAGATTCTATCTAGTTTGTCCAGGGTGGGGTCTAGGCATGGGTATTTTTTTTTTTTTAATACCCCACATGAATTTAATGGGCAGCCAGGCTTGAGAACCACTGCTCCACAGGCTAAAAACATAGGATCCAAGTCAGAGCACCGGGAGATTGATTAATTGGTTAGAATGACTTGAAGTGACCACCAGAAACATCACATTTAGAGCTCAGTTAATTAGCCCCTTGATCACGCTCTGAACTCGAGGGGCAGTTTGTATTTGATATTCCAAAGAAGGCATCAGAGTACAAAGACTTTGACAAACAAAAAAAGCAAACTTACTTTGTGGTGTTTTTCCTTTCTGCAGTTAACCAGAGTGGTAGCTGGAAGATCAAATATCCTTTGACCAATGTAATAGTATATCTTAACTTGCAGAAACAATAGAGCTTTACAGAAAACTGTATCAGTTGAGAACTTTGTTTCTTACCCTCTATTTAACACACTGAATAGGACTGAGTCTGCCAGGCATTCTCTCAGAAGCTCATTAGGCCCGTGTCGGAATTTTGGATGAGTCACCACTGATGGCATTGTTAGGTAGCAAGCATTTCCCCAGTGGGATCCTTTCCAGTCACTGACAGCAGGAATTCTCAGAGACATGCACTTTATGTAACTTTCTTGCTATTAAATCCCATGCACTATTAATATTCATATTGCAACATAACAAACTTAAGCTCTATAGACATATGCTCTTTGTGTCTTCCAAATTCTCTGTATGCCTTAATCAAGCGTTGTTAGTCTGGTAATGTAACTATGCTCTATTTGTTATGTCTAGAGATGTTCAAATTCAGGCATTGTTATATCATTTTTGCAGATTGTTTGGCTGATTGTTAAACTGGCCATGTTACATGTTCCACGTATAAGATTTTACGAGATTTTTCTGGGTGTTGTGTGTTTCATAGATAAATTGAGACATTTCCTTTGGTTGGCTACATTTCTTGCTTAAACTAGAACTGAGAAACATAAAGATAATGGATATATGGTTTACTCTTGGTCCCTATAGCTGTCCTTGATCCAGAGGAAAATTTGGCTTGTGATGAATCTCAAGTGTCTTTTTGTCCTTCTTGGTTTGTGTGACACGACTGATGTTACTGTCTAACCCCTCAGCTTCTACAGAATTTGTCAGGCTTGTTTATTTTCTTTCCTTTCTTGTTTCTCACTGCAGCTCTCATGAATTACTTTCCTAAGGGAGAGTTTTCAGAGTTATTTTCAATTACTGCATGAGAAGAAGTCTAATAATGTACAGTAGTTTTTTCCAGATTATGTTTTATGATTAATACCATGAGATATTTCTGGATATAAAAGGGATTTCTACGCAAGTATGTTTGGGAAATGCTGCAGACTCTATCTTTCTACTTGGAGATTTATGAAGCACATTTATGTATATCCATTCACAGAGATGCCTGCAATTTTTTTAAAAAGAACTATTTAATTTTTGTTTCATCCAAAGTTTTCCAAACCACTTTTACTATGGAACCTTTTTGCATCCTGTGAGCCTTTTGGCAAATGTGGAAAGAATACACAAGTTCAACTTTTACTAGCTGTGTAACATTGGGCATGTTACTTAATTTTTTTGAACCTTACTTGCCTCATTTGTAATGAAGAGAATAACACCTATCCCTACCACCTTGCAAAAATGCATTGTAACGTGAGGGCTGCTATGAAAATAACAAGAAACATCCTAAAGAAAACATAATGAACACATGTAAGCAGCTGTGCCTAACACAGAACAAGCTGCACTTTTCTGAATTTTGAAAAATAGGTCTTTCCTGAAGTTATTGATGAGTGGTAATAAGATATCATTGATAAAATTATACATTCATAATTAACTGGACACATTTTCATCTGTATAACATTTGATCGCTCTTCTGCAAGTCTACTAAGAAGCACATCAATAGCCTTAAAGTACTTTGTGATATAAAGTTTACAATATAAAGATTTTTAGATGAAGGAAAAAACTGCTGTATGTTTTCTCAGGAAAATAAATCCTGAGACACTTTTAATTGTAACTTAGGTCAAGAATATTTAACTGGTTTATTAAAATGTTGATAAACCTGGAAGTTTTGATGGCATTGGGTGGCTTACGCTCTTTAAAAGATTCTCCATTGTCAGTCCATAGATTAGAGATGAATGTGTATTTGATAGAAATGATTTCTATTTAGAGTGGTTAATCCATGACTGGGGTATCACTGCATGGTTTTAATACATTCAGGGCCAGGTATGATGGCTCACACATTATAATCCCAGCACTTTGGGAGGCCAAGGTTGGAGGATCGCTTGAGCTCGGGAGTTCAAGACCAGACTGGGCAACAAATCAAGACCTTGTCTCTGCATTTTTTTTTTTTAATTAGCTGGGCATGGTGGTGCATGCCTGTAGTCCCACCTACTCAGGAGGCTGAGGTGGGAGGATTGCTTGAGCCTGGGAGGTCGAGGCCGCAGTGAGCCATGATCATGCCACTGCACTCCAGCCTGAGTGACACAGTGAGACCTTGTCTCTTTCTCTCTATATATATATTCAAGTTGGTATGTTTCTTCCCAAAGCTGTCCTCCAGAAAGCATGTTTTTCTGCAGTTCTGTGGATACTAATAGTCCCTTGCTTTTAAGGTAATTTATATTTTAATTTTCCTAATAACATCTGAAATGGCTAAAACAGAGTCCGGAAATGAGTACAACAAAGACAAGCTCAGGATACTCTGAGCAACACAGCTAGAGTTAAGTCCACTGAACACGGGCAAATCCCATTGTACCTTCATACTTGGCAATATTTCTCCATGGGTTCCCTTCCCTCTTGACTTCAACTAATTAATGGAACTTCGCACAAAGTTCACATACAGAGTCTTTTGTATTCCCTGTCTCTCTGGGTTCCCTAGACCTGAACACATTTCTCTTTTGCCACTTGTCACACTGGTTGATATTTGTTGATTTACTTGTTAACCACTCTCCCTGGACTCTAAGGTCCTGGAGTTCAGAGTCTATGTCTTAACCAGTGTTTGTTTCTAGTGTTTAACCCTTAGTAGACATTCAACAAATGGTGGAATGACTGGGTGAATAAGTGGCCTCCAAAGTGCCTGGCAAGTATATAACCCTCTTTTGACAGATATCTGTCCATTCCAGAATCTCACCCTGAAGGATTTTCGATGCTTAGTTGCCATGCTTTGGACCTTGTGAACCTGCACTCTTGCCCTGACTGGCCAGACCAACTGTCTGACTCAAACATTAATATCTACAGACTCACCAGGAGTCACAAGAGTGCTCTATGCTGGAGGGTGGTTGCCCGGCCCTATTATCCCCTCCTGTCTTAGTTAGATTGAGTGGTTAGAAAGTAGAGAGGCTCTGGAAGTTGGCCCTTAGAAGACAGAAGTTATGCCATAGAAAACCAAGTAGAGGGAAGGTAGATAAGAGGTAGGAGGAAATAATGAAGAGATAGAAAAGTAGATATGAGTAGTCATGAGCTCATTAATAAGCTCATGCTTTTGGATCTCCGTGCTTTTGGATCTCAAAAAGCTACTCTTGGCCCCTGGAGCCCCTGAACTATTCTTTTCCAGCAAGGAATGAATTCCCATTTCTCCAAATCAAGTTGTGCAATTGCTGATACTTTGCTTTCTTTGATATCTCCTGTGTCCTTGCATTCAAATTCTATTATTTAAGCTAACCTGGGCATGTTAGATTATCAGACAATGTATTTTTATTCTTTTTTTTTTAAATTTAATACAGATCAGGAAGCAGAGGGTTGGATCTATTCAGAGAGGAATGGGAGTTTGATTTGGCTTTGTGCATATGAATTTTCTCTAGAGTAAACCCAAAGTTCCAAGGCAGGTTTGTCAATGTGGTCCTGAATCAGGATTGTGTGGTGGTGGTAGTGGTAGTGGTAGAGGGTGGTTCTTTCTAACAGGCTATTCATGGCATTCTACACATTGAAGTTTATGAATCATTGCTTTCTGATGACATACAAATTGAGCTAATGCCTTAGAGATCTTCTGGACCGAAGATGACCAAAATGACCAATCATGAATCTTATTCACCTGGGGGCCATTTGTGCACAAGCTGTTCTGCTCTAAAACAAGGCATTCAGTCTCCTGGGATGGGAGAGATGCCTCTTTCCCTCTATGTGTAATCTATTGTGCCTATAGATACATATTTACTGGATTAACAAATTTCTCAAAAAGCTAGGAATTTTGGACCTATGTTATAACTAGTTAAGATTACTTTTTTAAAAAAGAAGAGCCTAAGGCAAATCCAAACTTGCAGAAGAAGAAACATGGAGACACAAGGAAATAGCAATAAATCTTTGATTTCTTAATATCCTTGCATCATATTATGTTAAAGACAGCTCACTGGCAAGCCTGGACGTTCCCCTCTCTCCCCAGGCAAAGTCGACATTGCACCATAGATATCACAGCCGTCTTTAGGAGTTACCTTTTTCTTTTTAAGGAAGACACTCTGGCAAGTATTCTAGAGTACTCCCATCATTCTCTACTGAGATGACTAGAAGTCTTTTAGTCTCTTGTGTCCTGTTGGTAACTGCTTGCAGGCTAGACTTTCTTTGCATCCTCTCTTTAATCATGATGCTGCCCCCCAATATAAAACTATTCTGATTTTTGAACAAAATATACTGAAATGGTTCTGATTACTCAATCATCATTATATTTAATTATGTTAAGGCATTATTTAAGAAATCCTGAGAAACTCTGGGTTCATGTTTTTCCTAAAGTTCTGGTCACAGATTGCAATTAAAATAGAGGAATAAAAAACAAGACCTCAACTAAAAGCTAAAAATGGTATATATGATTTGCAAGCAGGGGTTCTCAAATATTTTCATTTATTTATTGTTTTTAAAAGATGAATTTAAAGAGGGAAGGTAATTTCAGCTTGAGAAGTCATAGAAATTGATTTGAGCAGCAGCTATAATTTTTAATTATGAAAGTAAAACATTTTGCTTAAAAGGGGGAGAGGAATAGAGTAAAAATACACAAGTTTTTGTAAGTAGAAGTCCTCTGTCCTTTTAGCCTAATCCCCCAAAATAGCGACTAGGAATGGTACAACATGTAACTGTTGAAAAATTTGTATAAATATAATATATAAACTAAATTGTGGCCAAACTATTAATACACACACACAGTTTATATATGTATACACCCACACAGTTTATATAGTGTGTATGTATATGTGTGTGTATACACATGTATATGTATATATGTGTGTGTATAATACACACACATATTTGAAAGTCTAAAACAGTGCATATGTATATATACATGTGTGTATACATGCATGTGTGTATATCATACACATGCATATATATACACACATGCACTGTTTTAAACTACTTTTTCAAATTGAAATACAACTTGGATATATTTCATGGTGATATACATAGAAAGATTTATTCTTTTTATTTAAAAAGTTTCTGTAGACACAGGGTCTGGCTATATTGCCCAGGCAGGAGTGCAATGGCTATTCACCAATGCAGTCACAGTGTACCACAACCTTGAACTCATGGCCTCAAGTGATCCTCCTGCCTCAGCCTCTGGAGTAGCTAAGACTATAGGTGTGTGTCACCATGCCTGGCTAACTTGCTCTTTTTAATAACTGCATAGCATATTGTATTGTAGATATCTATTATTACTTGCACTATTCCTCTACTTATGGCATTTCCATTTATCCGTCTATTACAAACAATGCTTCATGGAATATTTTTGTACAAAATGTTTTGTTTGTCTGTGACAGTCTATCTGTAACAGTGAATTAGTAGAAGTGGAAGTGTTGGATCCAAGGATGTTTAATTCTAAATTTTGGTAGATGCTGCCAACTTGTCCTTCAAATAGATGATTAGAATTTTGACTTTCACCATAAGGGTGTACTGAGGAGTATTTATAGTAAGCCAATTTATTGTCAACCTCAAATCTTCTCACTTGTATGGTCTTCCTCCAAGACCCTGCACAAGCCATTAAAATGTGTAGACATTTCTAATGCTTTTGTAAAATTAGCAAAAGTAAGACATTTCAACCACAATTGGTTATGACTACCATCTCTTAACTCTGAATTCTTCATGGTTATACCCCTTACTTGCCACATGGATTTGGAGTGGCTATTGGCTATTTTGTGGATCAGGCTTGGAGAAGTTGAGTTGGAATTCTGTTATTTTAACAGAATTTTATAAAGACCTTTTAGAAAGTTTCAATATAATAAGGAATTACAGACCCTTGATGTTGACATATAGGAAGTTTTTTTTGTCATCTTTAAAATTATTTATTAAAGAAATAAAATTCAGATTGAAAGTCAGTGAAATACGAAACCAAGTGGTGGGATCTATGGAATTATTTTGATATACAGAAGTGAATTGTGGTTTTGCCATTGCTGTATGCTGGTGTTGGAAGACCCTCCCTGCTTTGGAGTTACCAACAGTATGAATCAAGAAGGCCAAACTTCAGGCCCTGGTCCAGATAGGGGGCGAGGGTACAGCTTGCAAAACAAAGGTGGAACCTAGAGAGTTACAGCAGATGACAGAAAGCTTCAGAGTTCTCTAACAAAACTGGCTGTGAATAATGTAGCTGGTATTAAAGAGGTGAAGATGGGACAGTTTTTCATTTCAGCAGTCCCAAAGTCTAACCTCTTACTGCCCCAACATCTTTGCAATTACCTCTCTCTGCTCCTCTCTCTAGTCCTTCTCTCTCTGCTAACACCTTTGCAGTTCCCAGTCATGCAGAAGCCAAACCAATCACAGAAATGCTTCCTGGAATATTAAGTCAGCTTGGTGCCGACAGCTTAACAAGCTCAGGAAGTTAGCCAAACAGTTCCCATGGCAAGTCTTGAATAGAAAAGCACCAAACCCGGAAGACAATGAGGAGGAGGAGGATGTTTCAGATCTTGTAGAATATTTTGATGAGGCATCGAAGAATGAAGCGAACTAAAATTTTTTCTGGTGTTTGGAGGCTGTCATGGACTGGATTTAATAAATAAACCAGTGGTTCCAAAGTGTTACAGATACAGGGAGTATCACCTATTGCTATTCAATAATATAAATGTTATTTATATTTTTTTTAAAAAGATGTACCTTGTTAAAAAAATTCATCATCTTGAAAAGTAGTAATTTATTAAAAGGACACAAATTTTTTCTTATAGGAGTAGTACATAGGCTCTTGGATTATTTGATAATCATGTTTATAAAGAAGGGCAAATCATATAAATACATTGAAAATGATGAAGTTCTTATTGATTTGACAGAAATACTGGCATGGACAATAGCATAAAGCTCATAACACACCACTGTGACAATGATATCAACTACAAAGAAGTGCCATCAATTGAAATGGTCTTAACATTGATTGGTTACTATGTAACCATACTTGAAATTCCCTGAAATACACAGACCATATGTGAAATAAACTTTTTAGAGTTTTTTTCAAATTTATCAGCTATCCTAAAAATTATAAATTATAAATTTCCAATAAGTTGTGAAACTGAAGAACTTTTTTTTTTTTTTTTTTTTTTTTTTTTGAGACGGAGTCTCGCTCTGTAGCCCAGGCTGGAGTGCAGTGGCCGGATCTCAGCTCACTGCAAGCTCCGCCTCCCGGGTTCACGCCATTCTCCTGTCTCAGCCTCCCGAGTAGCTGGGACTACAGACGCCCGCCACCTCGCCAGGCTAGTTTTTTGTATTTTTTAGTGGAGACGGGGTTTCACCGTGTTAGCCAGGATGGTCTCGATCTCCTGACCTCGTGATCCACCCGTCTCGGCCTCTCAAAGTGCTGGGATTACAGGCTTGAGCCACCGCGCCCGGCCAGAAACTTTTTTAAATATCAAAAATAAAAATTTTTTTTGGCCAACCATGCTGGATGAAAAATGACTTATATTCTCTCTACATAATGTATTACAAAATTGTTGTATGAAATGATACTCAGAAAGTATGTATCAAAACTATAGGGAAAAGTTAGTAGAGAGGTATGTCAGGAAGTACATCAATAAATATTATATTATTGTTCTAGATTTTGCAATGTTTGTGGTATTTGTTGTGTTTTAAAAATTTACAATTTATTAGAATCATTCTCATTCTAAATAAAAATTCAAGAGCATGCTTAATATTGTATTCTTTTTCTTAAAGAAGTCTCCAAAAACTGTATGAGTTTCAGGCACAAATGTGGATCCATCCCTGAATTTATGAGAGTGCCTGTTTCCCCACACTCTTGCTAATTCTAGGTAGTATTAAAATTTTGTATACTTGCCAATCTGATAAATAATATATGGTATATTTTTATGGTTTTCATTTATATTTAATTATAAGTTAAGCTGAGCGTTATCTTACATAGAAATCCCTTTCATTATCTTTGCCAGAGTTGTCTTTAAAAAAATTCATCTGTGACAATTCTGACTGTAACACAATTCTCTCTCTGTCAATCATGCTTCAAATCCTTTTCTCAATTATTTGTTGATTCTTTGAGTTTGCTTATGGTGTAATTTTTTTCTCCCATTAAAAAATATTCAATTTGTATTAGATTTATCGTTGATGACAACATGTTGAGAAGAGTAAAAGTGCTATATTGAATATATTGGGCTTTAAGTATGGATTGACTCAATTAAATACCTTTAAGGTTAAATGAGATAAGCACAGTTTAAAGAAACATAAAAACCTAGATATTTTGTCTTACTTTCTCCTAGTTAGAGAGATGGTAAATTGTAATTTTTTTTAAAACAAGGTCAAGTTAGTCTATACTTGGAATTGGTGAGGAAATCTATAGTATCAAATCTATAAGACTTGTATTTCCACTATCAAGAGGTGACCCTGAAGTACCAACCTAAGCTACCTATGCTGCTGCCCCCCATGGGAAGTGCCGCTGTTTATTCTCTCTGGGATGAAATGTCCAAAAGTCATTTCTCCAGGCTCTTAACTCATTATACATTTTGATGAGTGAACCATGCCAACCTCATACAGAAGACAAGTGTTCCCTACATAGAAACACATTTGGTTCTTTCAATAGTCACCCCAGGACAACGGACCTGCTCGCCTGCCTGGCAAGCTACTTCTGTCCTTCCAGGCCCACTTTAAATGCTGCTTCAATAAAATGTTTCTGGATTCCCAAGGAATAAATAATTACACCCTCACTGAAGTTTCCATAGCAGTAGGTTTACAGTATCTTTATAGCACTTAAGATATTTATAATATATTGTGTATTCTGCCTATTTCTCCTCTATTAGACAATGGACTTCTTATAGGTAGGAGTGTCTCATTCATCTCGAAATCCGTAGAATAGGTACTCAAGACATTTTCATTTTTGTAGAAGGTACAGAAAGTCTATAAACATGATTTAAATGGAGTATAAATAGTATACGTAAGCTACCAAGAAATCTAATTAGTATCAGCAGTACCTTCATAACAATACAAGCATGGTATGGGTTGCTTTGGTGATAACTGAAAGTTGGCTATTCTGTTTTTTTTGTTTTGTTTTGCTTTTCAACTTTTATTTCAGGTTCACAGGGTCCATTACATGTGCAGGTTGGTTACAAGGGTAGTAAATTGCATGTTGTTGGGGTTTAGTGTACACAAATAATTTTGGCACTCAAGTAGTGAGCACAGTACCTGATAGGTAGTTTTTCTACCCTCACCTTAGTATTCTGTTGAGTAGACAAAAACAATACAGTGTAGGCCAGATTTTTATTTTTAGGTTTCTTAGATCCTACACTCTCATGACTGAATTCATATCCATATTCACTTTAAAGAGCCAAGGACATTGTTATAGCAATTTGTAGACCCTGTCTTGCTTCACTATAAATGGGTTAACACATTTACTCCTACAACCATGCTTTAAGTGAAAACTGCTAACATCTATAGAAAGGGATGGGTTTGGCACTAAAACGCCAATATACTTAATAAATGCTCATCTGTATAATTATACATAATAAGTGTTTTGGACAAAGACTTCAAAGTCTTTTAAGCATTTATCATAAATGATGTGAACTAGCACAGGAAAAAGACCCCTGGGCCCCACCATAGCACAGGCTGAGGCATCATCCCATGTTTATTACATAGTACAGATCTCGGTACATCACTGTGTTTTGGAAAAGTGTCTAATTTATTCTTCCACACTTGCCAAAATATAGCTGCATTGGGAAACTTAAAATAGCCCAGTATTTAATTGGTTCTAGGCATGCACATAAACAGGTATTGTTAAAGAAACCAAGTTACTGATTCAATAAAAGACAGCAGATAACCACAGGCGCCACCACAATTTATCCTCATGGAGGTCAAAGACAGCAAACATTTATTTGGGGTCTTTAATGACATCTAGTCAATTTCTCTAATCCATTGTCTTTTGGATTAGTCATTTATCATTCCTTTGGGAAAACAAATCCCAAAATGACTGGTTCAAATGCATTTGACCTTTAGCTACAAAACAGATAATTCATTTACATGAAATAGATTACTCTCTAAGAAGATTCTGTTAATTGAGACTCTTTTTTGAAAGTCATAACCTTAGCAAAGTTTCCATAGCAACTCTGACAATTCCACATAGAATTAGTTATGTTAACCCTGTTCTTGATCTATTATCATCTTTAACATCCTATGGGTGTAAAATATCTACTGAATTTGTTACAGGTTCAAACATTACAAGGATATCACTGACACAACCTGTAAGGCATTACTGGCAGACTTCAGGAGCCTAATAACTGTCAGTTATTGAATGTCTAGTTGACACCATCTGTATATAATATCTTCGAGATGACTTACTGAATGCTCATTTGTAATATATCCCAATTCAGCACTAGAGAGGTTAGATCATTTGATCTAATATCACATGAACCAGAATTCAAGTCCTCTTTGGTCTGACTACAAATGATGCTCTTTCACTATACTGGTTTCATTAAGCTCTATACAAGGTTCTAAAAAGACATTCATTCTCTGTGTTACAAACATTTGATTTGTTAAGTGTTAGTAGGATACTACTTCCCTTAACACATCTGTTTTTTTTTAAGGCTACTTCATGAATATCATCCTGTTTGCTCTGTCTAGGAACAAACTGTCAGGAATGATGGTATCACCTTGGGACTAAGGTAAAACTTACTTTAAGCTTTCACATGCCTTGCTTGTACCCACATCTATTTCTTTATTCAGCCTTTGACTAATAACTGATCATCAAATTCCACCTTAGTCAAAGTCCTTTTCACTCCTACTTACACTATCCTTAACCATCTCCTTACTTTCCCTATTTCATTTTTATTTTTTTCTCTTTTAAAAAGTTTGTCCATTTATTTAAAAATAAACAAACAACTCCTTTATACACAACCTCTACTTCTTATTTGTTATTTCAAGAATTTTCCTAATTGTGACTGACAAATTTAAGAGTGAATAATGCTATACCTAAAACGAAGAGGCCATTAACATCCAAGGCTGTGAAACTACCCAGGCGGTCCTTTTTCTATAAGCCTCCAGTAAACTCATCTAACTAAATGTCTTTCCAGAGCACAGCACTTTGGAAAAACAATAACACAAAATCACTGTATGTCTTTAAAAATTTTTAATCATTATAATTGCAATGGTATTTTTTTCTATTTTTTCATGTTAAACACAGATGTACATAGAGCATCCAACACAACCAAGTTGTTGGGACTGACATGGGAGTTTTGGTGGGCCTGCTTTGTAACACTAAGGGTTCCAGATTGGTTCTAAACACCTGGCGGTCAAGTACACTGTAATTCACTACTTTTTAAAATTGGGGACTTCCTGTGTTTGTTGGAGTGGAGATGTATATTTGCATTTTGATTATCTGTGGATGACCAATTTGACTGGAATCCTCTTGCTTTTTGGCATCTTCCTCCAGTTTCTGGGCTAGATGATAACTTGCCAAGAGAGGTGGCTGGGAAAGGCCGAGGTTGCATGTGGAACAGAGCATGTACTTTTGGTCTGAATTTCAAAGCTGAACTTTTGATTGGACCCATCTTCCTTTTTTTTTGCCTGGTGACTGGTAATCTCTTTACTAAACAAAGTACTTTTCTTGGCTGACCAGATATATGCTGAGTAGAAAAGGTAGAGCTGAGAGGTCTCTCTTCCTCTAATTAGAACAGATCCAGCAGAGAGAAGCTGGAGCCCACGATGTTTGAAAGAATCCAAGAACCTTTAGCTGTGTTGGAAAAAAGCTTAGTAGGAGAGATGAGAGCTTAGAAGAATGGAGAGGGAAAATCTGATGAAAGTATGAGATGAAATTAACCATAAACATTTAAAAGTATATCATCATGATTTTTAACAATCCACCAGAGCCTATAAAATCAAATTTATAGAGAAGATTATTGGGGAACCAGTAATTTTACTGTGTGTTATACTTTATGAAGTCTCTTGTAGTAATTTTTGCATAGTTGACTTTTTTTTTTTTTTTTTCCCCAAGGAAGAGGCAAATGACATTGCATTTTATTCAACTATAAATCTCAGGAGCAAAGCCTTAATTCATGTGACTATTTGGGGTGGTTCTAGACAAGTAGGTCTCTTCAAAATTTTAAAGCTCAGATCTGTCAGGACAATGACCTAGATTCCTCTTCAAGTTTGGTCCTGTAGGGCTTGTTGCCCCACACAGTATAATAGCAGTAGTCTTTCTACCTTGGCTTCTAGACAGACCAGCAGACTGAGTTAGAAAAGATACACGTTGTAGATAAAGATGAGTTTTTAAAAAATACTTCAAATGACTAACTCTATAGTAGAGTGCTATGATATGTAAGGCATAGCCATAATAGAAGAAGAGTGAGGGTCAAGTCAAATAAGATCTAACTTGATCTTTTGCTGCAACTTGGTGATCTCCATGCAGTGGAGCTCCTGAATTTTAGGAACAGATCATTTTATTCTATTTTGTATTCATCTTCTAACAATTGTTTTTTTGAGGCACATTTTGTCATGACTTAACCAGTTTTTGAGGTCTCAAAGTAAAAACATTGCCAGGTACTTTAGGTTCTAAGTAAAGTTTCTCATCTTTTTATGACAATACTGTTGTTCTTCTCCTGTTAACTGAGATCTCACAGACATGTTCTATGGTATAGTTGGGACTCTTCCTCATGACCCCTTCAAGCCCATAAAAATCCGTAATAGGCTGGGCGTGGTGGCTCACACCTGGAATCCCAGCAATTTGGGAGGCTGAGGTGGGCGGATCATGAGGTCTGGAGTTCAACACAGGCCTGACCAACATGGTGAAACCCCATATCTATGAAAACCCCATAGCTACTAAATCTTACAGGTGCGATTACAGGTGGCACGCACCTGTAATCCCAGCTACTCAGGAGGCTGAGGCAGGAGAGTCGCTTGAACCTGGGAGGCAGAGGTTGCAGTGAGCTGAGATCATGCCACTGCACTGCAGCCTGGGTGACACAGTGAGACTCCGTCTCAATAAATAAATAAATAAATCCATAATAGTACCAAGGGTAGCCTAAGAGTAGCATTTCACTTATCCATCTTTTAGAAGTTATTTCTCAAATACACAAGTGACTTCTTAGGATAATATTTTTATTGCTTCAAAGCCTTGTCTTTTATTTCCCTTTCATTCTCCACAGATAACATTGAACACTTCCTGGGGGCCAAATTAATAATAAATTCAGTCGTTAACATAAAAGGAAATGTAATTAAATTATTCTTTTAGGAAAGAAGATATAATGACATCTCAGGCCAGGAATTTTACAGTAAAAATCATACCATATTTTGGAATTTCTCAAAGTACAGTTTAAAAAGATACATCCATATTATACAGAAATAGAGTTAGTCATACATAAAATTTGAGTTGATGTTATTGAGTGAGTTTCTGAGATTATACGCAGGGTTGGAGGTGAGATTTTCATGAAAGGTCGTTTTTACTGGCGATGAGAAAGAATCTATAGTAGTAACATTGTGACTACCTTTTACTAAGTGTGGGCTATACTATGCACTATGTCTTTAATACCCACATCAGTTTCATAGGGATGTATTATGATCTCCTCTTTGTAAACTGGGAAATACAGGAAATACAGGTTTAGGGAGGACAAGGACCCACTTATAGCTAAATGATATCTGGCCCACTGGGATTTGAACCCATCGCCTGACTATAGAGTCCTAAGTTGTGTACCTTGGCATGCAGACTCACAGTATCACTGACATCACTCTAACACCATTGAGTGGGAGGAACTGTTACAGTAAATCTTTTGGAGAGAAGCCAGGAGGGTCTGAGAGAATGATATGATAGAAAATACATACTTTCGGCCAGGTGTGGTGGCTCACGCCTGTAATCCTAGCACTTTGGGGGGCTGAGACAGATGGATCACCTGAGGTCGGGAGTTCGAGACCAGCTTGGCCAACTTGGCGAAACTCTGTCTCTACTAAAAGTGCAAAATTAGCTGGGTGTGGTGGCACAGGCCCGTAATCCCAGCTACTCAGGAGGCTGAGGAGGAGAACTGCTTGAACCTGGGGGGAGGACGTTGCAGTGAGCCGAGATCGTGCCATTGCACTCCAGCCTGGGCAACAAGAGTGAAACTCGGTCTCAAAACAAAACAAAACAAAACCACTTTCTAGGACCCCTTCTGAGTAAATACTGCATGCTCTTCTTCACCTCCTTTATCCCATTCTTCACTCCATGGTGTTGTACCCTATGCTGAAGTACAGGTTTGCTTAGTTATAGAGTAGGTCAGTTATTACCAGGATCCTACTGTGTGCCACAGACATCTCCTAGAAGCCCAGCCAGTCCCTTGCCTATTTTCTTCCTGGTTCTCTAGGATAATCATAAAGACTTGTTCCTTACTCCAACTGGAAAAACAAAATTCAAAACCTTACACCCTGCTACTTAAAAGCCACTAAATATTTCGTTATTTAATAGATGATACAAGTAGAAGTGAATTCTTGTCGTGCCATTATTATACTAAAAACCAACATTTTCCTTGTGAATTTCTGATGGTATTTTAACAAGGTGGTTCTAACTGGCTCAGAATTTTTCTGAGGAATAATGCTATTTTTTGGAAAAAATACTTAGATATGCACTGGTAATAAGTGGATATTGAGACTTTTGTGTAGTCATTAAGACCGTTTTTTGAGACAGAGTTGTGCTCTTGTTGCCCAGGCTGGAGTGCAATGGCACAATCTTGGCTCACTGCAACCTCTATTTCCCGGGTTCAAGTGGTTCTCCTCCCTCAGCCTCCCGAATAGCTGCGATTACAGACGCCTGCCACCGCGCCAAGCTAATTTTTCTTTGTAGGTTTAGTGGAGATGGGGTTTCACCGTGTTGGCCAGGCTGGTCTCAAACTCCTGACCTCAGGTGATCCCCCTGCCTTGGCCTCCCAAAGCCCTGAGATTACAGGCATGAGCCACTGAGCCCGGCCTGAGTGGTTAAGACTTCCAGTCAACCTGGGGAAAGAACTTTTAAGTATGCCAATCCTGGAGGCTTGAGTAAATTCTTCCACCATGTGACATTTGGTGCAAATAGACGTCCTTGTAAAAACTGGTGAAGAGCTGGGTTTTACACTTAGGTGGACATAGGGCCAAAGGAGGCAGCATGCAGGTATACAGAACAGGAGCAAAGAGGATCATGAGAGGGAAAGCAGTTGGGAATCCTTAGAGACCTTCAAGAGTTTAAATCTTTCCAGTCTGGCACTGGGCAGAAAAGTCCATTAGGCTTGATTCTTTCAGTTGCGAGTGAGGCTCAACTAATATCTGGATCTCAAGATAATTGATCAACAATGCCTCTCATCCTTAGCAACTCCTCAAACTTTTCTTTCCTATCTTTAATATGGAGTGTCAGCTCTGAATAGAAATTTCAACTTGTTCTCCTCCTTCCTGAGCTTTCAAATATGAAGAAATGGACTCAGCAGGAGATCTATCGTTTTTACTGGTGGGGGTCGGTGGGAGTGGGTACAGTGGACTGGGTTATCCCAGGAAAGATTTCACAGTTATAGAACACTTTACTGTAAAGTATAGGCACTGATAGTCGCAGGAGGAAACAGACAAAAAAATCACCTTAAAAAAAGATGACTCAGAATTCTGACTCAGAGGGATTGGGGCCAATTTCTGATCTCATCTTGGAGCTTCCTGAAGCACCTGGACTTTCCCTGGAGGTCTCTTACCTAAATTGGAGCTTAGACCACACCTGTCTGGCCCTGAGGGAATAAGCTGACAAGCACTCGGCCTGCAGTGGATGCAGCTGTTCTCATTAGATCAGACGTGGATCAGAGTGATAACTTTCTAGAAGCATAATTTACCATACATTACAATCAAGAATGACAAATTACAGTATGGTAAAGCACTTTAGAAGCGACGCAAACTTTCCCTGCTAAGGGAGCCAGCTCTGACGAACCAGTACAGTTGTGCTTGACAATGGCCTGTTTGACTTCAGGAACTGTTGTCCTATTATCTAGTGTTTTACAGATACCCCTGGCATTAAGTTCATTTTGACACAAACATGAAAACTCACTGTCAAGGAACAGATGAAAGTTCCACAAATTGATTCAGTAATTTCACCTAGAGTTGCAAATTGAGTGTTTCATATAGGAGAGTACTTGAAAGAAGAAATTGGCTGGAGGAAAATAATTTTACTTGAAGCTGTTTCTGATAGAGATTGAACAAGGCTATTTTTTTAAAAAAACCATTTTGCTCTCTCTACATTTAGGACATTTGAATTTAGTGAAGTAATCTGAGAAGAATGATAACCAGAGTACGCTTTTTTTTTTGGAGGCCGAGGTCTCTCTCTTATTACCCAGGCTGGAGTGCAGTGGCGGATCTCAGCTCACTGCAAGCTCCAGCTTCCCGGGTTTATGCCATTCTCCTGCCTCAGCAGCCTCCCAGGTAGCTGGGACGCAGGTGCCACCACTCGCCAGCTAGTTTTTTGTATTTTTAGTAGAGGCAGGTTTCACTGTGTTAGCCAGGGTGCCGATCTCCTGACCTGCGTGATCCGCGTGGCAGCTCCCAAAGTGCTGGGATTACACAGGCGAGCCACACACCCGGCCCAGAGTATGGCAAAAGTGATATCTGAAACTTGGCGGGTGTGGTGGCTCCGCCTCTCTTCCAACACTGGAAAACTGAAACAGATCGCTAGTCAGGTTGGTCAGCCAGTAACATGTAAAGGCATCTCACGAAGCCAGAATGCTACCGAAGCGTTGTGGCGGGCACCATCAACAGAGAAAGGCAGGAGCGTAACTCTTGTTTCAGGAGGCAGAAGAGGTTGAAGTGAGGTGGTACTGCACTCCGGCGAAGGTAACGTCTATCTCCAAAGTATCTGAAAACTATTTCTGTTTCTCTATAAAATCTGCTGGACAAGCATCTACCAGGTGTGACACAGGTGAGCCAAATCTTTAAAGATTGCTCCTGTCTTTCCCAACCCTACATTTCTTCAACATTTGAAAATTCTCAGAATAATGGGCCAGCTTCATAGCTCAGGGTGTTTGGTTCCAGGAATTTTTCACGAATCCAAACTCCCAGGACTCCCAGTGATCCTGGTAGGAAACTGGGAATGAGGTCAAGGGAGAAGAAAAGCAGAGCAGTGGCTGTCAGTCTCACAAACTGCTGAGAGGAATGGACACTCAGCAGACATTCCTAGACCCCATCAAGACTGACCCAGATTCAAGAGTGCCAGTTAGCTCCAGATTTGACTTCAGAATGACTCAACCGAGTCTCTGCCTCAAGGGCTTTAGCCTTGGAGAAAGGCACCAGGAGACTCCCTTCTTGAGACACGCCTCACAGTCTCATCTCCTGTCCACTTCCCCTCCTGCTTGCAGCCTTACCTTCCCACTTGAATCTCCCCTGCACCCCGTGAAGAGCGCTCCACCGCATTTTCATGAATCATCTGAGTGCTGTTAGGCCAAGTGGTGACTCAGTTTTTTGGCTATTGAGAATGGCAGGAGAGTTCTCTGAACTCAGTTTTGTGGATTTCTGTGTGGTGGAAAATGGGAGGAGGTGGTGAAATCCTTAGTCTTAGTAGCACTGGTTAGGGAATTGGTACAGCAGGGGAGAGGTAGAATAGGGACAAAAGTGGCTGGCCAGGGATAACCTTAGCCATGCACAAGGCAAGCTGATGTTTGAGAAAAAATGGAAAAGTTGGGAGATGTTGGCACGGCTGTCCTTCGTAACTGCCTTCACATCCGTTCTCCCTAGCACTGAAGCCTCCCTGCACTTTGGAGTCCCTGGCAGAGCCTGGCTTGGGCAGTCTTTCCAGTGAAATCTGGTGAGCTGTCTGCTGCTTTAGCCAAGCAGGGCTGCTACTGAATGACATAAACAGTTCCTTTTCTTCAAGGGTGAAAGTATATTGGTGTGTTCCAGCAAACCAAGCAAAACGTGAAAAATATTTCAATTTTTTAGGTGGCATTTGGTCAAGTGATTGCCTATGTGGTTTTCAAAGAATGTCTCCGTTGGGGATAGATTATCATGATGTCAGAATTTTCCAAATCCCTAGACTCTTGAAGACCTTTCTAGCTGCCATCATTTGAAAGCTTAGCAGATTGTCGTTTATATCTACACACCCACATTCTTCAACATCAGCACTGCTGGCACTTTGGGCTGGAGAATTCTTTGTCATTGGGGGGTGTCCAGGGCACTGTGGGATGTTTAGCAGCTTCTCTGGCTTCTACTCTCTAGTACACCCCTCTCCCAGTTGTGGCAACCAAAATGTCTCTAGGCATTTACAAATGTCTTCCGAGCAGAAGCACAGCTCTGCAAAGAGACTGTCTAGGATACTAGACTTTTCCTTTTTACTCACCCTCTTACTGCACGGTACCCCTAGCTATGTCTCCTTACCCTGAGGGAACATTTGATTTTGTTCTTAAGGAAATTCAGGAGAAAACATTTTTTAATTCCACAAAAGAATTAATGGAGAATTGAGAGACTGAACTGACGATGATTTGGTGTATGAGAGTTTGAAAGACCTCTAATGTTTAAATGAGGCTTGTTCCATGGATGTCCAGAGTGCCCTGGAAAGTACAACCCATTTGAACCCAGGAAGCAATCAGCTCTGCCACCAGGAGCACTGGGCAGCCATATGATCAGAAACTGGGTTTGCCATTCAAACCCAGTAGTGTGTTCTAGTCCATACTTGCACAATGATTCCACTTACATTTTAGCTTGGCAGTTCTAGAAATCTCTGGCTATCTCAGTTTTACCAGTTCTAAAGTAAAGAGAAGGACTCACTCCTCCTTTCCCTCCCACAATTCCCAAATTAATGATCAATGACAGCAAAACAAACAGGGTCCAGCATCCAGACAGTGGTGAATTCTGGACTTTGCTGGGCAAAGGAATCTCAAGTTGAGGCTCAATTGTGAGGTGTAATGAGGTGTGTAAAAAAATGTTCTCTGTATTCTTAAGAAGGGAGTTGCTATATAAACTTAGGATATACCCAATTCCTAATGGTTTACCATGAGTTTGGGAATACTGGAATCAAGGGGTGAAGGGTCTCAGTTTTCTTTTTTGTGGGGCCAGAAATAGTAGCTTGTTGGGCACTGCTTAGATAGACAGCCTTTTTTCTTTTTTTTCCCCCCAGGTCTCTTGAGGACCTGGAGAAGTGATGTAGTATACTAAAGATATCTTAAAGTGCGCAAACACTCTGGCTGAATAAAAGTTTCTCAAGACTTTTCTTTCCAACACGAACAAAGTCACCAAAATATGAGCCAATTGGTAACATTTAAACGCAACTTTAATGCAGATAGACCTATAATAGTGAACAATACGACTGTATTTGTTTACAGGGAAAGAAGTTTGTCTAGCTAATGCTATTTTCCTGACATTATACCAATGCAAAGGACCCTGGATCCAATACTTTAAAGTAATATGTCATTGTGTGGAAATCTCAGATCTGGCCTCTTAAGAGTGCTAAGAAGATTCCCCAAGCTAACTCTGACATTGTTTGGGAAACTTGGCTCCTAAGAGCAGGCGTGGGTTGCCTGGTTCCACCCTGGTCTGGGGGAGCTTTTCATCAGGTATTGTGTCCACAGGCTCCCTCAGCTGGTGTCTCCGAAAACGACAGGCTGCTCCTCATACTGTCCCGAGTGCTCAGAATTAAACTGCTGGGGCCAGGGGCACACACAGTGTCTGTGCTGGGGACTGGGTCCCAGGCCCCCACCCTTTTCTTTTCTATCTAAGAGTGCCTTCATCCTTAGACATGATGGCATTGAAATGCTGTGGGGTGGCTGCAATCCCTACTTCATAAAAAGGTGTGGGTCAGTAGAGAGGTGTGGGTCAGTAGAGAGGTGTGGGTCAGTAGAGAGAAGGCATAAGGCTGGTTGCAAATCTCTTTTCTGTGACCTGCCAGTATAACTGAAGCTACATTGTTAGTTACACCTCATCTATGAAATGGGTTAATCATTTCCTCTCCTACACAGACACACACACACACACACGCACACACACAGTCTCTCTTCCACACACACACTCACACTCACATATTCTCGTCACACACACACTACTCATAAGGATGTTGTGAAAATTAAAGAAGATAATGGTTATAAAACCACTTGAGAAACTACAGTGTCATAAAAATTTGAAACTATTGTTTTTGTTATACATCATGAACAGTATGTCCTGTGTTCCTACATCTTTTAGAGACAATTCAACACATTTGGAATCTATTACCAAATAGAAATAGTTGCCAAAACAAACATATATCTATCTTCTTGTCAATTAGAATTTGTCAAATTTTTATCATAAATAACTATTTATTATTATATAAACCAGCTATATTGGAACTGGTGTAAAATAGCTAAGAAAGGGGGAAACTCTACTAGACATTCCAAATAAATGTGTAGCTTCTTTGTGTGTGTGTGCATGGGTTCTTTGTTGAGGGAATATTTTGCTCACCATTGTGTTGTTAGTTCTGGCCTAGAATAAATGTTTGTTAAATGAATAAATGAAAATATACATTATATAATGACTTTCCATCAAACAGTCCCCCTCAAGTTTATCCATATTCTCAGCTATCGCAGGATTTTCCATCACACATGGTCCACATTTGAACGTTCATATTCAGAAACACAGCTGGGTGAAACTAAAGTTTACTCATTTTTGGATGGCAGAAACAAATCACAGATTGAAATAGAAGACATTGTAAGCAATGTTTCTGCCATGCTTGGTGATTAAGATAGAAAACAATTCCTTAGATGCCTTAAAAGTGACATTTATTTTATATATCCAACTTTTCATGAAGGAAATGTGTTAAGATTGTTAACACATACTCTAATGAAGGATTAAGTAGAAATTTAAACGAAAAGATGACAAAATCCAAAATAACAATGTTTGGTTGAGACCCAAGAAAGATGATTTATGAACACATTTCTTTGTTTAATGCCAGACCCAGTAAAAGTACCATCTTGGTTATCTGGCATCTGTTCCATGCCTATTGGCATTCTTAACCCACACTATAACAATATAGTGGTTTAGCAGAGGGATGCTTACACTTCGTTGAAATCTGAATGTATTAATTTTAATTACTTTAAATTAAAACTGAAGACAAGAGGTAAAAACAAAAACAAAAAAAACTTGAGGGTCTTAGAGTACTACATAAGCTGGAGCTAGATTTTACCTGATGTCTATACATAACGATATCCAATTATGCAAAACCACATTGGAGTGGGACAAAATAAAAGTGGGATAGGGATAGAATCTGATACTTATTTGGTTCTTTCTTTATGTTAGACACTTTATGTGCCATTTCATTAGCTTCATATGCACGCACGCACAGAATTTCATGCTCCTTATTTCAGAGATGAGAAATTTTAGGCTCAGAAAATTTAATTGCATATACTAGAACTGGTGGAGAAAAAAATGGAAACTATGCCTTTCTTGGTGATGGGAATACCACCACCTCCAGTTTGGATTGGAAGGTTGGAGGAAAGAAAAGGGATTGAAGGAGAGTAGACATGAGAACTAGGCTTGGTAAGCAGACGAGGTCCCAGTGGCCACCAAGCAGAGCAGAAGTATAGAGTAAAAGCACATTGGTAGGAAAAGAATAATATCACAGATATCCCAAGGGCTGAGATGTGTCATATTTAGTCCATTAGTCCATTAGCCTTAAATGGAAAATAAATATTCTTTTCAAGTGAAGTAGATCTTGACTCTCCCTCTTTATGCAACTCCATCAAACTGATTGGTGTACTGGAAATATTTCCAGAGGAACCCGGCCTAGGAAATAAATCTAGTGCACCAAGATGGCAGTCTGTGTAATCTAGAACCTTTCTATTCCAAGCGTGATGTGCAGACCAGCAGTATCAGTATTACCTGGGAGCTCTTTGGGATTGTGGAATCTCAGTCCCCAGCCCAGACCTACTGAATCAAAATGTGTTTTGGAAAACTCCTCAGGTGATTTGTATGCACATTAGTGTTTGAGAAGCACTGATCTAGAATAAAATTTTTTAGTTTCAGCATCATCTATTCACTTTCACATCCTTTTTAGATAATTATAAAGGATATTTCACTTTTTTCATCCATACCATACACACAGGAAAATATTGTAGGAACAATATCTTAGATTTCACTGTTTCTCATCCTCCTAACTTTTCCTAATAAAACAAAAAGAAATATCTCTGTATTTATTTTAGTTTTGTACATATTCTACTTGGTCTTTTCTCTTGTTCCTAAAGACTATATGGTAAATACATTAGGGCTGAAATATATAGAAGAGAGTTAAAGTCCTATCAGGGAGAGAAAATGAGAAAGTATGCTGCTAATAATGAGTATGCTGTTTACTCTTTTATTATCAACTCTAGTAATTTCTTTGTCCCAGTACTTCCTGGCTTTCAATGAATAGTAAAGTACTGGAAACAAGGAATTTGTTCAAGTAAGAGTGCAAAGCCTTTCATTTATTAGGCACTGGCTTAGGTTGCAGGCAACTATGCATGTAACATTATATTTTCCCACAACAAAATACTAGCAAACCAAATTCACAGCATATTAAAAGGATCATACACCAGGATCAAGTGAGATTTATCCCTGTGATGCACGAATAATTCAACATATGCGAACCAATAAATGTGACATACCACATTAACAGGATGAGGGATAAATATTATCTGATCATCTCCATAGATGCAGAAAGAACATTTGAAAAAACTGATATCCTTTCATAAGAATTCTCGACAAATTAGGTATCAGATAAATGTACCTCAATATACTAAAGGCATATATGAGAAGCCCACAGCTAACATCATAAACAGTGAATAACTAAAAACTTTTCCTCTAAGATCAGAAATTCAACATAGTACAGGAGGTCCTAGCCAGAGCAATTAGGCAAGACAAAGGAATAAAAGGGATTCAAATCACAAAAGGGAGAAGTAAAATAGTCTCTGTTCACAGATGATATGATCTTTTATACAGAAAGACCTAACGACTCCACAAAAAATCTAATAAACAAATTCAGTAAAGTAGCAGGATACAAAATCAACATACAAAAGTTAGTTGTGTTTCTGTACACTAACAATGGACTATATGAAAAAGAAATTAAGAAAACAATCCCATTTACAATAGCATAAAATCAATAAAATACCTAAATCTAAATTTAATCAAGGAGGTGAAAAATCTGGACACACTGAGAACTATAAAACAATAATGAGAGCAGTAAGATACTTGCATAAAAGCAGACATATAGACCAATGAAACATAGTAGAGAACCCAGAAATAAACCTATACATATATGGTCAGTTGGTCTTCAACAAGGGTGCACAAATTATATAATGGGGAAAGGACAGTTTCTTCAATAGATGGCACTAGAAAAACCGGATATTTATATGCAGAAGAAGGAAAGTAGTCTCTTAACCTCACTCCACTTACAAAGTCAACTAAAAGTGAATTCAAGGTTTAAATGTAAGACATGAAACTGTAAAACTACCAGAAGAAAACAGAAAAAATACTTGACATTGGTTAAGCAATGATTTTTTGATATGACCTGAAAAACATAGGCAAAAAAGTAAAAATAGTTAAATGGGATTGCATCAAACTAAAACCTTCTGCAAAGCAAAGGAAACAGTCAACAGAGTAAAGAGACAACCTATGAAATGGGAGAAAATATTAGCAAACCATAAATCTGGTAAGGAATTAATATCCATAATATATAAGAAACTCAATTCAGTTGAGTTTACTGAGTAAACTCAGTAACAATACCCCCAAATAACTCTATATAAAAATGGGCAAAGGACTTGAACAGACATTTCTTCAAAGAAAACAAATGGCCAATGAATACGTGAAAAAGCACTTGATATCACTAATCAGAGAAATGCAAATCAAAACAGCAATGAAATATGACCTCACACCTGTTAGCATGGCTACGATCAAAAAGACAAAAGATTAAGCGTTGGCAAGGGTGTGGAGAAAAGCAAACCCTTGTACACTGTTGGTGGGAATGGAATCTAGTGCAGCCATTATGGGAAACAGTATGAAGGTTGCTCAAAAAAAAAAAAAAAAAAAAGAAAGAAAGAAAGAAAAATAGAACTAGCATAAAATCCAGCACAATCCTGCTTCCAGGTATATACAAAAAGGAAATGAAATCAGTATCCTGAAGAGACATCTGCACTCCCACGTTCATGGTAGCATTATCTACAACAGCCAAGATTTGGAAACAACCTAAGGATCTGGGTATTTTTTTTAAATATTGTAACTTTTATTTTAGGTGCAGGAGTACATGTTCAGGTTTGTAATATAGGTAAATTTGTGATTCAGTGGTTTGGTATACAGATTTTGTTACATGTGTACAAATCATAGTATCTGACAGTTTTTTGTTTTCTCCTGAACCTCTCCCGCCTCCAACCTTCTTCCCTCCAGTAGGCCCCAGTTTCTGTTGTTTTCCTCCTCCTGTCCACATGTTCTCATTATTTGGCTGCCAATTATAAGTGAGAACATGCAGTATTTGGCTTTCTGTTCCTGTGTTAGTTAGTTAAGGATAATGGCCTCTAGCACCATCCATGTTCCTGCAGAGGACATGATCTCACTTTTTTTGGCTGCATAGTACTCCATGGTATATATGTGCCACATTTTCTTTATCCAGTCTACCACTGATGGGCATTTAGGTTGATTCCATGTCTTTGCTGTTGTGAATAGTGCTGTAGTAAACATATGCATACATATGTCTTTATAATAGAATGATTTATATTCCTTTGGCTATATACCCAGTAATGGGATTGCTGGATCAAATGATAGCTCTCTATTTAGTTCTTTGAGGAATTTCCATACTGCTTCCCACAATGGTTGAACTAATTTATACTCCCACCAGCAGTGTATAAGCATTTCCTTATCTCCTCAACCTTGCCAGCACCTGTTATTTTTTGTCTGTTACCATCTCACACCAGCCATTCTGACTGGTGTGAGATGGTATCTCATTGTGGTTTTGATTTGCATTACTCTCGTGGTTAGTGATATTGAGCATATTTTTCATATCCTTGGTGACCACATGTATATCTTCTTTTGAAAAGTGTCTGTTCATGTCCTTTGCCCATCTGTTGATAGATGCATGGCTAAAGAAAATGTGATACACACACACACACACACACACACATGCCACAATGAAATATTATTCAGCCTTTAAAAAGAAGGAAATCCTGCCATTTGTGACAACATTGATGAGGCTGGAGGACATCATCTTAAGTGAAATAAGCCAGGCACAGAAAGACAAACACGGCACAATCTGACACATGTGGAGTGCAAAAAAGTCAAACTCATAAAACAGAAGGTAGAATGGTGGTGGCCAGGGTTTGGACAGTGGAGGAAATGGGGAGCTATTGGTCAGAGGGTACAAAGTTTCAGGCTGAATAAATTTTGGAGGTTTAATGGACAGTGTGATGATTATAATTAATAACACTGTGTTCTATATATAAAATTTACTAAGACAGTAGACCTGAAGTATTCTCACCACACACACACAAGCTGTAACTATGAGTTGGGACTATGTTAATTAGCTTGATTGCAGTAATCATTTTAAAACATATATGTATATCAAAACACCACATTGTATACTTTATGTACAATTTTTATCTGTCAAAATAAAACAAAATTGCAGAAAAAATTATGCCTTAAATATCAGGTAAGAACTTATTTTTAAATAATTTTTATGGAATAAAAAACAATGCCCTGTTAAGCTAACAGTCATCTTCGCAACAGGGGCATAAACATGATTCTCATATTTTTTAATTTGCTATTTTTCCCTTAAATATTTATTTCAGGAACATTGACCTAGACCTTTTCCATCTTTACCCGATATTATACGCTTGTTTACCTAACTAGATATATGTTGATTTATACATATTTGTGCACTGGATTGCATAGCTAAAAAAAATTGCTGCAATGTTTGAGTATTCCTATGTTTTTCCAAATCAATTTCTCAAACATTTAGAGATTAAAATTTAGCAATTGGATGCATTTGTTAATAATGACAACTGACAGTCATTGATTACCTACTACATGCTTCAATATGACATTCCATTTAATATCCCCAGTGTCCCTCTGGAGGAGACATCATTCTTACCTGAATTACATGAAGGTACAAACTGGGGCTTAGGGAGATTAACCAACTTTCAAATAGCTGCACTTTACATGGTGCTATTAGCCATTGTGGTGAGCTACCTTGACCTCCCCACTGTGGGAGATTTACTAGGACTTTCTAGGGATTGAAAGCAGGGACTGCCTTAGGCAAAATTACAGAGGGGAAGCTTATTTTCAGACTTTCTCCTTTATCCCTTCCTTTGGTCTCCAAATGCTCTTCTTTTCCTGTGAAAACCCCTTCCCTACGTGAAAATAAAAATCTGCTAGGAGTTAAGACTAGAAATTGAGACATACAGAGCACACCAACTGGAATTTTACAGAATAGTGTTTACCAAATGTTAATGGGTGAGCCTCAAACAGTGTTCTCTGCTTAAATGAGTTTGGGAAGTAATAGGTTTAAAAACACAAATAACTTTCGTTACTACAGGTTTTTTTTCTTTTTTTAAGCACTAGGACTATCTATCCATTGATCTATCATATTACCTAAGATATTTATCTACCGATGATATCTATCTATCAATCATCTATCATCTATCTATTCTATCAATCTATTATCTAACTCCTCTGTGTTTTTTCCTTCACATTTAAAACATTTTCCACAGTCTTATTATTTAAAACACCGTATTAGTCTGTTCTCATGCTGCTAATAAAGACATACCCAAGACCGGGTAATTTATAAAGGAAAGAGGTTTAGTTGACTCACAGTTCAGCATGGCTGGGGAGGCCTCAGGAAACTTACAATTATGGCAGAAGGGGAAGCAAACACGTCCTTCTTCACGTGGCAGCAGCAAGGAGAAGTGCCGAGCAAAAAGGGGGAAAAGCCCCTTATAAAACCGTCAGATCTTGTAAGAACTCACTCATATCACAAGGACAGCATAAGGGTAACCACTCCCATGATTAAATTACCTCCCACTGGGTCCCTCCTATGACACGTGAGGATTATGGAAACTACAAGATGAGCTTTAGGTGGGGACACAGCTGAACCACATCAAACAATTTTGGAAATACTTTTGTAAGGGCTATTTGATTCACAATTATATATTTCTTGAAATCCTAACTTAATGGAAGGTATATGTCCAGGGAAATTGCTGACCCTAGAAGATAATGTAGAACAAACCAACGTTATTTATTATTAAATTTCAAATTAACAAGTTGTTTGTGAATATTCTAGGCTACTTTGCCTCCGTATATGCTGCATCCAAAGGAAGCACACGTTAAATTGAAAGAACATTGAAAAGTAGCATGGGTCTTCATAACATTTTCTCCAGGAAGTGATGAGAGATTCACAATGTCCCTCCCCATTCGTGTGTCCTCTCTTATCAAAGTTCCACTTTCCAGGCAGCTGTTCAGCTGTTTGCTTTTTCTCTTCTGCTACCCATTGCTACATGCTGGGTTTGTCCTTTATTCCCCTTCTTTCTTTGGCCATGGTCCTCCAAGAGTTCCTGGAACTGATGGTCTCTTTTGCATAATTGTCAATTTAGACTTTCTTTCGGTTTCCAAATTGTCTCTCTATTAATTCCTGCCCCAGCATAACAAACAATCTCTTAGAGAAGGAAAATTGCAAACACTTTTGATATATTTTCAATCCTTCCTATATAAGAAAAACCTGAATTAAATCGGTGCTAAAAAATGTTACTATCCTGTGACTGTCATGCATTTTTTTCAGATCTTTAAAAATTGATATACTGTATTTAATAGAAATAAGAATACTCATATTTTATCTACTGTTTAAGCAAACTAAATATGGCCTGAGAAGGACTCTGTACTTCCATATTTGAGTCCTTGTGGGCAAACTATAACCTAACTTAGTAGGTAGAAAAGATTGAAAAACCTAACTTAGGTGCATGTGTCTGTAACAATATCTGAGTCTTGGCCAATTCCTGTAGTCATACTTCAGCCACTCATACACCGCTAAGCATTCAAACTGTGTTCAAATAAGGCAAACATCAACCTGTTAGCAATCCAGCTGTTTCTGTACCTCACTTCCATTTTCTGTACATCATTTTCCTTTTTCTGTTCATAAATCTTCTTCCACCTTACGGCTGTGCTGGAGTCTTTGAGCCTGCCGGATTCATGAATTGTTCATTGCTCAATTAAACTCTTTTAAATTTAATTCGGTTGAAGTTTTTCTTTTATCACTACTAATCACTTTATGTACCACAGAGAAAGAAAATTCTGCCAATTATATTAAATAATTGTAAGCCCCACAGATTATGAGGTCTTCCAATTTTAGAGATATTGAAATATTAAAAAGTGCATCCTAGGAACAATTAAATGCAATGATGCTTTTAAAAATGTATTCTATAAATAACTTACATATGTTTTAGACAATTATGTTTATATGAAAGTTCCATAGATGATTTTATCCTTTCTAGACCAGTTTTCCTCCAATTGTGGACTATGGATTACCTGTAATAGAAACATCTGGAGTTCCTCATTAAAAATACAGATTTCTGCTCCCCCTCCCCTGAAGGTTAATTGAAACAGAATCTTGTGGCAGGGTCTGGGCAGCAATATATTTTAAGCTTTTGGATGATTCTAACATGCAGTCAGAGGAGAGAACTTCTCAACAGTGGTCCCCAGGCCAATAGCAGCGGCATAACTTGGAAGCTTCTTAGAATGCAGAATCTTAAGCCCCAGCTCAGATCTACTAAAGTAGAATTTGTATTTTAACAAGATTTCCAGGTGATTCATAGGTGTATTAAACTGAGAGAAGCATTGTAGACCAGGAGTTCTGAAAGTTGTGGTTTCTAGACCAGCAACAGCAGCTCCTAGAGACTTGTTACAAATGCCAATTCTTCATCCCCAAGTCAGATCTAACCAATAAGAAATCTGGGGTTAGAGTGGTGATATGGTTTGGCTCTGTGTCCTCACACAAATCTCATCTCAAATTGTAATCCCCACATGTTGAGGCAGGGAGATGATTGGATCATGGGGGCGGTTTCCCCCATGCTGTTCTCATAATAGTGAGTTCTCATAAGATCTGATAGTTTTATAAGTGTTTGACAGATCCTCCTACATACACTCTCTAGCCTGCTGCCATGTAAGATGTGCCTGCTTCCCCTTCCACCATGATTGTAAGTTTCCTGAGTCCTCCCAGCCATGCAGAACTGTGAGTCAATTAAACCTCTTTCCTTTATAAATTACCAAGTCTCAGGTATTTATTTACAGCGTGTGAAAATGGACTAATCCAAGTGGGGTGGAGCTCAAGTTATCTACAGTTTAATAAGCCCTCCAGGTGATTCTGATGCATACTAAAGTGAGAGAACTATTGCTGTCACTAATCAGGTTAACGCAAGGCAAAGAGATTCAGCTGGTGGCAGACACCTGTTTTGCAGTCATGGTGATTAAGAGGCATTAACTAGCATCTCAAGGGCTAAGTAAGCTTTTAATCCTAGATATTAAAATAATAGCAGATAGAACAATTGGGAAAAGACAGGACATAATATGCTGGTGAATGTTGGTCTCTCATTTTTCAGTGAGTCAGAAAGTGAAAATACATTCTAAGCCTCAGGAATCTCTTCTAGGTTTAATCTGTTACTTTAGCTTTTGTTTTATTTTTCTGACTCTTGAGAGCCTCTGTGACAAAGCCATCATATTATGAGTTCTCTCTAGTATCTAATAAGTTCTACTTTGAAGTGCTGCCAACTTCCACCTCATTCAGGGCAAAAGAGTGGGTACTTGATATTTCTTTTCTCCACTCATATAAATGGGAGAGACAATAAAACGAAGGCTTAGGGAATGATTCATTCAACTTGTTATTGAGCATCTACCACATGTCAGACAATATTGGATACTAAAAATTCCAAGATATTATGGCAGTTATTTCCCTCAAGGAACATACAGTCTATTAGGGAGACAGACATAGCAAGTAAATAATTTCACTGCAGTATGCTGCCTTGCATAATGGAGGCATAAAAATGATCCTTTATTATAACTGGCCTGACAGTGGTTTGAAGATGAGAATAACAAGAAAAGAAGACAAGTAAGAAGCTACTGGAACAGTTTAACCAAGAGGCCAAATAGTGGCAAAAGTTAGAAGAGACATCTGTGTGAGCATTTTCTTTCTTTTTTAATTTTTTGTTTCTTTGGGTTTTTGTGTGTGTGTGTGTGTGTGTAAGCATCTTGTAAAGCACAATCATTTATAATCAGTGACTGATTCATTGTACCCACTGAAAGTAAGAAGTGACTCAGGATATCCAAAATAAGTTTCTAAACATTCTCTGACTTTGGGAGGTTTTCTGAAAGTCATGTTTTTAACTATGCAATAAGTGTTTGATGCTTCTCAACATGCCCTTTTTATTATCTCCAGCATTCCATGACTATACTGTTTATGCCAGTAGTATGCTTAATTAAGCACCATGACAATACCAATAACAGTCTGAAAGCAAGATGTGGCACAGATCATCCAAAAATGCAGCTATCCTGGCAAGCTGAGGATAAACCTTGCAAAAAAGAGAGTTGCTTCCCAGAAGTTGTTTTCTCTTTAATTAAAGATTCAAACGTAAAAGGTTGTATTCCAAGGATAAATGAACCTAGTGATCAAGACTATGTTAGTAGTCTCAAGCATTTAGAAACACAATACCAGGGTTACTGTTCTACACCAATAATGGTAAGCAGCTTCATATAGCTTGCGAAGGGTACCTTTATGCTTTTGTACTGCAAAATGAACAGACCATAGGAAACAGGGCCTCCTGGAAGCATGACTTTCTCCAGGGATCCTTTTCTAACCCTCTCATCCTGAGATGGTTCCTTCCCAACTTCTCATGTTCTTTTATAACTCTTTGTACCTTTCAGTCATAGCAATCATCTCTCTAAATTGTAGTTACTGATTTATTGTCCCTTTCCCCACCAATAAAAGTCAGAAGGGTATTTGGGATATGTTTCCTTACATGACCATCAATCTTCTTAGCCATTCATTCACTCATTCATTCAAACTATATGTCAGGTGTTTTGGACACTGCGGGTATCGAATTGGGAAAGACAGACAAACTCATTTGATAAGGAACTAAAGACGTAGTGAAAGGAGAGAGAGAGTTCAACACAGAAGCAGGTAAATAAACAAATAACTGCAGAGAGTGGTAAATGCTACACAATTAACAAAATAAGGCAGTGGGGTGGAAAGAAATGGGGTAGGGGAGGGATCCTTTGGCGGGAGTGTTCAGAGCAAGGCTTCCTGAGATGGTAACTTTTGAGCTGAGACCTGTCACTATGAGAAGATCTAGGAAAAAGAGCACTCTAGGCAGAAGGAACCGGAAATGCACAGGCCCTGAGACTTCCTGTGCTTGGAAATCTTGGGAAATGGAAAGAAAGCTTACTCGGAACACAGCTGTAGGTGTGAGATGGGGAGAAGAGTGGTGGATGAGGGTGGAGAGGTGGACAGACTCTAGAACATGCCGTCTGGGCCTTACTTGCAGATTATATTAAGGACAGCAGATTTTGTTCTAAATTAATAATAATAAAAAAATCTGCTCCAGACATCAGCCTGCTGACAACCACCTGTGCTGGTGGGTTGTCAGCAGGCTGATGTCTGGATCAGATTTACAATTTAAAAAGAACATTCTGACCATTATATGGAGCACAAAAGACAGAATACTATTTAGGAGGTAGCTGCTGATGTCCAAGGAAAGATGGCTTAGACCAGGGCTGAGCAGTACGGGTGGCAAGAAGTGTGTTCAGATTTGGAGGTTTTGCCTGTAGGACTTGCTGATGAAGTAAGCTGTGAAGGAACAGAGTTTGACTCTTAGGCTTTGGCTTTAATCAAGTGGCTAGATGGTGGTGCCATTTACTGAGACTGTATGAGGAACAGATTGGGAAGGGGGATATCAAATCAAGTGTTCAGTTTGGACACGTTGAGTTTGAGAGGCCTATTAGACGTCCACACCTACTGAAAGCATTTACTAACCCAGAGCAAATCAAAAGTGGAGGTTCCCTTTAATATTTTTCTACCACTGTGGAAAAGCAGTTAGAATCTCGGCCTTTGGAGAGACAATGACCTGAGTTTGTACCCTAGTTTTCCTACATAACCATTTTGAATAACTGTTCTTTTTGAGCCGTAGTTTCCATATCTGGCAAATATATCTACATCATGGGATGATTATGAAGATTAAATCAGATTGTGGATGTGGTATGCTTATAGAGTACCTGGACCACACTGAGTGCTGAACAGGGATACCACAAACTGATGGCTATGATGGTGGCGATGAGGCACTGATTAGGTGACAAACGCAGAGGGAGATTTCACTGTCAAGAAGAGAAAGCTGTGTCCACTGCACTGAGTACTGTATCAAGAAGGACAGAAAGTCGATTTCTTACTAAGCAAGGCCTTCCTCCTCAGGCTTTAAGCTTCTAGTGTTTCAGGTATTATAAGGGCCAAGCCTACTGACCAGCCACACCATACTACAGTAGATTCATCCGCCCCGGTGTCCCAAAGTGCTGGGATTACAGGTGTGAACCACCACGCCCAGCCTGGCATTGGTAATTCTTATAAACAAAAGTGCTGTAACTCAGTCATCTACAGTAGTCTCAAGGCAATAGAATTATTCAGAACATTAACTTCTTTTCAGGTTTAAAATCTGCAGAGAAAGCTTTAAGATTATTTGGTTTAGTAATCTACTAAATAAGCAATTGTGGAAGGTTGATGTTCATAGCATGAAATTTACCTTCAAGAATCTTGCATTCTGCCGATAAAACCGGATTTCTAAAGAATGCTAAAAATTGTCAACAGACAACAAGGAGAATACAGAGAACTGAGTGGCATGGCTTCTACAGTTTTAAAAATTCTGTATCTGTGAAAAGTAACACATTTTTGGAGTCAACTGGAATTTAAATGAAGTCAGGGATTGCAATTAAAAATTTTTCCTTAGATATACTTAAAAACTTATAATTGAATAGGTAAGTTATGTAAATATTAAGCTAACCTAAGAATTGCAAATGGAAGAAAACTTTTCCAGCTTCAGGTATGTAATGGGTCAACTATCAAAGCAGATAAATTTGATTGATAACTTGGACATAGTGCTTACGTTTAGGGGAAAAAAGTTATCTTAGTTTTAAAATGGATCCAGCTAGAATCTTCTACTTCCAGTTCACAGAATCACACATAGAGTAAACAGATGAATGAACTGGTAAGTTTTAGAGCATGTGGTGCAGAATAAATGAAGTAGAAGGAAAAGAGGGAAGAAGTGGAAGAAAGGAGAACAGAATGGTAAAGAAGGCAACAATGGTTAGGGTGAAATGCAAAGAAAATTCATGGCCTGAAAGGTTTTAAAAGTTCTGTATGTTTTTTCTTTAGATGAGAACCCTGCCATTATTTTCAAAGATGAGAGCCAAAGAAATAAGCTCCAGAGAATAAAAATCAAGATTACAAAACCAAGTCGGGCATAGAGCCTAAATAAATGCTTCACAAGGCATAGATTTATATTCACCGCTTTGTTATTCCCTAAAATGTGATTTGAGAATAAATGTGGATAGGAGAAAACTTTTCCAGTTTTAGGGATGTTGGAGGATAAGAACTGATCAATATTCAGGAATTAACCAAAAGTGTCAATCCAGGACAAAAATGAATGTGAACAGCTGTGTTTCCTAATTTGACTTCAGGACATTGGATCTTTAGTATTTCCATAATATGACTATAAAAAATATGTCCCTCTAGCCTTATTGCTTTCCTTAATGGATAATGCTTTTGGCTTGGATCTTTGTGTGGAAAAAAGGATCTTTTGTCTCATAAAATGTTACAGATGCTGCTATGGTAACACATTTTAATTTTATTCCTATCTCAGAAGATAAACATGGAAAAGTGCAATTGGCAATTTAATCTAATATTTAGCATTAGCTTTAAGTCCACAGAGCATTTTGGTTTTTGTTTTTAAGGAACATTGGCACTTTTGTTAACCTGCTGTACTCAATTAAGCAAAATCCTGAAGGCGCGTCTAAAAGGTATTACTTTGCCAACTAAAAAAATACCATGTGGCCAAGTTTTAAAACCCATAAGGGAAAGAAAGCATGCTGCTTCTAGGACAAAATTCTTAGGTGGCCAGAATGGGTTTGTATTTGTGGGAATTTTCTTCTGGGCTAAAAACAAAAACCAAACATTTCAGCATTTACAAAGACAGTATCTATTTGGTTTGAAATAAAATCCGCCCATTAAATAGACAGACAATTATTGAATGTTTGTTCTAATAGTAAGCCCTGCAACATATTGCAGTAAAACTTTTGACAGTAAAGTAAGTTGTTTACTTTGTACTCGGTAAATAACCAAGGTTATTGCCTCCGGAGGTTGTAATTCGAAGCCCAGTTCCCTGTTGAATTATAACGATATACATTTACACGGTAGATAAAGGCTTCCATACTTCCTTACTTGCCAGCATCATAAGGCAAGGCAAAAAGCACAAGCAGAAGGGAAGAGACAGGAAACGTGGTCAATATTGCACGGCAGGAATTAAAATCCTGTGACGTTTCCTCTAGAATGGCAAACAGACACAAGCCCCTGATGGTATTTTTCAAAAGCCATCAGTCCCACTTCACAACTTTTATTTTTTCTAGGCAGCAGAAGAGTTAATGAAGGGTGTGGTCAATTTATACAAAGTTGCAATTACAAACCTGCAGGGGTCAAGTCTGACTTAGATTCACCATATGCGGCACTAACCAGTTCCAGAGCACGTTTGGCCTGCATCTCAGACAAGAATCCTGATTCATTCATTACATGATTAGAAAACGTGCAGCCTGCGTAATTTTAGTTATCTTAGAGATCTTTTTCGAATAATAAAAATCATCACTGTTACTGATTCATACATTGACATTTAGAAATTTCCATAATGAATGTACTAACACTACAGCCCTTTTGAAATACCACAACATATGCAAGTTGCTAGTAATTAAACTGAAGTGCCTACCGAAGTTGTTCTTGAAGCAAACTTCAGCCCTTTGTAATATTTTCCCTTCATAAAAGTCCCCACGTATTTACAGTCTGTAGATGAGCTCATTCTCTTGAAATGGTAGAGATTAAATGAGAAGGCGAATGAGAGTCAAAGAGAGGTTGTTCACACTAACACTACTCGTATTGAAAATATTCCACGGCACTATCTCAGTTCTCATTGGTCACTCGGCGGGCTGGAACAATATTTGCTCCAGTTGCTATGTAGAGGGGAGTGGCTGCCAGTTCACTTCATTAACGAGCCTGAACCTGGCCTCTGCAGATAAGAGTAGTTATTGTTTGAGTTAATGTGCTTGCTGATAAGATGCTCACCAAGGCAGGTAAAGGAGATATTTTTCTTTTGTGAACATCTGTAGAGCTGCTACAGATATTTCTCTGTAAGTCTCTGAATTTTAACAGCTGTTGCAAAAAGTAAATCAGGAGACAATTTCTTTTCTTCTTCTTTTTTTTTTTTTTAATTAGTCTTTCCTTCTTCAGGAATGCACATCTATCTAAAAGATCACACTTAAATGTTTTCCTAAAAAGGGCACTATCCTTAAAATATAGAATAACTCACGCACCCCATCTCTGAAAACCAATTAAAATATAAAGCATTCCATGGTACTATTTTATAGATATATAATATATATGTAAAATATATATTATATATAAATATTTACATATAAAATATACATATATACCTACGTATACACACATATTTGTGGAAGTTATTTTAGGAAAAATTTCCCAAATTTCAAATGAAGTAGTTTGGATTTGCAGGTACCTTATACATACACAAACCCCATCACACTAAACTGTGTGTGAGCATACATAATGCACACGTATATATGAAAGTTTGAATAATATAGGACTAATGTAAAGCACATGTCAATTGAGATAGGGTTTAAAAAAATTTAAAGACAGATTTTTTTTTTTTTTTTATTTAGATAAATATCCTATTTTTTTTCAATTTATACCGACCGTAAGCATTTTTGTGGGATTGTGTGAAGGAAAGACTTCAAATCCTGAATTGAACTTCATGTAATGAACACAGGTACATGAAAACAAGAATATTCAATATGCCTTTAATGACCAATTTTTAGTGTACCCAATACCATAAGAAAAATGGAATGAATTACTTATCAAGTAGGATGCTTTTCAATGCTCTACTATGGAATTTCTAAAAATTGTCAGTTATGATGGAAATTATATATATTCCTCTAATTTTCTCTTTATCACTAGGTCGATGAAGCCTAATGATTTTTTTGCTATATATTTATTGGTTACTAATAGAAATAAAAACTAATAAACTAATATATTCATAAAACTTCTCATAAAACCAAAAGGGCCCATGTTGCTTTAAACTCTGCCCTAGAATAATAAGAAATTTCAACTTTTATCTAGAGTATTTTTAAAAATTAAAGTGAGAAATATTTTTAGATAATTGAAAAGAACTTCAATAGACAATCCAACAGAAAAGTTTGATTTTTAAAAAATTACTTCTTTTTTAAAAAGTTTATAGATTTAGGGAATACAAATGTAGTTTTATTATAGGGACATATTATGTAGTGGTAAAGTCTTGGCTTTTAGTATACCCATCACCCAAATAGTGTACATTGTACCCAATAGGTAAATTTTCATCCCCCCCTCCCATCCTCCCACCTTTTGGAGTCTCCAATGTCTATTATTCCACTCTCTATGTCCATGTGTACAGATTGTTTACCTCCCACTTACAAGCGAGAACATACAGTATTTGACTTTGTGTTTCTGAGTCATTTCACTTAGGATAATGGCCTCCAGTTTCATTCTTTTTTATGGCTGAGTAGTATTCCATGGTGTACGTGTGTGTATATTTTATGTATATATAAAATATATATATACACACACATATATAATATGTACATACCCACACACACTTACATACCACATTTTCTTTATCCAATCAACCACTGATGGACATTGGACACTTAGGTTGATTCCATGACTTTGCTTTCCATTTGTTTTGTGGTTTCAATTTATATTTCTCTGATGATTAGTAATGTTGAGCATTTTTTCATATGTTTTTGGCCCCTTATATGTCTTCTGTTGAAAAATGTCTGTTCATTCCTTTGTCCACCTTTTGATGGAGTTGTTTATTTCTTGTTGAGTTGTTTGAGTTTCTTGTAGATTCCAGTTATGAGTCCTTTGTCAGATGCCTAGTCTGCTAATATTTTCTCCCATTCTGTAAGTTGTCTGTTTACTCTGTTGACTGCTTATTTTGCTGTGCAAAAGTTTTTTAGTTAAATCACATCTTGTCTATTTTTGTTTTTATAAAAATAATTTTTGAACTCAAACATGTGAGAACCACATGATGCTACTAAAATTTGGCTACTTACAAAATAGACCTACAGAGACAACTCACTGTTCAGGTAAGGTAATAAATGCTTATAGCTAGAAACAGTGCTGCAGAAGGTAGTTCCAGTTGTTTTTCTGTGTTGCCTCCTCAATTAAGACAACATGTTTCCTGAGGAAGTTTTGAAAGAACAATCTGGTGTATCTCTGGCTTCACTGCATTTGCTGACCTCTGTTGGGCCTGACCAAGCCACACTATCCAGAAACACTTCATCACGTGTTCATGAAAAACACATAAATAAGTGAGCCCAATGTTTATATTAATATGCAGATTTCTTCTGCTTAGCACTTTATTTTAATAGCTGGTTAAAACTAAGAGTATAGCAAAATAATGGGATTGGTAATCCTCATGTCACTGTAGAAAGAAACATGCTAACAACAATATGTTTATTAAACAGAACAAGTTTATATCTTCATGGACTCTTCATGGACTCAAGAATCAGTATAATTTCCATGATATAAATATGTGGAGATAGCTAAGTATGGTGGCTTATCCCTGTAATCCCAGCATTTTCAGAGGCTGGGATAGGAGGATCTCATAGGACTAGGAGTTTGAGACCAGCCTGGGCAGCATAGGGAGATCCCATCTCGACAAAAATACAAAAAATTAGCCAGGCTTGGTGGCACATGCCTGTAGCTCCAGCTACTTAGGAGGCTGAGGTAGGAGGATTGATTGAGCCTGGGAGATCAAGGTTGTAGTGAGCTGTGATCGAGCCACTGCATTCCAGCCTGGGTGACACAGTGAGACTCTGTCTCAAAATTAAAAATAAATAAATAAATAAGTGGAATGGATTAATATAGATAAATGTCTCCCTGTGAAAAACTGAAAGAATTGTATTCTCTAAAACAAGATCTAAATCTAGAAAAGAAGGTAAACTGAGTTTGGTGTTTCTAAAAATAGATTACTTTCTAATAACTGACACCCTAGCGCTCCCAAAGAATATTTCCTGTGAGATGATGGCCAACGAGATTGGCTAAGTGCTAAGGGACTATATTCTTTATCTTATGTTATCTCTGACCTGTTTTGCACTATTATAACCAACAGTATCCAGAATTCAGTCACAGGACAGGTCAAAAGTTCTAAGGGTATTTTAAGGAAGAAAAAAAATCCACACCATTATATAACACAAAACACACTAACTCTGCAACAGCCGCTAGCATTATTTGGCTGGATTTAGAAGACAAAATTTTCTCAAGGCTATAAAATTTCATGGAGCATTAAAAAATATGACAAGGAATCAGCTTTTTGATTATGACAGCTTTACCTTTCAATTCAATACAGATTCCTTTTTATGAGCTATTCTCTTTTTTCATGAAGTGGGGTGATGGTGATAATGTAAAGTATATTATTCATTAATAAACTAGAAATACCATGAAGCAGAATTGAGCTTCCAGGAGTGGTCTTCTCGGAGTGTAAATCTGCACCTGTGTTTTCCTGCTGGAGGACCTCCTGGCTTTCCTTTGACCTCCAGATGACGTTAGAACTGGCCACCTGACCTCTCCAGTCTCCTCATGTGCCTCTCTCTGGAGCTCCTCTTGCTTAAGTCAAGCTGGATAGGTTTTAGCTGAATGAATGCACTGTGTTCTTTCTTACCTCCAGGTTTGGTTTTCTTGGTCTGGGACACCTTCCTTCCTGACTTATCTCTAAGCCTCCTGCAGAGGTATTGCATCTCCCCCAGCTCTGTGTTGCACTCATCACATGTGTAACTACTTGTGCCAAGAGCACGGAATGGTCTCTAAATATCCCCTTGTATTCCCAGAGGTTACTGCAACATCTAGCCTGTAATAAACACCCAATGAATATTTGTTTAATGAATGTAAGTTTGAACAGGAATAGTTGCTTATGTTGGTGGCATGGGTCAGAAAAAAAAGTGAAAGACTAAAGTTTCTTTTCTTTTTTGTGTGTGTGTGTTTGAGATAGGTTCTCATTCTGTCCTCCCAGGATCACTGCTGCCTCGACCTCCTGGGTTCAATCCATCTGCCGCCTCAGCCTTCTGAGTAGCTGGGACTACAGGCATGTGCCACTATGCCCAGTAAAATTTTTTTTTTTTTTTTTTGTTAGAGATGGGGTTTCACCATGTGGCCCAGGCTGGTCTCCTAGGCTCAAGAGACCTGCCTGCCTTGGCCTCTGAAAGTGCTGGGATTACAGGCGTGAGCCACTGCACCTAGCCAAGTTTTCTTAAGGGTAATATACTATTGAATTTAAGAAAATATGTGGTCCCCTTATGGGAGCAAATATGAGGGTAGATCTGCTTTTGATCAATGTAGAGACCTATGACTTAATCTGTAGGGATTTTCTCTAAAAACATAAATATCTAAACTTAAAATGAATAATTACGTTAATGTCCTTGAGATCCCAGAGAAATTAATTTTGTGCATATATAATAGTACATATAATTATATAGACTCTTATTTTATTTCCATAGGTTCAGCCCCCAAATGTTTAATTCCTCCATGGATTTCTGTCATTAGTCTCAGTCAAGAATTTTAATAGGCATTGTATAGTCCCTCCCTGACCATATATAGAAAACATCTTGTTTAGTCTATCCACAATTTTAGATTATTTCATCTTTTCTAGTAAGACCTTGAAGAGCAATATATTTAATTTGTATTTCTATCTGTGCCTAACAGTGTTATGTCATAGATACTGAACAGATCCTTGCTAAGTAGACAAATAAATGAATGTAATATGCAGTTATATGTTTATAGAAAACATTGTGAGAGATGAAATGCTAACATCATGGTAGGCTGAAGGGAAATAGGTCACCTGGCTTAAGACCTAGTTATGTTGGAGTCTATATGACCTTATCTAACCTCATCTCACCTCTAAGAAGCACTGGCTTTATTAACATTTGAACAAGAGAGTTAGAAATGTTAATGCAGGTTATCTCAGTAACTGTTGAATGAATTCCCTGTGAGTCACATTTGAATTCTGTGAACTATGATAATGTCATAGTAAAGGACAGCTAGGCTCAGAATAAAACTCTCATCTTCTCATCCTAATGAAGCCCAGACAGATTTTCTTCCACATGGACAGACAATAGAGACTGGGAAGGAGGAAGGGTGGGAGAAGGGTGATGAAGGCAGACTACTTAATGGGTACAAGGTATATTATCTGAGTGATGGATACCCTAAAAGCTCTGACTTCAATACTATACAATCCATGCGTGTAACAAAATTATACTTGTTCCCCATAAATTTATATGAATAATTTTTTTATTAAAAAATGTTTTTCTTCCACAGAACTAGAGGTGCTTCACAATTCTTGGTCGTCAGTAGAACACAGACTGACAATCAGTGCCTTGAGAAAGAGATGTATATAATGGAGAGCTACCTGTTCTTGGAAAATCTTAGCTTGTAACACATCACATCAAGCAAAAGTTTTTATAATGCATTATATATGTAAATAGGGAACACTACCACTTTCTCATATGACTGATAATGAATAGTTTGACCTTGGTAAAATGTCACACTTCAAAATCTACACTCATTTAAAAGACAAATTAAAATTACTAACAAAAGAAAAGGCCGAAGAGGAAAATTGGCAAATAATTTTATACATAATATTTTTGGGGTTTCTTGATGTGCTCAGTTTTACTGAGATTTGGCTTTAATCATGGAGATGGAGTGATATAATAGAAAGGTATCTGACTGATGGCATGATGTTTCTGATTATGGTCTATGTGTCTTTAAATGATAGAGAACCTCGAGGCTCTGCCGAAGTCTCATTTCCTAGCAGAAAAGACATGCCTTTAACTGCCTTATGTAAGCACCTCCAATCCCTTTCCCCCAAGCTCCAGATTCTTATGTACAACTGTTCTGAAATCACTAGTCAGATGCCTAGGTGTCTCCAACTTAACGTGTCTAAAACAGAAGCTTGACACCAACTCTTTTCTCAACCACCTGCCTGGGGAAACCTGCCTGCCCACCAGTTTTTCCCATTTCAGCTAACAGATCCACTATCCACTCACTTGCTCAGGCCCCAAATTATTATTTATTCTTCTGTCTGCAACTCCCCACAATCTGTCAGGAAGTTCTTCCAGCTCTCTCTTCAAAAATATACTGCAAATCCAGCTTCTTTTTACCATCTCCACTTCTATTTTCCTTTTGGATTCGCTCATCTCTTGCCTTTCACACACCCTCCTATGTAGTCCATGCTCTACACAAAGGATGGAGCTGCAGGCATCTTCTGAAAACAAAACTTAGATCACTCTTCTCTCTTAGAATCATCTTATGGCTTCCCATTGCAATTAGAATGAGGGCCAACCTCCTTTCCACGACCTAGAGTCCCCACATGGCTCCATTCTTTTCAGGGTCACCTCCTGGACCCTCCCCGCTCAGCCCCACTGGCCTCCTTCCTTCTCTTCAAACATGCCTGTCTCATTTCCATTTCAGTGCCTTTCTCTATTGGCTTTCTTTTCCAGCAACACTTTCCTGTCAGCTGAACTATTACTTTCTCAGGGAGATCTCCCCTGACCACACCATCTAAAGTAATCCTGTAGTCCTGGTTACTTTCCAGCCTGCATCTTTATCTTTCTCAAGTGCTTAACACCATTCAAAATTACATTACTTACTTATTTGTTTATGTATTTGCTATCTTTTTCCTCTTGCCAGCGCATAAACTTGAAGGCAGAAACCTAATCTGTCTTGTTCATAGCGCTATCTCCAGTGCCTAGAACACAGATTTACTCCCGAACTTCTTTAATGATGGATGAATGAATGAATAAATGAAGGAATCTCAGGCAAGACTTACGTCCTCTGTGCCTTTGTTTGCTACTTTAAACACTGGTGAGTTTAGAAATAATATATGTACATCACCTAGTACAGTGCCAGAAATAGAGGAGGCACAGAACAGATATTCGGTGACCGTGGAAAGGATGTTCTTCCTATAACTCATGGCACATACTGGAAGGTAATTTGATAGAGTGAAAAGAGACTTAGAATTAGAAGTACTGGGTCTGCATTCCTTTTTATTTTTTTATCCTTATGACCTTTGAGCCAATCTTTCCACTTCTCTGGGTTTTAAGTTCGTCACCTGTAGATAATAATCCAGCTGTTATGAGAATAAATATTTAGGCAATGTCTGTAAAAGTGCCTTGTAAAGTGTAAAGTGCTGAGCAAATACATGTAATTTAAATATTATTATTATATGGAAATATCTGTTGATTAATAGAGGGAAAAGTCATGGTAGCTCTTATTTAAACCACTGACATTCCTCCAGAAATAATTAAGTTTATATATGTTGAAGTCTCAAAACTGGCCTCATTTCAGATGGACTACTGCCCCTGAATATCAATGGATGGGAACCACTCTACTTCAAGTAAAGGTAAGCTTTGGAAATCCCCTTTAAAGGGTTAGAAAAATAATAAGAGAAGTTTGAATAATCTGTGAGTTATATGCATGAATGAAGGTTAAGAAAAATAAGTTAAGAAAAAAGCTTATGAATATGTTTTGAATATCTTTTTTCTAACTTGAAAACGATTTTTGAAAGTTGGTCATCTGGGGCTGGGCGGGCACAAGAGGCACAGACCTGTAATCCCAGAGCTTTGGGAGGCCAAGGCAGGTGGATCACTTTAGACCAGGAGTTCAAGATCAGTCCAGTCAATATAGAAGACCTCTATTTCTTAAAAAAAAATTAAAAAATTAGCTGAGCATGATGGTCCATTCTCTGTAGTAGCCTGTAGTCCCAGTTACTTGGGAGGCTGAGGCAAGAGGATCGTTTAAGCCTAGAATGTGGAGGCTGCAGTGAGCTGTGATTGTGGCACTGCACTCTAGCCTGGGCGACAGAGTGAGGCCCTGTTTCAAAAAGAGACAGAGAAAAAAAGAAAATTGGTCGTCTGCTTATTAGCCCTTATCAGGTAGTGTATCTGTCTATGGCAACTTTGGGAATGGAAGGGGTCTTGGTGGTGATCTGGGCTTCACTGGCTTATCCTTGGCTGCGTCCAGGGAGGCCTCAGAGCACAGAACCCAACAGGACTGGGTTGATATAGGGCTGCTCATGTCTCACTGTCATCTTCTTGGCTCCAGGGCATAATAACAGGCACTGAAATGCCTCCCTCTTGACTGCAGATGTGTTTTCCTACTTTTCCACTGACAGTGCTTTCTCTGTTATTGCAGGCAACTCTGCTTTTCAAAGCAAATAAATCATAACCAACAGCTTAGTTATGCTAGAGTATTTGTGTGTATGTATGCACTTAAAAAATAGAATAAAATATTTGCCCATATCCAGAGTGGGCATTCAACTGGTAGGTCAGCTTTCTGTGAATATGGATGTAAGGGTTAAAGCTTCCTAAAGACAGGGTTAGACCTGCCTTCCACAAAACTAATAGGTCTGGTGCTTATTACAGTACCTGGCACTTACCAGGAACTCAAATGTTGGTTGAATACATGTCTGAATGGGTTAATGAGCTTCTTCTCTGATCCCCTGAAAGCTTGATACAGAAACTGGTACTATGGGGACAGAGACTGCTTGGGAAAGTGCTATGAATCACTTAAATCATTTTAGGATCATTTAATTCATTTGGATTACTAAGAGTAATTTCTTTCTTGATACTCATACTCTTCGTCTTCCAATTTAAATGAAACTTTTAAAAGAAAGTTTCAAAAGAAATCTGTCTGGTTCAAATTATGTGTGAACCTGATACTAGGAACTGCTGAGTAGTTTCAGATTACACTGTCAACATTGTGCACAGTTCTAGTGCTTTCCAGCATCTGCCTCGTTTCCAGCTGCAGTGTTACTGGACAAGAAGAACTTCATTCTTAAAGGATTCAGTAAGGTGATGGGTGTCACTGTGAAAAGCAAGGAACTGACCTTGCAGAATGAGAGTTTTCTTTTTTGAGAGGTCATGTGTTTCACTTAGGGTACCTGAACTATTTTATTTCACAACAAGCTACAAATCTAGTTATGGGTCTTCAGAAATAACATTGTACAACCCATTTCAGTTCATGTCTGTCATGAAGTTGCTGCATTGATCATTACATCCCTTTATACTCTACCTGACACCATATATTGAGGGTATCTTGAATTACTTCTAGAAAATATACATTGAAATTTGTAAAAGATGCTATTTAAATTTCATATGAACTCAAATATTATTTTTAAAAGCGCCAGGTAAAATTCACTGGTTTATATATTGCTTGCTTATGCACTCTCTCTCTCTCTCTTTCTCTATTTCTCTCTCTCTCTCTCTCTCTCTCTCTTTTTGAGACAGGGTTTCACTCTGTCACCCGGGCTAGACTGCAGTGGTGTGATCATGGCTCACTGCAACCTCGACTTCCCTGGGTAGCTGGTACAACAGGCATGCGCCTGTGGTAGCTAGGCACACTACCACATCTGGCTAATTTTTGTATTTTTTGTAGAGACAGGGTTTCGCCATGTTGCCCAGGCCTGTCTTGACCTCCTGGGCTCAAGTGATCCACCCACCTCGGCCTCTCGAAGTGCTGAGATTACAGGTGTGAGCCACCACGCCCAGCCTATATATTGCTTTCTTTGTAAGACTCAAAAGTTCTCTACAAATGACTCTGATATTATCACTATAATAATGTTCTTTTACTTGAAATGTGCATATTTAAACATGTTATCTTAAACTTTTTCAGCTATGTTTGAATTTTGATATAATTCCATTTCTAGTGATTAAAATTCTGTGTCAGGTTGGGCCATAGTTTACTCAGTTCATAAGCAAATAGTTTTTGCATCATTTATCAGAAGGGTTGGGTCAGTATCTTATGCTCTGTACTTTTAATGATTCTTCTTTTCAGCAAAACTGACCTGAACTTCTCCATTTGTGTATAGTCTTGCTGTGGCATTGGCTGGCTAACTTGTTAAACTAATTAGAGTTTTCAGAGGCTAAACAGTCAATATGAAGTGACTGAAGAACCTTAAGACAGATACGTCAGGGGGAAATACAGTGTGAAAATCTTGTTATGGCTAAAAATCCAGAGTTCCTTTTGTACTTCACTATGTTTTTCCAGAGAAAATACTTCTGCTCCTGTTGTTAAGTCATTTGTAATTCAGGGTGAGTTAAAAGGGGTAGATTTCTTGCATCATGCTGGAACTAAAAGAAACTATATTAGGATAAATCAAATCATATGGATAATCCATTCATTCCAACCTAGTCCTGTAATAACCTCTCAGTCTGTGATTGCAATTGCTATGTGGAAAGTTACATTACAATTTGAACCTTGTCATTTTATAAACACAGAAAAAGACACACCTAGGTCCTGTTTTACAATAAATGGCAGATCATTATTGCTTCCTTTGGTATTTCCTTTGTAATGTTGATTATGATGAACTCCTGGCATCATGACAATAAATGGCATTCCAAAGAAATTCCATTTTCACTTATGTAACAGGATGGGGCTCCTCTGGTCTCTGCTTCAATGGAAGCACAAGTGTGGTGGTGGATAACGGGTACACACGTGTGTCTGAGACGGAATCATATATACGGATTTTCAAAGAAAGGAATTAAAAACCAGTTCCAGGACTCTTGGACCCTTCAACATATCAAGGATATAAAAAGTGGTCAGAGTTTGGAGAGGGAGGAAGGGCTGGTGAAGAGACTCACTTGGAGAGAGCTGCTGCCAGGCACGTTTCTGTTTGTGAAAGAGCTGAGGGAGGGGTGTTATCTCCAAATCATAAGCCTGGTGATGGAGGAAGGGCCACCTCTACAGCTTTGAAATGTGTTCCTTGCATATGGGATACCCAGAGGGCTGGCGCCTGACTCCTGCCTGAGAAAGGTAAAGTGTACTGTGGACTGGGGTCTATCCTGTCCTGGAAAATTTCACAAGAAAGGAGATCTGAGTGCCTGTGTGTGGAGTAGCCAGGGAAACACTGATTTGCCAGCACTGGTTTTCACTTGCAGTTTGGGGGCCAGAGCTGAGGGGTGAGTTAACATGGGACATGAAGGATGGAGCTGCTGTTGGTACAACACAGCAGCCCGTAGGGGTGAGAGGTGACCTCATCAGAAAAAGGCTGGAGATGAGGAACTGATTTGCAGGAGCTGAGGAAGGAGTCCCAAATGGCCATTGGGAATGAGGAGACGAGGGGCTCTGCATAGGCTCTGTAGAGCCTACAAAGCACTCAGTGAGAAAAATACCTGGTTTTAGCCATCACCAGGACCAGAGAGAGAGAAGTACCCAGCCAAGTAAGGATTGTCCTATCTCCCCACCTTCCCTCCCTTTCCCACGTCCCTCCTGGCAGGAAGTGCATAGACAGGGGTGAGCGGGGAGAGATTAAGGAGCAGGAGGGAATCCCCCTGGTGACAGCTGACTCAAGCCTGAACTAGGTCCTAACTGGGGTAGGGGAGAGAATCTCATACCACGACAAGCTCAGAGGTTTGAGAATTACATGGGATTAGGCCTTCTTATTACTGAAGGAGACTGTGCTTCAGATTTAACATAAGTGTAGGGCACCTTACGTAAGAGTGCATAGTGTCTATGGCGTGTCCACATTGGGACATAGGAAGATTACCGCAGCCCAGTGGAATAAATTTAAAGGGGCAGGGGACAAGAGGAACTGATTATGATTTGTTTACTTCTTGAGTTGTCCTAGTCCAACATATTGATTATGCCTGTAATGAACTAATGAATATGACTTAATGGCTATAGTTTCAAAGTTAATGCTCACAGAGAAAAATATAAGACATAGTACAACAGGGATTCATTGCTTGGAGAGGGTCTAAGATTTGTTGGAATATTCTCAGATGCATGGAACTCTATAGGGCAAACGTATATTGAACAAACAAGCGGAGGCCGGGAGTGGTGGCTCACGCCTGTAATCCCAGCACTTTGGGAAGCTGAGACGGACAGATCACCTGAGGTCAGGAGTTTGAGACTAACCTGGCCAACATGGTGAAACCCCGTCTCTACTAAAAATGCAAAAATTACCCCGATGTTGTGGTACACACCTGTAATCCCAGCTACTCAGGGGGCTGAGGCAGGAGAATCGATTGAAGCCGGGAGGTGGAGGTTGCAGTGAGCCAAGATCCTGTCACTGCACTCCAGACTAGGCAACAGAGCGAGACTCTGTCTCAAAAAAACAAAACAAAACAAAACCAAAACAAGTGGAAATGTGAGGTGAGAGCCCATTGAATACTGACATTTCCTGGGGGAGGCTGATTACGGGAACACTTGCTCTGCTTCCTGCCTTTTAATCTGTGCAAGAAGTTGTCTAGGAAATAAAGTAGGGCTACAAACCACAGGCAGAAGTAGCCACTTCTTCTAGGCTTCATGCCTTAGTCACGAGAGAGTATGAAGTATCCTGCACCTAAGAAGCAAAGAGACTTCGGGGCAGCCCCAAGGTGTGACACTTTTCCTCCCATCTTGTTCTCTAGCACAAATTTCTGTACTTTCCTATTTTCTCAGTCTTTTTTGTTAGGCCAGTTTGAATTAAGATGTTAAGACTGATAGTAACAATGATGTTCCTCTCAAGCATGACTTAAATGACTTGAAAAATAACACAGGGTAAGAGTCTCAGACTTGTGTGGGAATGGATAGCTTGGGCTTTTAAAAGGCAGGCTACCAAGAGGTTGATTTGCACACATTGAAAGCATCCTGCTGTGCTCTGCTTCTGCTGCTACGGGAGTTTTACTTCCGGAAAGCCCATTTTTAAAAATGAAAAATATATGTGGATGGAAGAGGGAGAACACTTTACCTTTTTCTTCACTTCTTCTTCGACTTCTCGTCCCTATTTTAAAAGGTATTAATATGAACTGCATTTATGAACACTGACTAGACTATGTGTTAGAAACTGTGCTAAGAGGTCTTAAACATTTTCTCTCTAATCCATGGTCCTGGAACTTTAGGGTTGTTCTATACACATTTTACAAACGAGGAAATGAAGATTTAAGAAGGTTAAATAGGGTGTCTCAGGTTACACAGTTCATTTGCATCTGAGCCTGGAACGGATCCCTCTTTATGACTGGATCCCTGGGTCTAAACAACTGTGCTATCCAGAGGTAAGCTTTTGAATAATTTATTAATAAGGTGTCAAGATAGGCCATGATGCTGAATACATAGATGGATAATGAGGGATTAAATCAACTGCTTTGGAATGAGCTGCATTTTGTTTCTAAATCTGTTATGCGTGGCAAGTCTATTCTGAAACGGAACAGCTGGTCTACTTACTCTTGCGGCCCTCTGCCTCACCTGCTGGTTTAATTGTGTAACAGAAAGCGGAGAAAGAGATGATTGATCCGCTAATATCAGATCTTTCATTCTAATACTCATATTCAGCTATCTAAAAGAAAAATTAGAACAGAGTCTCCAGGCTGCTCTGGAGAGAACCCGGGAAGCAGCAGGTTTTCTCAGCAAGCGGGTCCACAGAGGGCTCGCTACAGTGCGCAGGTCTGAATAAAGCGGTTCCACCCGCAGTAAATTATCCCTCTCGCCACCAGGCGGATTCAACCATCTTCCTCCTTTTTAGTTAGGGAAAGGCTGGAACCTGGTATGGATTTTTCTCAGGCCTCAATCCTCAGGACCCGTTTTAGTCTTCTTGGGTTTCTGTGATTCTGTTCTCTAGGCTCCGTTCCTAACCAGCATTAACAGATAGCTGCTTAGCTCTCATTGCTGGCACTTAGGACTCACTCACAAGTTCAATTAACTGGGGAAAATACCCCAGGGAACATCCCTAATAATCGTATAAATCTTTAATAATAGTAGATCTGCGTGTTTCTCCTTTCTTTCATACTTCATTAGAAGACTGGATTCCTGTAAAATAAACTAAATATTTTGTTTGTTTTTTTCTCCTTGCATATGAATCTCATTGTATACAAATAAAAATACAAAAAATAGAAACAAAAAATCACTCAAAATTATGACATATGAAGGCAAACATTGTTTCTGTTTTAATGTATTTTGTTCCAGTGTTTTTAATTTGTATCTTGGTATAAACATGAACAATATAAATATAAATAGTATAAACATGATAGTATAAATGTAAATAGTATAAATATGATAGGTTTTTCTTTTAAATATCAGTGAAGTTGTTGAGATAAACTGAAAGCTGATTATTTATTTTAGAGAGCTCTAGGATTAAATTCTGGTAGCTTCTAAAATCAAGATTATTAAAGGAAAGATACATAAAAGCAAAATATAAAAAGTTTCTTTGTATATGGAACATTAAAGACTTTCAAATTGCTCCATAATAAAAATCTTTTAAAAAATTAGGAGGGTACTTAGCTCAAATATTTTAATGTTTATCATGTCACTATTACAACTTGTTAAATAATAATGGTTGCTTTTGTTTTAAAAATTATAAAAGTACAGATAACATGCATTGCTGTGAGACTATGAATATCTGTGGTGACCACGGATTGGCTGACACAGAGGTGTTCAAGTCTTTTGCTGTAGTTTTATGGTTCTACAAATTTCTCCCCATTAAAGATGGGATAGTGTCTTTGCTCCGGCATTGGTAGATTTCCTCACTAATTGTTGGTGACCTGAAGAGTAAGAGAGAAACTCAATAAGGGTATTAGAGAAAGTAAAAAGTGAGTTAGCTTTCCTGGCCAATCAGGAGTTTCAGGAAATATGTTCTTAATGTAGAGAGAAAAACTCACAAAAATAAAGCAAGGAACAAGGAATGATCTAATAATAATGGTTTTTCAGGTAGCAAATATTTCATAAACAATGGTGACCAGATGTTTCCCACCCCCATAAAACAGAGCTACCAGGCTTCATGTGCAAGCCGAAGGATCTCCTGCATTGAACCAGGACTCAGTGATGGTGCACTGTGTGCCAGGCACTGCGCTGGCCTCAGTGGGGGCTGGACAGACATGGTCTCTGCTGCCATGGGCCTTGGACTCAGGGAAAGATGTGGTAAATGAACAGTTTTTAAAAATCACTGATGTCGTAAATATCAGAAGTTTCCTTCCAGAATGTAGAATTCCCTGATTTAGCAAATAGAAGTAACATGATGCCCTACCCTACCCAGAAGCCCTCTCCACTGAATGGTAGTAGGAGGGAGAGGAGAAAGAACATTCCAGGAAGAGGAAAAACACATATTCCAAGGCACTCAGGTAGGGAAGCAGCTTGGTGCTTATCAGAATCTAAGATATAAGGAAAAACAGTCCCAAAAACCAAAGTCAGGTCAACAACAACAAAAAAAAAAGGGTAAGCATATCTGCATATCTAATGATACATTTGATACATTTTTGAAGTACAGATTAAGGATCATCATACACAAACGTACCATCTAATTCACCCCAGCCTTCTTTTTCTGACAGCAATACTACAGGATCTTTTGTAGGCAGACACAGTTATCTTTCTTTAGTGCCAACCCAAGCACAGGAATATTCTCTCCAGTAACTTAGTTTTCCTGAATCCACTGATTGCAAATATGTCACTTACTAGTTTAAACATTTTACATTAAAAAAATTTTCAACTGTAGCACTTGCCTTAATGATTCTCATAAACGAATTACCTTATCTTGGACTTAGACTCTGTTTGCTTTAACTTTACCCATCTCTACCTTTTGCAGACTTTTCCCAGAGCCATTACAACATTATAAGACTTTCTTTTTCCAGACTGACTTGCCCTCCTCACAGTCGTTTTGGGTCCGTTTGTGGCTGTGGTTCCTTCTCTCATATATGGGGACAGTAAAGAATAGGTTTTCAATTAGATTGATTTCAAATCCAAACTCTCACTTACTGGCTGAGTAAGCTTGGGTGACTTACCTAACATCTCTGAGACTCAGTTTTCACATCTTTAAAATGGGCCAATGACACTAGAGATTTACGTTATAGGGTTGTTGTGTGGCTTTACTAACTCTGCCCAGCATGTGGGGTATTAGCACAATGCTTAACACATATTGTCTGGGTGCGGTGGCTCCCGCACTTTGAGAGGCCAAGGCAGGTGGATTACCTGAGGTCAGGAGTTCGAGACCAGCCTGTCCAATGTGGTGAAACCCCGTCTCTACTAAAAATACAAAAATTAGCTGGTCATGGTGGCACATGCCTATAGTCTCAGCTACTCAGCAGGCTGAGGCAGGACAATTGCTTGAGCCCGGGAGGTGGAGGTTGCAGTGAGCTGAGATCATGCCATTGCACTCCAGCCTGGCCGACAGTGTGAGACTCTGTCTCAAAAACAAAACAAAACAAAACAAAACAAAAGCAACAAACAAAAACCCCCACATATTAAATACATAGAAATATACAACAATTTTAAATTTTCACCTCAGATTTCCACAGCTGTCTTCCTGTTTAGGGAGTTATGACTTTGTACTGGGTAGGATCGTGTTTGCCATTGTGTTTCCAAACAGGAAAACTTAGCTAATGACTGGGTGGATGTTGCTGGCGGGTTAGTGTTTAGAGCCTGTGTTGCCAGTAAGTGGTATAAGAAAGCTGATGGGTTCCAGGGATTTATTTTCCTGAAGCACTGGACTTCCTTAAAAATATCATTAAAAATATCACCTCGTACTTCTCCACATTTAAATCTACCTGCTTGTTTCTCACCTACTCAAAAAGCCAAATGATTCCAACTTCCCAGCTTCCTGCCCTCCCCTCACTTCACGGTGGCTTTGGGTCCCTTCACAGGTGTGATTCCTTCCTCTCTCACATTGGGAGCAGTAAAGGATAGGCTCTTATTTAGATTAGTGTCAAATACAAACTCCTCACTTACTGGCTGAGTAAGCTTGGGTGACTTAACCTAACATCTCTGAGACTCAGTTTTCACATCTTTAAAATGGGCCAATGACACTGGAGATTGACCTTATAGGGTAAATCTTTAGAGTAGTACTTCAAAACCAGAGACTCATGGGAGCTTCCTCTATATCCCTTCCCAATTTGACTTGGTGTTTCATGACTTGGAAAAATTTGGTGTCATCTGAAAATGGGAAATGTCATTGTGTATTTTCTTTTCCAAATCATTACTACAATATCAGAGTCAGATGTTTCCAGCACTTATCATAAGCCAACACGAGTGTTTAATTCTACTTCATTTAGTGGAGATTTGTCCTTGGTTTTCTACCTCCAAGTCAGTTCACTAGCCATGGACAAGTTGCTCTAAATACATGATTCACATTGCCTGTTTTGTTTTTTTTAATTAAAAAAACAAGTTATAAGATGTTAAAAGAAAATGAAACAGATCATTTTTATTCTAAACTATTGTCAAGGCCCGTTGAAAGTCTTCGTAAATGTACCCCCAGGTTTGTGGATACATTGATATCTCCTTTTCAAAGAGTAGGTAACAAATTAGTCCATCATGATTACTATATTTTGGAATTTTGTTTTATTTCCTTTAATACCTAATGTACCAAGCACTCAGGAATTGTATCACTTACACAATAAAAGAATTGTGACTCCCAAGTTTGTGGTTATGAAGTATACTCCTGGAATCCTTATGTATAAAATCTCGATCAAATGTCATTGCCAGTTCCTAAGCAAGTTATAAAATGTGGCTAGCAGCTTCCTAATTTTACCCTAGAGTTTCCTCAAATTGCTTAAATAATAGGCAAAAGACTTGAGCAAACAATTCACAAAAGAGAAAATAAAAACATTTGAAAATACAATTCATATTCAAAAATGTACACAAAAATAGATTTATTTTTATTCATCAAATTAAGAGAAATTGAAAAAGCAGACTACCCAATTCAGGCAAGAATACAATGATTTTGGCTTTCTGTGATTTGTAATAAGTCTTTCAGGGGTATAAAAATTATGATGTAACAAGGGTATACACTATAGTGCGTAGATAACTCTAAACTTTGTCATTGGATTTATAAAATGTGAAAATTCTTGAAGCAACTGCAAACTTTGTAGAAGCTACGTAAGTGCTGGCAAATTCTCCGTTAATTCAAAGTATACAAATTAGCACTAGTAACAAGAGAGTTAGAAACTGTTTTTCCAAAAATAATGACAGGTTGGTAAAACATTACAGTTCAATGAAAGAACATGGATTGGGGGCAGAGTATCAAAATGAAAAACAAAACTAAATTAGTAATTGAAGGATTCATAACATGTGCCTCTAAAGAGACAAAACTAAATACTGACCCCCCCTAAAGTGAGACTAATTTGCTTGCATAGCAAGAATTTGATTTTGAGTGCCCGGCTTGATTAGCAAAGTTCCCAAAGAGGGCACCCCCATAGTGAGTGAGGAATGTAATTACAGGAGTTCAGGTAGGCACTGGGCACGGGGAGACTCTCCCAGTGCCTCTTTAGAAGCTCATAAATATCTCTAGCTTGAAGCCCAGATTAGTTATAGAGGCTTACTGTGCTTTGTCATTTTGCCAAAAATGCCAGTTTTGCTTCAGTTCCACATTTGGGTTTCCCTGTGAGTCTTGCAGGGTTTTATTCTATTTTATCCCAGAGGAACAGAGAACTAGAATAACTTAAATACTTGTAGGCTTGGGGGAGCTCCATGACTTGAATATTGTAATTCTCTGCTTTGGATGGTATGATTGAAGGACTTACCATTTTTCTTTGTTTTCATTTTCTGTTTTGATAAAAAAAAAAATGTGGTTTTACACTGACTCAGACAAAGTCAAGTCATCCCTTTTAATTTAGGATTAGCCCTGAGGAGCTCTTCTCTTCTTTTTATTAAGTGTGCTTTAGTTCCATTCCCTCCACAATCCCTGGCCCACAGTTATCTTAAGTATTTGCTGACACAGGGGAAATGGCACTGAGCATTGAGAGAGATGAACTTGGCATTAATTTCCTAATATGTTGTATTCACTATGGCTAATGGAGAAATTACTCAGATTTATGTTCTCTATTTGTAAAATGATTACTCAAGGATGTTGGGAAGAATAAATGAGACAACATGTATGAAAGTATAAATACTATAATTCTACATAAATGAATGATTGTCAGAATCATCATCAACTTCTTCATTTTGGGGACAGAATTTCATTGCCTTTTGCTGAATGCTACTATAAAGAAAAAGATGTTAAAAAATCTCTTGGTTTCTGAGGGTTAAAAATTTGTTTCCTCAATTCTAACTCTCATTTTTTTGTGGTTGTCGTTCCTTGAACTATTGTCCACGAATGTCTAATGGCTGGTTACCTTTTCTAAAATTAAATAGCTCTTTGATGGATATCTTTGGTTTCTCATCTCTCACCAGAATATTAAAACAAATTGTAGGCTCTAGCTTCCCTCTAAATAGGATACTTTTAAAAAGGTAATTGGGTGAAGTATTAATAAGACAGAGGGAATGTACTGGGTTAAAAATGCCAAGATCCACCAGTACTAGATGTTTGAAAGATCCATAGAAATAAAGGATGGGAAAAATAAGATAATTGAGTAGTTGATTTTAATGCTATGTTGTTTACCTGACATTATATCAAACGAGTGAGCATTTACATATATAAACTGTTAAGACTGTGTTTTGAGGCTGTACAAACACATATACAGAGACGTCTGACTTTAAAAAATGGTTTTGAACACCCACTGAGGTGAACATCTGTTTTCCATTCACTGCCCTTATGCTTTTGGTTTAGATGCTGCAATACTAATTTTTTTTTTTTAAGTGTGACATCGCAATCAATTGGCAGTTTTAATTATTTCAGTGATATCTTTGTAAAAAAAGAAAATTCATCACTCAAAAAGTAGACCACATGGAAATTTAAATATATATAGAGAGTAAGTGACTTAAATTGTCAGATGGTGGCTTGAATCACCAGATGGTGTTTTTTTCTGAGATAATTACATTTTCCTCAAGCTTTAATAGCAACTTTCTTTTTAAATTTTTTTCTTTTTCTTTCTTTCTTTTTTTTTTTTTTTTGAGACAGAGTCTTGCTCTGTCACCCAGGTTGGATTGCAGTGGCACAGTCATGGCTCACTATAACCTCACTACAACAGCCTCCTGGGCTCAAGCTAATCCTCCTGCCTTGGCCTCCCAAAGTATTGTGATTACAAGTATGAGTCACTGCATGCAACCTGCAACTTTCATATTATTTACCACGCTCCTCAAACTTGTATTTAAATAGTAAATTTCAAGAATAAAATCATTTGGGGTAATAATTTTAAAGCAACCTTTCAAAGGAAACATGTAAGATAGTTTTTAAAATAAGACTTGTGTATCCTTATTATCCTTTATTATATCACAGGATGCTCTTCCACAGAGCTTTGAACTTCAACTCTCCTTACTTTGTCTCTCCTACAATGGTTCTCACCCAGGACTTGCATTACATTTCCATGATAATACCCAGGCCCCGCCCCAGACCATTTCAACCGGACTCTCTCATCTCTCTCTCGTATCAGTATTTTGTTAGCCTCTTTCGAGATTCAGCCTTGGGGAATCTCTTTAGATTTAACTAGTAATTGGGAAGAACTTTGTCCTCAAAATCATCTCCAATCATTGCTTCTTTTCTTTGTATACACCAGAAAACAAAGAAGTGTAAAGATAATTTAGAAGTAATATGATCTGCTGAGAGTCCCTGTTTTTTTTGTTTGTTTGTTTTTGTTTTTTCCTGAGTTAGAAGGAAATGATCTCTTTTCCTTTTTTCATCTGAAAAAAAGCAAGGAACAGCCTCTTCCATCTTTAAGTCAGAGCAATAAAATTTAACAGTAAATATTACCTCATTAGCGACTGAACTCTCCCCTTCAATCTTTTAGAATTTCTTATTAATGGATTTAGATAAGATCCTTTTGTCTCATTAATGTTTTTATGTTGAACACCTTGATGTGTAGTTGGTGTTCAAGAAGCACATGCTGGATAACTAATTGTGTGTATCAAGAGCTGAGCCTGAAGGAGACTTTTTTTTTTTGAGACAGAGTCTCACTTTGTTGCCCAGGCTAGAATGCAGTGGCACAATCTTGACTCACTGCCACCTCTGCCTCCCAGGGTTTTTGTTTTTGTTTGAGACGGAGTCTTGCTCTGTTGCCCAGGCTGGAGTGCAGTGTTGCGATCATGGCTCACTGCAAGCTCTGCCTCCCTGGTTCCAGTGATTCTCCTGCCTCAGCCTCCTGGGTAGCTGGGACTACAGGCGCATGCCACCACGCCCACCTAATTTTTGTATTTTTAGTAGAGACGGGGTTTCACCATGTTGGCCAGGATGGTCTCGATCTCTTGACCTTGTGATCTATCTGCCTCGGCCCCCCAAAGTGCTAGGATTACAGGCGTTAGCCACTGCGCCTGGCCACGCCTCCCAGGTTTAAGCAATTCTTGTGCCTCAACCTCCTGAGTAGCTCAGACTCCAGGGACCTGCCACCATGCCCGCTAATTTTTTTTTTTTGTATTTTAGTAGAGACAGGGTTTCACCATGTTGGCCAGGGTGGTCTCAAAACTCCTGAGCTCAGGCAATCCGCCTGCCTTGGCCTCCCAAAGTGCTAGGATTACAGACATGAGCCACCATGCCTGGCCTGGAAGGAGATCTTAACAGTTACCCCAGAGGGCTCCACGTTCATTGTGATGTTATTGGCGGTGTTATGCTGGCCACACATACACACACACACACACTCCACACTTGGTTTTCATAATAACCTGAGGCAAGTTTGCGAGAAATTGGTTTTTCTACTTTACATACAGGGAAACTTAGTTTCGGAAAGGTTAAGTCACTGGCCGGGTGCTTGCCACATTCCCAGTTAGTAGGCGTGTGGGGCAACAGTCCAGGACTTCAGATCTGTATTCTTTTTCTTTGTCCACAGCTCCTTATAACCCCTTGTCAGGTGAAGGCAGATGGATCAAATCTGCAGCTGACACAAGGGGTAACAGAATCAGAACTCTAAAATGTTTGAACAGGTTGGAATGCTGGCCACAAAAACCCAAAAGGTGAAATTCAATAGGGAAAAATATAAGGTCTTAAGTTTAGATTACTTTAAAAAATTATGAAATACAGCTTTGGGGAGCAGGGAGAGGAGACAGTTGTTCATGTGAATAAAAAAATCTGTGGCTATGAGATAAGCATGTGATGGATTGAAACATAAAATGCAAACCTAGGCTACTTTATAGTATCCATAGAAGTATAATTAGGTTCAGGAAATGAGAGAGGTCCCAACTTCTTCTCTATGCTGGAAATAAATCATTTGGAATTTGTGTTTAGTTTTTGCCCTCACATTTTGAGTGGGACAGTGACAAACTGATGTTTCATTATAGTACACATATCAGCGGATATCCTCAAAAACTGGGTTATACTGAGCCACCTTTTTTCATTTCGGCACCTATGGAAAGTTTAAAGACCTGCAGGATGTCTATGAATTTTCAGAAAAGAAATTTGCATTTCTTAAATTATCTTAGTAACTCCTGACTCTAAGATCCTTCTTCAAGTTCAAATTCCAGCGTCTTGCCTGAGCTATACCTGTTCTTTGCTTTGTGGACCCCAATAGCTCAGCTTCTTGTTCTGATTTCCACAGAATTTCACTCACACAAAGATTTTCTGTGCTAAGAGATTTTACTGGTAATTTGGGGGAGGCAAGGAAAGCTTAAAGAGCAGGAATGATAAACATTTTAATTTGGAAAGTAGGCATCCCTGTTCTTAAACTTTCTTTTGGTGGGTGCCAGTGGAGGGGGAGCGTTGGAATTTTTTACTGGCTTCTGATATGCTCTGAGCACTCTGATCTTGCTGGCTGCTCTCACTCTCATTTTTGTTCTTTATTCTCTTCCTCTCAGATTTCCTGCAGGAACTCCATATGTTTCTCAGATGAATACATACAATAATTCGTCTTTTCTCTGTTCCTTACTCTCAAACTCAGTCCCAGGCCAACCTGTGCATATACAAAAGCTATCAAGCTGCTTGGTTAAATGAAATAGCTACCCCCAAATTTCTTTCCTAACAGAATCCATTCTTCTGGAATGGAATTGTGCATTTAAATAGCACTTTATTCCTCTATTAAGCCAGGAAAATAAAGGATTTGAAAATGGGAGCTTCCTAGCACTTATTTTAAGTAATTTAAAATCATGAACTCACTTAAAATTGCTGTGTAAGGGATCATTCCACCTTTCCCATCATAATTGTACATGATAGAACTGTTCCTCTTTCTGACTGTAGGAAGTGCATATTATATATTGATAAACTGACATTATGTAATTACAAAACTTAGTTGTTTTGTCATTGTAAATAAATATTGATATTCATAATGATATTGTGTTTGAAATAGGAAAGAGCAGTGCAATAGTCACATACCTGGAATGAATCTAGGACAGATGTGGGAAAAGGAGAATAGACAGAAAGCTCAGATTAAAAGAGTGAATAGGTAAAAAATCGAACAAGGTATGTAATTTGCTATAGATTAGCTGCAGGAAGCAATAGAGAAAAGGAAACTGAGGTTTTTTTGTTTGTTTGTTTTGAGACAGAGTTTCTCTCTTGTTGCCCAGGCTGGAGTGCAGTGGTGCAATCTTGGCTCACTGCAACCTCCGCCTCCTGGGTTCAAGTGATTCTCCTGCCTCAGCCTCCCAAATAGCTGGGATTACAGGTATCTGCCACCTCGCCTGGCTAATTTTTTTGCACTTTTAGTAGAGACGAGGTTTCATCATGTTGGCCAGGCTGGTCTTGAACTCCCGACCTCAGGTAATCCGCCTGCCTCATCCTCCCAAAGTGCTAGGATTACAGGCGTGAGCCACCGCGCCCGGCCAATCTTGAGTTCTGTTAAAAGAGAGTAAAGGAAATAGTCATTTACACTAAGGACTCAGGCTTTAGGGAGATACTAGGTAAGGAATTTGAGTTTTGGAAACCAGAGAGGATGAAAATAAAAAGCTCATGAGGAAATGATTTCAGTCTGAGCTCTGGGATTATTTCTGCCACCACTTTGATTTCCTCTCACAGGCTGAGAGAGTTAATCTAACTTTCCAAGGATTGAAGTTGCTGAATCTGAGAAATCAGACTTGCATTTGTCCTGACAACGCTAGCCTCTACCCAAGTGAGTGACGGTCATATATGCACATGTATGGTGTTTGTGTCCAAAGAGACCCACAAAATGTGGAGTAGCTTTTACCGTTGTGTCCCTGGGGATGACTTGGACAACTCTCAAGAAACAAGGTTAGCTGGGAAACATGGTCCTGGTATAAAAATGAGTCCCTTTCTGTTAGGGTGGGCTGGCTCATGAGATCACTTGCAAAATCAGTGAACTTTTTCAGTGAACAGCCTTGGAATTTTCTGAATAAACTAGGAAATAATAAGAAGTGTAAAATTTTCTACAAATGCGGATAATAGAAGTAAGTGTAAAACGAAATTATCCTTTCTGATTTCACAATTCGCTTAAGTATTTTAGTAATTCAAGATGATTTTTAAAAGTCATATAATCTTATCTGTATTTTAAATTAGGATAAAAAATTCTAAGTAAATGGTTGGCTTAATTTATTTATAATAACAAGCTCACTCTCCCGTCTTTACATGCCTAGTTGATCCTGGGAAGTTTTCCATTAATGGATACACCTATAAATAGGTAATTAACACACACATCAACCTCAAGAATTATCAGTACCATGAACTATGCTGCAATATTATACTACTCAAGGCAGGACTGCATTTATTTATTTTGATATCCACAGGGCCTAGTATAATGCCAGGCATATAATAGGTACTGAAAATATTTGTTGAAATGAACAAATAAGGCATGTTCTTATCTTGCTAACACCGCAGGATATGCAGAAATGTGCACATAGAACTCAATTTCAAGTCACCTAATAATCAGTATATATCAGTGAGAGAAATTATAAACAACATGTAGTTTCTAATTTTAAAAGTTGGAACACATTCACACAGATAAATACATGATTTATCAGTGACATTTGGAATGGCATATTATGTGGTATTTGCCTTGTAGAAGTAAGTCAAGAAATTTGTTTTCAGTATTCAGGCAGTAAAAATGGAGAGAGAACATTTATAAAACATTTATTGGCAAATATTCTCTATATATGCATATACATGAATACATCTTCATGTATATACAAATATACCAAATTCATTCATTATTCAACACATTTTTAATGAGTGAGCAAAACTAGAAGGATCTCTTCCTTTGGGATTTTTTTCCCGAAAGATACTAATGTCTCTGCTGAGAACTAAAATTTTGTGAGACTTTGAATGAAATGCAGTCTGCAGATTTAGCATTTCTGAAGACTTTTTGAATGGCTGAAGGGAGCCAATGGTGTCTATAAGGTGGGGTATCTTTTCCCAACTTGGCTGGGTGTGGGAAGATACCCTTCAAATGATGACTCAGACTCTTGGGACAGGGTGTAATATAAAATATTTAATACAATTAATGCTTTAGCTCATTTCATCTACTTCAGTTAATTTTTTTTTGCCCTCCTGCCATCTGCATTCAATCATCTACGTCATTATGGAGGTAGAAATGTCTCTCTCCCACAACTGTGGCGGAGGCAGAATAAAGAAAAACTTCTGAGACTGTGTTTTATACATTAAACTAGATGCCCATTTAGTAGCACCTCTTGCCTAGTGAGCCCAGTTAAACTTCACTATAGTCCCTGGAGTTGAGATGAGATTATGTGGAGAGGGAAGATGCCAAAAAAAAAAAAGGTAAATATAATTTACATACTATCAACCAGTTGTCAGGTGTCATCCTAATTACTTTCTATCTATTAACTCATTTATTCCTCTCAACAATAGTACCATCTCCATTTTACAAATGAAGAAGATGAGGCTCAGACAAGGCAAGTGACTTTCTCAGTGTCACATAGCTTAGAAATGGTGGAGCCGGGAAGTAGTGCTAGCTGACATGCTCAGAGGCTGTGCCCTTCATTACTGTGCTATACTTTTTCGTAAAGTAGACGAGACAGTGTTAGCTCACGAGGATTTAAGGTCCATCTCAGTAGAAGTGGCACAAAATCTTAGTATATCAAAAGACAGCAGGTAATTAGGTGATATGGAAATGGAAGAGGCAGAAGTCTGAGGAGCCAGAAGAATCCAGTGGGCTGGTGGAGACTGTCTGGAAATGGCCCTTGCTCTGGGTCCAGCCACATCAGAGGGGAGTGATGCAACAAGGCCATCAGGCCCAAACCTTTTTGAGGATGTGAAAGACTCCCACCCAAGGTTGGTATCTGCCTAAACTTGCGCTCTCTCTCTCTCTCTCTCTCTCTCTCTCTCTCCATGTATATATGTATATGGAAAGGTTAGCTGGGAGAAACACATAAACCATATATATATATATATGGAGAGCTTTACATAAATATATAGGGAGCCTTACATATAGCTTTACATAAATAGTCATGGTATAATTTTTCTATTTATGGAAACTGCTGGATTGTGGTTGTGGTTGATATAAAGCGCCAAGTTAGGTAAAAGACTAGTTTCCCAGGTGGGAGCACTCAACAAAGTACTTTAGAATTCTTTGCCACTAAAAACCTGCCACAATTATTGTTAATAGGGTACAGCAGTTTTTTAAAAATTTATTTAAAAATTTTTTCTTTTTTCTCTCTGTTGCCCAGGCTAGAGTGCAGTGGTGTGATCATAGCTCGCTGCAGCCTCGAACTCCTAGGGTCAAGTGACCCTCCCATCTCAGCCTCCCAAGTAGCTGGGACCACAGGCAAAACCCATCATGTCTAGCCGTGAGTAGCAGTTTTAGTTACCATGAAACCACAGATCCTAGAGACAAACTGCTCAGGCTAGAATCTTGGACATGTCATTCACTACCTGGGTGACAGACACATTACTTATCCTTGCTGTGCCTCAGTTTTCTCACTTGCAAAATGTGGATAATAGCAGTATAACCTTAAAGGTGTGTGTATGTGTGCGTCTGTGATGATGAGACCAGTTTGGGAAATATGCACATACGAATTTGAGCACATAGTGGTAACGCAAATGTTAGGGTAGATCCATCACCACTTTCCCCTCACCCCTGCAACTCAAATGTCAGCTTCAAAAGGCAGACACTTTTGTCTATTTTGTTTGCCCTTGTATTCTGGGCATCCTGAACAGTGTCTTCACTGAGTAGGTGCTCAATAAATATCTGTTGACTGGAAGGGACACTTCTCAACACTTTTATTTTTTTGCAACAAATAATTGGGCAATCAAATGGCTTATATTTCTGTAAAGACTATATCTATTATACAATGAGTAAGAGAGGCTGGGCATGGTGGCCCATGCTTGTAATCCCAGCACTTCGGGAGGCTGAGGTGGCCGGATCACTTGAGGGCAGGAATTCGAGACTAGCCTGGCCAACATGGTGAAAACCTGTCTCTACTAAAAATACAAAAAAATTAGCCAGGCGCGGTGGCGGACGCCTGTAATCCCAGCTACTCGGGAGGCTGAGGCAGGAGAATCACTTGAACCTGGGCCTCGTGCCACTGCCCTCCAGATTGGGCGACAGAGACTCTGTCTCACCAGATAAATAAATAAAATGAGTGAGTGAGAGAGTAAAATAAATACAAAGCCAATTCCCAGTTATTTTTAGTTTACAATGAAATATGTCACAACTAACAAAACAGTGTAAGAGAGGACATTTTTTATAGGATAGGGGGCTGAATTTTGTTGTTGGATGTGCTGTCATCTGAACACTTCTCATATGAGAGAAAAGTAAAAATAAAAAAAACAAGTAAAACCCCAAATAACACAAATGGATAAAGAATGAGTGCAGTTACCTCCCTGAATGTTTATCCCCGTCTTGAGCCCTGAAGAATTCATTGACACCTAAGTAACAGTGAGTCAACATATCTGCATAAATATTACAATGTGTTTGCGCCACATTTTCCATTGTTTTAAGTATAAATTTCGTAGAACTGAAGTGTACTTATTAGTAGGGAGACTGCAATCATCTTTGCTCACAGGGAATTTGGAGATCAACTACCGTCTGCATGATAAGTCAGCGATTTAGAGTACATCTATAACCCTTCCACAAAAATGCAGTGAGAGATGAAGACTGGGGTGAGGTGAGAAGGAATGCCAAATAAAAACTCCAGCTCCTTATAGCTAATTTAATAATTTTGCTGTGAAAAATGGCTTTTTATCATCCCAGGAGCAAGTGTTTTTTTTTCTTCCAACCTGCTAAAAACTCTTTTCACTTATAAAGGGGCTTGGAGAGCCTTTGCTTTGATGTAGGAGAATGTGTAATACCTGCAATATTTCTTGGCTAGAGAAAAATTATTTTTCATCTTCCAATGCTAATGACTCATTAAAAAGCAAAATAAAAAGACAAAAATAAAGAAGAATGTAAAAACAAACATACATGCATACCTTTTGCTCTTTTTTTTGTAAAAATGCGCAAACTGAAACTTATTTAAAAGAATTTTTTTTTTCAGGCTCTTGTCTAACTGAAATAGAATTATCACCATTCGACATGACCCTTCAATCCTAAAACCCGTTTCAGAGTAAAAACATAATTAGCGTGATCCCTAAGGACAGAAAGAGGGTGTTTTGTGTTTCAGAAACAGAAAGAAGCCCAGAGAAAGACACAATGACTGTAACAGACACGAATCAAACGAATCACCCACTCGCATGCTGGGAAAGCCTTTCCGATCTTTTAAGCTTGCCTGTAATTTATTTTTGGAGCCTCTGCCTGTGAATGTGAAAAGTTGAGACAGAACCTGATAGTAGTCACCTATGACTGTCAGTCACTATGGAAAGCCTTCAGGGAAATCAGCTAGAGCATCTGCTAATGAGAAAATCGCTAGGGCTCATGTCGCAGCACAGACTGGGATGACCTGGTCATAATACGGTGCCATAATTAACGTTCTTTTTCAGCTTCAGGTGCCTTTACGGTCTTGGACTACACTATAGTTGGTTTACATCATAAAAAAAGTATGACATGGACATGAAGATGGCAACAGTAGACACTGGGGATTACTAGAAGCGGGGAAGGGAGGGAGAAGGGCAGGGGGCGAGAAACTAACTCTCGGGTACTATGCTGAATACCCGGGTAACTGGATCAATCAATTGTACCCCAAGCCTCAGCACCATGCAATATACCCATGTAACAAACCTGCACGTGTACCCCCTGAATCTAAAAGTTGAAATTATTAAAAAAATAAAGTATAATAAATCTGAATTATATGTAGCTGTGTTTTAGTTTGGAAGAATCAGCAGGGTACCAACGGGGATGAAAAAGATAATTTTGAGCTTTGATGATGAGACTGTGTATTGCATTTTTCATAAATTAACTATGAAAAGAAATTGTGAGAGGCCTTTGCATAACCTTTAGGCTTTCCAATGAATCTTTATTTATTTATTTATTTTTATTTTTTGAGACAGAGTCAGTGGTGCCATCGCATCTCACTGCAACCTCCGCCTCCCAGGTTCAAGCAATTTTCCTCCCTCAGCCTCCTGAGTAGCTGGGATTACAGGGGCGCACCACCAGGCGTGGCTAATTTTTGTATTTTTAGTAGAAATGAGGTTTCTCCGTGTTAGCCAGGCTGGTCTCGAACTCCTGACCTTGTTATCCCCCGGCCTCAGCCTCCCAAAGTGCTGGAATTACGGGCGTGAACCACCGCGCCCGGGCAGGAATCATAATTTTTAAAGCTGAAACCCCTTGACTTGGGGTCTGAAAACTTAGATATCAACTCAGATTGTATCATTTCCTAGCTGACAAATTATGGAAAAGTTACTTAATTTCTCTAAGTCTCAGTTTTCCTTATTTGTAAAATGGGATAGCACAGGTGTAGTGAGGATGAAACAAAATAAGGCGTGCCATTAAAATTAATCCCTCAGGTAGTAGGTACTCACAATGTTCTTAAACATTTCAAAGTATAATTCTATGAGCTAGTTTTATTACACACTATAAATTTATCTAAATCTGTGCAATGCCTGTTTTTCACAGCCATAAGATCAGCCTTTCTGGGGGCTGGGGGAGGGCTAAATTCTGAACCACATGAACATAAAGTCGTAGCATCCAAAACTTGGAACATACGTGTTTAGGAAACAGAAAGAATCCTAGAGAAAGACACAATGACTGTAACAGAAGCAAATTGTGTGGAATCACCCACTCGCACAATGGGAAAGGCTTTCTGATCTTTTAAGCTTGCCTGTAATTTATTTTTGAAGTCTCTGCCTGTGAACGTGAAAAGTTGAGATGGAACCTGGGACTTTAGAATTGGGAGATGTTTTTTCCCCTAAGATCTGGAATTATTCCAAAAGCATTCCCAATGTAATTTAAAATTCAATAAGAAACCAAAATTTATTTTTTATGTTCAGCTTTGTACGATTGTGTCTCTTCTGGAATGAACTGTCGCAGAATGAGTGCAGGTATAATAACTGAATCATAAGGTCATTTGAAAAACAAGGTCTATGGCTAAAATCAACTGAATTTTATTTATTATTTTATTTAAAATTTATTTAAAATAAAATTTAATTTTATTTATTTTATTTTATTTAAAATTTATTTAAAATAAAATTTAATTTTATTTATTTTATTTTATTTAAAATTTATTTAAAATAAAATTTTATTTTATTTTATTTAAAATTTATTTAAAATAAAATTTAATTTTATTTAATTTTATTTAAATTTAAAACAAATTGTTCTGAACTTGGAATGTCATGACTGTAGGACTTATATTAAGCAATTTCTCATTCGATTAATCTTTCAATTCTCTTTGTATACTTACCTTTTCATTTTAAGGGCAAGGGCTTTAAAGCACTTTATTAGGTTCCGGATAGAAAAAAGAAAGTGGATTGTTTACTTAGAATAATTCACTGGATCTATACTTCGAATCATGAGGCACATTTTATAATTCTATACATTTTCAATTATTCCCATTTTGCTTCTACTTATTTTTTAAATCCTACTTAATACCCTACTTGCTTAAGCAAATACTTCAGTATATACTTATGATGCGTATGTATAAGCACAATTCAAATAAAAACACAGCTTGTTTTGGTATTGCCACTCTCATGTGTTAAAAAACAGGGAAAAGATCCAAGAATATAAAATATCTCACAGAAAGTTTCCTTACTGGTTATTCTCACCTGAAGGGGGATAGAATTCAATTTATTACTGTAGTAACAGGTTAAATGTGAATGTGGCAATAGGCATAAATTATGTTGAACTGGTTTTAAAGAAAATAAACTTTCCCTTCTCCTGAACCTTTCATCCATTTTGAAGCTTTGAACTACTTAGATAAAAATTTCCCTCTCATTTTTGTCTGCCTTTGTAGTCTGACTTTGAGCCAGTACTCGAAGCAGACACTATGGCTCATGCAGAAAAAAACTTCTTCCCACAAGACTGCCAGCCAAATTGTGCAGACTCAAGATGTTCGGAGAGTTTGGACAATCATCACAGTTTTTGGACGCCTATCTGAGGTAAACATAAAGCCAAACCTTGACAGTCTCATTAGTAGTGTAAGTATGATTCAATATGAGGAATTTCTGGTCTTGGCTGGTTGATATAAGATATTTACAAGATTTCTTAATTGAAATTTAATTGGAGATACAAAGTGATACATGGCACTTTGTAAAGCATCACAGCTAAACAATTTGCTCCAGTATACCAGATGAGCAGAAAACAAATCAATACATTCTTAGACCTGCTAAGTGAAAATTATGTAGAATAATTGCTTCAATCATTGAAAATACGATTTTTTTTTAGCGGCATGTTTGTGTAACCAAAAATATGTTATTAGTTATTGAGTGAGTAAAGCATTTATTTGTCATCACAGTTTGCACTTGAAAGGGTTACAGGTAAGAGCTGTTTTTTGTGCCCAAATTATTTCCTCAGTCCTATGTTCTCAACTTAATGAAATTAACATAAACAACTTAATGAAATTGGAAAGGCATATCCTTTTAGAAGTGTATCTGTAGTAAAGATAATTGGAAAGCACTAAACCTTAGAAAATCTTTTCGGTCGGGCGCGGTGGCTCAGGCCTGTAATCCCAGCATTTTGGAAGACCGAGGCGGCGGATTATAAGGTCGGATATCGAGACCATCCTGGCAAACACTGTGAAACCCCGTCTCTACCAAAAAATATACAAAAAAACTAGCCGGGCGAGGTGGCGGGCGCCTGTAGTCCCAGCTACTCCTGACGCTGAGGCAGGAGAATGGCGTGAACCCGGGAGGTGGAGCTTGCAGTGAGCCGAGATCCCGCCATGGCACTCCAGCCTAGGTGACAGAGCGAGACTCAGTCTCAAAAAAAAAAAAAAAAAAGAAAAGAAAACCTTTTCAATGCTGATATGGTTAGGCTTTGTGTCTCCACCTAAATCTCATCTTGAATTGTAATCCCATAATCCCCGTAATCCCCACGTGTCAAGGGGGAGACCAGGTGAAGGTAATTGAATCGTGGGGGCGGTTTCCCCATGCTGGTCTCGTGATAATGAGTGAGTTCTCACGAGATCTGATGGTTTTATAAGGGGCTCTTCCCCTGTTTGCTTGGCACGTCTTCCTGCCTTGCGCTGCCTGGCGGAGGAGGTGTCTTGCTTCCCCTTTGCCTTCGGCCATAATTGTTAGTTTTCCTGAGACCTCTCCAACTGTGAGTCAATTAAACCTCTTTCCTTTATAAATTACCTAATCTCAGACAGTTCTTTATAGCAGTGTGAACACGGTCAAATACAAATGCTGGAATGTTTTAAAAGGTAATCCCAGGAAAGTAATAATGCAGGAGGCCCATGATCTGTGGCTTAATGCCTTAGGTGCCCAGAGACCTTTATCCTAAGCAGAGGGAAAATCTTGTTACAGGGTTTTTGCAAACTGAGAAGAAAGCCTTCTGTAGCATGTCATTTCGTTTTGTTTTGTTTTGCTGGAAGGGCAACAGGAATCTAAGTGGAACATTAGAAGTCAGGGGTCTTTTGGGAGCGTCCTGAGTAGCAGGTGTCATAGATCTGGCATAATTAGATTATTAAAATGAACACCTGAACCAAGGGGAACAGAAAGCTTTTAACCTTAAGATTCCAGACCATTCTGTTTGGCTCTTTTTTATCAAAACAAATAAAGGAGTATAAGTTAAAATGTATTCAGTGAAGTCTCTAACCGGCACCAAGATACTGAGAGTTCTTTAAGTCTTGGAAATTACACACCACGTTGCTTATGTGATTTTTAATGCGATGATGTAATAGTTGTATTTTTATGTACAAAGAATATGAGCCTGGATTGTGTGCTAAATTCCTGCTTTTGCTGAGTTACCTCCTGTAAGACTAATTTTTGGAAACCTGCCATTGATATGTCTACCTTATTTCATTTTAAGAATAATGGTTAAGAATTCTGAACTTTTATAGATTTTTGATACAGATAGCATAAAGGAGGACTATTGGTCAGATATTTGTAGAGGTGGCTATAGCTCCCTTTATTTGCCTAAACTTGCTGAGTTTCTTAATAGGGGTGCAATGGGTATTCAAATGGAACAGTTCTCACCATTGTAGCTTCAGTATTGCAAGGTGTTAAACACCCCATCCTACTAAATGCCACAATCACTTTTCAGCCATTGTGATACCCACCATATGATAACTCTGCACATTTCCAACCTCTTCTTGGAAAGCGGTGTACGCATACACCCCTGAAGTCTTCCCCTAGCCCCAGCCACCACCACATAAGAACCACTGGCCTAGGATATGTGGGTTCAGTTATCTGAATCTCAATTACAGAAAATTAATAGAGCTTCTGATAGTAGAAGGTGAACCCAATTAAGAATTAAGAAATGTAGACTGTAGTTTGAATACTGAATCTTTTGGAAAATCATTGAATTATCTGAAGCTCAGTTTACTCAATTATTAAGTGGTAATCCACCCTCTCTCCCATTTAAACCACTTAATTCTTGTGAAAATCAAGAGATCTTATGTACCTTAAAATACTTTAAGAAGTGTAAAGACCTATATAAGGAAATAATATAGTCATTCCTCCGTATCTGTGGGGGAGTGGTTCCAGGACCTCCCTTGGATACCAAAATTCAGAGATGCTCAAGTTCCTGATATAAAATGATGTAGTATTTACATAAAACCTTATGCACATCCTCCAGTATACTTTAAATCACCTCCAGATTACTCAAAATACCTAATATGATATGACTGCTATGTAAATAGTTGCTACACTGTATTATTAAGGAATAATCACAAGAAAAAAGGTCTGTAAATGTTCAGTACAGACACTATTATTTTTTCAAATATTTTCAATCTGAGGTTGGTTGAATCCACAGATGTAGATATGGAGGTTGTATTCGGAATAATCCTCAGTAGTCATTTTCTTTGGGTAATGTGATAAATGACAGCCAATTAGTATGAGATAACCTATTATGTACACTGTTCTAGTAGCTATAGAGGATTCAAAGGATAATAAGACAGAATTGGTGCCCCTGTGGCTGTCATGACTACAGAGGGAAAGATACAATGTATGTGGTTGAAAAGATGACAGTATGGAGTTAATAAATGATTAGAAGCAGACGTGGGCTATTAGCAATATGTACTGGAGAAGTTCAGAAGAGAAAATGTGTTCAATGGAAGATACAAAAGCCAAAAATGATGAAGGAACCACTTCCCCTATTATACCATTTGAAATGAATAGTTCTCTTTCATCATCATACATATTAGAAAAGTATCAATCTTCTCCATATGCATATTTTATAGGTCATAGATCTTGAGAATATAAATGATTAACACTTTCTTCTGTGGGAAATATTATCAGATAACAATTCATTTCCCTAATAAGGCAGACAAGAAATGATTGAAGGGCAAGGAGGTATTAGCCTCATAGTGCCACTGTTAATATGTCCTCTGACTGACTCTCAGATGAACGTGTTTGCTGCCGGTGTTTTTGTCTTCCCTGTCTGGTCTCTGGCTGTGGTCTTTCTCCTGGGGCTTTGGTCTCACCTCTGTGTCCTGACTTCAGCCCGTCTTTTCCTTGAACTTAGTATTCCTGGTTCAGGAATTGACCTCAGCTTGGAATTCTGGAGACTCATCTCTAAGGGGTGGACTCCTTGACTCCATGTTTTCTCCAGAAATCTAGATAAAGTGCAGCCTTGCAAGAGGTCTTCTACCTTTGCCTTGCTTAATATGTTAAAAGCCCCTTGGTAACAAAGAGATGCCCATATGAGAACAGCTTAATGAACCATAGTATATTATACAAGATTATTTGACCATTCAAATATTTATTAACCTGAAATTCCTGAAGAAGAGATGACATTGTTAGTTGTCAAAAACTTGCATTTCAGTTCTTCCTTCTTGTCTTCTTCAATGTGGCAAATCCTTCTCCTTTTTGGAGAAAATGTCCTCCTCTAGCTGTGACATTGATCTCTGTAGATCCTCCTTTCCATATGAACACTCCTTCTCCTGCGGCACTGGCTTCTCTTCCCTCAGCTTCCCCTAGTGTAGGCTCTCCACATGGATCTATCATGAGTCCTTTTCTTTCTTGTCTGCTCACCCCACAGCCCAGCTATCTCTCAGTCAACATCTCTCCCAAGCTCCAGCCCCCATTTCAGACCACAGGCAAGACCTTTTATATGAATGCTCTTCCTATACCTCAGACTCAAGTCTGTAGTGTAAACATTGTATGGACTTCTCCCTAACATCTGACAGAAATCTGTCCCTCCTTTGGTCTTTCTCATCTGAATGGCATAATTGTGTATCTAGTCATTCAGGCTTGTAGGAATCACCTTTTTTGTTTTTCTCCTTTATTCTTGATTTCAATAACTCACCAAATCATGAAAAATATCTTCAAAATATTCCTTGATTCAGGCCCCTCATTTCTATTACTGTAGGTTCTTCTCGTCTCGGTTTCTTGCCAGCGACCGTTATAATAACATTCTAATTGAGGTAACAGCGTCTAGTCTCTTTGCCTTCTAATTAATTCTGTCAATGGATAGAATTAATTAGAAGGGAAAGAGATTTTAAAAGAATTTAGTTATAAAAGTAATAAAAGATGATCTTATAAATTAAAACAACAGCAAGGTAGAAAGTAAAAAGCGAGTCTTCTCCCTCAACTCCCAAAGGTTTGATGTATATTTTTCCAGATGTCTTTCTAAAACATATACACACAAATATGCTTTGCATTATTGTCCTCAAGGGTTTTAGTGCTTCTGGTGAAATGTCACGTGTTAGTCTGATTCTTCATTTTGGGTAACGTATTTTAACTCTTTAGAAGCTTTTAGAATTGTCTCTTCATCTTGAAATTGCATCAAGAGCTTTATTACTTTTTAAACATCTATCCTGCCCAATGCTTGATTGATGTGTCTTTCAATCAATCAGAAGGTTCCTGTATTTCTTCAGCAAAAGCTAATTTTCTTCTAATATTTCTTTCAATGGTTTCCCTTTCTTTCATTATCTCTGATTTCTTCTTATGGAATTCTACTGAATGCACCTTGGCCTCCATGAATCTCCCTCAAGTCTCTATCCTTTTCCCCTATTTATGATGTCTTTTCCTGTGTGATCTACATTTTAAGAAATGTAATTTTTCATCTACAAGATAATTATCGTTATCCTCTGATTTTTCAGACAATCCTCTGAAATTTTTACTTGCATAATTCTAATTTTATTATGTCCTACTTCTTCCCAAAACAATGTAGTGTTATTTTTATTGATGTTGTATTTTTCTATTGTTAGTTGGGATTTAAAAATCTTCTTTTCTAAAATTTTTTCTTGAGATACCTCAGCTTCTTCTTGGATTGGTCCTATTTGTTCATTTTGGTGGAGACAGAGAAACCAAGTTCTTGTTTTCCTGTAATATCTGGCTATTCTGATAGTTCGATTATGTTTACAAATGAAGACTTAGGAGGACTGGTATAAGTAATGTGCTATGTTTCCTATGAAGTAGGGAAGATCTTATTTCCCTGTAGGGAATAAGAGTAGGGCTTTTGGAGAACGAGATCATATCCCTTGCAGGGATGTGCATGGAGCTGGAGGCCGTTATCCTTAGCAAACTAGCACAGGAGCAGAAAACCAAATACCGCACATTCTCACTTATAAGTGGGAGCTAAATGATAAAAACACATGGACACATAGCAGGGAACAACAGATACTGGGGCCTACCAGAGGGTGAAGGATGGGAGGAGGCAGAGGATCAGGAAAAATAACTGATGGGTACTAGGCTTAATACCTGGGTGCTGAAATAATCTGTACAACAAAGCCCCAAGACACAAGTTTACCTGTGTAACAAATCTGCACTTGTACTCATGAACGTAAAGGTTAAAAGAAAATAAAATAAGAGAAGTAAAAATCTTAAAAAAAAAAAAAAAAAGAAAAAAAGAAAAAAGAGAGCTTTTGGAAGATTCCCCTTCCCCTATAAAACTCCAAACCTTCAATTGCCAAAGCAGGAAAGGATTTACTTCAGAGATAGAGTGGTTCTCTGTTTAACATGCCCTCTGTAGGGCGGCTGTTTTTGTTGACCTGGTGGCCAATACCTTATGAAGACAGTGTATTTACCTACATTGTATCTTCATTGTAGTAGCATCAAGGTGAGGGAGGGTTTTTCTATCAGCATTCATGATTTTTCAGTGAATATTCCTTAAGCATGCATGGCCTGACTTTTGGTTCACTGTATAAGCTTCACTTCCTGAGTTTCTTAGGCCGATCTTCTTCTGTCATGGGGACAGAAGATATGTGAATGGTATCACTCAGTGTCCACTGTTAGTCATTCACACCTGCCGAGTTTTCAACTTTGCTCTCGTCTGGAGTGCTGGACACTGATAATGGAATTGGTATTACATCACTCCTCTGCTTTAGGATGAATTCCATCTTTACCTGGGATATCCTGTCCAAAAATTTGAAGGCAGCCTTTCATCTCTGTAATTTGTTCAGGCAAAATAATCATAATGTTCTGGGTGTAACCATCCATTTCAGATCGATCATCATCAGCTTAAAATTTATAGCTAGTCTACTTAAGCATTTTTTTTGTTACTTCAAAGCAGTCTTATTACCATTCTGACAAATAGTAGAAAAAGGGGAAAAAATCACCACATGGTCCCACAGTTATATATATTCACACATACATAATCAAGAAATCTTACTACTGTAAGCAGTCCCTAATAATATCATAACCATTATTATTTTCCAGGCCTTTTTATTCATGCCTTGAATTAGGGGTATTTGACAAAAGGGTGAGTATTTTTAAAGTATGCTCTGTAATTTGCACAAACACTTCTTCCAGAGACTGGATTCTCTGTTGGGAATATCTAGGTATCAGATGGTGCCAAGACTTCAGAGGAGGGGGACATTCCCTGTTTATTAGAGGGAAAAGAATCTAGAGCTTCTACTGTAATCCAGGTTAGAGAAAGCTGAGAAGAAAGGGCAGTTTGGAGAGAGAGGTGAACAGTGGTCATTGATGGTTATCGGAGAATGTGAATGTCTTAAAATGATATTTAGCTTTCCAGATGATCTGCCTTCTTGGCTCACTTACAGATTGTGAGCTTTCCTGTGATGTAAGTTCCTCATCTGTCTCCTTTCACACCATCTTCTGTGAAGTTTATTCGGCTCATAAATGTGAATAAAAAATTGTTAAATGTGACCTCAAAGAGACGGTGCACTTTTACATCTGAGTCCACTCGATGCATCACAGAAGCAGCACATGCAGCAGCAGGAGTCCAATAGGTGAGAAAAGATATGGAAGACATGCTTTGAACTTTCACAAACCATAAAATTGGTGAGGGGAGGAGCCAATTATATCAATATTGTGAGAGGCAGGAACTTCCCGTTGCAGGTGTCTATCACTCTCCTGCAGTTCTAGGTTTATTGAAGGGATGGATTGAGTCTTTGTACCCTCCAATACCCAACAGAGCTTTACCCTCAAGGAGTGTTTTATAAATGTCTATCACATGCATAACATATTCCAAATGCATGTAATGGACATCAATAACAAGATGAGAGAATAAGGACAGAGGCCTTATCTGCAAAGAAATATTTTGTTTAATGAGAAGGTTGAGATTGTTGGCTAAAATATCAGACTTCCAGATTTTGAGACCTTAACTATCTTCCTTTATTACCAATTGCAGTAGATAAATTAGAGTTAGCTATTGTTACTCCATTTCTATCAAACTATATTCAGTCACTATTCTGGAGAGTAAATCCTCAAACACTTCTAATTCTTTACAGTATGTAATTGTCCTTCTTCTAATTCTTTGCATTATGTAATTGTTCTAACAGAGAACCAGAGCGCCATAGTAATAATGAAATATAAAATATTGTTAAATGTGCACCATTTAGAGTCGTGGGAAACCTAGTTGAGAAACATAAAATTAGTTTGACGTTTACACACACTGTACAGGGGCTGGGTTTCATTAAAATGAAAATAAACATGTAAGCCAATGTTTTAGATGAAGAAGGTATATGCTTTGCTTTAGTTGCAACAATTACTTCTTTATTTATTTTCATTTAGCCTGGTTTTTATTTTTAAAAACAAAAATATCAATACTTAGTCATTTTGTCTGTAATTGTTTGATTTAAAATTATGACAGCTTTATTTGATTTTTGTAATTGTCTTTTGTCTGCTGAGAACTCCCACTACAGAAGCCATGGTTGAATTGGATCTTAGATAGTTTTCGGTAATAAAATGTCTCAAAAAACTTTTTTATATTAAATGATTGTTCTTAGGTTTTAACAGATGTAAGTTAAACATAATGATTTACCAGATTCCTTTTTTTGGCGGGAAAACTAGCTGAAGGCTTTCCATTGTCATGTGCTAATGCAGTTCAGTGAGAGCCTGGGGAGGCCATGCCCTTCTTAATTGTGTACCACTCTCCTCCTTCACCTGGCTCCCTGCCCTTGCACTCATACTATGCTGCAGGTTGCATGACGGAGGCAGGGAGTCAGATTTTGAAGAGAAAAACACATTTTTTTTTTTTTTTCTTGAGACAGAGTTTGGCTCTGTTGCTCAGGCTGGAGTGCATTGGCACAATCTCAGCTCTCTGCAACCTCCACCTCCTGGTTTCAAGCAATTCTCTTGCCTTAGTCTCCAGAGTAGCTGGGATTACAGGCATGTGCCACCTTGCCCAGCTAATTTTTTTGTATTTTTAGTAGAGGTGAGGTTTCACTTGGTTGGCCGACTCCTGGCCTCCAGTGATCCACCAGCCCCAGCCTCCCAAAGTGCTGGGATTAAAGATGTGAGCCGCCATGCCTGGCCCAAAGCGTAATTCTTAATGGCACACCTGGTTCTTATATTAGGTACTTCCTCCTTTCCATTGATCTGAATTCCTTTCTACCTTCCTTTTGGCGTGACTCCTAATTCAAACTGTAACCCTGTTGTGTCACACTCCTCATCCAAACTCCATGATATTCTGTATTCTTTATTCTCATTAGAGTTTACTCATTCCAGGATAACAGACGTGAAAAAAATGCCTGAGTTCCCTTGTGGTAGCCAGTCTTCAAATAGACTAGTAAGTGAGACAAAATAATAAATTGTTTTGAGCCATTAAGTTCTGGAGTGGTTTGTTATGTACCATTAAATAACTCAAGCACCACTTCAAATGTATGAATCACTCATGGTTACAAATTCCACCAAAGAGCCAACTTTTGGTGTTAATAATCCCAGACACATTACTATCGAGTTATGTCTTTGGGTAGTTTGCCTACCTCTCTGAGTCTCAGTTTTCTCACATCTAAAACATGTAATAACAGAGCCTACCCTACAGATCTTGCGAGAGAACTGGATGAGAGACAATATATAAAGTCCTTTGTAAAAAATGCCAGACACATGTAGCACTCCATTAGTGTTAGTCATTTCATTTCTCATTGACAGAGAATGAATGAATGAGAAAATTCCACTTACAACATCTAATGTCTTTTTGGACTTTCACATCAATGTGATTCTTTTACTAAGTTATAGAATTGGAGTTGAAGTTTGCTTAAAAAGTCTAAAAGCAAAACAGCGAGAAGTAATAGGGAATATAGAGCTGGAAAAGTAATTTTGAAGCTGTGTAACTTGCCTGTGAGTAATTCTTAGCAATTTCAGAGGAAAACATTTCAGGAATTGCGCGTGTCACCATATCTGCATAATAATTATGGATCATCACCATTTTAGGTATGGGCAATCAGGAGGAGGATGTAGCAGTTATAGTCTCAGCTAGAAAGAGAGGGCACAAACAACACAAGGAGGCCTTCATGAAAAGATTAGATCTGAAGGTGTCCTCAGGGTTTGAGGAAACCACAGGGATAAGGGATCACCTGGGGACTACAAAGCGGAATTGCTGCCACCCGTAACCCTAAAGGAACACAAACACAGGGAAGTTTGTGTTGAGTGGAGACCTTCATTTGACTTGGAGGACCAAAGCAAACCCACAGGAGGAAGATGGGACACTAAGTACCTTGAGTTCCTCTCTTTCTTCCTTCTGATCTGCCAGGGCTCTCCAGGACTTCGCCTAACCAGAAACCTGAAGGAGTCTGTTCTAGTCTACATGGATCAGCCACTCAGGGCAAGACAGTGGGGTGGAGAAGAGTGGGAAGAGGGGGATCTGTCAGGATCTATGGAGGATGATGAGCTAGAGGATAATGGAGCAGAAGTAGTAAGGGCAGACTTAGGATCCTAATATTTAAAGACTTGTATTTTAATAATCTTAACATAGTTCTGTGGCAGCTTAAACCAAAGGAATATTTAAGTTTCTTGTCTGATCTATGAAGAAAGCCTTTATGAAGATGTATAGAACCCCAAAGAGGTTACTGTCTTTATTTCCTTCTGTATCCTACTCAAAGTCATAAGAAAGTAATGCCATGAGCATTACTCTTTGTTGTTGTTGTTGTTGCCCAGGCTGGAGTGCAATGGCGTGATCTCAGCTCATTGCAGTCTCTGCCTCCCGGGTTCAAGCGATTCTCCTGTCTCAGCCTCCTGAGTGGCTGGGATTATAGGCATGTGCCACCATGCCTGGCTAATTTTGTATTTTTAGTAGAGACAGGGTTTCTCCATGTTGGTCAGGCTGGTCTTGAACTCCCGACCTCAGGTGATCTGCCGGCCTCAGCCTCCCAACGTGCTGGGACCACGACTCTTCAACAATGACTCTTGTCACCTCGGAAGGATTGCTGTCGCATACATGTCTGTTATTGTGAGAACACACAATTTTTCACAGACAGCCAAGGCAAATGCCATGAGCAGCTGGCAAAGGAGGAGACTGTTGCATATTAATTTCATTCCCTGTGAGGTCTGATCTGGAACCATTTGGGATATGGATGTTGTAATGGTCTCTAGCACTCAACTATCACCAGCTCTGCCTTTTCTCATTGCTTCTTGGAACTGTTCCTCATGCCATCTGCTTCTAATGCTTCACCTTGTCTCTTTCAGATTCCCTTTCTGGAGCCTTCATTTGCTTCTCTTAATTTTTTTTTTTTTTTTTTTTTTTTAACCCCTGGCTTCAAGCTTGCTTCCTGCTCTGATCACTAAGATCCACTTACTCTATTTGACTGACAAAATTATCCATACAGGTGAGGCTGTAAGAAAACACTCCAGGTGCTAAGAGCCTTGGGTAATTTCTAACACTTGCCCCCCATCATCCATTGGCTTTAAGCACAGATGATTAGTGCAGGTGTAGCATTGTGTTTGCATAATGAAAGGAAAACTAAATTGTGTTTCTATAGACCTACGTGAGGATACAAAGACCTCATGGCAGAAAGTGAGGCAAGAGGACAACAGATAGCATTAAATATGGGGAGTGAAAAAGGACTGATTTGCAATGTGGATGTGAGTGACAGAATATGAACCCAATTCCTGTTTCTATTTGGATCATAATTTTCTTCAATTCCATGGATGTGAGAAAATTTAACATTTCAACCAGAACAAACTGTAATGAAAGACAGGTTTTGGCTGGGTTTGATCTTTTTCTGATTTGTCAAAATCCAAAGATCAAAATCTGAAAGCCAGAAAACCATCCAAAGGCAAAGAGAAGAAACACATGTGCGGCAGTTCAGAACTTGAAGATGACCCCATGAAGGGTCAAGAAACTGCTGAGACCAAATAGTACATTCTGAATTGCAGGTAGCTAAGAGCTGGCCTCATGTTCCAAAAAAACCCATGGTTCTTGAGATGTGTGTTGGAAGCCGAACTCTATACTCAGGGGCTGCTCCTAGGCCACGTTAGAAGACACAGCTTCCAACTCCAAGCCATTTTACATAGTACACTGGATGAACAAATGTTAAGATTTTAAGATTTGCAGGTGAAAGGGACTAGATCAGTATAAAATTTTAAAATTGGCAACATAAATGTTATGGTATACATTATATGTTATACGGTATATAATTATCTGTTGTATATTACACAATGGTAGTAAAGTTACATTGATTTGTAGTAGGATAGAAACAGCTTGTTAATGGATTCATCATTTTACCTGCATTGGCCTAGTAGGATTTAGGAAAGAAAATACAATCCAAACACAATAGCTCTCATACTAGAGTGATTCTTCTGGTCCTTCTGTGGAATATCTTGTTTAAACTATTACTAAGAGTGATAGTATCTTTAATTTGAGGTATAACATTGGAATTTTCCATTAACAAATAGTAAAACAGATGGGGCGCTTACAACGTATGTGCCAATCCCCTCCAATTAAAAATTTCTCCCAAATGCTAGTATCTAGGATGAAAATGAATTGGTGAAGATATTTGCAGAGCTGAGTGTGTACAGTGGGGCAGCACAGATGTTCAGTCAGTGAAACTGACCCCAAACTGAGGCACATCATCCTTCGTCTGCACACCTAACACCTAGATTCACTATACCATGTGGCCCTCTGATGAATTTTACTGTGGGCTGAAGAATCTCATTTTGATGTGCTCATTGACTTTTCCTGCAGTGACAACAGTCTCTCGTTCCAAAGTTAATTTGATTTCTTCAATCTTCATGCTTCCTTCTTATTAGCTCCATGTTCAAAGTTAAAATTATTTATTTCATAAAAAAATCTTGCTGAATTGTGTTTTGCAATAGTCTTTTGTAGAAAAGGTATATCAGAAGTCACTTGAACTAAAGTGTGGTTGGGGCCCTTTCTTCCTTGATTTTAGGCAGCAATGCTGTGTCCTCTGACTTGGCACATGGAAGAATTCCATGTTTCAGGATTCTGGCCAACATATGCCAACACATTCTTAATTAGAATGCTGGCAGCTAAACATAAGGATTAAATAGTACTATAACGGATTACAAATCATATCTGTTATATTCGGCTTGGGATCAGTGCTCTGTTTATAAGAGAAAGAGAGAAACCCATCAAAATGGCTTTGATAGAGGAGGCACTGTAACTCAGGCCCTCACAAGTTGCATCAAGGAAGGTTGTTGTTATGAGTAAAGATGCCGGCTCTTCTTTATGTGACACCTCAAAGTGGGCTGGGAATGTATACAGCACAGTTTTCTCATGAGGACCACGAAAGAATCAATCATGGCTCTTTTCTTTTTTAAGATTTCTTAACATTGTCTGGGGGCAATGGAAGGAAGTCATTCACGAGGTTTGCTTTTAGAAAACTGCTCAGTATCTATGGTGGTATTTCTGATGGTCAGGAGGACTCACCCAAACTCCATTGAGACAGATCTTGAGAACGGCTGTGGCAGTAGAGTATAGCAGTTAAAATGTATGGATTCATTAATGCTCAAGGGGAGGGATACTTCATTTTCTATGATGATGTGATTACTACACACTGCCTACTTGTATCAAACAATCTCATGTACCCCATATATACATATGCCTACTATGTAGCCGTAAAAATTAGAAACAAAAGAGTACAGACCCAGGAGCCAGTTTGTCTCAGTGTGAATTCCGTCCCTACCAGTAACTGGACAACGGGGGAGTTTTGTGAAACTATTCATATCTTAGTATGTTATTTTTCAAATGGAGACAACAAATTTGTAGTTCACTGAATCTAACATGCAATCACTACAAGATACCATTATTTTATGAACCACTAATAAACAGCACATAGTACTGACCAAGTAAATAATTAAACTGACAATTCTGACCAAATTTGTATGTGGACAAGCAATGCAACCACAAAATGAGTCATCTGACATCTGTTGTAAGTATGTCCTTTTCTATAAGGAGTTCTGATTACAAAGATGTTAAAGTGTTAAACTGAAACATCTTCTGTCTCATCTCCCCAGATGTCAACAACTGTGTATCTATTGCATTCTCTATGCACTAACACGATTAGAACATTCTCTGTCAAAGCAGTGATCTGTAACGTCTATATCATGGTGAAAATTATTTTGAAGATCTTTAAAAGAACCATTCATCTTCAGATGACAGTTTTCTTTGCCTGTCTTCCTCCTCCCTCATCTCCCCCGACTCCCCTCTCCTCTCCTCTCCTCCCCTCCCTCCCCTCCTCTTTCTCCTCCTTCTCAAAGATTCTCCTCCATTACTTGGAAATTCATTTCCCTAGACTTGCTTTGAATGTCACTAGAAATACTCACCATTTTCAGCAACCAAGGCTAAAAGCTGTCATCTTAGGAAAAAGTCCTTATTCCCTAGGGTATTTTTATTTACATTTTTTGGACCACAACATGTGGATCATATAAACAGTGACTGGAAGCTTGTTTCTGTGGCCTAATTTACCATACGCTGTTATATGGAACTAGACTTCACCATTGGAACTCATAACTGAGAGAACAAAGTTAGTTTTCACTTGCAATTAGTATTATTTTTGGCCAGGAAAAGCTTTTGATTGGATTTCTCTATCAGTGTTCAGGAGACTAGTAGTTTAGTCCTATTTCAGCAGATATCCAATAGGATACTATTTCTTGGCTCCAATCAACTGAAATTAAATAGGAAAGAACCATTTCTATTGTTATAGATCATTCGAACACTAACTGGTAGAACTATTTTGCATCTTGGTCAGCACAGTAAGCTATATCAAGTTGCATACTTAAAATTGTATTTGCTACAGTTGTTTTTATAATGTAACTCCAAAATGTCAAAAGAATGCAGTGTCTAAATGGAGTCCTTGAATTGCTGTAATTATGCTTAAGCAGATTCAGTGATCCATGAGGAGGTACAGCCCCAAGGCAAATGAAGAAACATGTTGAAAAGTACTTAAAATAGATTCTGCAGAAAAGATTTGAGACATTGAGTAGTTTTCACTTTGAAGGTATCTGAAACTTCAGGGTCAAATTCTTTCAAAACAACTATTTGATACTGGTTTGCATACTAGTAAATTAAACTTTCAAAAAGCACATCCTTTTCCTTTTGAGAGCTTTGCAGCATGGTATAATACTTAGTAAGAAAATGCAAAATAAAAGGTCGATTTATCTAGCTGAGGAAAAGCCTGCGTTTGTTACTTAAATTATTTTTAGATTTTTCTTCCTGCTGAAATTATTGAAATACAAAAATAAGGAGTGGCTAAAGTGTTGGGGAACCACTTTCAATTAACTCTAGCAAATGTTTAGCAAGTGCTAACAAAGCAAACTGAGGGAAATTGCTAAACAATTTCAAAAGCAGCAAGAAAACAATAGTCAAAGAGACTTTATTTTTGGAGGGCATTCTAAACTGACAGTAATCCATAGTACGCTAACCTTCATAGCTTCTAGATTTAGAGGGGATGGGGAGATAATTAGTTGTATGAAGGAAGAGTAGAGATGGAAACGAATCACTTTTCTTTGGCTTTGATCCCATACCCTGCCGCAGTGAAGGAACGGAAGGCCAAGTGAAGTAAAAATTTATAAAAAATAGTATGTTATACGGAGACCAAGGGAACGTATCCCACTACTCCATGGCAGCCCTGGTGATGATTCTGACTCTGAGATGCAAATCTAGGACTCAACAAATAGTTACAAGCAACTTTCAAGATGTATTGTATTTCTGATAAATCATTTGTTTATTTTATGCTGTTGAAGTGTTCCATCTCCATAGTCTCTATGCCATTGTGAATACTTAGTAGTATAAAAGAGAATGGCAGTCTGAAGATTTTAAAGAGAGGTTTTGAAACAGAGTCAGAGCTTTTTGAAAAGGTAGAGTATAGGGAGTTTATACTAAGTCAATGACAATAAACAATAAAAGTAAACACTTCAATAAGTAACTTTTAAAATAATACATTATTAAGATACTACAATGTGCTAATAGTTTCAAGCTCTTTCTGTGTTAATTGACTTAACATTCATAATTACCCTAGAGGTAGGTACTTCTATTATTTCCATTTTACCAACAAAGAAACTGAGGCACAGAAAGTTGAAATAACTTGCCACAGTGACCTAACCGATGTGTGATAGAGCCAGGAGTCACATTCTAGCTCTAGAACCTCTACTGTCAACCACTAAGCTCTTCTGATGCTTATTTCATAAAGCCCTTTTAATTCCAAAGGGATTATCTGAAGAAACTTCTTATATACAGGTGGTAGTTTTTTTTTTTTTTTTTTTTTGCCATCTGCAGCAAGTAAAGTAGGTAGATGATACCATAAAAGATCTATGGCACAAGACTGACTATGTGTAATATTCTACTGAAACACCACAAATTAAAAGCGAAATACATTAAAAAAACTCTACCTTTATTCTTCAGCTAAATTTATTTTGGTGTTTGTTGTTTTCTTGCTAAATCCAGAAACTTGGCCATTGAGATATAAACTGATGCTACTGTCTAATTTAGCTACTGCTACTCATGACTAGATACTGATGACTGTCATAACCAATTCAAACTTCTAACTGTATAGTGATAGTCCACTTTTGCCTTGCATATCAGCCTTACTTCTTGGTTCACTAAGATATCAGTGTGAGCAACATTGTCACAGCTTTATGCATTTATACAGCTGGAATGGGCTTTTCATAACATCATGGTGTCATGGGTTGACCAGAAGAGGTGATAAGGCAGTTGCTGCCACTCTGTAATATTCAAGTCATTAAACAAGAATTCTGTGCAACAGGGGCAATATTTCCTGGGCTTGCTGGATACTGAATTACTCCATTTCACCAAGGTCTGCAGAAATAGACTCAATATTCTCATTAATGATGGCCTTGCAGGTAAACTACTGCAGAGGCATAGCTAGTTTTCAAAGTGAAAATTACAAGCGGGTAGGTATTGAATGAAAACAGTGGTTGAAAAAGAATGCAAAAGATAGGAAAGAGGATAAAACCTCACAATGCGTCACGTGCCTTTCATGAATTAACTCCCAGAAATTGTCTGCGTGGAGGAGTCAGAGATAAGGCTATCTTTTCACTTCAGTGAAAATAAAGCGCTCTCTCTCTCTCTTTCTTTCTTTCTCTCTTTCTCTCTCTCTCTCTCTCTCTCTCTCTTTCTCTCTCTTTCTGGTTCACGCCATTCTCCTGCCTCAGCCTCCCGAGTAACTGGGACTACAGGTGCCTGCCACCACGCTCGGCAAATTTTTTGTATTTTTAGTAGACACTGGGTTTCACCATGTTAGTCAGGATGGTCTCGATCTCCTGACCTCGTGATCTGCCTGCGTCGGCCTCCCAAAGAGCTGAAATTACAGGCATGAGCCGCCACACCTGGCCAAAGGTGCCATTCTCTTGTTGAATTTGTTTTGCTTTCTAGTTCATCAGCAATTTGGTGTTCTAGGGAATATTTATCGTCCTCTGCAAAATATAAAGGCTTTCGTTTTTTTCAATTCAATGCAAATACACAGAAAGAAAAAAAAGATTTAAAATGAATTAAGAAATAAAAGAATGAGAAAATAGGCAACTATAAAATTAGGTTTTGTTTTCTTATGGATTCTGCCCTAATGTGCTTGTTCCTATTGTCTAGGTATGTAGATGGGAGGAGAGGCAGTTGGGTTGGTGAGATAGTGACAGGCAGCACTTGTTAATTTTCAAATTCTCTTTTACTGGTCCTAACCAGGTCCATAGTGTGTGTGTGTGTGTGTGTGTGTGTGTATGTGTTTGTTTGTGCCTAATGCAGACTTTTCCCTTAAAAACAAGAAGCTCATATACAGATTTTTTAATTGTCTGCAGCAAATAAAGTAGATAGACTATACCATAAAAGATCCATGGCACAAGACTGAATACATATTCTACTGAAACACCATAAATTCAAAACAAAACAAAACAAAAAACATTTTAAAAAGCTCTAAAATATAACTAAAACAATCCCCAAAATTATATGGACAAATGGCTAAAAGCCAACTTATCTGATTCACAGTGCTTAACACAAAGATATTTTCTGGATGGTTTTTATGGAATAAATCATAGTATTCATTAGAAACATTGCTGCTGAACTTACTGATACATCATAAGGATAGTAGATTAACATAAAAGTCAGTATTTTTCACTATTAAATATTAAAATGATGTAGTTTATATCTGTGTCTCCACTACCTGCCTTAAGATATAAAACACTGCCAACACAGTTGACTCTCCACAAATCACATGCTTTATCTCGAAGGTTACTGCTGTCTGGAATTTAGTGTTCCTCATTCCCACACATTTCTCTATACTCCTACTACATCCGTAAGCCTGAAATAGTACTATTTTGCAAATGTAATTTCATATGCAAACATCTGTCCATGTAGTTTATGTGTAAGTTTTTACAACTTTCTTTTCTTTGGTTGATTTTATGTTTGTAAGTTTCATATATCCTGATAACATGCAGCTCTAGTTCGTTTGTTGTGTGACTGTGTCACAATTTATCCATTTTCTCTTTGATGAATATTTAGGTTCTTTCCAGTTTTCTGAGCACAAATTCGTTGAGCACCTGTTACATGCCAGACACTGTTCTAGGCTCTGAGGACTCAAGAGTGAGTAAAACAGATAAAGTCCTTACACCCAAGGATTTTATATTCTAGTGAAGGAAGAAAGACAGCTACAAAAATCAAACAAAATGTGCAGTGTATCATATGAGATCTATGGAGAAAAACAAGAAGCAAGAGAGTGGAATAGAGAGTAGGGTAGGCAGGACCTTTCTTTTACATAGAGTATTTATAGGAGGCCATATTGTAAAGGTGATAGAGATATGAAGGGGACAAAGGATTTAATCCTGCAGATACCTGGGGGAAGAGATTTACAAACAGAGGGAGCAGAAAGTGCACAGGCCCCAGACAAGAACAAGCCTGGCGGCGTGATGGAGGTGCAGCCAAGAACCCCACTGTGGCTGGAGTGGACTAAGCTTGGGGAGTGGCAAGAGGTGAAGTCAGAGATGAGGCCTGATTAGGATGTATAAGAACTATGGATTTTACTCGGACTGAGTGAGCAGCTCCTGGATGGCATTTGGGCAGTGCTTTGATCATGATTTCATTACAAAGAATTACTCTGAGTGCTGGGTAGACTGTGATGTACAATAACGAAAGCAAGGATGGATTGGAAGGTAATGCAAATAACAAAGAGACAGATGGTGGTGGCTTGATGTATAGCCTCATTTATGGAGGTGGGGTGAAGTGGTCAGATTTGGAGACATTAAAGGTGGTGCCAACTGGATTTGCTGGATGAATTGGATTTGGGGTGTGAGAAAAAGAGGGGTCAAGGATGACTTCACGGGTTTTTTCTTGAAGAGCTGGAAGGAGAGTTGTCTTTTGTTGATATGGAGAAGATTTGGAAAGAGAAGGTTTTTGGAGGAGAGGAGAATCAGAAGTTTAGTTTTGGACAAATTTGATAAGACTATCAGACATCCAAATAGTGATGTCAAGTAGGCAATTGTGTATTCTATAAAGGTTTAGTGTATGCACATCTTAAGTTAATCGTGTATCATAAAACAGTTCTCCAAACTGGTTGTACCTATTTACGTTTCATGTTGCAGTAACAACACATGTATTGTCAGGATTTTTTCATTTTGATAATCTGATGATATTATCTGGTAATTCATTGTTGACTATATTCTTTAACAACAACAATACTCCTGGGCTAAGCCATCTGGATCTTCACTTTACAAACACTGAATATTCATAAACTATTGGCTACTGGTGCTGTTGCTACATTTTCCAAAACCAAACCAGCCAAAAGATGGGAGATACCACATACTGATACCTTTAGTAAGAAAAGTAAATTGATGACTTGTTTTACTTGCTGTTGTTTTTGAGGAGACGGAAATTTCTACAGACAGAGTTACATAGATTTGATATGGCTAATCATCTTGTTTTGACTTTTGATGATGATCAAAGTCTTGCTGATGTAAACTAATTGGAGGCATTGGATATGCTGTGTTTTGATTATAAAAAGAAATAATTGTATTACTTCTAATTGTATATAGTAAATAAAACTTTACGAGGCTAACAATGATGACCTAGTAGGTATCTTATGATTAGAGATGAGTAATTGTATTTAGACTATTAAAGCACATCGCTGGATTCCACTTTTACTATAAAAGTGGGGTGTTTAAAAGTGTTTTTTTTTTTGACATATGTACACATTTACCTTATATTAATAACTTAATATAAAGATGTGTTTGGACTACTTGTAGATAAAATGGGAATGCTTTGTTTTATTTGTAGTTATTTTCTGAAGAATAACTTTATTTATAGTAATTTGATGGAGAATAACATAGTTTCTCCCCATGTCCCAGTCCCTGTGTCTTGATCCTGCTGCCATGTTTTCCCATGGTGCATTCCCTGTACGTCAGCGTGGACTTTTCCAATGGCCAATTGCCAAGCTCCTTGGCACCACACTTCACTCACCTCGCCGTACAGCTGCCAACTACCCAACACTGAATGTTTCTACGCTAACCGTCCCCACCTTAAAAAATTTTTTTCTATTGATTGACCATTATTAACTTAATACAAAAAAAGGGAAGGATACCCATGAAGGGCTTTTGTTTTCTTTTTCCATATAGAAAGATACTGGAAAATTGCCAGGCTACCATTTTCTTTGAAGATATTTGGAATATGAATTCCAAGCGTAGATTTTTAAAGGTGGCAATTCCACTATCTCCATTTCTGGAGGCTGTCAGTAAGCCATGCATAACTTCTAACACCACAGTGACTGTGGCTAAGTCTTCTCGTTAACAACTGCAGCACAGGATCATGAATCCTAAGAGCTGGGTTATATATACTCCAGTCTCCATGACTAATGAATGATTTTTGTATTACTAGTAGTAGCATATCATTTCACAGTTTTCGATTCCGGTCTCCTTACATTTAAATGGTTTAAAACATACAGTTGATAAAATATTTTTAAAGGTATAAATACTTTTAAAATAAATAATACCTTTAAAAATAAATACCTTTAAAAATATAAGGCCTCCTTTTTATAATACCAGAGGTAATTTTGAACTAAAATTATTCACAAATTTTTTATCAACTCACAAAAGTCAAGAGTGGAGACAACAGGTAAGGTGAGTGACGTCAGGGAATGGGTCGTTATGCTGTTTGGAAGGAGTGTATGAGAATATGGAACATTTGAGCATAAGCAGAGAAAAAATGAATTCTCACTTGATTTCATTTAATGTAGTAATTCAAATTGTTAATATAATTTGCGTATCATGTGAATACTACCTCAATGGTATATAACTTCCATTTTTATGCATACGGTTTTTTTCTATCAGCTCTTTCTCTTGTTGGGATTTTGTTGGATATGTAAGAATAAAGGAGGAAAACATATTTTCAGTCCTGTTTGTAGTCATAACTGGTGTTCACACAGTGTGAGAGGGCGAAGTGGCTGTATATGAAGCACAAATACCTTGCCTTGAAGTGACTGGCCTAGTTTTACCCTGTTGTTTCTGTTACTTCTTCCCTGAGCTGGGGCTACTTTATCCACATTTGTCAGGTTCATCATGCCAGCTTTCCAAAGCAAACAATCTCCATTGTTTAAGCTCCAACCAGCTGCTTAGTAGCCCAGGCATGTTAACCTAGCAGTTGGTTTCCCTAATCTGGACCCAGTTTAGTCACTAAGATTCTGCTGTGTTGTTTTTGTCTTTCTGGAGCTATGGTCCTAACTTTCATTTGCTTAAACTCTTGCAAGGTAAAGGTTTCTCCCCGTGTTCCAGCTCCTGTATCTTGATCCTACTGTCTGCTGCCATGTTTTCGTGTGGTGCATTCCCTATAAGTCAGCCTGGACCTTTCCATTGGCCAAGTGCCAAGCTTCTTGGCACCATACCTCACTCACCTCCCAGTACAGATGCCAACTACCTAACACTGAGGAGCGTCTCTGCTCTCACCAACCAGTGTCTCTTGGGCTTCTGCTTATGGCTTGCTTTAGATTGTCCTGACATCCCCTGCCTCTCCACACGTCTGTCAACTGCTTCTATGACCTCAGGAGATGGCCTGCCAATCAATAGGTCTGCCTAAGCTCCAGGTCCTAGGTTCTCTGGACTGACACAGTCTGAGCCAGGTTCTAAAATGCCCCATTGCAGGAAATCTTTAATAAAGGTTTTCTTCCTGATAGAAAATTTCCTTCAAAGATTGTCTCTTATGATTGTCGTATGTCTCATGTGGTCAAAAGAGCTCAGTGTTCTTAGGCATCTGGTACACTTACAAATCCGTGACAAGGAGGATCAAGATCTTTGCAACAGAAGTTAAGAAAATTCAATGTGAATCTAAACTCTGCCTCTCAAACAAAAACAAAAACAAACCCCAAAAAACTCTACAGGATACAAACATTTCAACAATGGAACATTTTATGAGACTTAATTATTCTAGAAGGGTGTAATTTGTCAACTTTGGACTTGAATTCATAGACTGCAGGATAAGAGAAAACTAGTTAATAATACTGCAGATACTAATGAAATTAAATTTTAGTTCTGCTACCCCCAAAGAGGCAGAAGTGTGAATTTGATGAACCCTAGAATCACCAAATGGTTAAGTGAATTTTAATACAGTCATTATGGTCTGCTCACTTGAATTAATCCTTCAATGCTACATGTACTGCTTTCTGTCATTTTTTAAAAGGTTGTAGTGTACTTTAAGGGTTGTTTTGGAAGTAAATGTAGGTAGAACCATATGTAGTTTGAAAACCTGTGGAACTGTTTTGAGTGACATGAGAATGAATGTCTAATGAAAATTATTTGTTTGCAAGATTGGTAGGTTAAAAAATCTAAATAGAATCTGAAACATTCATTTCTGTCAAAGGGAAAATGTAAAAAACAAATTCTTCATGTATATAAATAATCTACATAAATAACACATATAAATGCAAAATTTAGAATGACATATTTAATTAAATGAACACATTAAAAAGTTTTTTACTGCCCCCTGCTGTCAGTTTCTTAAAGAATTATAATAAAATTGCTGTAAAGCTGACTCAAGGTGAATTAGTTGAACAGATTGGTCAGGGGGAAATAATTGCCCACCTCTAATCACACTGCTTTTCAGCCAGTAATGCTAATGTTTACTTCATGTGTGTGCACAATGGTATCAGATTAAGAAACCAACACTAGCAAAGCTTGTGTTAGTGAGCATAGGATTAGAGATACAGGGAAGTTTGTGATCTGCGAAATGCTATTAATAAGAAAGTACCAGTGTTTCAATTCAATCTTTAGCCAGTGATGTCTACTTTACCATTTTTTCCAAATCAAATAATTTTAACTTTTTTTTCTTTTTTTTTTTTTTGAAACAGAGTCTCCACTCTGCCTCCCGGGTTCAAGTGATTCTCGTACCTCAGCCTCTTGAGTAGCTGGAATTACAGGCACACGCCTCCATTCTCAACTAATTTTTTGTATTTTTAGTAGAGAGGGGGTTTCACCATGTTGGCCAGGCTGGTCTCAAACTCCTGGCCTCAGGTGATCCACCCACCTCGATCTCCCAAAGTGCTGAAATTACAGGCATGAGCCACTGTGCCCGGCTGTTGAGTTAACTTTTTAAATATTTATGTAATTTAGGTAAAGCATTCTGCATGAATGAAAGCAAAACTTCCAAGATAAGTGAATATTCATTATTTTTGTAATAAAATCCTGACTTGTTATGTTATTTTCATTTTGCCAAATACAATTAAGAAATGAGAAATAATGAAGATAATAAGTAACACTAATGCAGCAGTTATTAGCTGCGAGCCACTGCTTTAATTTTCCCCCATGTACTATTTTATTTAATCATAAAACAGAATGATGTAGGTATTATTATACTTCCCATTTCACAGATGAAGAAACTGAGTCACAGAGGGGTAGCGTAACTTGACTAAGGTCCCACAGCTGGGCAATGGAATCACGACCGGAAACCCTGCAGGGGGACTCCAGGGTCTCTCTCCCCTTAACATTTTGCACAGGGGAAGGTATAATCTCTACAATGAAGTCAGAAGAATGCATAGAAATTCTAATGAACATGGTGGTGTGAGTGCTTATTAACTCTAAGTGCATACTCCCTTCACTGTTATTTCTTGCTGTCTCCATGCTCTAGTGACCAGAGCCTGTGTAGGAATAACAGGCAGACCTGGGGAGCTCCTGACTTGGTTTATCTTTCTTTCTTAGGAAAGTTCTGCCTTTCTTGTTTGCATCACATTGAAGGGGTGTGTGTGTGCTTATGTTACTGAATATGTGCCGAGTTAGTCCATGCCTGAGACTGGATTATCCATTTGGGGGTAATTTTTGTTTGATTTTTGTTTCTTGTGTATGAGAATCTTTTTTTTTTTTTTTTTCCCCCTAAGCTTTATGTTCGGGGATACACATGCAGGTTTGTTACATGGGTAAATTACATGTTGCAGGGCTGTGGTATACAGATTATTTTGTCACCCAGGGAATGAGATTAGTACCTGATAGGTAGTTTTTTGATCCTCAGGCTCCTCCTACTCTCCCCCCTCAGGTAGGCCTCGGTATTTATTGTTCCCTTTTGTGAGTTATTGGGGGCTAATCTGAAGGTTGGCCTCTACACACTTGTGCCTTTTGCTTCTGGATAGCTGCTAGTTTTAGCCATGCTTTCAACCATCTTTAGCAACTCATATTCAAATATACACACACTTTTCACAGTACTTCGAGTAAATCAGTTTCACATCTTAAGTGTGCCTAGTCCATACTAGTTCCACCGTCTTAGAGAACAAACTGTTTCCACTCCTCTCTGCCTGCTCAAGTCTTTTGCCTTCCCTCCATAGCACAGAGGGGGCATGACCACAGATATATCCAGCCACGGACAACTAGCACCACTTGTAGTGGCGATCCTGGGCTGCTGCTCTCCTTGCAAGTACTCTCCCTCAGTCTCCAGAGGGCTAATGACACAGGAAATCTTTCTTCCTCCCATATTAAAGTAACACCAAAGTCAACAAAATCTTTTGTTGTGCATAATAAAAAAATTCATACCTGACTCGAGGAGTGGGATTTCCAGTGACTCTACACTCCAGATAAACTCGGCTCCCTTCTGCTACTTCTTGGCTCCTCAGCTTTTGGATGAATCGAGGTGCAGCTGGGAAGTGGAGGGCACTGTGGGGCTGTGGGTGAGACTTGCGGTTGCGTGGTACTGCCAGGTCCTGGTTGGCCTGGTAGCAATGCCTGGCCCCAGGGGACTTAACCTCTCTTTCCATCTCCCCTTGGTCTTCCGTAGGGCTCTGGCTGGCTGAGGCACTCAGCAGGGCTGACGGCTGAGTTTTAGGAGACAGGTACCCACTGTCTGGTGACGAGGACTCCCCATTTGGGCTTCTGTTTCTTGGCTTTGCGGCTTCTCTAAATATGGATGTCAGCTCCTCAATTAAATTAGCCGCCTTGTCACACAGCTGGCTCTGGGGGCCAGCCTTTCCTTGATGTGGCATTTTGGGCTTTACGTTTGTGTTGGGAGCTTTTGCACCACGCTTGTCAGCCTTTCGGAGGCTCCGGATGTAGCTGGGCCTGGTGAGCAGGGGCGACACGGCAGGTTTCCTCTTTGAAACAGGTGAAGAGATACTCTTAGTTTGTTCTTCTGCCAGAGGCTGGACAGGTGTTGACCTGTTATCCTGAGATCTCCCTGAGGTGTGTTCACCCAATTTGGTCTCCTTACGGGAAGGGTTTTCATGGAAGCTTGCAGGGGAAGTATTGAAAATCTGCGAGATCTCCTTTTCCGAGTCAAAATCTTCTGTTTCAGAGTCAGCTATGGCTCTGCGGGCCAGGTCAAGACTCTTGTTGATCTCTTCCTGGCTGAGGAAAGCAGAAAGGCCTGGGAAGAAGTCAGCATTCTTGCTTTCTTCCTGCATGTCTGAGAGGGAGTCATAGAAGGACTCATGGGAGGAGGTCCCTGACATAGTTGAACGGTCTTCATGCACTCTGTGTCTGCTTTCAATAGGAAGACCAGAGGCAATGGCAACTGTTTTCTTATGCTCTGAAAGACAGCATAGAATGTCATTAGTAGCAATGATTTTTCCCCGTTTTATCATAGAAGTTCTAAGTCACAAATTGAGAGAAACATTAAAGTGAATGAATATAAGTTTTCTTTATTCTACAAGTTGGAAGAAATATCAACTATACTTGTGTTCATCATTTTATGATTTTAATACATGCCCTGTGAGTGCTATCAAATATCTCACTAGGCAGTATTAAATCATTCAAAAAGATGACGTGTGCAGTAGGCACTGTTAGTAGGATAGGGCTCACAGCCAGCCCCCCTGCCCACCTTACTCAAACTCTAATTTGATTAATGTAATGAGATCAATAGAATGTTGATACTTTTAGTAAGTCTGACTCTGATTGTCTAACTCTAAACCACAAAATGCAGTTTAAGGATTCCAATTTTCATTTATGTATAGTTTTCAGTGAAATCTTTGAAACTTTATTGTCTCCAGTTGTGTTCATTCATAGTCATTCACTCAACAGTCCAATAGATGGTAGTAATCACTTATTATTACATTTCAGGTGCTAGAAGTACAGCTGTGCTGTATGCCAGGGATGGGCAACTTTTCTGGGAAGCGCCAGATGGTAGATACTCTTGACTTTGTGAGCTGTCCAGTCTCTGTTATAATTCCTCAACTCTGCATGAGCGTGAAACCAGCCATAGGTGATATGGAAATGAATGAGCATGACTGTGTGCCAATAAAACTTATGGATACTCATATTGGAATTTTATGTCATTTTAATGTGTTTAAACTACTATTATTTTGATATTTGATTTTTAAACAACAGCTTTTAAATGAGAAAAACGTTCTTAGTTTGCAGGGCATATTAAAAAAAAGGGGTTGGGATGGATTTGGCTCAGGGGCTGCAGTTTGTTGACCCTTGATCCAGACTTAACAACACAGTCATCATGTTCAAGGAGTTAAAAGTCATGGGAGGTAGTAAAGTGGAGAAGACAGAGAAAATATTAAACAAATAATATATTAATAATATAAAATTTTGATAAGACTTTAAAGGAAAGTGAGAAAAACCTAGGGGCTATGAGAGCCTAATCTAATCTTAAAGGGCATGAGAGAGAACTAGAGGCCTGGCGTAGAACACTTACATGGGAATATCAGCAAAATTAAATAAAAGGTGTTCCATTATCTGTAAGCTATTACAGCTTTAAATTCCACTGACATTTTGAACTAAATATTGTAAGGCAATGACTCCTCATTACTCGAAGTGTGCCATTCTTTTGCTATATATTGTTCATAGAATACTGAGAGGGAAGATCTAGAAAACATCAGCGGTGATGTCTGCCACAAGACTGAGTCTAGGAGTGAATAATGGAAGCTTCCTGGATGTGGTGAACCTCAACTTTCTACCTTGTGTCAGTCAGGAGTAAACTTGGTGGGACATTCCCCAGAAATGGTGTGTCTTCAGAGGACTGAATTGAGTTGCTTGTGTAGAAGTATCTTCCTAAGAAAATCTCTAATTTTAAAAAACATTATGCAAGAGTCGAGGGGATTGTAGAAATCCATCTCAAGAACCTGCTGCTTCATTGGATGCAGTGAGTCATAGACCTGCTGATTAAACAGGATATTTAATCAGAGATCCTGAAACTCAATATTAACATACCCCATTTTCTTAAGTGGAATACTGTACTTTTGCCTTAGATGTCTTCTTCGAAAGATAGCTACTTTTTTGTGCCTGAATTATTAGATTCCCCATATTGCTAGCCCTACTCTTATCTACTGAACCATATTTCACACTCTTCTTCAAGTAAATCCTTAGTCCTTCAGAGGATGCCGTCATTCTCCCTGACTTTACCAACCCAGATATCACTCTAATTCCTTTGTCCTGTCTGTGCTGCAGGACAGAAACATCCTGACTGGTCTCCAGTTACTCAGATATGGCTCATATATGGAGAACAATTATATTCAGTATATTTTTAATACTTGAATATATTTTCTTCATGAGAAACAGGCAGTTAAAGTATGATTTTGAAAAGGCAAAGGTATAGTCAACATGTAAAAATCAAATAACATGTATTCGAGTTTTTATTTAACAATTGAAAAAATCAGTAATATATTACAAGCATTTCAAAAGAGACACTGAAGATGAGACACATGTAGGCAATCAGGAATGCTGAAATGAAGTTGGTAATAGATTTGAAACTGGTTAACATCTATAGAGCAATAAAACACAATGTTTGGAATCATCTATAAGAGTGGAAATCTATAGCATTTCTACTAGAAAAAATCATTTGTATATCTATGTACCAGTATAATTTGCATTGTTTTTAGATTTTTCCAACTTACAGAGTTGTAAAATTGTAAAGACAATAAAAGGCATAGACCCCTGTGGAATTAGATGACCCTGGAAGGTCCACCAGAGCCAATCCAGCATTCTATTGCAAGGACACCCAGTACCATTTTGTATATTTCAAAACGTTTTATAGTTTGTCCTACCAGGGCAGCCAGGTTTCTCTCAGTAATGAGCTCTGAAGTACAATTGACCCCTCAGTCAGCACACATGGTAGATAACTTTAGGGGAAGCCAGGATCAGGATCAACTCTTACAAGGTGTGGGGAGATGAGCCGTTAGGTAACATGGATCCAGAAGAGACATGAAGGTGGAGAGGGGGAGACTCGGGGGCTGAAAGTATGTTTGTGTACCAAAGGCACAACAGACTATATTTTCATTTATTGCATTTCTTGTAAAATTTATTTTTCTTTGAAAGAAAGCTACTGTGTTATTTATTTATTAATTATTTATTTATTGTGGCCTGAAAGAAGTTCAGTTTTTATTTATTTATTGTGGCCTAAAAGAAATTCAGTTGAAATCAGTGCTAAAGGAGATTGAAAAACATCTTGTGTCAACCAAACCTGTGGTAGGCTAAGCTGAAAATCCAAGGAGATAATTGCAACAAAACCTTTGATTCTTGACATGGTTAAATTGTGAAGCCTAAGCTGGGATAGATGTACTACATGGACCAGAATTACCCATTCAAAATGTATTTATGGACTATATACCACATGCCCGGTAGTGTGCTAGGGACCTTGAAAAAGAGAAGGTTTTTGCCCTCATGGAACTTAATACAAATTACAGATAAATAATAACCCTATATAATTGAGTATGTCTTTTTAAAATTGTATTTCATTTTTTAAATTGACAAATACTAATTGTACATAATGATGGGGTATCTAGTGATGTTTCAGTACATATCATGTATAGCGATCAGATCAGGGCAACTAGCATATTCATCTCTAACATTTATGATTTCTTTGTGTTGGGAACATTCAGCGTTTTCCTTCTAACCATTTGAAACTATAGAGTATGTTATTGTTGGCTATAGTCATCCTGTAGTTGTATAGAACCACAGAGTGCTGTGATAGCACCTAGAAGCAATAGCAAGGTCAGGATCAGGAACCTTTTATGAAAGAGAGAAAGCTGAAAGAATAATGTGTGAGGGATGAGGAAGAGCTGGGAGGTGCAGGAGGGTACTGGCAGAAACGTATTCTAAGACTTGGATCCCAGAGAGCGCATGAGAGACTCAGGTAACTCCGCTAAGCATTTCAGCTAAACAGAAATCTAGCTGGAAATGGGGAAATAACCAGAGATAAGGCTAGAAAGCAGGAGTTAGGGCAGAGAGAGCCTGGAGGCATGCAAAGAGCTTGCATTTTATGTTGTGGGTAGTCAGTAGGCAAGGAAGAGTGTTAAGCCCGTGAGAGATGTCACCAGACTTACATTTTTGAGAGATAACTGATTGCAGCCTGGATGGGGGGGACAGAGGTAGGTGAAGAGGAAGACAAGACTGACAGTAGGGCGGTCCATGAGAAGGCTCGTGCAGTAATCCAGGGAGTGCGCACATTTATCATGGTTTCACGTTTGGTTGCCATCATCTGGACGTCTTCATTTTGGAGAATTCCTCATGTTCTGAGGCTCAGTGAGAAACTGAGCTCACTTGTAATGGAATGTGAAATCTCCAAGTATTTTCTTTCCCAGCCCCTTGGAGATCAGACACAAGTCTTGGCACTTGGCCTAGACAGCGATTAGATGTGTTCATCTTGGACTCTGAAGTGAGAGCTGGTGATTCAGAGGAGCAGTGGGTCCAGGGTCCATAAGATAGATGATAGAAAGGAAAGAACTTTGTAATTGATTAAAGGCAGAGGCAATGCAGAGGCAGGATTACAGGTTTCTCACCTCAACAACCAGATGACGGTACCATGAACTTAGATGCTACAAGTGGAGGAACAAGTTTTTTTTTTTTTTAAGCTTGATTTTGATTTGAGCCTTTTGCAGTTGAGGGACCTTTGGTAACTCTGGTGTTGATGTCTAGGTGATTCGAGATACTGATCTAGAGCCCGGGAGAAGGAAGAGCAGAGCTGGATTGGGGATTGTTAGCCTATGGGTGGCACTTTAAGACATGGGAATGCATAAGGTTATCGAGGAAAAAAGGAGAAGATAGAATCCTTCAAAGAATCAAAGGGAAGCAAGGAGAGCTAGATGTCATGGGAGCTGGGAAAGAAAATATCTCAGGAAGCAGTACGTGTCCTTTTGATTTTAGCAACTTGGGAATATTTAGCACCATCGCAACGGCACTTTCGGTGTACGCAACAGAAATATAAGCCAGGTTGCTGTATGGAAGGAAAGGAAAGAAGAAGGAAAGAAAGAAAATATTCCAGGTGTGGTGGATTGTTTTGAAAAGATCATAGAAAGAAGGAGAGACAGAAGGTAGTAGCTGAACAAAAGTATAGACTCCGGTGAGGTTTGTTATACATTTTTAGGATAGAGCACTATAACATGTTTTACACAAACCGAATTAGGCAGTAAGAAGAGAAAAGCTGAAAATAAATGTAAGAAAGTGGGACGATTTATAGGTCGGCTCTCAAAAGATATAGGAAGAAATGAGTTGTTATAGGACAAATGGAGCATGAGGTGCTCAGCTTCCAGTAGGAAGGAGGCAGTTCTTTCATTGTTAAAGGAGAGAAGTAACAAAGGGTGTGTGTGTATTGGGGTGGGGCGGGGGCGGTAAGAGAGAGAGAAAGATGAGATTCTCTGCAAGAATTTGTAATAGAAAGAAAGAGTTCCCATACTGAGACTTCTGTGCATTGGAAGTTTATGAGGACAGAAGATGATTTGAAATAGCTGTTGTAGAAAAAGGGAGAAAGAAGTTTCCTAAGAAGGATTTATGGGCAGAGGTGAGGGCCTGGTTGAAGTTAGGTGTGACGTATTTATAGTGTCATTACTCTGTGTGATTGTGTGATTCACTCCACCAGAGCTCAGCCATGCAGGTGAAGCCGTCCAGCAGAGATAGATGATCCCGGTTTGACATGCAGGTAAAATGGGAGGGAAGTGAGCAAGGCCGTTGAAAATATGGTCAAGGAAAAGGTGACCTTTGACATATATGCTGGGTTGGAATTCATGGGTAGGAGTTTGAATGTAGAGATTGTCTTTTGTTTTTTTGAACCAGTGTCAGAGTTGAGTAGTTGCAACAGAGACTGTATGGCACATGAAACCTAAAATATTTACCTGCACTTTTACAGAAAAAAATTGCCAACCCCTTCTACAGAACACTAGCTGCCTGATGAATTCATATGACATATATAAAGGCTATTAATAATCACGATGATTGATGATGATGATGACTAATAATGGACTGCTTACCCTGAGGTGGGCATTGTGCCCAGAGTCATCATGTAGATTATTTCGTTTAAAATCCTCACAGCAGCCTCTGGTTTAGAAAGAAGGAAATAGAGGCAGAAAATCTGAGTGGGAGAACCAAGATTTAAGCTCAGGGAATAACTCCAGAGTTTATGTTCTATGTACTTTACCATCTTACCATTTTAGTTTTCATAATTGAGAATCCTAAGCAATGTATCAGACTAACAAAACTGTGGGTCAGAAATCAGAGTTCTGCTATTAATTCAATTGTAGTTTAGTTCCAAATAAACATAATATGATACATTTTAAAACTTCACAAGACACATTGTATGAGAAAACTTAAAGCAAACTTCTGAATGATGAAAACACTTTCGATTCTTAAAGGGAGTGTTTGCTGGAGGCAGAATATCTCACCTGCTTATTAACTCATATTTTGGTTTTAAAGAGGCGCCATCTGACAGGATCCAGTGGTCAGGATTAGGTGTAGCTTTAAAACTGCTTGCACATTGAAAAAGAAAATAATAGTTCTATGGCATATCTGGTTCAGGCTTAATTTGCAACCCAGTTATTGCTGCGGGAACATGCACGTGGGCTAGGGAAAATGCTCATTCAAGGAGGATGAACAAGGGCAGTTTCCAAGTGGGCCAAGTTCACTGGAAATTTGTGCTTCAGAGATTTCCATGTCAGTCAGCACTCCAAAATGAAAAGGTCAAAATCAAAAGGAATGAAACACAACCACAAATATCTCCATCATTTGCCTGAGATTTCATGTTTTCTGTCAAACAGTGCTCTTGGTAATTCTATGCTGGTGTGATAGACACAGAAGATGAAATAGACTAAAAAGACCCACTAATACTGCTGTTAATGAGTGAAGAGGAAATGAGGTAAACACCAAAGCCATTAAAGTGTTTCTACTCTAGTAAGTAGCATTGAAAGATTTTGAAATTTTGAGGAATAAAGGATTCTTTGGCATCTTTAAATTGTCCCGTCCCCTGCCTCCTCCCTTTTCTCGGAAGGAATCTGAATTTCCTAGAAATTCTACTGCTTCTTTTTCTCATCCTTGTCTTACCCATCACCTGCAGTATTAGCAGTTTAGCTTAATTGTCATTTTCCCTAAAACACTCATTAGCCACAGCTATTCTTTTCTTTTCTTTTCTTTTCTTTTTTTTTTTTCCGAGATGGAGTCTTTCGCTTTGTCGCTCAGGCTGGAGTGCAATGATGTGAACTCGACTAACTGCAACATCCGCCTCCCAGGTTCAAGGGATTCTCCTGCCTCCCGAGTAGCTGGGATTACCAGGCACCTGCCACCACGCCCAGCTAATTTTTGTGTTTTTAGTAGAGATGTGGTTTTACCATATTGGCCAGGCTGGTCTTGAACTCCTGACCTTGTGATCTGCCTGCCTCAGCCTCCCAAAGTGCTGGGATTACAGGTATGAACCACTGTGCCCGGCCAACCACCACTGTTCTTTAATTTGCTTGAAGTTGCATAGCTCTGTGTTCTTCACCATGGAAGAAATGACTCCTCCTTGGCCTTGCTCATCTTATAGTCATGCTTCCTTTCTTCTACTTCCCCTTCCCGGAATAGTAAGTTGAATGTGAAATCAATGGAGCAACTGCTTAGTTGTGCAAGAGAAGCTTCAAGGAGGACAAATATGAGCCAGGCATAGTTATTCTCCTTACATGATCTTACAATCCAGGAGGAGGGATTAGACAAGAGTAAAAAATAACTCAGTTACAAGGAGGAGCGTGATAATTGCTATTAAAATAGTTTCAACAAATTGCAGTAAGGGATAAAAATGGTAAGAGAGATCATAGTTACAAACTGGGTCACGTCCCTCTTTTGGTTTTTATTTTTTTCCTATGATGCTCCCTGGCTGGAGAAAAGCTCCAAAGCACGATGTGCAGGTTAAACATGCCCGTGGACAGTCTGAGCTGATGGAAGTTCTCCAGCCTCACCCTCCATCATCACTAACACACATGCACTCAGGCCTCCCTGGCCCACTCACCATTCCTCAGACATTTCAGGTTCTTTCTGGTCTTCACACCTTTGCACTTGCTGCTCCTTTTGCTTAAAATGTGCTTCCTTTCTCTTTTTCTTTTCTTTGTTTTTTTTTTTTTTTTTGAGACGGAGTCTCGCTTTGTTGCCCAGGCTGGAGTGCGGTGGCACAATCTCGGCTTTCTGCAAGCTCCACCTCCCGGGTTCACGCCATTCTCCTGCCTCAGCCTCCCGAGTAACTGGGACTACAGGTGCCCGCCACCTCGCCTGGCTACTTTTTGTATTTTTAGTAGAAACGGGGTTTCAGCGTGTTAGCCAGGATGGTCTCAATCTCCTGACCTTGTGATCTGCCTGCCTCAGCCTCCCAAAGTGCTGGGATTACAGGCGTGAGCCACTGCGTCTGGCCCTCTTTCTGTTTTTCAGGCTCCAGTTCATCCTTGAAAACTTTCTTAAATTTTACCACTTTTTGGTACTTTCTAACAATTCCCCAATCAATATAATTTGCTGCTTCTTCCAAGCATGTCGCTTCGCATTGCATTTCTCATAGCAGTCATCATATTAAATTACACGTATTTATTTAGAGAATGCTTTCCTCATTCAACTGTGAGCCCCATGGAAGCAGGAGCTGTGACTGCCGTCTTTGTATGGCAAATGCTTAGCACACTGTCTAGGTTATGGCAGATGATGGAGAAAAGCTAAGAAATACCGGGTGTTTGAAATGTGGTTTGAGCCCTGGATAGGATTTGACAGACCCATGAACAAAGCCATGAGGCAGGAAATGTTCTGATGTCTGATTTGCTTTCAGCCTCCCAGAACCTGCTGCGGCATTTCTCTGAGACATGCTCTCTTCAGCTAAACGCTATTCTGCTCTTTGGAGTGAGGGTCTCATTCTGTCTCCTGGCGTGGACTGAAATGGCATGATCATAGCTCACTGTAGCCTTGAATTCCTGTGCTAAAGGGATCCTCCTGTGTCATTCTCCTGAGTAGCTAGAACTACGGGCGTACATCATCAGGCCTGGCTAAATTTTAAAATATATTTTTGTAGAAACGAGGTCTCCCTTTTTTGCACATACCAGTCTCAAACTCCTGGACTCAAGGGATCCTCCTGCCTTGGTCTCCCAAAGTTCTGGGATTACAGATGTGAGCCCCTGAGTGCAACTAAATGTTATTCTGCTCTTAAACTAGGTTTTTCCTCAGTTTTATCAACTGTTACTTGTGTCCCAGGCTCTATTTTCTGGTAAGAACTTGATAGAGTAATCAGTGCTAAATGTTAGTATATACATACAACACATAACTGTGTCTACATATAAAATACACTTTACCTGCTCATTTTGCTAATACAAAATCATTCATAGGTCAGACATTGTGTTAAAAAAAAAAAAGGTATCTGTAACATGGATGTTAATGTTTCTCATTACCCTCGAAGACAGTTTCTTATGAAAAAATTTGGAACTAGAAAAGCATTCTATTTTCTGGCAATTCTATTAGACAAAGAATTCTGTAAACTTCGATGACGCTTTCACATGGATACTAGCAAGCTCAGGGTTAAATTTTCCGTCATAGAAATTCAGATGTTTTTAGCTAAAAAAATTTTTTTGCTTTTCTCATTGTTTTATTCAGTCAGCATTTATTTATTGAGTGCCTGCTATATGCTAGGCACCTCTTTTATAGGCCAGGGACATAGCTGGGAAGAAGATAGATTCTCTGTCCTAGGAGGTAAAGATTCTAAGAGAAAGGACAAAGGTAGTAAATTGAGAAAACATTTCAAGTTCAAAGCTTTTTATACTTGGTTTGATCTTCTATATTTTCTTAATTGATTTTGGGCAATTGTACTATGCTTTTATTGCATACAGCTTCAAACTAGCTTTGAAAGTTGTTAGGGTGCAAAAATATAAGATAAAATGAAATGCACATTCGCATGTGAATTTCACATCTACAGACCACTGCTGTTTTGGGGGGCACACCCTTGGCGGGGAAGGTGGTGAAAGTCACAAGAGGAGAATGTGCTCAGGTCAATGGTCCTTTAGGTTCCTTCAGAGTGTACCATGGGGGCACTGCTGTGTCATCTCATGGCGCTCTGAAGGGAAATTCTCCCAGGTGAATTTCGACATTTATGCATAATGCCAGACTCTTCATCTTAAGCAAACATTTAGTGAAGCAAAGGTTTGGGAGGGTTGGCAAATATTGTGAGTCATTACAGAATGCTATCCACCTTGAATTGTCAGCAGGCAGCTTATATCCTTATAAGCATCTTGGCTTATCCTAAGCAAATATTGCTTTCAAATGTAAACGTCCATGGTGACCTATTTTGTTAACCCCCTGGGCATATCTCCTTCTCCTTTTTTTTTCTTTTTTTAAATTTTGGAGATAGGGTCTCATTCTGTTGCCCAGGCTGTAATAGTGCAGTGGTGTGATCATAGCTCACTGCAACCTTGACCTAGTGGGCTCAAAGGACCCTTTTGCTTTAGCTTCCCAAGTAGTTGGGACTACAGGTGCATGTCACCATGTCCTGCTAATTCTCTTTTATTTTTTGTAGAGACAGGATCTCCCTTCATTGCCCAGGCTTGTCTTCAACTCTTGGCCTCAAGCAATCCTCCTGCCTCAGGCTCCTGAGTTGCTGGGATTACACGCACAAGCCAAGAGGCCTGGCTATTTCATTCTTTCTTAAGGAATTTTATGTCACTTAATTTACAGATTACTTCTAATTGTAATTTTATGGTTTGCAACTTCTCCCTAAGTTAGTGTCATCTGAATTCTGTTAGATTCATGTTATACTATAAAATATAGAACATATAAATAAGTTTTCATTGGTATGTGTATTACACATTTGACATAAGTAATTTTATGAATCTTATCTTGGCATGACTATCTTAATATTTGGGAAAACATTTATTTTTTAGTTCCTGAATATGTACTGTAGGCATAAATGTATATGGTTCACATTCATATATGAATATACAAATGATAGAAAAGATAGACAAATTTAAAAATTATGACTACCGTTTACCTTTAAAGTTGCTGACTTTTGGGGATAGATTACCTGAAAACCAGCTCTATGATATTTGGGAGAATCCTCTCTGTTGTCATTTAAGAAAGATTTATAGGGGGCTGGGCATGGTGGCTCAGGCCTGTACTCTCAGCACTTTTGGAGACTGAGGCAGGAAGATTGCTTGAGCCCAGGACTTCAGTACCAGCCTGGGCAACATAGTGAGACTTGATCTCTACAAAAATACAGAAAAAACCCCAAAAACTTAGCTGAGTGCAGTGATGTGTGCCTGTAGCCTCAGCTACTCCAGAGGCTGAGGTGGGAGGATTGTTTGAATCCAAGAGTTCTAGGCTGCAGTGAGCTATGATCAGGTCACTGCATTCCAGCCTGGGCAACAGAGTGAGACCCTGACTCAAAAAACAAACAAGACTCCTGGGATCACCCCCTGGCGTGATCACCCCCTGGCATGATCCCCATGAATCAAGGCACTATTGACTGTTGAAATGGAAACAGGTTTCTTCCACGTAGAGGGACTTGGGGAAGACAAGGAATATACATGAGAAAGAGCAGAGTCCAGTAGAAAGAATTCACTGACAAACAATGCAAGTTGTTCTTACGTAACAGCTTGGGAGTTACCTGCTTTCAAAACTGAACAGTTTGATCTTCAGAGCAATCCATGGAGTAGATGTTATTTTTCTATTTTATGTTTTGTATTACCCACAACTGCAGCAGAAAAACGTTCAATTATTTGTCCCAACCAGAGCCATCAGAAAGTGGCAGACTCAGGGTGGAAGCCTGCATTTAACTGCAGTTTTCTTTTCTTCTTGGGGATATTATAGGAAATTACTTTAAGAATTTAGATAAGGGGAAAACTTTTGAAGTCTGTTCATGAAATACTTTGAGTCGACGAAGAACTGCTACAATTTTGAAAGAAAAAGTTTGATGTTAGAAAAACGCTGACAGACAGTAAGGATCACTTAATACCATGTACCACATTCAGCAGATTCTTTAGAGAGTCCAGATGGAATAGCTAAATTCCCACAGTCATTTAAAAATGTATATATAGAAAGGAATAAATATATGAAAATGGTTGGAATAACATACACCAATCAATCAACACTGACTACCTCTGTGGGGGGATTTAGGCAGGGGTAAGAGTTGAAAGGTGGGACATTCAGGGGGATCTTTTGTTGCTTACTTTGTAATTTTTGAAAAAAAGTTATAAGTGATTTTTAATTTTAGGTTTAGCAGTTTTATTTATTTTCATATTTAAGCAATTACTAAAAAAGTAATGCAAACTATTGATACAAAGATTTAATATTGAAATATCTTTTAATAAAACCTAAACTATGAAAAACAAAGTTAGAAAGGCTTTAACACTTTATTTTCGTGCTTCAGAATCACAGGCAACCCCTAGACTAAATCAACTCCCTCCCTCCCTCCCTCCCTCCCTTCTCCCTTCCTTCTTCCCTGTTTCCCTTTTGCTACAAAGGGTCCTTTAGGGCAAAAGTCAAACATGAAAAATTTATGAAATTTTATATTTGATGCAGAAAATGTACTGCAATTTTATAATTTATTAATACACATGGATTATTTTCCTTTCTAATTATTAAATAAATTATCATTGCAGGAAGATATATTTATCCTACAGTTTTAAATATCTCTTTAAACAGCATATTTAATCTCAATTTCAAGGACATAATCTAATAGCTCATTTAATGCCAAAACAGCCAAATAAGATACTTTACAGAGTTTTTGAAGTTATCCCATGTCCTCTTCATCTTATCAACTTTATTCACCATGCTAAGTCCATTGCAAATATTTAGATTTTACATCTGAATTATCCATTTCCACTACCATTATCCAATTCAGGGCTTTATTCTTCTCACTTAAATTCAAAACCTATTCACCAAATTTGCTTCTATATTCTCTAATATGATTTAACAGTTAGAAATTTTAGTTGACGATGTTTTGTTCAATCTTTGTTTTCTTTGCTATAATTTCACCAGGACACAGTCCTTAACTCTAGATGGCCTGAATTTCTAACTGGAACTCAGTCATTGCAGTACCCTTTGACAGCCTCCACACACATATCGTTTAAGAAGTGGAGATCTTGTCTGGGCCTTGCAGATTTCACTTGGTATCTCTTAAAGAACTTGTCAGATTTATTTTTAAACGTGAATAATGAGTGCCCTCTACATTTTAAAAACATGAGGTAAGGAGGTCAAAGTGATTGTACTTGTCTAGTGCAATCCAGATCCTCGTTCTATTGTGAAAGATGCTATAAGGCCAGTTTTAATATTCAACTCTAGCAGCAACACAGAGAAACCCAGAGGAAGAGCTGACACAGAACCCCTGGGATACAGACCCTAACCCACACCAGATTCTAGGATGCCGGAGGACTAATTTGTATTCTAGGAATGTGTAATCATGTATTTACAGGGCAGTTAGTGGCCAGATAAACCTCACTGGCCTTCTCTACTGTTAGCTATAACTTGTCAAAAAGACTTTGATTTTTAAAATCTGAATAATTGAGGTGAGTATTCAAGTTCTTTCTGTGAGAAAAAAAGATTGGAAGGCATCTTTATCATGCAATGAGGATTTAATTTCTGCATATATGTGACTGAATAGATTTTGAATAGTTTTATATTGCCAAGAAATGGGCTTTATATGTCACCACATTATTCATACTAGAAGGCAATTAGTATTTTTAGCAAATGTTAATAAGTAATATGAGCCTGAAATCATTTTATGTCAACCTCCTCTGTTGGATTCAAGACAATTTCATGTGCAACTTAAAGCAACATGATAAAAATTATACTGTGATGTTTAAATTTGACTGGACTCCAGAGACTGCACTGTGGTTTCCCTTAGTAAGCGTTATCTTATTAAAAGTATGTAAATTTTATGCATGAATATAATTTAAAATACCTGCTGTTACTATCCCAACTCATTATGTCCAGTGAGTTACTTTTAAAATCTTTTGAAAGTGTAATTAACAATTTATAATGGACTAAAATCTAAAGTCTATCACTGTAAGCCATCATTACGTATTTAGCTTAAATATGGGTGAGGATCTAGAAAACTGCATTTTCCTTTTCTGTGAAACATAACACGTACACAATCTTGACAAAAGCTGGCTCCATAAATACATTAAATTCTTTTGGAATTGATAGCACCAACTTAGCATGCTTAAGCTTATAACAGAAAGTATAATTCTCTGACAGCAAAGGCAGAGATAAAGTGGGCAGGCAAATCTTACGTATTATGTGTTTTTGGCAAAACCATAACATTCTCATTACTTTTCCTCTCCAAGCAAAAGAATAATTAAGATATTTTCTAAATATATCATGTTTTCAGAAAACCTTTTATAGTTTTTTTTTTTTTTAAGTTCTTAAAATGTTGCCGTACTAGTTAGTATATTAAGATACACCTTACAGACCTTTTCAGTGCTTGGTCAGTTTGAAGACTCCAGAGAGGTGATGAATTTCAGATGAGCATTTCTTCTTTTCTGGGAGAATGGAGGTTGTGGCCTTGCCTATTCATTAAAGACTGCCTGGTCCGTAGTCACTTTGAGGCAACTGTGGCTTCAGACTCTCATCTGTCCTCTTCCTCCACTCAGCTATATTTGGTAACTGAGCTCATGTTTCAGCAGACTGCCATGATCAGGAATTCCAGCAGTGGGCTGGGAAGCACCCCCAGGACTGAGGGCTGGGTTCTTAGAAATAAAGCCACTTAACATAGAAGGAACTATATTTATGGATCTGATAAACATAGGATTTAAACACATTCTTCTATACTTTGGACTTGTAGCTGGAAATCACCACCTGCCCCGTTAACATGTTGTTAATCAATTTAAAGTACAGTATGTGACTCCAAGTAGAAAAAGTGATAATCCAAATGGAAGCTTTTCTTACTGTGATCTTCTGCTCTGTGCATTTAAATTTTGATCATGTGCTAGATTATCCTAAAATAGTAAATTCAGTAACTGAAAATTTAGCCACCTGGCAAATTGAGTGGAAAGTCCCATTGTTCTCTTACTTCATATTGCTAATTAAAAATTGATATATGACTATGGTATGTATTAAAAGTCTTGTCTCTAATAGTATTAAATAAGTGTGAACACACAGGGACTGGTCTTATCCACGTGGCAACATTGAGTTCTTAGCTCAATGCCTAGGACATCATGAGCATCTAGTAAATATTCGTCAAAGAAATAAATGTTGAATGAATAATATTCAGGAAAAGTATCAACCCTCTTACAGTTGCAAAAAATGTTTCACAATCATTTAATATTTTGATCTTTCAAATGACAAATAGAGATAGCAAGAGTTTAATATTTTGATCTTTCAAATAACACACACAGATAGCAAGAATAGAAAGCTTTTCAGTTTAAAGGTCAGATAGCAGAGTCAAATACAAGGGGGCACAAAGAGCAACACAGAAGCTCCCAGTTAACTTGGAAATGGAGTGCTGAGTCTTCCTTTGTCTGGATAAGACCATCACATTTGATTTAGTTTAATATCTAAAGATTTTTTTTTTCTGATGGTAGAAAATTTGTGAAGTATTTTCTTTATAGGAAATTGTATTGTATTTTCTTTATAGGCAAAACTGGTCCTTTATAAATGGTTCTTTCTGGAACTGGATACTTCTGTGGGTCATTTCATCTATTATATTAATTAAGAAGCGATTTTAAAATTTATGCTTACGTGGGAAATACAAGTCTCGTTGATTGTCTTAGTTTGTGCCATTACAACAAAATGCCACAGACTGGGTAATCTACAAAGAGCAGAAATTTATTTCTCGTAGTTCTGGAGGCTGGAAAGTCTAAGACCAAGGTGCCAGCAGGTTTATTGTCTGGTGAAGTTCCCATCTCTGCTTCCACAATGATGCCTTGAGCACTGTGTCCTCACATGGCAGAAGGTGGAAGGGCAAGAGGGGGTCAAACTTCCTCCATCAAGCCCTAAGGGCATCAAATCCCATTCATGAGGAGTCCTCCTGAATCACCTTCTAAAGGTTACACCTCCCGACACTGTTGCATAGGGGATTAGTAATTAACATAAATTTTAAAGGGGACAAAAACCTTCAAACCATAGCCTTGATTACACATATGTTTATATCTGCTTTTTCCTAAAGCCACAAGATAATTGTAAAAAACTGAAAAGGGCAGAAATTGGGAGGGAAGACAATAGAAGATATCAGAAGTGAACAGAACTATTGGAAAGAGATAAATATAAGTATGCATGTAACTAAATTACAAAACTTCGATGCCTGCAGGAGGAGATGCAGAAAAGAAGCAAGTGATTCACCCCATGGAGTCTCAGAAAGGCTTGGAAATTGGAAGCAGTGAACTGTCTTTAGAAATAATTTTAATTGGCAACTCTGATTTTTGCCTCTGCCTTCTGGTGAACTGTGAGTCTCATGGTGAATTCCAGAGGCAATCATGTTGGACTCCTGACCAGATGAGGCCTCTCCCACATTTCTTTGAATTGCTTGGTTCGTAAATCCTGGTACAACACCAGCGAAGTGATGAAGCCATAAGAAGAAAAAAGTAAAAAAAAAAAAAAAACAGCTTGTGGTCCTGAGAGAGGCTTCAAAGCCAGGTATGATTTTAGTCAAAAGGACAGAGAAATGTGACCTTTTTGTGTATGTATTATAAACAGTGCAGCAAACCAAGCTTGTTTTAAAAATCTTTGAAGAATTTGAGAAACAGAAGTTCTTTTCCTTAGAAAATTGGCATCAAAAAAAAAAAATTGAGACAGTTGACCAATACTCTTAAGTGAGTATAGCAAGGTCCAATTGATATTAAGGATGAGATTAGTGTGTGGACAGTAGTATCATTTCTTATGCACTTTCATATTTCCCACCAGAGCCCATTTCTGTGTGCACCAACATTGGGAAAGGTGGTCTGTGGCTCCTTCACGGGGCTCCAGTTCAGCTTTCAAATGATTACTTCTTCTTATAGAAATTTCTGCTCTTTTGAAGCACTTACATTTGCATCAACCATCCTCCATCCCACTTTTTAAAATTAAGACTTTGGATCTAGTTGGGCTGTTGGTTCTCTTCTTCACTCCACACCCTGCCATTATTCTGGGTGACTCAGCACCCATTTTTCTATTCTATACGTTGGCATATTGGTTTTGGACCTGCTTTTCTCTATGAATCTTCATCTCCGTTTCTCTTATAGATCACACAAACAGACCCCCTCCACCTCCAAAATCAGGTATAACTTATCTACTGCTTCATAACAAATTACTGCAAAAATTAATGTCTTAATACATATTTCTTATTTCACAGTTTCTATGTGTCAAGAATCCATTAGTCTTAGCTGGGTAATTCCAGATCAGGGTATCATGAGATTGTACTGAAGATGTTGCCCCAGCTTCTTTCAGGTGGAAGCATGGCTGGGGCTGGAAAATCTGCTTCCAAGGCAGCTCACTCACATGCCTGGAAAGTTAGTCCTGTTATTGGCTGAAGCCCTGTTGACTTCTCTGTGTCACTGCCTGAGTTTCCTCACTTCCTGGCAGCTAGATTCTGCCAAGGTGTCTTTTTTTTTGTTTTGTTTTGAGGTGGAGTTTTGCTCTTGTTGCCCAGGCTGGAGTGCAGTGGCACGATCTCGGCTCACTGCAACCTGCGCCTCCTGGGTTCAAGCGATTCTCCTGCCTCAGCCTCCAAGTAGCTGGGATTACAGGCGCCCGCCCCACGCCTGGCTAAGTTTTCGTATTTTTGGTAGAGATGGGGTTTCATCCAGGCTGGTCTCAAACTCCTGACCTCAGGCGATTCACCCACCTTGGCCTCCCAAAGTGTTGGGATTACAGGTGTGAGCCACAGCACCCGGCCCCATGATGTCTTTTATGATCCAGCCTTGCAGGTCATATTTCATCTTTTCTGCAGTATCCTTTAGTTATACAAACTGGCAGTATCCACTGGGGGAGGAGACTGCACAGAGGCGTAAGAACCAGTTGGCAAGACAATGCATTTGTGGTCATCTTGGCAGTTGGCTACCACACCTCTATTCCCTTTAACCCATCAGTCCTACAGCCACATTGGGGCATGCTCTGTTTTCAAAATCACACATTCAAACATGTTATTTGACTGTAAACTTTCTTCCTCTAGCTCTCTCATATACTGATTTTTCTTCTTCACCAGATTTTCCAGGCTGTAGATCACTCTGTTTTGAGATTATCTATCAGTGTGCCCCCCAGGTTCAGGTCAATCAGGGAAACTGGTTTACAAACTTTGTTTTAGGAGATACTCTCAGGCAGCCAATAGAGAAAGTAAAGGTATTCTAAGTTTCCTTGATGAAAGGGGTGTGCAAAGAAATGCTGCAGACTTGCTCATTCATTCCCCTTTGATGTTTTCTTTCTCTTATGATCCAGGAAGTTTGAAAATCCTAAGTGTCAAGAAACAAGTCTACTTATTCCCTTTTCACTTTTATTCCTCTCTTTATTCCTGGCATCAACCATCAGGAAAACAAGGATCACGGAGCATGTGAGAAAATGGTAACTGAGAAGTCTGATCAAAGAACACACTAAAATTGGAGGCATGAAACACTTGCAGAATTGTCCTAATGGTCCATCTGGTGATCCTGGGAACAAGTGTCTTTCAAAGCCATGACCAGTCTTTCTACTTCTTCCTCATACTTTGTATCTGGCTTGCGTACATGTCACAGAATCAGGTATGGCCCCAAAGACTTGTCTGATTAAACTGGTATATCTATCTGTACATAGCAGTGAACTCCACATTTGTCCTCATGAGCTTGATTTTATGAAATGTGGTTAAATCTGCTGCATAAATGTAGCCTGAGCCTGTGGGTGGTCTTTTGGTCAAATGTTTCTGCTACTTGGGATGTTTGCTAACTGGTGCATATGCACAGAAATGAAGAGAGAAACATAATCTTACGATGATAGGTAATAGAAGTAGAATTGAAATAGTCTGAAAACAAAATCTATGTCTATATACGAGTATTGGGGTACAGTTAGATATTATGATCCTTAGAAATAATCTCGTTTTCTATTCCAAATGTAGAGAAAGTATTTAGTGTGAACAAGTCAGTAAAATTAATTTCAAAAGCAGATTTTATTGAATTTAAGCAAATAAAATAAGTCTTAGAATTTACAAAGAATGACATCATTATATCCTTATATTATCCCTTTATCATTGTGTCATTATTCAGTAATATAAAATTGAATGAGGAGAGATGATTGCACATTGGTGTTTTGAATAGTAAAATAAAATTTGAAAAAAATAGTAATAAATAAAAGCCAACAGTGTATTAAAAGAATAATACACTTTGGACAATTGGGTTTTAGCCAAATCATAAAAGTTGGTTTAACATCCAAATTTCTAGTATTTAATTCCTCAAAAGAAACTCAAATGAAAAAAGCCATATGGTCAGCTCCATATATTGTTACTGAGTCTTCAGACAAAATTCAATATCTAGTCCCAATGAAAAAAAAAAAGTTTGTGAGAAGTGAAGAGAATGGTTCTACTTTAACATTATATATTAAGGTATAGGTGCGTGTGTGACTGTGTATACATATACATATATGATGCAATATATAGTAATGAGATAAAACACCAAGGAATACTAACAACTAATATGCAGGTTTTAATGTATACTAAAGAAGAGAAAGAAATGAAAGAATGAAATAAATGGAATGCTATATTCTGTTCTTTATATAGGAAGAACTGAGTTTGTAATGTAATCAGTTCTTTATCAGAATAATCTACAAATGTCATATAATCTCGATTAAAATAGCATTTTTGCCAGGTACAGCAGTTCACACTTGTAATCCCAACACTTTGGGAGGCTGAGGAAGGAGAATTGCTTGACGCCAGGAGTTCAAGACCAGCCTGGGCAATAGAGTGAGACCCTGTCTCTAGAAAAACTAAAAAATTTAGCCAGGCTTGGTGGTGTGTTCCTATAGTCTCAACCACTTGGGAGGCTGAGGTGGGAGGATTGCTTGAGCCCAGGAGTTCAAGGCTACAGTGAGCCATGATTGTGCCACTGCACACTTCATTCTGGGTGACAGAACAAGGTCTTCTTTCTAAAAAATAAAAACGAAAATAAAAAATAAAGTAGCATTTTTTGCTTTACTTAGAAAAACTGACACAAAAGTTTACCTAGACAAATTAGTATGGCAGTATATCCAGGAAAATTGTGTGAAAAGGAACTCTAAGGGCAGAAGAGTAGCCCTTCAGTGCTACTGGAGCACTAACAAATTTCTTATGGCAAGACAAGGAATGGAGGAATGGATGAATAAAATGACATATTTTATTCTTGTATGGAAAGAACATTAGTTTGAATTGGCAGTGTATATGAAATAACTACATACATTTTGATTTATTTCTTGGCCTTGTTCAGTTCCACTGACTTCCCCCTCATTATTAAAAAACTGGATTCCTGTTTCTCTTCATTCAGCCAATTGAAGTTCTTTTGGCTCACATGAATTGGAAAAAAAATCATAGTGGAATGGATAAATACATATGTAGTCATAGAAATATATTCAAGATTTAGGATAAAAAGTATATACACAGGAGTGTGTTAGAGCATCATCATATTTGTATGTATAATTATATCTATTTTTATAATTTGTCTCTCTCTCCTGACATATGAATAAAACATTTAAAAGTTTTCCTGGAAGATGACAGTTTAATTTTAGTGAGAAAATGCATTCTGACTAGGATACAAATAGGGTTGTACGTTGACTCCAAAGTACATGCTGTATTGTTATTTTAAAAATGGTATCTGAGAAAAACAATGGCATCAGAGATTATCTTGACTGTTACTGTTTCTTACTCTTTATACTTTTCCCTATCAATAATTATGATTTTTAAAACGTGTGTTCTAAGGTACTAAAACAAGTGATATAGAAATAAGATATCCCAAATATAGCATTAAGTGAAACAAACACATCGTATACTAGTTATTATATCTGGAAGGTAAGATTAAAGGAAACTTGCATTTTTTTCTTTTTGTATTTGAAATTTGCATGTGTTTGCATTATATTTATCATCAGAAAAATTGCTGGGCTCAGTGGTACATGTTTCATTGTTGTAATTTTTTTTATGTTTACTTGGGAGGATGAGGCAGGAGGATCCCTTGAGCCCAGGACTTTGAGGCCAGCCTGGGTAACATAGTAGGACTCCATTTCTAAAAGAAAAACCAAAAAACAAAAATTCCAGTCATGAGCCTAAAGTCCATTTAATCTTTAAAAACCTTTCTTAATTGTTTAATCCACTAGAGAGTAAAATTTTTTGAAGTCTTTGGGTATAAAATAGAGAATAATCAATTAAAGAAATTTTGAATGCAGTATGTTTCTATTTGGAGAATGAAAAAAACTTTACTGATTTTTAAAATCTTAAACCAGATTTCCTCTACTGTGGAAAGCTCTTGTGTGATGATTTGCACATCAGACCCATATACAAGTGAACGATATTCCGCATATACTGTATGAACATTCCTCTTCATCTGGCAACCTTTAAAATGTCATAACCTTTGATCCACTCCATCTCTGGTCTGCTCCAAGGACACAATCCTAACTACAGTAAATACTTTATATAAAAACACATTTAATTCTATATTATTTATGGAAGCAAAAAAATTGAGGCAATCTAAATGTTCACGTTATGGAATGGCTTAATAAACTCATGGAATTTTAAAGTAACTGTAAAATATTTTTCTGATGTGTTTATATTAAAGGAAAAATGCTGATTATATTATGCTAAGGGAAACAGGAAGATAAGTCTTTGAAGTCTGAATATAACTTAAAAAAAGTTAAGACTGTTTGCATGGCTGAAAGTTTTAATGCTTTCAATTGAGTTGCTTTGACATTTTACAACATATGAAGACATCAATAAACTTTATAGGGTGATTTGTTTTTTCCTCCACCAGAAAGAAAAGGCAAATCTACCAAGATAATTAGTTATTTAGAATGATCTAAATCAAAATGAACAATATTTTGTTTCTCTTAAACTTTGCATTTTATATGCCTCATAGAGATACTTAGCGATATTCAACAACCTTGCAAATGGAGTGGTCGCTGCCAGACAGCTACGAACAGCTGTAGAACAATTTCAGAAGCTGCTTACCCAAGAAGTCTAATGTGGAAGGACGTGGCTGTCATTGCCTGGGGAAGCAAATAGGAAAGAATAGGACAAAGGAGGAAATCAGCTGTTGGACCAAAGAATTTAAACATTGAAAAAATGCCAACCATCGAAGACAGTTGCTCTCTCGCACAAAATCCCAAGAACTGTCCATACTCTACTTCTGTCAGCCTAGCAATTTGCTCAGCTATTGCTATTTTGGGAAGGAATTTCCACCAAGCTTGGCCTATCTTCAGCCCCTGAGGTTTTCTCTGATTGACTGATCAACAGGTGTTGAAAAAGCCTGTTGCAGAAATATCACAGACCCAGTGTGCTCATCTGACTTCTGTAACTGTGACTGTAGTTTCATTGAATATATTGTTTCTTAATCAAGAAGGCTTTCTCTGCAGGGTAAAATCAAACAGATTATTTAGAACATTTTTAGGTAATTACTTTTCCATAGAGACAGCATATGCATTTGTTAATATGCTTTATTATTTATGAGTTATAAATTGAATACTGTACTAATGATTGTACAAATGAAACCTAAATTAATATAACACAGAATGAAGTTGTCAAAGCAATATTGGTATTATAAGCATAAAAATGCAGTTAGCCCTCCATGGACTCTGCATTTAGTGATTCAACCAACAGTGGATCAAAAATTAAAAAAAAAAATACAACAATGAAACATAATACAAATAATATAGTATAACACCTTTTTATAAAGCATTTACATTGTATTAGGTATTATAAGGAATCTAAAGATGATTTAAAGTATATGGGAAGATACGCCTAGATTATATAAAACACTACACCATTTTTTAAAATAAGGAACTTGAGCATCTGTAGCTTTTGGTATCTGCAGGGGGTCCTGAAACCAATCTCCCTTGGATACTGAGGAACAACTGTACTCCTATTTTTCTAAGCTATAAAAGGAAATTGAATGGAATCAAGGCTAGGTTATCCAAGTGTACCTGATTCCTGACAAGCCCAGTCTGAATGATGAGCAGGACTTTGAATTACTTTGACAGAGGTGTACCCTATAGGGTGCCCACTCAATCATCAGTGAAGCGGGCACCCCAGAGCCAGGAGTTTCCGTGGAAGTCTTCCCCTACCTTGCCTACCTCCAGTGAGTTGTGAGAGAACCTCTCCTGAATCCACAAAACAGGTTCAATCAAGTTCCACCTTCCATTCATGGACTTTCCCCTCTTCATTGCCTCACACAATGTCATAGCCGGAAGAACTGACCTTGTCTGACCTCCCAAGAGAAGATATCTTACCCAAGATCACAAAGCGCCAAATGTCAGCTGGGCTGAGAAGTGGCTGGACCTATTCTTTGACTGTCTGGGCCAGCCCAGCCTGGGGAAGTGCTCTCAGTGCAAGACCCATAGTCCCTGAAAGCTTCACAGAAGTGGGTGAAGATGGGGAGAGAGCTTCTCCCCTCCTAGTTAAAGACAGGAATAATCATTAACGTTGCTTAGTGTTGCCCAATAAACAAGCTTAGCAGATGACTGAGAAGGCAAGGAAAGAGGATCAGACTTGGGATCCAGAAGCTGAGATGACCGTAGGGAAACTATTCTGCCTCAGGCTACTCTGAGGAATTGGGAGCTTTTAACTGGCTGGGTAGGCAGCTGTTACTCACTGGTGTTTATGCCTGGTATGAAAAGGTGACTGGGGGAGGTGGGGAGATTTTAAATGAGGCAACCATCATAGGTGTAGACGGTGAGTAATAGGGAAATAAATGGAGTTCAGTGGGTGAAGCCTTGTCCTTTGAGCTTTTCTGAGAAACCCAAGTGGTATGTAGCTAGATTGGGGGGGGGGGGCGTGGATGACAGTGGGCCAGAAACTTGATAGAGGGACACTGCTCAAATAGAAAGCCATGGGGGAAGGATGAGGACTTCAGTGATTCCTCTGAAGAAAAAAGAAGTAGCTTTATGAGAGTAGATTAATTCGGATCAAGGGAGTGAGCCTGGGCAGAGGTTTTGAGTAAAGAGTGGTGGAGTTTTACAATGTGAGTCAAGAGCCAACAGCCTGCTGGATCATGCAGGGGTGAGGATGTCGGTGATAGGGCAGACCCCTCCCGGGGCAGAAGGGCTGGAATGCAATCGGTGCCCCACAGAAAGGACTAAGATCTACTGTCCCAGCAACCCAAGTTCACACCTGAAAGCAAGGGTATAGGATCAAGTTTCCAAAACCCAAGAGATCAGCTGCAGTGCATACCCTGCTCCCTGGCCTGCTCTAGTCCCTGTCTCCATGAGGGTCACCTCAGATGGGAGTGCTAGGGCTTACCAGCCATCTGTCTGAAGAATTAACTCTGAGGCATTCATTAAACACACTTAGACCATTAAACCTCACACCATACGCCAACATAAATTCAGGTGTTAAATGGAAAAAAAAAAAAAGCCGTAATAAAATACATGCTTTTTTTTTTTTTTCCCCCCTCTATGGTAGTGAAGGAGTTTTCTACCCATAAGGGCAAATGAAGAAAATATAAAGGCACAATGTGATAAATCTGATGACTTCTAAAAGTTCCTAACTGTAAAACTAAAACAAAATCTTCATTTAAAAAGAAGAAAAGGCAAGTTAAAAAAATGAAAGGAAACCTTGGCAAGATGTGTCCTTGCAATTCAATAAGAAAAAACACATAACACATGGATAGGAAAATGAGCAGTATATTTAAAATTTATAAGACGATAAATCTATGAAATAATATACAGTCAGCCCTCTGTATCTGTGGCTTCCACATCTGTGGATTCAACTAACCATGGATCAAAAATATTCAGAAAAAATCTGTATTGAACATATACACTTTTTTGTCATTCTCTAAACACATAACTGTTTACATAGTATTTACATTGTGTTAAGTATTATAAGTAATCTAGAGATGATTTAAAGTTTATACGCAAATATGCCATTTCATAAGGGACTTGAGTATCCACGAATTTTAGTATCCAAGAGGGTCCTGGAACTAGTTCCCCATGGATAACTAGGGACAACTACGTATTACATTATTTTGACTTAATTTTGTCTCAAAAACTGTCAAACCACTAGAACAATGATCAGTATTAGAGAAAAAACAAAACAAGAAATAAAACAATCCAGTGTAAGATTGTCACACACGTAAGGAATACAATTGGTTATACTATTTTTGTATTAAATTTAATTTCTTGATTTTTTCTTTAACATATATCCAAAACAAAAGGAACATGTGTACATGAATTGTTCAAATTTTTAATAAAAGTATAAAATAAAATCTCAATGTATTTGCCATGGCATGCCTTCTTATCACATTCAAAGTAAAAGTCACAGTCTCTTTTGTTCTCTGGGATCAGACATGATCTGCCTCCTCACCTTATCTTTGTGACATTCTCCCACTCTTGCCTGGTTCTTCAACTTCAGCCAAACAGGCCTCTCTAATGGTCCTTGAACCCACGTGGCTCACTGTATCTCAGGGACTTCCCTGTCCCTCAGCCAGTCTCGGTCTCTGCAAGAAAAAAGAATGGCCTAACTTCCTTCCAATCTTAAGTCACCTTCTTAGTGGGACTTTCCCTGTCTATCCTATCTAAAATTTCATCTTCTTTTCCCATCAGGATCTGATATTTCCTCTTCTCTGTGTATTTTTTCTCTTATAGCTTATTTTTATCTAACACAATGGTCTTTTTACTTCTCTTCTTATTGTTTATATTCTTTACTAGAATGTAAACTCTGAAGGAAGGAGTTTTTAATATTTTGTATCAGTGTTTAAAAAGTGTCTGGATGTCGTAGGTCTCCATACACACATGTTTAGTGAATCCCTAGAAGGGAATGTCCAGAAATTATGATGTTTGAATGCATATGGATTGACATTCCTGTTGCCACTCAACACAAGGCTTTAAGGCTTTTTAAGACAGAGTAAGACCCTGTTATCTGTCTCATAACTCAAGGAAGGACATGCTACCTAGTGCTGCATTCATGGTTCTCAGTATTTCCTGAAGAGAATAAAAATAATGATACCTGCATTTTATTGCTTCGTATCTGATCTCTTTACAACATTGAAGTCACTTAATCCTTTAATAACTCTGTGGATTATTTTTAACTCCCATTTTAGAGATGAAAGACAGAGGCTAACTTACCCAATATGCCAAAGCTAATACATGATGGAACTGTTATTAGAGAGATCCTCTGAATCAAAACACTTACTTGTCACCATTAAGGTATAGTGTTTGGGAGCTCTAAAAAAAAAAAAAGATGAAATACCAATAGGCAGATTTAATCTGAAAGCAATGAGTGAATGCTAATGGATTTTAAGACAGGGAGCAACATGATCAGGTTTACATGTTAAAGAAATTACCCTGGCAGGAGAGTGGAAAACAGAATGGAGAGAGCAGGCTGGAGTCAGGAAATGAATAGGCTTTTGCAATAAACCAGATGACAACACATGAAGCTCATTCTAGTGAGTGGAAGGAATGACATAAAAGAGAATATGGAATTCAGATGTATCAGCTGTGGTGAGCCAAGATCAAACCATTGCACTCCAGCCTGGGAGACAGATCAAGACCCTGATTCAAGGAAAAAAAAAAAAAAAAAAAAAAAAGGAGAGGCTGGTATAAAATCTCGAGTATCACCAGTAGGTCAATAAATCATGGACTACATTGAATTTGGCAATTAATAGGTTATCATGAATGATGTTTGGCAGAGGTGCTTCAGGGCAGATTCTGGTCTAAAGGTAAACTAGACCAATATTTAGGACTTTGAGATGATGAATTTATATCCTTATGAAGTGCCATGATCAAAAGGAGGAGATGAGGCCCTGGTGTGGTGGCTCACACCTGTAATCCCAGCACTTTGGGAGGCTGAGGTGGGCAGATCACCTGAGGTCAGGAGTTCGAGACCAGCCTGGCCAACATAGTGAAACTCCATCTCTACTAAAAATATAAAAATTAGCCTGGTGTGGTGGCATGCCCTTGTAATCTCAGCTAACCAGGAGGCTGAGGCAGGAGAATTGCTGGAACCCGGTGGGCAGAGGCTGCAGTGAACCGAGATCGTGCCACTGCACTCCAGCCTAGGCGACAGAGTAAGACTCTGTCTCAAAAAAAAAAAAAAAAAAAAAAAAAAGAAATAGGGCAGGGCTCATTCTTTTAATTGTTTTGGAAAGTGACTTTATCATTTTAGTGGAATGAATAGTAAATGCCAGTTGCATTAGGTTCCTATTGTTGCTATAGCAAGTTTCCACAAACTTCGTGGCTTAAAACACACATTTGTTACCATTCTGGAGGTCAGAAGCCTAAAAATCAAGGTATTGGTAAGGGCTCCATTATTTCTAGGGGCTCTAACAGAGAGTCCGTTTCCTTTTCCAGCTTCTACAGGGCGCGTGTATTCCTTAGCTTGTGGCCCCTTTCTCCATGTATAAGCCAGCAGCACAGCATCTTCTCTCTCCCCTGATCTCCTGTTTCTCTCTTATAAAGACCCTTGAGATTACATCGGGCCTACTCTGGAAAATCTAGGATAATCCCCCATCTCAAGATCTTTAAATTAATCACATATGCAAAGTTCCTTTTGCCATGTAAGGTAACATGCACAGGTTCTGGGGATTAGGGCATGCACAGCTTTGGGAGCCATTTATTTGTCAGTGCACACTCTGCCCCAAATATTCTCATCAATTCCGTATGCAAAACGAACCATTCTAAGGTCCCCGCAAAGTCCCAGCGTATTACAATTTCGACTTAAGTCCAAAAATCCCATCTAAATTTCATCTGCTGAAAAGACCTAAATGATTAAATCAGGTATGGTTGAGACTTTGGGTATGAACCATCCTGAGGCAAAATTTCTCTCCATATAGTGAACCTGTAAGACTAGAAAACAAGTTATTTGCTCCCAAAATACAATGGTGGGACAGGAATAGAGTATGAGTGATAGATATTCCTGTTCACAAAGGGAGAAAATGGAAGGAGAAAAAGCCAAGAAATTTCAAAAATCTGCAAGGTTAACACCATAGGTTTTAAGGCCTGTGAATAACCATTTGTGTCTCTAGGCCCTGTCCTCAGAGTCATCCTTCATGAAAGATAGCACAAGTTTGTGGCTGAATAGTTTCATCAGACTGTTCGTTGCTTACGAAATTCTGGGAGTCCTATAACCATCTTTCATTTTATTGTCTCTCTGTAGCTTTCAGTTCAAGCTAGCAGTGTTTCTGCTGATATTCTCAGAAATCTTTTGGATTCCCTGTGTATGTCACAGAGTTCTTTTTGAGGCACTAGCAAAAGGTTGTCCAACCGTACTCATGACTTTCTCTCCAGAGTATGTTTTCCCAAAAGCGAATCTCTTACTTTTACCATCCTTTGCAGTCTTGAAATCCTGATAATTTCCCACATTCTCCTTGTCCTGGTTCCTTTTTGATAACAGTCCTTCCCTCTTATAAGGACCCTTCTCATTATATCAGGTCCCCAGATAATCCAGGGTAATTTCCTCATCTCAAGATTCTTAGGAATATCTGCAAAGTTCTTTTTGCCACATAAGATGACATATTTATAGGTCCAAGGATTAGGATATAGACATCTTTGGGGGACCATTGTTCAATCTACCACAGCTGTGAATAGAGGTTAACAATATAGGAATGGAGTGAGATTCCTGAGGAAGCTGGAGGTAACCAACTCAAAAGGGAGTGGTTATATTGTATATGGAGCATGTCATGGGCCTCTTGGACTAGATGGATGTGTCAGACAGTTGAGAGGAGTCTCTTTAAAACAGATATATTCTTAGTGGACTTGAAGAGAACAGCAGGATGCTCTAGGGTTTTAAGGGCCACTGTAAAAAAGATTGGGGACCTATAGTCATAAACAGTAAATTTGAGGTGAAAAATATTAGATAATTTCCTTCAATGTCCTGGTAAGGGCAAAAAATGGTTTACTAGATTCAGGTGATCAAGTTGCAGGGCAGGTGCACAGGAAAGTGAGTGGATGGAGTAGTTGAGAATGTTGGTGAGAGGAAGGTTCAGTGCCTGTTCACAGAGTTGACCCTGGGGAGGTGAAAGAGTGAGGCTCCTAAGGAGGCTGAGAGATTGAGGTAAGGGGGAAGGCTCCAAAAAGTTGAAATGGAGTTTATGATTTTCAAGTTTCTGAATAAAATCTAGGCTGGAGTCATGGTAATATCTTATTAAAGTGGAAGAGAACTGAATATTGATTTGGAGTAGAGTCTGTTTATGTGCATCGTACATATACTTTGGGGTAGGAAGTGGGATGTATGGAGTTAATATCTAGGGAATCCCCACCTGATATATCTATTTCTTTAAGACAGAAAAACAACAGCAGACAGTCAATTACATTAAGAACATGTAGGGCCCACTGCTACAATCAAAAGAGGAAATCCCCATTAAATTGTATGTGCTTTGGGGGCGGAATAATGACACTGTAGTATTTAAAAGAACTGGAATGAGATAATATATACAGAGAATATTGCAGATATTATCTTTGGAATTAAATTTTGAAGTCTTGGCTACCATTAACTACCTGTAGGGTCATGGACAAGTAATTGAATTCTCTAAGCCTTATTTACCTCTCCATAAAATAGCAACAGTAAAGTTGCTCATGAGCTTTCTGTGAGATTTAATGTGATAACACATGTTAAGCTCTTAGCCCATTGCCTGGCACATAAAAAGCTCAATAAATGCTGTTACAACAAAGCCCAATTTTCTGCTGCTAGCAAATGCATTCTTATGATACAAAGGTCCAGTATCAGATGCTAGAGAAGAACCCATCTGAGATGAACTCATGACTTAATCACGAGTCATTTCAAGTTCTTTCTCAATGTCATCCTCATTGAGAAAGACAATCATAACTCTTTTCAACTGAAAAAAAAAAAGGAAAATCCTAACAGAAGTGAGCAATGTTTTCACCTCCTTTTCGAAGCCACTTTATATTCCAGAGTCTAAGAAAAAACTACCCTTCTGGGCTCTTCCTATTGTGAACAAGTCACTTCCTCCCTTTCCTTTTCTTGAAGACAGAACTTCTGGTTTCGAATTCTCTCCATTTATTACCCAATGTCGTTACTGGGGCACCCTCACCACCATCTTGACTCTCAATATATTCTGCACATGCATAACATTATGGAATTAAGTGTCTGGAGCACTAAGGGGCACCATGGGCTGGGGTTGAAACTCGAATTTCCAACATTAATGAGCTTGATGACAAAACTAAAGAGCATTCTTCTCAATTTAAATTCTTTGTGATATATGATTGGCCTTTCAAATGTTCACACTGGACAGTTATAATATTGGAAATTTTTCATAAAATGAACTTCTTAGGACAGAAACTCAAAGCCCCTAATCTTTTTTTACTCGATTTTTGCATGTCCGGTACCTTGCCGGAAAAGAAAAACACCACACCTCACCATAGACGTTCACAGTGCTTACAGTGCTGCGTTTACTCTCAGCCTCAATTCCTTGTTTAGACTCCCAGGTTTCTCTGCTCTTACATGCATGTCCCAGATAGCATATCATCGCTTCTGCTATTACCTCCCTAAGATGATCAGAGTAAACCAATGCAGACCTATATTCTACCTTCAGAAAATTGGGGAAATCGAAAAGACCCCAGGATAGAGAAAAGAAACCGAAACTAACTCCCTAGATAAAAACTCAGGCGCTGGCTGCTGTGTGGCTCAGAGCGCCCAGACCGACGCCAGGGGCTGAACCCCTTCCACCAGGCCCTGTGCTGGGTCCCCTCTGCTCCACCTCCTCCCCGCGGGGCGTGCAGCTCAGACGCTCTATGGACCTAGCAGGTTCGGTGGTCGGGGTGAGGATTGCAGGTGACGTGGGGTGTCGCTAGGGACCCTGGAGCGGCGCTGTCCCGCGGGGTTCTAGATTTCCTTCAACATTCCGATGGACCGGGCGGGGAGGTGGCCCGGTGGCTTCGTGCGCGCCAGGGGAGGGGAGCTGGGGCGCCCACTGGGCTCCGGCGGCAGCTTCGCGGGCAGGTGTAGAACGGGCTTGGGGAGGGGTAGGGAAGAGGGACGACGGCCATGAGAGAGGAGAGTGCTCAGGCTTTTAACGGGTGCTCTTCACCCGAGGGGGCTGGGGATCTGGGGTACTGAGGAGAAAGTAAGGGTCATCAGAATGAGTACAGCCAGTCGAACCTGGACATTGACAGGCAGCAAGCCGCTTCCTTTCTTTCGTCTTGGATTTAAGCTCTTAATAGCGGAAGTCAGGCTTTGTTATTTCCCCGAAAGGTACTTCGTTCTCTTTCCCCGCTTCTCTTTTGTTTACAAAGTTACAATGATAAATTTATAATAAAGTCCTCAAGGTTTTCCATAAAGAAGCTGACATCGTCCGTGATGGGGACTTAAGGATTATGAAGCTCCTAATGACTGCTAGAAAAAGCGGTCAGAACCAGACAGAAGCAAGTCCTTTAAAGACACAATAAGAAGTCCAAACCATAACATCAACGACATACAGACCTTCATGATTTCGAGTATTCTCCTGAAAGCAGTAACATATCATTCAACCTAAGATTTGCAGTTTGAAGTTTAGTGGAACTCAGGTGCTGAGAGTTGAGAGTACTAAAATAAATGAGAGTGGATTATGCTTCCAAGGCCCTTCCCCTTCTATCCCAAAGATTTGGGGGTAGTTTAGTGTGAATCCTTCCTGATACTCTACAAAGAAACAAGTTTCTGTCTGTAGCTCCTGTCTCTCTTTTTATCCATCCATCCATCCATCCATCCATCCATCCATCCATCCATCCATCATCCAACCATCCAACCATCCATCCATCCATCCATCCATCCATCCATCATCTGTCCATCTCTACCTTTAAAAGATATTTTGTCTGTCATACTGGTATGCTTTTCTCGGTTCATGATTTATTGGTACCTGTCAGTCTCATTTAATAATTGCTGTATGGTACCCCATGGTATGCTGGGTCATTATTGATCAGTTTTATTTGAAGCAGAAGAGAAAGACAAAACAAAAATTAAATGCCCTTCTCTACTACTTTCCCCTTCATACTCAGTCTCACAGTTTTAGTTCTCCTGAGGCGTTACCACTCCAAATATATACATTTCTTTCTCGGTTGCTTATAACTTATATGCTTACAAATCAGTTTTTTGTTTTATCAACTTTAGACAGACTCCAACGACTCCCTGTGAAAGGAACACCCAAGCCACCCACTTTGTCTTCCAATATGAGTTATATATTTTTAAAATTTCTTCTCATGATTGGCTTTATGGCTTTTAATAAAATATCCATGTTAGTTATCATCCACGGCTATGTTGATATGGGTGGAAATCTCTGCGGTTTTCCCTCTGCAGGCTCGTTTTCTGCTTCGTAAGTATGGAGACCTGCTGGTTGATTTACTGATACAACCCTTTTTTATAACCTGCTGCTTGTTTTACTGATGTAACCATTTTTAAGGCAGCTCACAGTTTATTTGGAAATACAATTCTCTAAGAAATGTATCCAGCTTCTGATGCCCTATGCCGTTAATTACACCCAGAGAGTTTCTATTTTCATCCTTAATTCCCTCTCAAATTAGCAGAATCTGTCTTAAATTCATTTGAAATGATAGTCTGGCCTGGGAAGGTAACACCTCCACATAACATTTGCAGCAAGACGAAGTCCTTCTGTTTAACTGAGAATTCTTTATGAGTCTTTGTTGAGCAAGGTGGTTTTTTTTTTTTTTTTTTTTTTAAGTCTTGTCACTTTTTATTTGCAGTACAGAAACTGTCACCTGTGCTACCCAAATTTCTTGGCTCCCTTCCTTCTTCTCCTCCTTTCCCCTCCCTCCCTCCCTCCCTCCCTTCCTTCCTTCCTTCCTTCCTTCCTTCCTTCCTTCCTTCCTTCCTTCCTTCCTTCCTCCCTCCCTCCCTCCCTCCCTCCCTCCCTCCCTTCCTTTCTCCCTCCCTCCCTCCCTCCTTTCCTCCCTCCCTCCTTCCTTCCCTCCCTCCATCCGCTTCCCTCTCCCTGCCTTTCCCTCTCCCTCCCCTTCCCTCTCCCTTCCTTTCTCTCTCCCTTCCCTCTCCCTCCCCTTCCCTTCCCTTCCTTTTTTAAATAGGGATGTGATCTCATTTTTGTTGCCCAGGTTGGTCTTGAACTCCTTGCCTCAAGCAGTCCTCCCACATCGGCTTCCCAAAGGGCTGGGATTATAGGTGTGAGCCACTGTGTCCAGCCAATTCTCTTCCTTCTAGCTCTGCTTTCATACCACCCAGTTCTTTCTTAAGACATTTCTCTTTCCCATTCTTCTTTGGTCATAACTCCTCAAAAACAGCAACTAAAACACTATAGACATTGACCATCAACCTTTTCCAATCACTTTTCTGTGAGCGTCAGGCTTGTTGGCATGTGGTTGGCTTCCTAGTTTTGGAGGGGATGAGTTTTACTAGATATTTTGCTTTGTGTCACCTGGGTTTCCAACTTTTAAGCCCAAGAAGCCTAGTTTCTCACTGCCTATTATCTGTCCATTAGGGTGGAAATATATACCATGTTAATGGTTTTATAATCCACGTCTTCTCTTTTTACATCTAAGATGAGGATGAAAATTATATCTGTGTGGTATGTTATAGTTTGTTAGTATTAAGAAAATTAGTGGTACATAAAATGATGGTGCATCTTGCAGTTCATGGCGTTTTAGATTAAAAGAATGATAGCACTATACAATTATGTATTGATAGGAAGGATTTCATTTCATTTCATTTATTTATTTATTTATTTATTTATTTATTTATTTTGAGACGGAGTCTTTCTCTGTCACCCAGGCTGGAGTGCAGTGGCAGGATCTGGGCTCACTGCAAGCTCCGCCTCCTGGGTTCAGGCCATTCTCCTGCCTGAGCCTCCTGAGTTCCTGGGACTACAGGTGCCTGCCACCAAGCCCGGCTAATTTTTTGTATTTTTAGTAGAGACGGGCTTTCACTGTGTTAACCAGGACGGTCTCGATCTCCTGACCTCGTGATCCGCCGCCTCAGCCTCCCAAAGTGTTGGGATTACAGGCGTGAGCCACCGCGCCCGGCCAGAATTTCACTTTTGTACCAATTTCTGTAGCAGTAAGGGAATGCTAACTTCTGTAGCAAATACAACTTCTAAATTTCAGTGGCATTACACAATAGAAGTTTATATATATTGTCCTTCTAAGAGTTCAAAGCAGATTTTCCTGGCCAGTGGGCCCAATAGTGATTCAGGGACCCCGTTTCTTCCATATGGTGGTTCCACTGTTCCCTGGAGTCTTCATATTCTTCGCACCTAACTTTTTAAAGAGAAATAAGAAGTAGAGAAGGTATACCTACTTCTCAAAAGTCTGGCTATCACTTCCACTCAAATTCCATTGGTAAGAACTAATTTCATGGCTATCTCCAGATGCAAAAGAATGGGGAAAATCTAGTCATTGGCCAGATAACTACTTCTCAGTGATAATTCTTACATGTGGAAGGCGGAGCATGAATTTTAGTGGACAGTTAATGTCTCTGATCCAATACATATGATTTTTTTTTCAATTTTTTTAACTTCCATCAGAATCCAAAAGAAAGTCTTCACATTACAATTGGTGTATAAATGTCTTGTTTTTTTAATCTATAGGGTTCCCTTTTTCTCTCTTTCTCTCTCTTCATCTCTGACTCTTTGTCTCTCCTTGCTATTCTCTATTAGTTCTTAGAATTAGAGGCATAATCAGTTATTTTTAATTTTTTATATTTTTGTTAAGAGTTCACATAGATGGCCCCATATTCCATTCAGAGACAGAATGTCTTGCTATCTCTATTTTTATGATGTTAGTATCCATTGATGTTCAATATCTAGATCCATTAATTTATTAGGTGTTTCAAAATGAGGAAAATATAAATTCCTCATTTCTTCTTTTATTTTTTTGAACTGGGTTACTTATGTATAGACAAACTTCTCATACTATTTACTTAATCAGGGTTACATTTTGTATAACGTGACAATAGAGGATAAGTGTTTTTTTGTTTGTTTGTTTTTTCATTGCAAAGCATGTTCTTTTTAAAAACTTTTATTTCTTAAATCTTTATTTTTTGATTTATCTTCTCTCTTAGTTTGCTGAAGCTGCTGTGACAAAATATTATAGAGTGGTGGCTTAAACAACAGAAATTTGTTTCTCACTATTTTGGAGGCTGTGAAGTAGAAGATGAAGATTCTGGCTGATTCAGGTTCTGGTGAGGGATGTCTTCCTGGTTTGTACATGACTACCCTCTTGCTGTGTTCTGAGAGAGCGAGGGAGCACACGGGGGGGGGGGGGGGGGGGGGGGGGGGGGGGGGGAAGGGAGAAGGGAGAGAGTATGAGCTCTCTGATGTTTCTTCTTAAGAAGACTCCAATCCTATTAGATAAGGACCCTATTCTTATGGCCTCCTCTAATCCTTATTACTTCCTGAAGCCCCCATCTCCAATTATCATCACACTGGGGTTTAGGGCTTTAAAATACGAATTTTGGAGGGACATAAACATTTAGTATATAACATTATCTTTGGATGCTATTTCTGGGCTCCTTTTTTTTTTTTTTAAATAAATGATAATCATAGCATTCCTACTCTTTTCCTATCGTTTTTCCCTCTTTGTACTTCTCAAATTGGTTAGCTATTTGAATATATTAACAATGTTCAAAGCATTTACATTTTGGTTCTCTGAATAAATTAAGTTCATTGTTATTTGTCTATATATTGAGTCTAAAAATGGAAAAACAACAAAAAATAACTGTATATACAGTATTCATTATGGAGTCAAGTTTTGTGATCAGATCCAAATAGGAAATGCATCCTATATCATTAAAACTTGATTACAGTAGACTTTTCAAAGCATTAAAGAGGATGAAAGATGTTGGTCATGTGTCAGAGCATTCAGTGTTGGCCATAATGTTAAAAGAGCTGACTTTAATCAGTTTTCACTATGTCCAGGTGCTCTTTAAGCAGTTTATGTATTAACACATTTTATCTTGACAACCCTAGGATAATAATAATATTCCAAATTCGCAGACAGGAAACAGAAACAGAGATGGAAGCAATTTGCCTCAGGCCACACAACTAGTTAGTTGTACAGTTAGGAATTCAACCCAGGCATCCTGGTTTCAGAGCTCATGTTCTTATTCATTTTAATGCCTCTTTCATATTCATTCTTTTGTGACTAAAATGTCTTTCCTTTTTGCCCGATTTTAGATTTTCTCCTTATCTTTGGAGCACTAAAATTTTGTCAGGATATCTCTAGCTGTGGCTTTCTCTTTTTTCATCAAATGTATTTTGTTTTTGGAGAACGTTTTTAACCTAGGGATTCATATTTTTCTTCAGCCCTGAGGCAGTCTTCTTAAATCACATTTTCTCACATTATGTTTTCGATTATTTTTACCACTCATTCTGGTATCCCATTTATTTCCTCTGGGATTACCTTTTAATGGATTATATAAGCTTTGGTCAATCTTTCATGTGTCTTAATGTTTCTCTGATTTCTATCTCATTGTCTTTCTGGACTCTGTCTTTTAACTTGGGATTCTGTTTTATTGTTCAGCAAACTATTTTATTTTATATCTGCAATCTTGCTTTGAATTTTCAAGAGTGCTTTCTTGTTCCTGTATTTTTTCTTTTCAATAGCAGCATGCAAGCTCCTACTTCATAGATTCAATGTCTTTGATTCTGTATGAAAATTCTAGTTGGAATTTTTTAAATTTCTCTTTTGGCTCCTAAATATCTCTGTTTTCTCAGTATGTCTTTTAGAATATTTTGATTTTCTTTTATTTTGTTTATTTATTTGTCTTCATTTTTGGTGTTTATTTTCTGTCCGATCAGTATTTTATATCTGACGATCCTTACTTTTGTATTCATATTATAAAATTTAAAAATCACAGTGCTTAATAAAAAAAGCTGATTTAGGCTTCCCTATCCTGTCTCTCTCTTAAATGGGAGGGGCTCTTTGAATGACTACTCCATTCACTCCTTCAGGGCTCCTCTGAAATGTCACTTTCTTGGAGATACTGTCTGTAGCAATCCTGTCCAATTCGTTATAACTCTTTTATTTTTTAAATAGTACTTAACTTTTAAATATTTAAAATTTTATTTATTTTTTTTCTACTAGATGATAAGCTCCTAGAGTGCAGCAAAGTCTACTTTTGTCCTTTTCACTAGACTCCCACCCCCAAGTGCAGTGCCTGTCACACAGCAGGTGTTTGCTCATTCAATAGTTGTTGAATAAATGCATTCTGCTTTCTGTCCCTTCAGTTTCACAGAGAGAGTACTTTCTTTGGCTATAATTACTTTTCTACTTACCAATCCTGTGGCCATGTTGAGTTCTAACTGTATATTGCTGCTATTCTTTATGGTAGGTATGAAGTGAAGAAGTGAGTTCTCCCAGAATCAGCTCCCAAGACAAGGATTTGAGTGCCAATAGTTCATTTTGGGAGTGATCAGGAGTGGCCAGAAACTTATTTTGGGAGTGACCCAGAGTCACTAATAAGCACCGGTCAGTGATTTCTTCTACCTGTGAAATATACTCATTTCCTCAGTTATCTTTAGAAATCAAATGACTTGACAGTTCTATTTCTAGCCCAGAAACTGTCCACCTTTCAGCATGCTTTGTCCAAGCCCCATCATCCATTCTCTTGTCCTTGCTAGGATCTGAGGAGTCATTCGTGACACTCCCAACTCTCCCTTCCCATGTGGAATCTATTGCCAAACTATGTCACATTTATCTTCAAACTGTCCCCCTGATGAATCTGCATCTCTCCAGCTCTAAATAGCACTGCATTACCTCAAACCACCATCATCTTTCTACAGGACTATTTCAGTAGCTTTCTCTATACATCTCCCCTTTCAGTCTGCTCTCTGTACTAAAGATAATGTTTTCCAAATGCAAGTATAATCAAATTACAACCAGTTTAAAACCCATCAATGGCTGAATTTAGCTCTGAAGATGAAGACGAAACACCTTAAAATCCCTTAGAAGACTCCTTAGCTTCCTTTTTCTCTAACGTTATCTGTCACAGCCTTACCCTCTGCTGCAACTGCACTCACTTCTTTTCTGAATCTCATACTTTCCATACTGTCCTCTGTCACAGGGCCTTTGTACATGCTGTTCCCTTTGCCAAGAATACTTTTTATTCCTTTTTTGGGGGGCAAATTAACTATAAGGGAGTACTCATTCCTTCAGGTCTCAGTTCATGCATTACTTCCTTAGGGAAGCCACCCTCATCTCTGTGCCTTTTGTCACATTTGTGATTTGAAATTGTTTGTATGATTATTTGATCAATATTTGTTTGTTTACTAGACTTCTTGCTCTGTGAAAATTGTAACTGTATTTTTTGGGTTCGTTTCTTTGTTTTAGGAATAAATGCAGTTCTATTTTTTTTTCTTTTATTACAGAGTCACCACTCACATCAAATGTAGCCATTTTAGAGGTGCCAAAATAAAATATATCAGCCATATTTAATAAATTCCAGCTCTACTCTTCTACCCTATAGCCCAAGAAGCAGCAACGATGGGTAATTCTCAATCTTTGATATTTGTAGCCTATAAAACCACAATCTTGTAAGATATTCAGATTCAATAATGTTACAAAGTAATTGGATATCTATATTTCCTTTCCTTAATAATTACTAAATTATATAGCTGTGTAAAAATATTGATGGCTCAAAAAATCTCTTTTTTTTTTTAGGGTTAAAGGATCATGAAGGATTTTTCAGGAAAATGACAACGTTAATTTTGAATGAAATGCCAAAAGCTGGGTAAGTACTGTGAAGTAAAAAAGAAGGAGCTATACTATTGTATACTCTGGGTATCGACATCCCTCTTAACCCATATACATATACATGATCACTCAACCTATTTGTCTTGGGGCAACTTGGAGAGGATGGGAACATACTCTTCTTCCTATAGTTGTCAAAGCTGTCACTGAACAGATAGTTTCCTAAAGCAATCAGATTTATGGAGTTGGGGGTTATATATGTCCTTATCCAGAATAACAGCCTTTAGAATCATATTCTCAAGTTCGAATCCTGGCTCTGCCATTTAACATTGGATAAATTCCTTTGCCTCTCTGAGCCTAATTTTATTTTAATAAAATAGTAATTGTGCTATCTCCTTCTTATAAAGGACAGTTGCTTAAATGAGATATTTGAAAAGGTATCGTAGACTGGCATGAAGTACTCAACAAATAGTAGCTTATGCAATAGTAACAACAGCAGCAACAAAGACTCTGTGAAACATCTGTGAGTTTTATTCTCTTTGATTTTTATTTTAGGTATTCCAGTATATTAAATGATTTCGTGGAATCTAATTTTTTTGTGATTGATGGAGATTCCTTGCTTGTCACGTGCCTGTGTGTGAAATCATTCAAGTGGGGACAGAATCTCCACTTTTTCTATCTGGTTGAATGCTATCTTGTGGATCTTATGAGGAATGGAGGACAATTCGCTGTAGTTTTCTTCAAGGTAATGTATGATGATTGATGTCTTTTTAGTCCTTTGAAGACTATAACTGAAATCTCTTAACCTAAATAGTCTTTGACCTAAAATGAAGCATGCCATCATAGAAAATATAAAAAGACAGGTTAACAAAAGAAAAAAATACCCATAATTTCACTACTCAGAGATAACCATTCTTTACTTTTTATTTTATTAATTTTTTTTTCCTCAACTCTGTTCCCACGTTCATAATATAGATCAGGCACAGAGCCTGGGCTGAGGGATATATGGGGTAGTTTACTCTACCTCCTTTTCTATACAGTCGGTGTAAGAATTCAGCCTGTGGTAAGCACCAGGAAGCCCATTCTTTAGGTTTCAATATTTTGTTATAAAAATTTCAAATATACCTAAGTTGAAAGGTTGTGGAGTAAATATCTATATTCCACCATCTAAATCCTACAATTACATTTTATTTTACTTCTTCATATATCTGTAAGCTTATCCATGCCTTTATTCACCTTTCAATCCTTTTATTTTGGGGGTGCAGTTCAAAGTAGTTACAGACATTACATTTAACTCTGAAACATTTCATCATACATGCCATTAACTAGAGTTCGGTACTTATTCGCACTTTTTTGATGGTAAAATTTACATGAAATGAAATACACAGTTCTTAAATGTGTTACAAAAAGTTTTGCTCCAACCTAATGCCATTTAATGAGCTTTGCCGAGTGCATAGTATTTACCAGTCCATTGAGTTTTGACAAATGCATGCATGTGTAACCCAAACTCTTGTTCCACAGTACGTCTTCTCATGCCCCTGCCCAGTCCATTCTCACTCCATCCCCTAGAAGCAACCACTGTTTAAATCCTTTCTATTGCCTCTTTAGTTTTGCCTGTTGTAGAACTTTTTTTGTTTTTGTTTTTGAGATGGAGTTTCGCTCTTGTTGCACTGGCTGGAGTGCAATGCCATGATCTTGGCTCACTGCAACCTCTTTCTCCTGGGTTCAAGCATTTCTACTCTCTCAGCCTCCCAAGTAGCTGGAATTATAGGCGCATGCCACCATGCTCAGCTAATTTTTGTATTTTTAGTAGAGACAGGGTTTCATCATATTGGTCAGGCTGGTCTTGAACACCTGACCTCAGGTGATCCACCTGCCTTGGCCTCCCAAAGTTCTAGAACTTTTAATACATAGAATTTTACAGTGTGAACTCTTTGTATAAACCTTTCATTCAACATAATAATTTTGAGAGGCACCCATTTTGTTGTGGGCAGTGGTATTTTGCTCCTTCTATCGCTTTTGAGTAAGGTTTTGTTGTAGAAATGTGCCACGTTTTGTTTCCCCATTTTCCTGTTTCAATATCTTGCCTTGAATAAAGCTCCTATGTGCATTTGCACACAAGTCTGTGTGGATGTAAGTTTTCATTTTCCTTGTACATATATCTGTGATTGAAATACATATTTTATAAAACTGCCAAAGCTTTTCCTAAGGTAGTTGTGCCCCTTCACAGTAACTCCAGCAATGAATAAGAGTTCTGGTGCCCTATGTAGTTGCAAACATTTGTATTTGGTCAGTCCAACCATTCTGTTGGATGTGTGGTGTTATGTTAATTGGTATTTATCAAATGACTAATGATGTTGCCTACTTTTTCAAGTGCTTATTGTTCGTTTGTATACTATGACTTGTGAAGCACCTGCTCATATCTTTTGACCATTTTAAATTGGATTCTTTATCTTTTTCATATTGAGTTGTAATAGTTCTTGACATATTCTGTATACAACTTCTTGTCATATATATTATTGCAAATATATTTTCCAGTCTGTGGCTTGCCAGTTCATTTTCCTTCTTTTTTTTCTTTTTTTTTTTTTGAGGTGGAGTCTTGCTCCATCACCTAGGCTGGAGTGCAGTGGCGCGATCTCAGCTCACTGCAACCTCCGCCTCCCGAGTTCATGGCATTCTCCTGCCTCAGCCTCCCAAGTAGCTGGGACTACAGGTGTGCACCGCCACGCCCAGCTAATTTTCTGTATTTTTAGTAGAGATGGGGTTTCATTGTGTTAGCAGAATGGTCTCCATCTCCGGACCTCGTGATCCACCCACCTCGGCCTCCCAAAGTGCTGGGATTACAGGCATGAGCCACCATGCCCAGCTGCCACTTCATTTTCTTATGCCACTTCATTTTCTTGGTGCTATCTTTGGATGACCAGATATTTTAATTTTGATGAAATCTAATTTATTATTCTTTAATGGTTATTGTGCCTATATCCTGATAAGAATCATTGCCTATCTCTTAGTCACAAAGATATTTTCCTATATTTATTAATAATTCTAGAAGTATGTAGTTTCAGCTTTTGCATTTTGGTCTATGATATTTCTTGAATTAATATTTGTGTGTTTGTGATGTGAATTGGGGATTGAGGTTCATTTGTTCCAGCATCCATTGTTGAGAACATTTTTCTTCTACCAGTAGATTGCTTTGGTTTCTTCATCAAAAATCAAATGATTATGCATGTGTAGGTCCATTTCTGGGCTTTCTACTATGTTCTATCAAAGGATTTAACAAATTACCAGTACCACAATGTACTGATTTGTATAATTTTACAGTAAATCTTGAAACCCACTTTGTTCTTCTTTGTTTAACTTTGGCTATTCTAGGTTCTCTGCATTTCCACACAAATTTTAGAATCAGCTTGCCAATTTCTATTTTAAAAAAAATGGGATTTTAATTGATATTCATTAAATTTGTAGATCAATATAGTCTTTCAGTTAGTGAACACAATGTATATCTCTGTTTTTTTTAAGATCTCTAATTTCTTTTATCAGTTTTGTAGTCTTCAGTGTGGAGGTCTTGCATGTCTTTTGCTAAATCTATTTCAAGATGTTTCATGTTTTGATCTTACTGTAAATTGAATTTTTAAAAATAATTTTTTATTTTTTGCTGTTTGTATATAGAAGTAGAATTGATTTTGTTTGTTAACTGGTATCCTGCAATCTTATTAAAACAACTTATTAATTTCAGTTGATTATTTGTATATTTCTTAGATTTTTCAATGTCTTCAGTGAATAAATACATGCTTATTTCTTGTTTTCTGATTTTATTTTTTAATTGCTTTTTCTTGCCTTATTACAGTGATTGGCACCTCTAGAAATGCTGAAGTAGAGTGAGTGGGAATCTTTACCTGGTTCTTGATCTTAAAGGGAAAGTGTCCATTATTTCCCTACTAGGTATCATATTAGCTGTAGTTATTTTATGTATATCCATTATCAAATTGAGGAAATTTATTCTTATTTTAGGTTTTCCGAGAGTTTCTATAATTAATAGGTGTTACATTTTAAAAAATGCTTTTTCTACATTTATTGAAACTCTGATACACCTTTCCTCTTTTATTAATTTGGTAGATTACATTAAGTGATTTTTAAATACTAATTCAATTCAATCTTTTATTCCTGGGAAAACCTCAGTTGGTCATGATAGATATCATTTCTTGAATATATTGCTGGGTTTGATTTCCTAATATTTTAAGTGTTTTTGGTATATAGTCATGAAAAATATTAATCTGTAATTTTATTTATTTATTTATTTGTTTATTTATTTATTTATTTGAGATGGAGTCTCACTCTGTTGCCCAGGCTAGAGTACAAAGGAATGGTGTCGACTCACTGCAATCTCCGCCTCCCAGGTTCAAGCAATTCTTTTATCTCAGCCTCCCGTGTAGTTGGGATTACAGGCATGCGCCACCATGCCTGACTGATTTTTGTATTTTTAGCAGAGATAGGGTTTTCCCATGTTGGTCAGGGTGGTCTTGAACTCTGGACCTCAGGTGATCCGCCTGCCTCAGCCTCCCAAAGTACTGAGATTACAGGCATGAGCCACCTTGCCAGGCCAATTTTATTTTTTATAATGTCTTTTTCTGGTTTTGGTATCAGGATCATGCCGACCTGGTGAATGTGTTGAAAAGCCCATTTTCCTCTTCTATTTTCTGAAAAAGTCTTTGTGAGATTGGTATTATTGCCTCAGATGAATTTGATAAAATTTGATCAAATTTTCCTGTGAAACCGTTTGGGTCTGGAATTTTCCTTGGAAGAAAATTTTTGATAAAAAAGTCAATTTCTTTAATAAATATAGGGCTATTTAGACTTTCTGTTTTATGTTGTGTCAGTTTTGTTAATTGTATATGTCAAGGGATTTGCCCATCTTATCTAAGTTGTCTAATATTTTGGCATAAAGTTGTCTGTAATATTCTCTTATTTTCCTCTTATTGCCTAAAGATTTGTAGTGATGTTAGTGTTAGTTAGCAACCTCTTTCTTTTTTTTTTTTTTTTTGGAACAGAAACTAAATTTTCTTTTTTTCTAAATTCAAGACAGGTTCTCACTCTAGCTCCCAGGCTGCAACACAGCAGTAGCGTGATTTTGGCACACTGCAACCTCTGTGTCCCGGGCTCAAGTGATCCTCCCATCTCAGCCTCCTGAGTAGCTGGGACTACAGCTGTGTGGCAGTATGGTTGGCTAATTTTTGTATTTTTTATAAAGATAGGGTCTTGCTATGTTGTACAGGCTAGTCTCCAACTCCCAAGGTCAAACAATTCACTTACCTTGGCCTCCCAGAGTGCTGCGATTACAGGCATGAGCCACTGTTCCTGGCCACTAAATATTTATTTTTTCATTTATTTTCACATTATGCAGTTTTACACTGAATGACACAGAAGGAAACTAAAATGACCGACAGTTTATATATAAGCTTGATTCCTGTCTTAAGGAAAAGAAGAACGGTATAAAAGCAACACGTATTCTAACAAAACGTGTTAGAACAAAAACAAAAACCCTCTAAAAAGCTTTCACGTTACACTCCCATTTTGTGAATTGGCAGCTGTCCGTGTCCCTTAAATCTTTGATTATCTGCTGTTTTCTGTGTAGCAGGCTACAAAGCACACAGATCATAACTATAACTTAACAAAAGGAGATACATGGACTTTATACCCATCACCTGGATACTCTAAACCGGTTTTTAAACATAAACTGCAGAAATCCTGACTAATGCAGCAAAATAAGACTATTTTTTGGCCAGCTGCTAGTGACAACCAATGATGCAATAACAGGAGGAGACTGGTCAGAAACATGACACCAACTCTTAATAGCAACTGCTCTACTTGAAATTCACATCTGGTGAAATGGGGACAGATTTTTATTCCTCTATTTCTGAATGATAAGTATCATCACATAATTTTACAAATTAAAATGTAATTTGTCATTGTTGTATCTCTGATTCTATAACCTGATATACTGCTAAGGGAAAAGAAGGAGTTAACTTTTTAAAAAACGTATGAAAGCCATAGTATCATCTACTGTATGTGACAAAGCCTCACAGATTCTCTATTGTGAAAATTTCCATTTTCTTCTGCCCTCATTTATCCTTTATATTGCTAAGTTATGTCTTCTCTTTTCTTGATCTAGTTAGTGATTTATCAATTTTGTTGATGTTTTCAAAGACCTAGCTTTTTTCGTTTTATTAATTTTCTGTATTGTCTTTTTTTTTATTTCACTGATTTCTACCCTTGTCTTTATTTGTTTCTCTTGGAGTTTTCTTACTCTTTTTTCCACTAGCTTCATAAATTGAAATTTTAAGCTAAGATGTTTTTTATTTTCTATTTATGAACAATAAAAATTTTTCTTGTAAGCTCTGTTTTAGCTACATATCACAAATTTGCATCTAACGATTTTTTTCTTTACTATTTAATTAGAAATAATTTCTAACATCTCTTGTGATTCTTTTTTGTTTGACCAGTGGATTATTTAGAAATTATTTGTTTTAAAAGTTGGGGGTATTTCACTACTAGATTTCAAGGTATTCCACAAAGCTCTAGTAACCCAAACAGCATGGTACTGGCATAAGAATAGACAGTTGGAGCAATGGAACAGAATAGAGAACCCCAAAATAAATTCATGTATTTATAGCCAAATGATTTTTCACAAAAATGTATCAAGAATGTTCACTGGGGAAAGGACAGTGTCTTCAGTAAATGGTGCTCAGGAAATTGGATATTCATATGCAGAAAAATGAAACTGAGCCCTCACCTTCACTGTATTAAAAAATCAATTCAAAATGGATTGAGGACTTAAATGTAGGACCCAAAAACTATGAAACTATTAGAAAAAAACATAGGGGAAATGCTTCAGGACATTGGTTAGTGTGAAGATCTTATGGCGACGACCTCAGAAGCATAGGTAACAAAAGCAAAAGTAGACAAATGGGATTATATCAAACTAAAAAGTTTCTGTACAGGAAAGGAAGTAATCAACAGAGTAAAGAGACACCTTCAGAATGGGAAAAATATTTGTCACTATTTATCCTACAAGGAATTAATATCCAGGATATGCAGGGAACTCACACATCTCAATAGCAAAAGAATTAAAAAAGATAATCCAATTAAAATGTGGGCAAGTGAACTGAATAGACATCGCTCCATAGAAGACATACAAATAGCCAACATGTGTATGAAAGCATAGTCAACATTATTAATCATCAGAGAAATGCAAATTCAAACCATAATAAGATAGCATCTCACCCCATTAGAATAGATATTGTAATGCTCGTAAGGATGTAGAGAAAGGGGAACTCATATGTTTCTGACATGAATGTGAATTAATTCAGTAATTATGGAAAACAGTATGGAGGTTCCTCAAAAAACACAAAAAGGAATTACTATATGAACCAACAACTGCACTACTAGGTATATATTCAAAGGATAGGAAATCAGTATGTTAAAGAGATATCTGCCCTCCTGTGTTTATTGCAACACTATTCACATAGCCAACATATGGAAACAAACTAAGTATTCATCAACAGATGAATGGATAAAGAAAATGTGGTGTGCATATACACTATATAATACTATTTGGCTATAAAAAACAAAATTCTGTCATTTGTGGTAACATGATGATCTTGGAGGACATTATTGCACCATAGGGTGGATATAATTAACAGTAATTTATTGCATTTTTTCAAATAGAAGAGCAGATTTGGCATGTTTCCAACACACGCACATACACAAATAATTGTGTCTGATGTGATCAATATGCTAATTACTCTGATCATTACATATTGTATACATATATATCAGAATATCACCCTGTACTCCATAGATATATGCAATTAGTCCGGGTGAGGTGGCTCACATGTGTAATAGCAACACTTTGAGAGGCTGAGCAGGGAGGATCATTTGAAGCCAAGAGTACAAGACCAGCCTGAATAACAAAGTGAGATCCTGTTTCTACCAAAAATAAAGTCCAATTATAAAGTCATTTAAGGATAATTTTAAAAATTAAAAAACTATTGTTTTAATGTATAAATTCTTGTTTTTTTCTAGATGTGTTATCATTGATTTCTAATTCCATTGTGGTTGGAGAAAATATTTCTGTATAATTTCAGTTATTTGAACATCTATTGGAACTTGTTTTGAGGTCCAATATATGGCCTGTTTTGGTGAATGTTCTGTGTGTTCTTGGAAATAATATATATTCTACAGTTCTTAAATATAATCTTCTAGAAATGTCATTAAGTTATAGTAGTTGATAGCTAAAATTAATTTGTATTCACAACAGTAGATACTTATTTTAAGGACATCTAGGAACATGAGATAGGAGGTAGACTTCCCTCAACAACCTTTCTTTGCTCTCTGAATTTGTATGCTTAAATTCTAGGAAGCCCTTTAGGACCAAAACTGAGAAGAAATTGTATTTACATTCCAGTAGAATGGCAAATTCAATAGGGGCACTGCCCTTATTTGGATTGATCTATATAAATATCCTCAACAGTGTATTATACTATGGTTTTTAAAAATTACAGATTAAATGGCTTCCAATTTTAACAAATCTCAACCCAAATACAAAAGTATATTATGAGCCCATTCCCTCATCCTACTCCCAGAAGCGATTGTTGTTTTACTGCTAAGAATTCTAGTCTATATTTGTTCAATCTTTATACATAGGATTTTTGGGGGTGGGGGTTAGTTTTGGCACCATTAAAAGTAAAAGCAGTGTTTTGATTGATACCTATAGAAAAGTCAGGGTTCTTTTTAAATTATGACAGTCTAGTAGGCTAGATTGTCAATATCATTTAAAAACAGATTTTTTTCTTTTTTTTTTACTTTTTAAGTTTAGGGGTACATGTACAGGTTTGTTATATAAGTAAGCTTGTCTTATGGGGGTTTGTTGTACAGATTATTTCTTCACCCAGGTATTAAGCCTAGTACCCATTAATTATTTTTCCTGATACTCTCCCTCCTCCCATCCTCCACTCCTCACCCTTGCGCAGGCCCCCGTGTCTGTTGTTTTCTTCTATGTGTCCTTGTGTTCTTATAATTTAGCTCCCACTTATAAGTGAGAACATACAGTATTTGGATTTCTGTTTCTGCATTTGGGACATGATCTCATTCTTGTTTATGGATGCATAATATTCCATGATGTATATGTAACACATTTTCTTTGTCCAGCCTATCATCGATGACTTAGTTTGATTTCATGTCTTTGCTATTGTGAATAGTGCTGCAGTAAACATACACGTGCATGTGTCTTTATGATGGAATGATTTATATTTCTTTGGGTATATACCCAGTAATGGGATTGCTGGGTCGAATGGTAGCTCTTTCAGGAATTGCCACAGTTTTCCACAATGGTTGAACTAATTTACACTCTCGCCAACAGTGTTAAGCATTCCTTTTTCTCTGCAACCTTATCAGCATCTGTTATTTTTTTATGTTGAGTTATTTTAACCCTCATTTAAAAAAAATTTTTAATAATAGCCATCTGACTGGCATGAGATGGTATCTCATTGGGGTTTTGATTTGCATTTCTCTAATGATCGGTGATGCTGAGCTTTTTTTATATGCTTATTGGCTCCATGTATGTCTTCTTTTGTTTTTGTTTTGTTTTGAGACATAGTCTCTCTGTCGCCCAGGCTGGAGTACAGTGGCATGATCTTGGCCTCACTGCAACCTCCGCCTCCCGGGTTCAAGTGATTCTCCTGCCTCAGCCTCCCAAGTAGCTGGGATTACAGGCACCTGCCACCGCGCCCAGCCTAATTTTTGTGTTTTTAGTAGAAACAGGTTGGCCAGACTGGTCTCGTCCTCCTGACCTCAGAGGATCCACCCACCTCAGCCTCCTAAAGTGCTGGGATTATAGGCATGAGCCACCGTGCCTGACCGTATGTCTTCTTTTGAAAAGTGTCTGTTTATGTCCTTTGCCCACTTTTTAGCGGAGTTGTTTTTTTCTTGTAAATTTGAGAAATAGAAATTTTGATTTGCTAAGACTTACATTATTTAGGGAGGAGACACATCACCTGGAACGTTACATTTTTATCTACTAATGGTGATTCACATCAGCTTCTCAATCCAGATGGAATACATCTATCTTCTTGCTGCTTTGATCCCTATTTGAACATAGAGAGTAAAAGAATTAGAAGTGAAGTAGTAGTGTATGCCTGCTCAAGTAAAGGAGATGAATCTGTACAATCCACATCTTGACCTGTGGCATACACTTGTGAAATGAGTCAACTTTAAGGCCCTTGAGCAAAACAATTAGATCACATGGGTTCAGTCCTATATGGCTTTGTGCTGTAAGCAACAAAATTAACAAATCACTAAAGGAAGATTTCAAAATGATGTACTTTTTTCTTTTTGTCACCACAGGATGCTGAATATGCATATTTTGATTTTCCTGAACTTCTTCCATTGAGAACTGCTTTAATTCTCCACCTTCAACACAATACTAACGTTGATGTGCAAACGGAGTTTTCTGGATGCTTATCACAAGATTGGAAGTTATACTTGGAACAGCATTACCCGTATTTTCTGATAGTTTCAGAGGAAGGCCTGAGTGATTTACAAACGCACCTTTTTAACTTCTTAATCATACATTCCTGGGGAATGAAAGTCAACGTTGTGCTTTCTTCAGGGCATGAATCTGATACTTTCAGACTTTATGCACATACTATGGAAAGCACAGACAGAAACCAAAGTTTTTCGAAGGAGGTAATTGACATTAATAGCTCTCATTTTTTGTCCTGATTTCTTGTTTTAATTCTCAAAATCGCTAACTCAATATTTCTGTATTTTTAATGGAACTTACTATAGGCAGTCTCCAAAGAGGTAATAAATTTAATAATGGTAACAATGATAATGACGGACATTTATTAAGCACTTATGCCAATTCCTTTTCCTAAATTTCTCTTAATTCTCAGGGTACTCCTATAAGGTTTGTGGCATTATTGTATCTATCTATTCGTATCTAATTATGATATTATCACCTCATCTGTAAAATAATGTTTGGAGTATTGAAGTAATTTGCTCATGTTAAATACCTAATTGTGGTATAATAAGTTTATTTATATGCAAACATAAGAAATATATTATTTACATACTTATTATATGCAAATATATTACAAAATATATTTGCACTTTGTCCCCAGTTACTGTCACAGAGCTAAAACCTTTGGTATTTCTTGAGTAATAATAATGTCTTTTATTATTTGTAAGGAGCTGCTTTTGATCACATCTGAATTTTTTCCTATTGAGGTAACCTAGGGTGGGGCCCCTGAATAGCCTCAGGGTTGGGCTGACCACCAAAAGGACCAAGCCATCAGAGGCTGGAAGCTTCAGTCCCAACCACCAACCTCTGGGAAGGGGAGTGAGAGCAGCTGTATATTAAGCTCTATAAAAACTCTTGAACAGTGAGGTTTGTTCAACTCCCAGGTTGGGAAGTCGGGGAGGGTGGTGCACCCAGGGCGTTACTGGGGCCACCTGCCCCTCTCCTCATGCTTTGCCCTGTGCATCCATTCCATCCGGCTGTTCCACAATTGAATCTTTCATCATAAACTGGTAATAGCGAGCAAACCACTTTTCCTGAGTTCTGTGAACTATGCTAGCAAATTACCAAACGTGAAGAGGGAACCCCAGATTTGTAGCTGGTCCATCATCAGCATGTGAAGCCTGGCATTTGTGATTCATGTCTGAAGTGGGGGGCAGTCTTGTTGGACTGAATCCCTACCCTGTGGGGCCTGCGTTAACTTAGGGTAGTTAGTGTCAGAATGGAATTAAATTATATGGCACCCAGTTGGTGTCTGGAGAGAATTAGAGAATTATTGGTGTGGAAAACCCATACTTTTTTTTTTGTTAGTGCTGTAAGTAAAGAAGTGGTTTTCCTTTATGAATAAAAGGTTGACAGTGGATTTCAACAAAGGAGTATGTCTCTAGTTTCTATATTCAGCTATAGGGTGTCCTGCTGCCCAGATCATGGAAAGTAAGAAATGCATTTAACTGGAAATCCTTGTGTTTAGAGGTTCATGTGTTGCATATAGGCAGTGAAATGATGGCTAACATGGAGGAAGGACTCTTAATGAGAAAGAAATGAAGAAGACTGACAAAGAAGCAAGTAATGAGATAATTTCTTTCCTTAACATAAACTCATGAAGTCTGTAGAATTTTCAGAGAATTATGATAGACTCATTATTTTGGTATAGTTGACATTAGGTTTATGCAGTATTTCTGTTATGAAACTTGGGAGTCAAAAAATATATTAATAATCTTATGAGTGAATCTAGTTTTATTTCAGTTTTCATATTTTGAAATGAATTCTGATGATGCAGGCCATTTGTTAGTTTATCAAAAAAATCTTTCAATATAATTCATATTTTTACTTTGTGTAGCAGATCTCTGCCCTTTGAAATTGGAGCTCCACCTTTGTTTTTTGTTTTGGTTGGGAAATTGCTTTCTAAATGTACAATATGGCAATAAAACCAACTAAAATTTATCATGTTTTGAGAAACATCCTTCATGTAATTAAGACATACAGATGTTTGTCATGCTTATTATTTGCTTTACTTTTATTCTGTCATTAAAATATTTCCCAGGATTTTTTTTTTTTTAACTTTAAACTTCATTTTATTTTCTTTTCTTTTCTTTTTTTTTTTTTTTTTTATTGAGTCTTGTTCTATTGCCTAGGCTGGAGTGCAGTGGCGTGATCTTGGCTCACTGCAACCTCCGCCTCCTGGGTTCAAGCAATTCTCCTGCCTGCCTTGGCCTCCCAAGTTGCTGGAATTACAGGTGCCTGCCATCATGCCAGGCTAATTTTTGAATTCTTAGTAGAGATGGGGTTTCACCATGTTGCCCAGGCTGGTCTTGAACTCGTGACCTCAGGTGATCCACCTGCCTTGGCCTCCTAAAGTGCTGAGATTACAGGCGTGAACCACCATGCCCAGCCTCTAGACTTTATTTTCATATTGAGAAGAGGTACTATTACCAGTAAGTCTCTATTTTGCCTGAGAAATACCAGACTCTGACTTAAAAATGCAATACTAGGGTCTTGATTGGTCTCTCTTTAAGAATAACCTTATTTATGTATTTATTTATTTTTAACAGAAATGGGGTCTCGCTATGTTGCCCAGGCTGGTTTCAAACTTCTGGGTTCAAGTGATATTCCTGCCTCAGCCTCCCAGAGTGCTGGGATTACGGGCATGAGTCACGGTGCCTGGCCTTCTTTTCTTTGTAAATTGATGATTTTATTTTCTGTGAAATTATTTCCTGATTCATTATCTGTAAGTATTTCTCTGAAAGTTATTTTTCTCACCCCCTTTGGACTGTTTAAATTAGTCTCAATAAATATTATAGATGTATTATATGTTGATAATTGTTCAGGATTGGGGGTTCATACTACCTTCTCTAATTTTCTATATTTTTGAAAGCTCCATGATACCAAAACAATTCATTATACTCAAATAAAAATTAATTTGGCAAAGAGGGAATATGCATGTTTATCAGAGCTTAAGAAAAATTGTCCTAAAGACATTTGAGGGTGATTTTGCTTAGTATACCTTATAACACATGTAGAATTCAAATATCTCATTACAAAATTAATTTAACTTTAAGTTCTGGGATACATGTACAGAACATGCAGATTTGTTACATAGGTAAATGTGTGCCATGGTGGTTTGCTGCACCTGTCAACCCATCACCTAGTTATTAGGCCCTGCATGCATTAGTTACTTATCCTGATGCTCTCCCTCCCCCGTTTCCCCAATACGCCCTAGTGTGTGTTGTTCCCTTCACTGTGTCCATGTGTTCTCATTGTTCAGCTCCCACTTATAAGTGAGAACATGTGGTGTTTGGTTGTCTGGTCCTGCATTAGTTTGCTGAGGATAATGGCTTCGAACTCCATCCATGTCCTTGCAAAAGACATGATGTTGTTCCTTTTTACAGCTGCATAGTATTCCATGAGATATATGTGGCACACTTTCTTTATTCAATCTATGATAGATGGGCATTTGCGTTGATTTCATGTCTTTGCTATTGTAAGTAGTGCTGCAGTGAACATACTTATCCATGTATCTTTACAATAGAATGATTTATATTCCTCTGGGTATATACCCAGTAATAGGATTGCTGGATCAAATGGTATTTCTGGTTCTGAGTCTTTGAGGAATTGCCACACTGTCTTCCATAATGATTGAACTGATTTCATCCCCATCAACAGTGTAAAAGCATTCCTATTTCTCTGCAACCTTGCCAGCATCTGTTGTTTCTTGACTTTTTAATAATTGCCATTCTGACTGGCATGAGATAATATCTCATTGTGGTTTTGATTTACATCAAGTGTCTCATTTTTTACAGCTGAGAAACACTTTATTTAAGGTATTTTATATGGTTTTCTCCCTTTTACAGAATGAAGCAGTGATTCAGAGTGCATATAAAAGCCTCATACAACACTTGGAAGAAAGAAGGATTTCAGCATTAGCACCTCATTTTGAACATTTGAAATGGAATGATATGATGAAAGAGGTATTAACATTTTCATTTCTTTAAATAAAAGTTTGATAGAATTTGATAAATGAGAACCAACTTGTGATTAGGTCAGTCCTTAGACCAGACTAAAGGGTGCCATGTACCTCCTTGGTACATGTATACTATCTGAATCTTAGAATGTCATGCTCTCAATGTACTTTGAATTCATCGGATGGCATATGTAATTTTATGTTCATTTCTGGGAGCCATATTTTCAGACGGACTCTGGAAAACTAGAAAGTTATAGTACTTAATGCAACAGTAATGTTTATTTTCCATTATTCAAATTGAGGAGGGCTCTAAGATATCATTTGCCATATAAACAGTCAAAATGTGAAATTAATTATACCTTAAATCTAATTTTCTGATGATCTTCTCAAACTATGCTTTATACTACTGTTTATCATGATGGACTACTAAGCACCTCTTTCTTGTTTTTTTTTTTCTGATTCTCAAATGGTAAAAGATAGTTGCATGAGAAAGTTTGGAAAAAACAGAAAAGTAGTAAGAATATCCATAATTCCACTTCTTGATATTAGCATTTTGACGTATATTTTTATGTAGCTGAGGACATACTCTGTGTGTGTGTGTGTGTGTGTGTGTGTGTGTATATATATAGTTTATATATGTGTTTTTGGTGTTTTTTCTTATTTTTTCAGACAAGGCCTCACTCTGTTGCCTAGTCTGGAGTACAGTGGCACAATCATGGATCACTGCAGCCTTGACCTCCCAGGCTCAAGTGATCCTCCCACCTCAGCCTCCTGAGTAGCTGGACCCACAGGCATATGCCACTATGCCTGCCTAATATTTCATTTTTATTTTATATAGAGATGGTGTCTCACTTTGTTACCCAGGCTGGTCTTGAACTCCTGGGCTCAAGTGCTCCTCCTACCTTGGCCTCCCAAATTCTTGGGATTATAGCTGTGAGCCACCATTCCCAGACTGTATATATATTTTTAGTGTACATTTCATTAAGATTAGTACATTTTTTTTGTCATTAAGAAGTTTTCATAAATGTAATATCTAATGAGTGCATTACATTTTCTTAATGCTAGACACTTAAATTACTTCAAAATTTTGGCGGATATAAATAATGTTATAATGAACATTTTGATGTATACATTTTTTGTATACATATTGGATTATTATTCTGCTATGCTAAATTCCCAGAAATTCAAAACTGGATCATAAGGCATGAACATATTTAATGATCTTGATGGATGTTGTCAAAGAGCTTTGCAGAAATTCTATATCTACCTGTACTTTCATCTTTAATCTGTCAGAGAAGTGACTCACTGCACAGTTTTCAATGTTGCATGATATTATTTTTAAAATTTTGATATTATTGATATTTATAACAAGCTAATTATTGTTTTAATGTATATTTATCTGATTTTTAGTAAAATGGAATGATTTCATTTTTATTAATAATCTATTTCCTCCTTTGTGAATCAGTCGTTCATGTTTTACTAAATCTTAATTTCTTACTGAGTTATTTATTTCTTTACATATTTAGGTTTTCATATTTCTCTGCCATATTGATTGTAATTATTTTTTAATTTTCTATCATTAAAATTATACATTTTTAAACTAAACATTTAAAGTTCTGTTTAGTCAAATCTATACAGTCATTTTCTTTATGTTTCTTACAAGAGCACTTCTGAGTAAAAGAATATTTCTAAATAATTTGACATTTGAAGAAATTTCTCTTTTGATAGGCGTGTCAGACTCTATTTCTGCTTCAGTGCCTATGGCCAGAAGGATCGGACATCCAGCGTGTTCTCTGTGTCACATCATGTTCACTGTCCTTGAGAATGTACCATCGCATCTTAGTAAGTAAAAAGAAGGCAGCCGCCGGGCAGAAAGGTATAACTGTCGTTCATCAGGTGTTACTGGTGTAACTTCACTGGTGGCATCAGGTTCTCCACTGTTGACATACTCTTGGTTTCTGACGGCCATTTTCTTCATTAGGAATTTAGCTGCTTCCCACACCAAGTTATATGTATTAAATAACAAAAAAGAGAGAACAATTAGAATCTGTATAGATAAGAAAATATTATGTTATATAATTTAGTGTTTTTCTTAAAATACAATGTACGGTAAGTTTTATCTGGTGTTTCACTTAGTAGTTATTTAGCCCAGTTCTAACAAACAGAGAGAAAGTGAGGAGGAAGAAGAAACAAATTGTAGGAGGGCCCCCCGCCCCCCCCCCCCCCCCCCGCCCCCGCCCCGTATGCTGTGTTTCAGGCTCTCTGTGTTACCTGACACCATGTAATCTTACATCAACTTTTCAATAGAGCAATGATCCCTCTCTCCTGTCGATTCAAGACTTTGAGACCGAGACTTCCCTAACCTACCTAAAATCACATGGTAAAAGGCAGCCTGGATTTTGACTAGGATGGTTGGCTCCACAGCTTGTAATGATTCTGCTCTGTTAAGCTGTGTATTTAAAAGAACGGTTCTGTTGTTGTTTATTAGTATCACTGAGACTATAGAGAACCTGAGTTTGTATAACTGTTTTCAGCTTATAGGGCCCTTTAGGAATCTTGAGGAACATGGATTTTCCGCTCTACTATATGCATCCCTGCTTGCATAAGTACACACACACACACACACACACACTCACACAAGTTTGTATGCAGTCTAGATATCGGTGTGTTTCAGGCTGAAAAACTCTGTTCTTAAAACAAACAGCAATAGAAGAAATAGGAAAAAAAAAGAGAAAGAAAAAGAAAGAAAAAATGTGACTGTACAGGGCTCAAGAAGTTAGTATTCTACAGGAGAAAATTGTCCATTTCTTAAATCTATCAGCGTGATATACTTTGTGCATGGTAACACATGCCAAAAATAAATATATTTGGGGAGAGAGAAGAAATAGACAGGATATCTACCCCTATTGATCACACATATCTTGGAAGGCAATTTTAATGTCCCTTTGAAATAACTAGAGAAATTTCAGACCCCTAGTCTGAACCACCAACTCAACATTTTCACTTGGATTTGTAATAGATATCTCAAATTTAGGATTTCTGGAACCAAACTCCCCAAACCTGCTCCTGCCTCACTCTTCTCCATCCCAACAAATGACAACAACACCCTTCTAGTTGCTCAAAAAAAAAAAAAACCAAAAAAAACCTTAACTCTTCAGGAGCACCATAGAGAATGGAGAGAGCCGTGAGCATTTTGTGCTTCTTCCTTCTTGATTCTTTCCTTAGTTTGAATTTCCCATCTTTGATTTTCTCTTGACTGATAACACATTTATTAATTCACTTAGCTAAGGATATTGATTGTCCAATGTGTTCTAATAGCTGCTTTCAACCTACAGAGCTGGGATGTTATGAAGTGTAGCTAATAATAGGTAACACGTAGGGCTTACTATGTATTGGTGATATTCTAGATATTTCACGTGTCTAATCTCATTTAGTTTTTCCAGAAACCCTATGAGAAAGTGTACTGTTACTATCCTGATTTTTTATATATAGGAGAACTGACTCATGCAGTGTCTTGACTGGAGTCAATTTTCAGAGCCCAGATCCTGAATTATTGTGCAATAGTCTTTTTAATGTAGGAGACAGAGCACTCCAGTATTTTAATTTAGTATGTAATACAGTAGACCTTAGCTATGTAGATTTCTCTAAAATTGTGACCTTGAATACTTTAATTTTTGAAGATAAACAGTAAAAAATGAAGAACTTAAAAACTTTACATTATTTCAGCATGATTGTCAGAATTTTAAGGGCATACTTAAAAATGATAATTACCTTAATATATTCACTTTTATGCTATGCTGAAGATGTGCTGTGAGTGGGAGTGTTAATAGCACAGATCATAGGGTTCTGGGTATAAGAGTTGATTTCTCATAAAAGTTCATATTGATTAATTTGCTTCTTTCTTACATGAGTTAGAGATGGATAGGGACCACAATCTCATTTGAATCTCCTTACTGTACTTTACTAATTGTTTTTGGAAAAATATTTTCATATGACCATGCATGATGTTTTTAGTAGTTCTAAGTTTAAACAGATGAACATATTGAACCCAAATCAGTCTCCTTGTAATTTCAGTTATCCCTAATTTTGCTCTATGAAGATACCCAGATTAAGTTTTTTTTTAACCTTCCATGTGATAACCCTTTATATGTTCGTAAATAGTTCTGAAGTCTGCCACAGGAGGTGAAACTTGACCATTTCCTTCCCCGATTTCTCATTCAATATGTTTTACAGATAGATTGCCATCCGGGATTTCTCACCCTGAGCCTGCCATGGGTTTGTGGAAATTATTCTTCACTCTCTGAAATGACAGAGCATTTTACATGGGACTCTGTCAATGCTCAGACCTCTGGGTCAGGGACTTCCTTTGCTGCCGGCTCATGTAAAGTCCAGCTTCACTGAAAATCCTAGGAAATGCATTATGTGAACTACTAAGCCTGGAGCTTTCCCTCCCTCTTACCTACTTCTGTATCAGTGCAGCCAGATTTTGTATATGCGGAAGGGGACTTTCTCACAAATGTAGATGTAAAACTTTGAAGATATGTATCTTCATGGAGTGCCTATTTCAATGCCATTTCACAGCGTGACATTGTGGCCGTTCTCATCTTCTTTATTGTACGCAGGTGCACAGTAATTGCCTATCCCTGCAGGAGGTGGAAGATTTCTGCAGACTGTGTTGCCTCTGTGTGGCTTTTCAACTCCACTTACCCCTTTCTCAGAGAGCTTGTTCTCGAGTCATCACATGCTCTTGGCTTTGGGACAGTGATTCTTTCTTAAAAATGGTAAACATATTTTGTTTATTTTTTGTCTGAACGTGAGAGGTGAAAACCATGATCACCTTTAAAACAAGAGTTATATTGGAATAATGCCAGATCTAATTAGCTGATCAGTCAAGATCCTATTTTCAACAACTTCTATTTTTGGTAGTGTAATGAGGAAAACCACAATATATCTGTTTTACAGAAGCATGAGAGCCTTCCTGTTTTTCCCTCGTATCTCTGATGAGATCTTGTTTTTGTATAATCAATCATAGAAAATTGATTGATACTGTGTTCTCTTTGTAGAGAAACTCAGGAAAAGTGTTTATGTATTTATTTTTTCTGTTTATAATAAAAGTGTATTAAAGGAAAAAGTGTATTAAAAAATTGAAGCAAAATTGATAATATGTATTCCTAACCCACTGCTCAAATTAATACTGTTAACTGTTAATATTTTGGTTTAATTTTCTTCATTTTTTATTTTAGGGCATAGTTTTTGTTTTGGTTGCAGTCATACAATATATGCTACATATTATTTTATTGTAAAAGTATTTTCACTTTTGGTTAGCATACTTTTTTAAATGTTTAATTTTTGTGAGTACATAGTAGTTGTACATCCTCATTGCGTGTGTGAGATACTTTGCTACAGGCATGCGATGCCTACTAATCACATCGTGGAGAACGGGGTGTCCATTCACCCAGGCTGGTTAGCGTAATTATTATGGCTACTAAATATGTTTGAGTGATCATATTGTAGTTTACTTAATCATATCTCTGTCAAGGGACATTAGGATCATTTGAAGCTTTTGTATCGTAAATGCTACTGGCCTTGAGGGATTTTGTGTTTAAAGTTTTCCTTTTAATTTGTAATGAACTACTTTGAATAGATTTTCTGAAATGGGAAAAGAGATGTTAAGCCAAAAAGGTGTGGAGAATTTGAGGATCTTGATAGATACTGTCAAATTGTTATCAAAGACATTTTAAAACCAATCTGTCAGGCAGCCAGTCCACACACGTTTATTCAGTGCATATTCACTGTGATCAGCACCAAGGAAGGAGTTGAGAGAAACACAAACTCTTATCTCTTCTTTTTCCATGGAATTTCAGTTTGCATTATTGAATAAACAGTAAAATGATTCCAAAGGTGCTGATGGACATGAAGGAGGGACTAACGAAGTTTTGGAAACCGATGATTAAGAGACACAACCCAGTCTGGAAAGGCTGACCTCTCTGAAGGGTGAAGAGAAGTGAAATGACTCATGTTCTGAAGGATGAGTAATAGTTAGCTGGGGGAAGGGAAGAGCAAAAGGTTTTCAAGAGAGGAAGTAGCACTTGCGAATGCCCCAAGGAGCTGAGATACGTTTAGTGTGACCAGAGAGGAGAAAAGCTGATGAAGCTGAGGGGGTAGAAGAAAACTCAATATAGTACTTGTTGGCTTTGTTAAGGACTTAGGAAATCCTAAGGGTAGTGAGAAGTGATTGAAGGGTTTCAAGCTGAAATTGACATTTTTGTTTAAAGGTTCTTTGGCTGAAGTGCATAGAGCGCATTGTGGACATCCAAATATAGACATGAGGAAACCGCCCCGGTCATCACATGGTGATGATGTTAACATGGCTAAAATGTTGGTGGCAATAGGAACAAATAGAAATCGAAAATGCAAGAGTTCTTTAGTTCTTCAAGGCTTTGAAGCTGACAGGGTTAAGGAATAGGCTATGAGGCAGAAGGGAGAAGGAAGAGTCAAAGATGACTTTCTGGTTTCTGGCTAGGCCAGCTGTGTGAATGCTGCCACTGTAAGAAGAACATTCTGAGGAGGAAAATAATGAATTTGAGAAATAGTGAGTTTGAGATGGTGGCAATGAGACTTCCAAAGGAAATACCTAAAAGGCAGTTTCAGTATTCTTTGGACTGGGAATAAAAATTTGGATCAGATATTTCAAAAAGAAGGGAATGGTTTATTAGTGTTAAATTCTGAAGATAATATGAGGATGCTGACAGAAAATTCAGTGACTTTAATGGCATGAAAGTCAAGGCCAGTTATTATTACTGTTTTGAGACAAGGTCTTGCTCTGTTGCCCAGACTGGAGTGCTGTAGCATGACCATAGCTCACTGCAGCCTCAACCCACCAGGCTCAAGTGATCCTCCCACCTTAGCCTCCCTAATAGATGGGACTACAGGCACACGCCACCATGCCTGGCTAATTTTATTTTTCGTAGAGGCAAGGTCTGGTCATGTTGCCAAGGCTGGTCTCGAATGCCTGGGCTCAAACAATCCTCCTGCCTCAGCCTCACAAAGTGTTGGGAGTATAGGCATGAGCCATGGTACCTAGCCTAGGCTAGTTATTATTAAGAGCTGTTTTGGTAGAGTGATGGGGTACAAAATCTATGGAATATTCAAAACTAATGAGTGGATGGTTATAAAATAAAGGTAGTGGAGGCAACTCTTTCCTTGAAGTTGGTCTTAGTTCATCTGTAATCTTTTTTTTTTTTTTTTTTTTTTTTTTAGGGAGACCAGAGTTTTATCATTACTCAATTCAGTCTCCCCTGAGCATTTGGAGATCAGAGTTTTTAAGGACAACTTGGTGGATAGGGGGAAGCCAGTGAGCCCAGAGTGCTGATTGGTCAGGTCAGAGATGAAATCATAGGGCGTTGAAGCTGTCTTGTTGCACTGAGTCAGTTCCTGGATGGGGGCCACAAGATCAGATGACTCAGTTTATAGATCTGGCTGATGTCAGCTGATCTATCAAGTGAAGGGTCTGCAAAGTATCTCAAGCGCTGGTTTAGGTTTTACAATAGTGATTTTATCCCCAGGAGGGATACTGGGAAGGGTCAGAATCTTGTAGCCTCTAGCTGCATGACTTCTAAGCCATAATTTCTAATCTTTTGACTAATTTGTTAGTCCTCCAAGGGCAGTCTAGTCCCCAGGAATGAAGGGGATTTGTTTTGAGAAAGGGCTGTTTTCATCTTTGTTTCAAACTATAAACTGTAAGCTAAGTTCCTTCCAAAGATAGTTATAGTTCAGCCTATACCCAGGAATGAACAAGAACAACTTGGAGGTTAGAAGCAAGGTAGAATTCGTTAAGTCAGATCTCTTTCACCATCTCAGTCATAGTTTTGCAATGATGGTTTCGATCCCTCCTTTTGGGTTTTATAACATCTTAATCTTAAGGTCTTGGCTAAAGAAGATGGAAAAAGGCAAAGACCGCTCTAACTTCTACCTGCTCACCAGGGGTGTAGTGGGGGTAGGTGTTGACCCCAAAGTGAGAGAAAAGGAATCATTTGCAACTGTCTAAATGTACTTATGCAAGCCTGGCTGAGATTCCAGGACCTACATGACAAAGGTGTTAGTATTGTCATCTATAGTTTTAGTACCACATTAAGGGAACAGCGTACTATAAGGTAAATTATGAGTACTAGGATAAGCAGTGCAATTCCCAGTTTTAAAAGTAAAGACATGAAACCATTAGTCTGGAGACTTATAGACTACCGTCTGTAATCTTTGTGGTTGTAATGACTTTATCATTCCACCCAGAAATGTCCCTTGTGACCTACCTTACAGGGGGTTAACCATGAGTATGAAATTATTCCATGACTTCCTGCTAATAATGTTTTATTTTTAATTTTCAGAACAAGTGGTGTGAACATTTCATTTTAAGCAACTTAAACGTTTTGGGATGCTGGAATCTGAATTTAAATCATGTTTCTGACTTGTATGATGAACAATTGTTAAAGAATATTGCCTTTTACTATGAATTTGAAAGTACTCAAGGTAGTACCTTAATATGTATTAACATAATATCATAAACAAATTACATAAAACCCTTATAAGTTTTCCAGTACATGCCACAGCAACATTTTTGTTTCTTGAAAACCTTTGTTTGTGTGTGTACATACTTTTTACGTATTTTATTTTTACTTCACTTAATAGCATTTGAAAATGAGTTTAGTAGCATTTGAAAATGAGAATATGACATAATATTAAGTTATATTTTTATTTAAGTGGTAGATGCATATTTTATAACACTTACTGTAATTAATATAATCCTTTCACTATTTTTGAACATTTAAGGATGTATTGCATTTTTCCTAAAAATAAATAAAACTGCATTTTGGTACATACATAATTTTTGCCTTCCTTTGAATATTTTTATAGAGTAAGTTATCTAGAGTGGCTTACATAGAGAATAATAAAACATTTCAAAACATATCTTTCCTGAATGAACATTGTTGGAGTTTGTTGGGCTTCTGGCATTTAATTCCCTTAGATGACAAACATTTGAATAAACTCACTGCATAAAATGTAGCAAATTTTACTAGTTTTAACAAAATTCTCACCTTCTCCATATTCTGTAAACTCTTTAAAAACTTGTTTTTAAATTAGTTTTTAAAGTTGCAAGCTTATATGTAGCATATTGTTCTTCATTATTTTAGGAAATAATTATATATTTATCATTAGCATTATTTAATAAGGACTATGATTAAAACGGTGATGTTCCATTGTTAATTTTTTTTTTTTAGCAGGGGGAGGGTATCTCAGTATGTTGCCCAGATGGCCTTGAACCCTTGGGCTCAAGTGATCCTCCTGCTTCAGCCTCCTGAGTAGCTGGAACCACAGGCCCATGTCACAGGAACTGGCTCTGCATTATATTTAAAGAGAAAATGACTTTAAAAAACTACAGTCATAGTATCATGACTAATTTTCATGCAAATGTGTAACTCACTCTAAGTTTTCATATCTGATCATCTTCCCAGAGCTCTATGAATTTATTCAAAAAAGATGCTCTGTGCGTGTCTGCATGTGTATGACTGTTAAGATTTTAATATTTTTTATTGTTATGCAGAACCACATTTGAATTTGGGAGATTCCATTAGGAGGGATTATGAACACCTGTGGAATGCTGTGTCACACCTGGTTAAAGAATTTGATGTTGGAAAGTGTTTTCCTCTGAGAACAACAAGAAGACCTTTTCTTGGACAAAAGAAATCAGTCATTCAAGGTATTAAATGGGTAAATTATAGTGGAACAAAAGCATGTTTTTCCTGAACAACTTTTAGAAGCTGTAATAATTCAATTGTTCCAAGTGTGAATAATTTTCCTTCACTGTGCTTTCTTGTTTACCTCTTAATTGAGGTTTAAGATACATATAATAATGTGGTTAAAGTAAACCAGTGTGCACAGTAAAGTCTGGTGAAATTTTACACAGATATATACATCTGTGTGATAACCACCCAGATCAAGAGAGAGGCCATTTCTAGCACCTCAAGAGAAAGTTTGTCATGCCACTTCCCAATCCATCCTCCCCCTCCTGTCATCTCTTTCACAGACTTCAATACAGTTTCTTAGTTTTGTCTGCTTTGAACTTTGTTGGGATGGAATCGTATAGTATATATTCTTTCTATTTTTTTTTTCTGTCAGTATAATGTCTGAGACATTCCTGCCTGTTGTATTTACCATTATGCTTAAAAGTTATTGCTGTGAACTGTCTCTTTGTATGAATATATTACACTCTGTCCATTTGGAGCATTTCCTAACTATTGGCGATTGAATTGTTGAAGAAGCAGTAAAATGATTACAAAGCTGCTGATAGATATGAAGGAGGAACTAATGAATGCTGTGGAAACTAAAGATTAAGAGACACAACCCAGTCTGGAAAGGTTGACCTCTCTGAAGAAGTGAAGAGAAGTGAAATGGGTCATGGTCTGAAGGATGAGTAATAGTTAGCTGGGGGAAGGGAAGAGCAAAAGGTTTTCCAGAGGGGACATGGTACTTCAGAATTCCCCAAGGGGCTGAGATATGTTTAGTGTAACCAGAGAGGAGAAAAGCTGATGAAACTGACTAGGGGGTACTTGTTGGCTTTGTTAAGGACTTAGGAAATTGTAAGAATAATGAGAAGTGATTGAAGGGTAAAACTGTTATGAATATTCCTACATATAACTTTAGGTAGATATATGCATTTATTCACTTCAAGTATATACATAGAAATGCAGCTTTATGAACTGCTGTCCAAATATTTTCTAAAGTGGTAGTTCCAAGTTAAACTCCTACCTTCCATGTGGGCATTTTGGAATTTTAGAATTGCTTCCCAGCCTTGTCAACCTCCTTTTTTTTTTTTTTTTTTTAATGAGACGGAGTGTCACTCTGTTGCCCAGGCTGGAGTGCAGAGGCACCATCATAGCTCACTGTAACCTTGAACTCTTGGCCTCAAGCAAACCTTCTACCTCTGCCTCCCAAACTGCTGGGATTACAGGTGTATGCCCAGCCTACTGTTAGTCTTTTTTATTTTGGCCATTCTGATGGGTGCATGGAAGTAGCTCATTGTGGTTTTAATTTGCATTTTCTTGGACTTTTCATCTGTTATTGGCCATTTGAATATCCTTTTGTGAAATGCCTGCTTGTCTTTTGTCCATTTATAAAATATAGGTCATGAGTATTTCACAAGTCTGTGATTGATATTGAATTTACTTTTGTGTGGTGTGAGAGAGGGGTTATTTCTTCGCCCTCTGTTCTCTTTCATAAGTTTATCCTTGAGCCTTGTTTATCCTTGAACTAATATAAAAGTTGATTATGGTAGTTCTGCAAGAAACTTTGGTTTTGGTAGTGTAAGTGCTCCAACTTTGTTCTTTTGAAGATTGTTTAGTTTATTCTGAGTCCTTTGCATTTTCATTTAAATTTTATAATTGGCTTGTTAATTTTTAATAATAACTTGCTGACATGTTGATTATTGTCGTATTGAGTCGAAGACCCATTTGGGAAGTGTATCAGTTATTTTTCTACCAGATAAACAGAACTAGTAGGATACATATATTAAGAGATTTATTGCAGGGAATTGCCTTACCTGATTATAGGGACTGGCTCGGCAAGTCCAAAATTTATAGGGCAAGTCTTAAGGAAGGAGAGGCTGGAACTTTGGGGCATGAGCTGAAGCTGCAGGTCACAGGTGGAATTTATTCTACTTCAGGGAAACCTCAATTCTGCACTCAGGGACTTTGAGATGATTGGATCAGGCTCATCTAGATTATCTAGGATAGTCTTCTTTACTTAAAGTAAATCGATTGTAGTCTTTAAGCCCATCTACAAATACCTTTACAACAACAAACAGATTTGTGTTTGATTGGATAACTAGGGAACTATAGGCTAATGAAGTTGACACCTAAAACTGACCATTTCAGTCTACCTCTTGTCATCTGAGGACCCGTATACATATCTTTAAACCATACTTAATCTCCCAATAAAGGCACTAACAAAATCACACTTGTGCTTAACATGATACAACTCTCCTGCGTACAACCAACAACATGTTAACTCTTCCTTCAAAAGATAACGCTAAGTTCTTGGGCGATTTTCACTCTTCTACTTTGATATCCTGTAACCTAATACTGTGATACAAAGCATACTTTTATGACTACATTGTATGTAAACTGATAAAAGAAGAAAACAAAAATGTCTGCTTAATATATATATTCTCAAGACAAAATAAGGAAGAAATGCCCCTAACTATTACAGTCCTCATTTCTACAACTGGTCACATGGTCATAGCTGGTATTTATGACTGCCTCCTCCTCCCATTACCTATTCCCTATACTCTTTGCACCAGCAAGCACCTAAGCTGGTTATGGTTCTTTGCCTGAGGTCCTCCTTTTCCAGGGCTGCTGTCACAAAGCACCACGAGCTGGTGGCTTACAGCAACAGAAGTTTATTCTCTTACAGGTCTGGAGGTTAATGTCTGAAATCAAATTATCTACAAAATTGGTTTCTTGTGGAGGGTCTGATTTAAAAGCCAAACTGTTCATGGAAAAACTAAACTTTGTAAAATATTTCAAAGAGGTTTATTCTGAGCTATATGGGTGACTGTGGCCTGGGGAAAGCACAATCCCAAGAAGTCTTGAGTAAGTGGCCCTGAGGTGGTTGGGTTACAGTTTGGTTTTATACATTTCAGGGAGGCAGGAGTTACAGGCAAAGACATAAATTAATACATGGGAGGTATACACTGACCCCAAAAGGCAGGATATCTTGAAGCAGGAGCTTACAGATTATAGGTAGATTTGGAGATGATTTCATTTGCAATTGTTTAAAGGAACAAAGCTTTGTCTAAAGACTTGGGGCCAGGCGCTGTGTCTCAGGCCTGTAATCCCAGGACTTTGGGAGGCCAAGGTAGGCAGATCACAAGGTCAGGAGATCAAGACCAGCTGTCTAACAGTGAAATCCCGTCTCTACTAAAAATACAAAAAATTATCTGGTCATGGTGGCACGTGCCTGTAATCCCAGCTACTTGGGAAGCAGAGGCAGGAGAATCACTTGAACCTGGGAGGCGGAGGTAGCAGTGAGCTGAGATCGCACCACTGCACTCCAGCCTGGGCGACAGAGTGAGACTGCGTCTCAAAAAACAAAACAAACAAACAAACAAAAAACTTGGAGTTAGCAGAAAGGTTTAAGTTAAGACCAGGAGTCTGCTCATCATCATGTGATGTTCTGCCAGAGTCAGGTTTTCAGAGCACGTCATGGTATACTGAGTCATAGTGGCCTGTAGGGCGCATGATGTCACCTTGGGCGTGGCCTTAGGTCTTGTTCATGATCTTATTGCCACAAAGAGTCTGTTCTGTCAGTCTTGCAATCTCTATTTTAACATTAATGCTAATCAGTTTTTGTGTCTAAACTGCAAAAGGGAGAGGGGTATAGTGAGGCCTATCTGACTTCCCTTTGCATCGTGGCTCAGAACTCAGTTTTAAAGGTTTCTCTGGGGGTAACCTTGGCCGTTAGGGGATCCATTCAGTTATTTGTGGGGGTTGGGCTTTGAATTTTATTTTAAATTTACAGTCTCATGCCTCTCTCTCAGCTTCTGGCGGCTGCTGGCAATCCTTGGTGTTCCTTGGCTTGTAGCTGCATCGCTTTCATGTCTGCCTCTCCCTTTACATAGTGTTCTCCTTCTCTCTGTGTGTTCCCTCTGGGTCTGTGTGCAAGATTCTCTGTTCTTAAAAGAATACCAGTTATTACATTAGGCCTCACCCTAATCCAGAATAACCTTATCTTAACTTGATTTCATCTGCAAAGACCCTATTTCAAAATAAGGTCACATTCACAGGTAGCGGTAATTAGGACTTGAACATGTCTCTTCAAAGAACACAGTCCAATCCAATCCTTTGTTCCTTAAGGATATGGACCCATAGAGTACTGTTTGCATTGGGTTGTTGTAGTTTTCCATGGACATTAATCACATGGCATGGTAGTACGAAGGGATGTACTACGGGATCCTTAAGGGATCGCCTGGACATACTTTCTCTTTCCCCTCCATTGAGTAGTAGCAGCCCAATGTCCCCTTGAGAATCAGGATCAATCATAGCAGCCAGCACAATAACCCTTTCCTTTGCCTGTTGATTCAGAGGCACAAGGAATTCAAAATGGCAAGATGGCAGTCCTAACTTCTAGTTCAACAGAATCATTGTGTCTCCTGGTGGAAACATTCCTCTCTTTGGAACTAAGATCTCTAAACAGACAGAACATAGGGTTGCCAGAACAGATAGCAGAAATTTTGCTAGCCTATCACTTAGGAGTAATAGTCATCCCTTTTCTATCTCTGGAATCCTGAATTTGTGAATTATGCCTATAATTCACAAACAACACTATATATTGGACACTAATTCAGAGCAGTTACTGCCTTCTGGAGAACGTTGCCCCAGCCTTCAAAGTATTTCCACCTAGCTCACACTGTAACTGTGTCTCCAAAAGGCTGTTAGACTATTCTACTGAGGCAACTGCTTCAGGATGATGAAGAATATGGTAAGACCTGTGCATTCCATGAACATAGACCCACCTCCACACCTCATTTTCTGTAAAGTGAGCTCCTCGATCAGAAACCATATCATGTGAAACACCAAGATTGTGGATAAGGGTTCTGTAAGTCCAAGGATGGTATTTTTGGCAGAAGCATTGCATGCAGGGAAGGTAACTATATCCAGAGTAACTGTCTGTTCCAGAGGGAATGACTCCTTTCATGAGGGAAGCAATCTATAATCAGCCTGCAATTGTGTCAGCATGGACGTGTTGCAGGGCCTTCTCTTATTCTTGGCTCCAATAAGAACTAGCAGCTTTTCAGGTCACTTGATAAATAAGCCAGAATAGCACACCTAAGTGAGAAATATGTTGGCTTCCAAATTCACAAAGGCCCCCCAGGCATTATACTTTATTTTTTATTGTAGGAGAGGGCCAGATGCAACAACTATCCTTCTCCTAAGAAAGGATATCTTGATATACCCCACACAACTGGATTTCTACAAGTTATGCAGAGGTGGAACATCCTTGAATTTTTGTTCCATTCATTTTCCACCATCAACAAATTTTGCTGAGATGGAAATTCTCTGAATTTTTGCTGAATTTATTTCCCATCTTTGACATACAAATGTCTTATTGGTATGTCAAGTAGTGTCTACTTTTTATTCACTGGATCCGAGCAGTGTAATATCAACTATGTGATGGACCAGTGAGATGCTTTGTGGAAGAAAAAATTTTCTTCCAGAAAAATTCCCTGGGGGCTAAATTATGACATAGGGCTAGGGTAGGACAGTGAAGGTGTATTTTTCTGGCCTTCCCAGCTGAACGTAAAGGGTTCCTGGTGGTCTTCATGAACAGGAATGGAGAAAAAAAGCATTTGCCAGCTCGATAGCTGCGTACCAGGTACCAGGAGTTGTATTATTTTGCTCAAACAATGAAACCAACCCTGGAACAGCAGCTGCAGTTGGAGTCATCATAGGGTTAAATTTACAGGAATCTATTGGCAGTTTCTAGAATCCGTCTGTCTGCAGAGGCCAAATAGTCACGTTGAATGTGGATGTGAGGAAAATCACCACTCCTGTATTATTCAAGTCTTTAATGGTGGCGTTAATCTCTGCAATCCCTCCAGGAATGCAGTATTACTTTTGGCTTACGATTTTTCTAAGTATAGACAGTTCTAGTGGCTACAATAAGCCCTCGTTCCATAGGCCAAGGAACCAACCCGGGGATTTGTTGAGTTCCTGAGTATGTCTGTCCCAGTTACACATTCTGAAACTGGTGAAATAACCACACAGTAGATTCAGGGACCCACTGTGAGATGAACTTGAGAGAAAACTTCATGAGTCACCTGACGCTCCACAAGCCCTTACTGACTGGGGGGTGGGCGGTTGGGGGCACAGTGACTTTCTGGGTCGCCTGGAATTAGTGCCAGTTCAGAATCAGTATCCAGTAATCCCCTGAAGTCAGATGATTTCCCCTTCTCCAGGGGACAGTCACTCTGATAAATAGCAGCAGGTCCCTTTGAGGATGACTGAAGAAAGATGAACAGCATGAGTTTGGGCAGTGGAGCAGGGTCCTTCTTCAAAGGGACTCAGCCTTCTCTCCAATCAAGGGATTCTGGGTCTGTAACGGGGCTTAAGTTTAAGAACTGATTAGGAGCCATGACTGGTGATTTAAATTAGGCATTTGTTCACTTTCCTTAGAACTCTTTCTCTTATACAGATCAATTTAGAATTTAGTGGAATGCCCATCTATTGTTTTTTTCTAGGAACGCTAAGACCAGCTAGCCAATGCCGTAGGTTTCTGTGAATCAGACTATTCAGATTACTGCTTTGACTTTGCCATCCATTATGGTAACCATAACTACCTTATCTTTAGCGATTAAGTGCTGCCACTTGGCCCCTGCCACCCCAGGATTGAATTATCCCTGTTGCATTTAGGGAACCCAGTTTGCTGGTAGCATTTCCCACTGCAATTTCTGACTTACACAGTAGAGTAACCATGGAGCTATTCCAGAATTCTGGGGTTCCCCTTAACAATTTTATTTTTCATAGTTGTGGTGGAAGGTGTGTCCTCTGCACCCTTATGGATTGAGTGAGCAGATCTTACATGAGAAGTCACTCTGACCTTCCAATCTCTCTAAGCCTTTGGATACCTTAGGTCAATCACATGTCCAATTGGAGTTTCAGAAGCAGACAATAGAGACATCAGAGGAAGAAATATCCATAGATAATAACTGAAAATATTTTTTTTTCTGATTTAATGAAAGACACAAATACCTGGAGTTAGGATGCAGAAATGAGTCTCATATAGGACATACACATATACACATTCACGCAGCTATGCCCACAACACACACACACACCCCCCCAACTAGATACATTATAGTGTAACTGCAGCATACCAAAAACAAAGTTCTCTTAAGAATTAGAAAGAAAATGATTACCTACAAAGACATAAAAGTTAAATTGCTAGTAGACTTCTCCACAATAACAATGAACACAAGATGGTAATGAAATAATATCTTTTAAGTAACGAGACAAAATAATGGTTGTTGGGGGATAGTATAACCAGCATAAGTATAACTTATGAATGAGGAAATAATATAGATATTTTCAGATGCACGAGAACTGAGTTAACTAGCATCATATCCTCATTAAAAATATTTGTATATGATACAATTCAGGAAGAAGGAAATAGTCCCAAGGGAAAGTGAGAGATGCAAGAGGAATGCAAGTGGGAATTGTGGATACATTGGCAGACGGATATTGCCCAGAATTTAGGAATGAGGAAGGAGAAGGATTGTATTTTTTCATCTATAGTTTTGAACAAAGTTAAATTTAAAAATTCTCTAGTCAAAGCTAAATTTAAAAATTACTCTAAAGAATATTTGGTGATACATAAAATACTTGTATTATTAATTTTTTCCTATTTTTATCATTTAATTTTCGTGGAGACTTTTATGTAGGTGAATCCTGAGTGATGCTTCTTTTTTCAAGTGCTGTTATTACTATACTGTGACTCATTATTCATATTGTGAAATAATAAAAAAGAATAAGTATTTGGAAATGGAAAACCTACATGTTCATCTATCTGGTGATCTGTTACTGTCTATATACATATATGAATGGCTATATACTAATTTTTAATATACTGGCTTGTTATAACATGTTTGCTTTGAGGAATATCTCATTTGGAAGCTCTAACTTGGTAAACTTTAATAAAATTTATGTAAAATATTGTGCATTTGAAATTTTAAAAATAATGTTCAAAATTCATATCGGGTAGTTACACCTTTCCTCTCAAATTTGTATTTGTTTTCAGAAATCTCCTTGGAAAAGATGCCTAGTGTGGGTTTTATTCCAATGACATCTTCTGTAATTGATGAGTTTGTTGGAGATATGATGAAGGATTTGCCTATTCTAAAGAGGTATAGAGTTAACGAAGTACCTGATTTAGTGCCATTAACTCTAAAATACTAGTGAAATGAGTGACTCATCAAAATGTCTGTGTAATATATCATATCAGGATATGGTAAATTCTATATAATATGACTATAATACATTTAAGTGATTGTAACATCTAGTATGGCAATATGATTATATAAACATCTATGTTATTTTGAACATATAATAAAATTACTTCAGCTATAAAGTTTACTACATAGTTGTTGATATGGATGTGACTGTTACAAGAATGACAGAAATTCAGGGGTTTTATGTCTCTGAGATTTTGTGACCCATATTATATCACAAAAATAGAAAAAGAGATTTTTTGATTTCTATATTATAGCCTGAAGTTTGTGCTAAAATTTGAAAAACCTAAAATTTTTAAAAAATTATTTATTTATTTTTACAGTGATGATCCAATTGTTCCTTCACAGTTTAAAGAAAAGACATCTGATGAACTTTTGCACTGGCATGCTCAAAGACTCCTTAGTGACGACTATGACAGGATCAAATGTCACATTGATGGTGAGCTCTGTAACCACAATAAAATAGAGCTTATACGAATTGCCTTTGCTGCTCTTTTTATTAACAGTGAAAAGGCATTGCATTGTAAACACGTTATATTTTGAATGAGATCTATCTATATATTATATATAATACAATATTTTGAATGAGATCTCTATGTACAATATATACTATATATACACATATGTATACACGCCCACTATATATATATATACAATTGAAGAGACACTGTAGGAAGCATGCTGTCTGAAAAAAATCCCACTATATTATCTGGTGTGCATATGTATGTATGCATGCAGATGTATCTGTTAATTCAAATAGACATTTATTAATCTTTTAAGGACATACATATGCATGGTATTGTCATGAAAATATCAGATGCTGTTTAAGTGGGAAAGATAGTTGATAGTTTTAGGAATCTGTCCATACCTTGAAGTAAATATGCTGATACAGCCATAGTCTTCCTACAATTTTAGCTGTTTTCCTGCCAAACTATTGTCTAGTTGATTGCATGCTGCCAAGTACCAGCATAATTGTGCCCATGAAAACTCAGTAATGAGGAGGGGTTGAATCTGCAAAAAGTAAAGCCCATAAAACAATTAAAAATGGGTCGTAAGGAAAGGAATTCATAGATCTTTCCTTCCTGGTTCATTCTTTTAGTGTCTTTCTCCAGTCCCATGTTTATTTCCACCCTTTTCAGAACTAGTAAAACTTTTCAGAAGGATGTAGAAATAAGTCAAGTAAGCATGCCAGTTGCATATAGGAAGAAGTCTGTTTATTTAAGTGTCTTCCAAGATTCTGCATGGTGTGCTTCCAGAGTGGTTTGATTTGTGATCGCGTACACAAACACAGAAAAAGCAACAACATCCAAAACAACAAAATGCCAGCTTATTTATGATATCTTTTACGTTTGTAAAGAGTGTTCCTAGGTCTCAAGTGAGTCTAACCTTGCTTCCTGGAATTTTCTGTTATTTGAATTTTTGCGTGGTGTAAGATAATTGGTATCAGCATCTGTGAGCTGTAAGCTCCTAAATATTTGTGACCAGAAGTAGAGGTTTTCCTTTTTAGGAATGCAAACAGAATGTTTTAGGTCCAGGGTCAGCCACCTTTTTCTGAAAGGTCTAAGTAATAAATATTTTAGGCTTTGCAAACCAAGAGACAAAAATTGAGAGCATGATGTAGGTACTAATATAATCATTTAGAGTGTAACCAATTACAAAAAAATGTACTGATCAGATTTGACCATGTGGACCTAGTTTGTAGACCATTGTTCTAGGTGAATGTGCTATTATACTGTCCCAAACCTGCCTCTTCTTCTCTTCTCCTGCCAAATGACGGGGCAATGTCCATGTACTTGGAGCGGGACATTAGCAGAGCTTTGTCCTCTCTCTTCTTCAAATAATATAAGGAATTGTTTTGTCAGCATATGGTAGTCTGATCTCACTGGCAAATACTGAATTATTCTGGAGTATAAAAAAAATAATATGTGGGTACACATATATAACAATATTTTAAAATACATGTTTACATTTTAAGTCTTTCTATTTCAGAACAATCTAGAGATCCTCATGTTCTTGATTTCCTGAAAAAGAGTCAGGATAATCAGCAATTTTATGGGAAATCATTAGAATCAATCTCTACAAAAGTCATTGTAACTCAAACTACTCAGCCAAAGGAGGATTCCAGTGGTGCCAGTGGTAAAATATTACAGGTAGATCTCATATATTTTACCTATTTTTTTCTTTGATCTTGTTTTGCTTTCTTTAGCCTCACATTTGTCTCTAGAGGTGTCTTCCATGCTCTTCTTTCTCATGTTTGCTAACTGTCTTAGTCCATTCTCATATTGCTAGAAAGATATACCTGAGATTGGGTAATTTATAAAGAAAAAAGGTTTAATTGGCTCACAGTTCTGCAGGCTGTACAGGAAGCATGGTGGCATCAGCTTCTGGGCCTCAGGGAACTTATGTTTCTTTTTTTTTTTTTTTTTTTTTTTTTGAGATGGAGTTTTGCTCATTGCACAGGCTGGAGTGCAGTGGCGCGATCTCAGCTCACTACACCCTTTGCCTCCTGGGTTCAGGCAATTCTTCTGTCTCAGCCTCCCAAGTAGCTGGGATTACAAGCACCCACCACCACGCCCAGCGAATTCTTGGCATTTTTAGTAACCACAGGTTTTCATCCTGTTGGCCAGGCTGATCTCGAACTCCTGACCTCAGGTGATCCACCCACCTCAGCCTCCCAAAGTGCTGGGATTACAGGTGTGAGCGACTGCACCCAGCTTTCAGGGAACTTATAATCATGACAGAAGACAAAGGAGGAGACAGCACTTCACATGACTGGAGTAAGAGGAAATGTTGGGGAGGTGCTACATACTTTTAAACAGCCAGATCTTGCACAAGTCACTCATTCACTATCATGAGAACAGCACTGAGTGGGATGGTGTTAAACCATTTATCAGAAACCCCCTCCCCATGATGCAGTCACCTCCCATCAGGCCCTGCTTCCAATGCTGGGGATTACAATTCTACGTAAGATTTGGGGGGGCCACAGACCCAAATCATACCACTTGCAAATGAGTTATTTTACTTGCTTGCCATTAGAAATTCTAAGAAGATTACATAAAATCTAGTATTCTGTCCTTTTTAGAATAAGAAAAGATAGATTTTCTGATAACAAACTTAAAGCATTAAAGGATTACAAGCTTGGATTTAGAAAAGTCAAATTTAAGTTAAAAGAAATGCTTGTGATCTGGGTCCAGTGGCTCACACCTGTAATTCCAGCACTTTGGGAGGCTGAGGTGGGCAAATCACTTGAGGTCAGGAGTTCAACACCAGCCTGGCCAGCCAATGTGGCAAAACCCCATCTCCTGTAAAATACAAAAAATAGCCGGGCATTGTGGTGGGTGCTTGTAATCCCAGCTACTCAGGAGGCTGAGGCAGGAGAATTGCTTGAACATAGGAGGCGGAGGTTGCAATGAGCCAAGATCATGTCACTGCACTCCAGCCTGGGTGATAGAGCAAGACTGTGTCTCAAAAAAAAAAAAAAAAAAAAAAAAAAAAAAAATTTCATGTATTAGTTTAATTACAGTGAAAATCTTTTTACATAGAGGTGGCAAAAATAGGCCTAAAATTTCCATCAGCTTTATTATTTTGCCTGATTTTTGAAAACTGTCTATGTTTTTAAGTCATTTATGCCATTTATCTATCCTGGACTTTTGTTTATATTAAAGGTAAGACCAGGTCTTCTTGAAAGGAATCCTCCATAACTATTTTCTTTTTCTTCCTGGCTTTACACTAGACCATGCTTGTTTACAAACTTAGAATCCCTATAATTAAAAAAAAAAAAAAATTAAAAAGGTAATGTGGAAAAGTATCAGGTAATACAAATGATAGTGTTTATAACTGAACAAATGGTAGATTTTATGGCTCTGCTTGGGGAGGTACTACTTTGCGATCATTCTTCTTCATCAGAGGGGATTTCATTAGGCTTCAGTACTTCTCTCTTGGCCTCATGGATGGGAATTAAGGAAAGGCATTTATTTGCTTTGGTAAATCCCCTTCCTGAGGTCAACCATGCTAAATACGTGAAAGAGCACAAACCAAACTATTGATGACCGATGGCACTTACTATGGCTGCCTTACCCTAATTGGAGTAGGAAAGGGAATGTTTTTGGAGAATGAAACATAAAAGCTCCAGAAGGAAAAGATCCAAAATATGAAAACATTTCTCTTTCCCACTAATGTCAGAAAATTCTTAATCAGAGATCTAGAGCCTTCCTTTTCCTTGCCAGACTGTGAATTCATTAACCAGGCTGAAGTTGCAAAGGCTACAAGGAAATCTTATATATCAGTGAGAGGATATCTCCTCAAAGCCATTCTAGGTAACAGTTATCACTAATTGCGCTGTAGGTTTCTTAGCACTGCTGGTAGGTCTCTCTCCTAGAGCTATTTAAGGGCCCATCTAGCCACAGAACACATACTTTCAACTGTAGAGGCTCCACCTCAGCCCACAGTCCTAACCTCCTCTGGGCTGAGGGTGGCCAGGTGGGGCTGGCTCAGGCAAAGGTCCAGGCTTGACTTCAAGCATAAGGATCAAAGTGAATACAGCATCCTGAAGCAACCACCTTCTACAGCTGTTGTGCAAGGGCCTCACCCAGCTGAGCCCTTTGCCAAGCCCTGTGCCCGAGGCTGGCCCCTGTGTCCCAGGCTGTGCACCTCTGCTCCTTTGGTAGCGCTAATTGCGGGGCCAGGAAGCGATGTGAGCTTGTTCAGTTCTGTTATGTTGGTAGCATGAGGCCTAGGAGCAGCCTCTACACTGAAATAGAAGCAAAATGGGAATTAAATGTTTGATTTAGTTAGGGGAGGGGTGGGAAAAATTACCACCCCACTAAGTGTGTGTGATTCCTCCATTTTCCAGTGGGATTTCTGTTTTTTTCCCCATATTGACTAATTGTCTGCTTAGACCATTGGTGTTTTTCAACATGAGTCTCGAAAGAGTGAGCGGGATCTGGGAGGCCCAAAATGCTTTGTGGGGTGGAGAATGAATAAATTAATTAAGTTCCAAATCTCCAAGAAGCTCCCCTACAGTCAAGCTCAGTGGCTACTCTTTCTCTTCTTTGTTTTCTTCCATTTACTCATTTATTAATAATCTACACCATTTAGAAATCTAGAAAATCTTCTGCAGTAAGAGGCAATTTACATTTATATTGAAGTTTAAGTAGGTTTGCATCACACAGACTTTAATTTTAAGAAAAGACATTAAGAATTCTTGCCTGTGCAAGAGTAGAATGATGGCCAGAATCCTCAGTAAATGCACAAAACATAATCTTACTAGTGAAATGTCATAATGGAATTTTCCCACTTGTTTCATATGTTCCTTTTATTATTGAGCAGAATACCAAACCCTCCAAAATTACCAAAAAGAAGAAGAAGAAGAAGAAGAAGAAGAAGAAGTCATTTCTCAAAGAAGACCAGAACAAAGATCAGCAAAAGGATGATCTGCTGTTTTCTATTGAAGAGGAGATGAAGATGAATTTACATTCTGGAATAAGGAAATTGGAAGAATATTTGACATCATGTGCAAGTAATTCAGTGAAATTTGGAGTTGAAATATTAGGATTAATTGCCTGCTTTAAAGCATGGAAAGAACATTGCCAAGGTGAAGGTATGGGACTCCATACTCTATGGATAAAGAGTAGTGATGAAAATATTAATGATGTTAACATATTTACTGAATGCATGGTTGTGCTAAAACTTCGTACAATCCATTGTCTGATTTTATTCTCAACGTGACCCTTTAGGATAGTTATTATTATATTTTGCAGACAAGAAAGTGGAATTGCAGAGGTTAGACAGAGGGTCCCAATAGGGAAAAGATGGCACATTCAAAAAGAAATGAGGAGAGTATAAAGAAAAAACTCTTTCCAAAAGTGTGGAGAGAATTAAGGGGATCCGCAAAGCAAGGTGAGGCTCAGCAGCAGCAACAGGGCCTATCAGAGAAGGAAAGCTGTCAGGCACCAGGGAGATGTGAAGCTGCTGTTGAGAGGTGATTCTCCTTTGGTTTTTCCATGTTTCTGCCCGCCTAACCTGTAGAGGCATTGACAGATTCACTTCCAGACTGTCTTTTTAAGTATGTTTGTATAGTGAACAGGCTTGGAAGGAAGAAATTGTGTTTCTCTCTAGGGCAAAGGCCAAGTTTGTTTACTGTCCAGTTAATAAAGATTACATTTCCTTCCAGGGCAAAGATGCAGGTTTTACCTGAGACTCATTATAAAATATTTTGGTTTTCTAAGCGAAGATTTCCTTAGCTGTGACATAAACCTACTTTGTGTGGTTTCTGCCTGGGCTCTATATCTCCCCCATGGAGCACAAGGGGAACCGACATATACATGATGTACGTTGTATTGTTTCCTGTGCCATGATAATAAAGCCTTTTGTCTCTGACCCAGTAGTCTCATGTCTTTCGCCAGCAACCATGAGACTATGAAAGACTAAATTGCTAACTTGTAAATAGGATAAAATCTCAGCCCTTTCCTAGTTTTTGACAAAAGCAGGGAAGTGGATGGTTGCCAGAATTCCTTGAGAGCCCTAGCTATGGGGGAATAGATGCCCAATAGCACCTGCAGTCCTAGGTAACGGTGCACAACCATTTCCACACTGTGGGCTGGCAGGGAGGGAACTGGATTGAAACAGGCCCTGTCTGCCTAGCATTCTAAGTGCTCCCTCAGATTTCTGTGGCTCCCCGTGCCCTCCTGAATCAATGTCTCCAACTGGCAGTAAAGAATGATTTTGGTGAAATATGTAGCAGAAATGATGTGTGCATATTATTTTCAGGTATTACGTCTTCACATGACTTACAGTGTGTGCTTTTATTACTTATTTTCCTGAGGACTGAATTGTGGAAGAGCTAACTAAGGGAAAGAATCAGAAAAAAACTGAGAAGAGATACGTGATTTTTTTTTTTTCTTTTCTTTGGGACAGAGTCTCACTGTCGCCCAGGCTGGAGTGCAGGGCAGCGATCTCAGCTCACTGCAACCTCCACCTCCTGGATTCTAGCTTCAAGTGATTCTCCTGCCTCAGCCTCCTGAGTAGCTGGGATTACAGGCAACTGCCTGTATTTTTAGTATTTTTGTATTTTTAGTAGAGACAGGGTTTTGCCATGTTGGCCAGGCTGGTCTCGAACTCCTGACCTCAGGTGATCCATCTGCCAGGGTGTCCCAAAGTGCTAGGATTACAGGCGTGAGCCACTGCGCCCAGCCTGAGATATGTGATTTTGATGCTAGACCAAGCTGACAATTCCTCTTCAAGTTGTGGTTGATCACCCTGTCTTGAGTATCTCCTACTCAGACCCTTTTCATGTGTGGCCACATGACTCTGTAGTCAGGCTCACCTCTCTATTCTACTTCCCAGCAAAGCCAGTGCCTCAGTGGGCTGTCAGAGACCATGCTCATTTTCATTTCTAAGCTTTAGCATATGTGTTTGTACTTATCCATGATGCCGTATCAGATAGGAATTGCCATTAGCTATAAACAGAGATAGGAATTAACAGTGGCTTAAAAAAAATAGTTTACGGCCGGGCGCGGTGGCTCAAGCCTGTAATCCCAGCACTTTGGGAGGCAAGGACGGGCGGATCACGAGGTCAGGAGATCGAGACCATCTTGGCTAACATGGTGAAACCCCATCTCTACTAAAAAATACAAAAAACTAGCCGGGCGAGGTGGCGGGCACCTGTAGTCCCAGCTACTCGGGAGGCTGAGGCAGGAGAATGGCGTAAACCCGGGAGGCGGAGCTGGCAGTGAGCTGAGATCTGGCCACTGCACTCCTGGGCGACAGAGCAAGACTCCGTCTCAAAAAAAAAAAAAAAAAAAAGTTTATTTCTCTTTCATGTAAAAGAAGTCCAGAGATAGGCAGTTCAGTGTCACTGGGAACTTAGGCTCTGTTATCATCATATTATACCGTTTTTAGTGCATGAGTTGTATTCTTAAAGTAATGTTATGAATGCAGTTGGCGACTGATGCTACAGCCATGATAACTGTATTCCAGAACAAAGTAGAAAGAAGAAAAAAGGGCAAATTTGTACATTCATGCTGTATTTCTTCTATGTAAGGAGCCTTACTCCCAGAAATTCCACCAATTTCTGCTTGCTTCTCAATGGCCAAACTTAGTAACAAAACCACACCAAACCACAGAAAGATTAGAAAATGTGAACTTTGAATGGAACATATTGCAGTATCCATTAGTATGGGGATTTATAAGAAAGCATTGGGTGAGAATGGATGTTGAGGAGATAATCATCAGTTTCTGCTACAGATGTTCTCCTGCTTGTCTTCATTGGCCTAAATTCAGTGTGTCCTTCAAGGCCACCCTCTCGTGGAGTCCTCCCAACTTCTCTTGCTCACATAACACTGCTTCTGTCACTCCATTTGGATCCTGAATTGTAAATCACTTAGATATTTTACTGATCTGTTTCAACACGAATCCCTTGTTCTCCAATTAGACTGAAGGTTCCTCGATGTAAGACCTCTGTCTTAAATTTCATTTGTACTTCCTTGAAGCATACATTGGTGGTCTGTATAAGCAGTTACTCAGTAGTATTTGTCAAGAAAGAGGATATTTCTTGACAAAGAGGAAAGAAGATAAAGAGCCCTGACTTTATATGGAATGGTTAGTAGTGGGATAGAGATAAAGAGGTTATATGTGAACAGGAGGTAATAGAAGGGCTTAGGAGAGTCTGGATAGAATGATTGGGATGCAGTGAGGTTGTATCTTAGCCCTCAATAATTGAGGGGTTCCGCTGATGGTTTCATAAATACAAGTACTGTATGTGGTCAAGAGTAGGCCTTGATAAATGTTGCTCATGTTTTGGTCAGGCGTCTAAAATCATAGGACTTTTTCCTATAAACAAGACGACACAGAAATATTATGTGGGTTATTGTGTTATTTTTCTCTGGAAATGTGTACAGAGCTCAGTTTCAATGGTTCTTATTTCTGCTGGAAATCACAAAATTTGTTTCTTTTCTTTTTTGCCTATACTTACCTAGCTATGTCTAAGTTACTTAAGATGATAAGTAAATGTGGGTAGATGGAGTATTAATTTAATTTAATCATGAGTTTTAGTTTTTAATGCTCTAAAATCCCCTTTAAGTCAAGTAAAATAGTGAGGTTTAATCAAATGAGGTTAATTGATTAACTCAATGATTGTCATTAGTGATCAAGCAGTTATTTCTGATGTTCTTTGTAACAATTTTATTGTTTCTTTAACAAGGCAAAATTTCAAAAGATTTAAGTATAGCTGTTCAAATGATGAAAAGGATTCATTCACTTCTGGAGAGATACCCAGAAATTTTGGAAGCTGAACATCATCAATATATAGCTAAATGCCTTAAATATTTAGGCTTTAATGATTTGGCAAACTCTTTGGATCCAACTCTGGTAAGAGAACTAGAATTTCTTATACTTTAAATTTTTACTCAATTTTAATACAGAAGAATAATAAGTCTAATAAAGTATCTCACATATAGAGTTATCAATTGAATATGTTTACTCTGATTATAGTTTATAAAATAATAGATTTGAGATTATTTATTAATAACCTAGCTGACAAACTTTGAAGTAAATTAAAATTAGAAAATTTGTACAGATGCTTTCTGAAAACAGAAATTAAATACTAGATGATGTCCAGATGCCACTTTAAACCCTCCATAATAGGAATGAATCCTATACATAATTTTAGCACAATCTAAAAACTGTAATGTAGTGAGATTGAAGAATGATCTTTAATAGGGTTCCAGGTTCCAATTCCAGGATGAACTTTTTTTAACGTTAATATCTGCTATTTTACTTTTCCGAAGAATAATATTTTAGGTGATAAAACTCTTCTTACTGCAATATCACACTATTTAAAAGCATAGTAGGCCAGGCATGTTAGCTCATGCCTGTAATCTCAGCACTTTGGAAGGTCAAGGTGAGCAGATCACTTGAACCCAGGAGTTCAAGACCAGCGTGGGCAACATGACAACACCCTGTCTATACAACACACACACACACACACACACACACACACACACACACACACACAATATTAACCACAGTTGATGGCATGTGCCTATAGTCCCAGCTACTCAGCCAGGGGGTGGGATAGGGAGTGGTGGGGCTGAGGCAGGAGGATCACTTGCACCCAGAAGTTCAAGGCTACAGTGAGCTATGATTGTGCCACTGCACTCCAGCCTGGGTGACAGAGCGAGACCCTGTCTCAAACAACAACAACAACAACAACAAAGATAGTAAAAATGCCTTGTGCATAGAATGTGCTCGGTGGATATTTAATAAATGTTTATTCAATTTTGAATTTCAAATAATATATGAAAATAATAACAGATGATAGGAGATGACAAAAAGAAGAAGAAATACTCCATTGACATTGGACCAGCTCGGTTTCAACTGCAATACATGGGCCATTACTTGATACGAGATGAAAGAAAAAATCCGGATCCCAGGATCCAGGATTTTATTCCCAACACATGGCAGGTAATGACAACAAACATTGTACTTTTCTAATCAGTGTGACTTCAGAACTTTTCCTTACTGTGTCTCTACATGTTAAATTTTGCATAAACTTCTTAATCTTGTTTAATGCCTTTCCTCTCCTGTGCCTGGAGAGTGTAACCAGAGTATGAGAAATCAATCACTTCTTCCCCTTCTTGGCCTCTTTATTTTCACCATCAGTGGAAGTTACACTGATACCTGTTTGTATGTGAAGGCATGCTAATGTGGCATTACTAGTTTTTAGCACTCAACTTTTGAAATTTCTTTCTGTACTTGCTCAATGAAAATTAGAAAAAGTGTTTTCTAATGGAAAAATGTGTTTTACTCAGTCTCGCTTTCGATTTTGCAGAAATGGAACCTTCTCTCTAGGCCAAAATGTAAAACAAAATCTCTTTTCTGAGGGAATGGCATGAGTAATCCAGGCATTTTCCTGAATCCTTCAAGTGTTCACTAGACGTAATCTTCAGGGGTTCAGGGAGTTCCCCCAAAGGTAGCATAATACGGGTGCAGGAGACAGAAGGTACAAAGGATACTGTCTGTGTTTTGGTAACATGCTGTTCACTTTCTTGAACGCTTTGTACCCTGCAGCGGGAACTCCTGGATGTGGTGGATAAGAATGAGTCAGCAGTGATTGTTGCCCCAGTGTCAGCAGGAAAAACCTATGCTTCCTACTACTGCATGGAGAAAGTGCTGAGGGAGAGCGATGACGGGGTGGTCGTGTACATTGCACCTGCAAAGGTAGTGCTTGAGTGACTTTCATTTTTTCTTTCATTCCTGAACATTCCTTTAAAAAGAATGCACATGGTCACATTCTAGATCTAATTCACTATTTTATTTTATTTTAATTTTATTTTTTTGAGACAGAGTCTTGCTCTGTTACCCAGGCCGGAGTACAGTGGCACGATCTTGGCTCACTGAAACCTCTGCCTCCCATTTTCAAGTGATTCTCCCGCCTCAGCCTCTTGAGTAGCTGGGATTATAGGCACCCACTGCCATGCCTGGCTAATTTTTGAATTTTTAGTAGAGATGGGGTTTCATCACGTTGGCCAGGCTAGTCTCGAACTCCTGACCTCAGGTGATCCACCCACCTTGGCCTCCTGAAATGTTGGGATTACAGGTGTGAGCCACTGCACCCGGCCAAGAAACTATTTTTGATATTTTCATTTTGTCTAATACATTAATATTTTCATTTATAGCTACTGCAATTATACTTATTTTTAGAAAATATTTCACTATCAAGAATGTAAAAATGATGACTATATAGTATTTTTAAGGATTAATTTTTTTTTAAATTTACATTTTAAGTTATTTCCCTTTCTCTCCCCCCTTTCCTTTTTTCCTTTTCACTCCCTCCCTCGGAGTGGTATGCTATGATTATAATTATGAAGATTTGTGTTTTGCTTTTAATTAATATTGTTTCAGTTAAAAAACACAGACAGGCATATATGACTTCCATTTCCAGCAATATGGCCATATAGGTCAACAGAGAAATCTCTTTGTGTAAAATATCTGAAATGCTGGATAAGAGACACCAAACATCTTTTTATATAATTATAGTTAAGCTGAAAACAATAGAAGGGGAATCCTAGAGGCTGAAAAATTTAAGAGAAGGCCACATGGACTCTGCCTCTTTTAGGCAACAAGTTGCAGGAGCTTAAATAAGAAAGGATTCTGACAAACAGAGGCAGAGAGAGCACTAGGAGGATCCCAGGCAGAGCAATGGTGGTATACCGGGAATCATGAACTTTCAATAGAAAGTCAATGAAAATAGAAAATATTGATTTTCAATAGAAAGTCATTCATTTGCCCATTATCACCATATACACAATATGTAATCTCTGTCTATCTCGTGTGTGTGTGTGTGTGTGTGTGTGTGTGTAAAATCAAGGACGATCCAAGAGAATACTCAATGGTATCAAATAATTTCACTACTATCTGTATTTTTTCCCTACTTCTTTGTTTCATTTTCATTAAAGTGTGTGAGTGTGTGTGTGTATGTGAATGTGTGTGTGTGAATGTGTGTGTGTGAATGTGTATGTGTATGTGTGTGGATTCTGTTGTCCTCAAGGTTTTATATATCTGTTCTCTACTGAGTGACTAATGGTTTGTTTTTTTTTTTTCTTGTCAATCAGTCCCTTGTTGGTCAAGTGGCTGCAACTGTTGAGAATCGTTTTACTAAAGCGTTGCCTGCCGGCAGAACTCTATGTGGTGCTTTCACAAGAGATTATCGTCACAATGTACTAAACTGTCAGGTATGACATATTAATTAATGAGTTTATTATCAATTTATAGAGCAGTACTTATATAACTGTTTTGCTGGGAATCTGCAAAGCACAAGCCCTTATAGAAATCATTTCACTGAATTCACAAAGAAGATGAAATTGCTCACCCTAGAACTTAAAGTATGATAATAATAATGATAAAAAGAAAATGAAATTGCTCTAAGGAAAATTTAAGGTTGTTCTACTCTAAAAAGTAAGAACTAGGCTCACCATCTCTAAGGATACTCACATTGTGAGCTGAAATTTCAAATAGAAAGTTATGATATTTTGTTATAACTTAGAAACGGATTCAAGTAGATTTGACAAATCCAATGCATTACTGAATGACTACCCAACTTTTTGTTTCCATTCAAAATTGCCAGTTCTTGTGAATGATGTTTATGGATCCTCATAATAAAAACTTGTCTCAAAAAGATTGTGTGTTGACAGTGGACCCGTCAATAGGTAAATCATAGATTAAGATAGATTGTCTCCCTTATTGAATTCACCAAGTAGACATTTAAGACTAAACAAAATGTGAAACCATCATTACAGAGTAGAAGCTTTTTTTTTCACTTTTATTAATCCAAATGTTCAAAGATGTAAAGATTTAAATGAAACATGTCAAAGATGCAATGTTATCTTAATGAAACTGCTATCAGCAGCAGCATATTTTCTAGGTTCCTATTACTATGCCTGATATAAAATTAATGCTCCGTAAAGTCAGCTACACTAATCGTTCATATTTGTAGGTACTTATTACAGTGCCGGAATGTTTTGAAATCCTGTTGCTTGCTCCTCATCGCCAAAAATGGGTGGAAAGGATCAGATATGTTATATTTGATGAGGTATGTTTGGTGTTAGTTCTCTGGTTGATGTTCTAGTCTGCATACACACTATAATTTGTAATTTAAAGAATATGGGGCTTTTTCAGTGACGGTAGTTATCTAAGTTGTGCGTCAGCCAGGGTACCAACTGCAAACAGATTGCATATCCACATTAGTATAATTTTTAGGAAAGTGTTTTTACCAAGGTGCTGTTTACAAAGGTTTGTACAAGGGAAACCACAAGGTAAGTACAGTAGTCCAGAAGAGTACAAGCCTTTCTATCCTGTAAGGATGGAGGGAGGAGGAAGCAGTATGAACCTTAACAGAAGAGAGACTCTATAGATATGTCTCTTTGAGAAGAACAGTGACCTTGGTGAAGAATCGCAGCTGGCCAAGGTTGACCTCTTAGGGAGAGAGAGCAAAAGAACAAAGACTTTGAGCTCATTGTCTTCTCTCCTTCCCATTTCTTGCCTACGCTTCCCACTGGCCAAACCCAGTAGAAGCTAAAGAGCTAAGGAGGCTGGGTGAGCCAATTCCCAATATCAGACTTATTGGCCAGAGAGCAAGGTGGCGAATGGTGTAGATCTGGAAGGACATAGCTATGTTATTATCAAAATGAATGGAAAGAACTGTAAATAGAATTCAAGCTTTGTATTTTGTTGCTTCAAGGAATTTTCAACTTAAAGGAAAACTAGGTGACAAACCTATGTAGTAAATCTACTCCTTTTTTGTGTGAAGTTGGGAACTGGCAGACATGCTGCCATTCTGCTTTCTTTGTCCTGAAAGTAGTCTGTTTCCTTTTATGCATCAGGCTGTATTGTGTGTTGCTGACTTTGAACATTCCCGTTTAAAGGGAAAACAAAGCAAAATCCTTGATCTTCACGATCTAGAACCTTGGATTGTAGTCTCATCTCAAAATGCCTAAGCACAATGATGTTAAAACGTGGATAATGAGGCTGGGCGCAGTGGTTCATGCCTGTAAACCCAGTACTTTGGGAGGCCGAGGCAGGTGGATCACCTGAGGTCAGGAGTTCGAGACCAACCTGACCAACATGGTGAAACGCCGCCTCCACTAAAAATACAAAAATTAGCCAAGCATGGTGGCGTGTTCCTGTAATCTCAGCTATTCGGGAGGCTGAGGTAGGAAAATCACTTGAACCTGGGAGGCGGAGGTTGCAGTGAGCCAAGATCACACCACTACACTTCAGCCTGGGCAACAATAGCGCAACTGCGTCTCAAAACAAAAATCGAAATGTGAATAACTTTGGTTTTCTGATTTATACATGCACAGAACTTGACGGCAAGAAGGCTTTAAAAATTGTTTATTCTAGAAAGTTCAGAGAAATTGCCTGCTCATACAAAATATAAGATTAGCATTTGGTAAAGTGGGCGATTATCTGACTAGATCAAAGTCAGAATGGATATGAGAACATTCTTCTTTATGTATTTATTACTAGGCTTGGTTAGTAAGTCTTTCCAGCTGAGACCCAATTGTCACGATGCATTCTGTTTAATTAAGACTAAAACTTGGACCTCATCTCTAAGTCTTAATTTGCATTATTTAACCAAAGAGAATTGATTCATCATTCAATAGATATTAATTGAGTACTTACTCTGTGCTAGGCACTGTGCCTTTCTCCCTGGTATGCCAGTACTGACCTTGTGGTTTAGTGAAGGAGAGAGCAATTAAATAAGTAAATGTACCAATGAAAATATAAGTAAACGTTGTGATACAAACTCTGAAGAAAAAAATCAGTCAGTCTTCACCAAGATAATAGCAAAATGGGAAGTAAGAACAACAACTTTGGAGCAGGTACTCAGGAAAGGTGTTTCTGAGGCAATGACCTTCAGCTGGGCTTTGCAGGGATAAGCAGGAATGGTCAGGTAAGAGGTGGATGAGGATTTTAAGTAGCAGGGTCTTATATGTGAAGACCCTCAGGTGGAACACATGTGTTCAAGGAATGAAAAGAAGGCCAGTATGTTGGGAGCAGAGTGCATGGCTGGGAAAGTGGCCTGAGATGGGGTTGGAAAGGTGGGAAGAAGCAAGATCACGCAAGAAGTTACACTTCCAGTTAAGCAGCTTGTAGTTTGCTGTAAATGCATTGGGAGGATAGTGTAGGGATTTAATTAGGGATGTAGTCTAATTTGATTTTTGTTTAATAATACCATTAGGGCTATGATGTGAAGAAAGTATAGAGAAAGAGTGGAAGCTAAGAGAAAAATCAGAAGGCTATTGTAGAAAGCCAGGTGATGGTGTGTTCAATGACAACAAAAAATGGAGAGAAAAACATAGCTTCAAAATAGATTTTTGGAATTGGAATCTGTAGGGATTAATAATGGATGAGTTATGGAAATTGGAGAGAGTTAAGTGTCAGTGATCTCTATTGTCTGAATATATCACCATTCACTTTATTTAGGTTAGGTCATTTATAGGAAACTGGAAAAATATGCATGATGATTTTATGCTTCTATTTTTTATTTACCATTTTGACATCAACTTTTCAACTGATTTTTTTTTTCTTTACTAGGTCCATTATCTTTGCAGAGAAGTTGGAGCAAAATTTTGGGAGCTCCTCCTTGTCATTATTCGATGTCCCTTTTTGGTTCTTTCAGCTACCATAAACAACCCAACTCTTCTGACTGAGTAGGTATAGGTAAAAAGAGTGGTAGTTATATATTCAGTGGTTGAATTATATACTGTCTACATGGTCTGAAGTCTTGAAGGTTTTTTCTATAATAACTTTCAAATAAATTTGTTACCCAATCTTTGAAACCTCAGGGGTCTCGCTTTGTTGCCCAGGCTGGCCTTAAACTCCGGGGCTGAAAGAATCCACCCACCTCAGCCTCCTGAGTGGCTGGGACCACAGGTGCACATTACCATGTCTGACTTTCTAAAGTTTTTTTGAAGATATATTTCCTGGAAGTTAGGGAAGGAAAACATCTTCTCCAAAGAAAATCAGGGTCTCCCATAGCCAGATCTGAAATTGTGTAGGAAAATTTCTAAAGATTTTCAAATAAATGTCATCTGAAGTAAGAGAGTTGTATCCCCCTTTCTTTGTCCTTATCCAATAATTAAAGCTAAAATAGAAATAACTGGGACACAGTCATTGACCTTGCAGATGGCAGTCATAAGAACAACAAAGCATTATATGAACATCAAGTATTGTTTTGTTACCAGACTTGATTTTTCCTAGTAACAGCAACAATGATAGCAACAGCATCACTGGTAGCAAACACGTAGTGCTTTCTATGTGGCAGGTATATTAACTCATTCAAGCCTTACAACACCCTTATTAGAAAGATACTGTCGTTATCTTCCATGTTATGATGGAGAAATGGAGGCACAGAGAAGTTGAGGAATTTGCCCAAAGTCCACAGCTCTGAAGTAATGGAGCTGGGACTCAAACTCAGGTGGTTTAAATTGAGAGCACATGCACTACATTTTTAAACTTATGAAATTTTCTTTGTTTAAAATATCCAAGTTCTTGATAAATACTTCTATATTTTATTTAAATTACATGCATGTTTATTCTATAAGGTGGCTGCAATCAGTAAAACAGTACTGGAAACAGGCAGACAAGATTATGGAAGAGAAATTTATTTCTGAAAAACAGGCTGACAAATGCCTCAACTTTCTCCGAGACAATTCATATAAAAATCAATCATATGAAGTTAGACTTGGTAAGCTTATTTTTTTATGTTTTACTATATATTTTTATATTTTACTATAAAGCTTTTTATAGGAATTTTTGTATTTTACTACAAAGTTATCCATATTCTAATAATTATATATCCATTAATTTGGATATTCTTGCTCTTCGTATCTAGTGCTCTGTGAAGAGAGAGATAATGATTTAGAGAAGCATATATGTTCAGTAAAACATGATGATGTTTATTTTGATCATTTTCATCCCTGTGCTGCACTAACAACAGATACTGTAAGTATAAAAGCGTATTTGTCCTGTTAGTGGAATTTTTAGTGTATATCACAACTGGAAAGGGACTCGATTAATCTTCATAGAATTGCAGCATGTACGGATAATCTTTTTCTTTTTTTACTGATTCTTTTATTCATTTATTTTTAAAATTTAATACATTTTTTATTTTTAATTTTGTGGCCATCTAAAGTAGCTGTATACACGTATGGGGCACATGAGATATTTTGATACGGACATGCAATGCATAATAACCACATCAGACTAAATGAGGTGCATGTCCATTACCTCAAGCATTTATCTTTTCTCATGTTACAAACAATCCAATTCTAATCTTTTAGTTATTTTAAAATATACAGTAAATTACTGTTGGCTATAATCACTCTGTTGTGCTATCACATACTAGATCTTATTTATTGTATCTATTTTTTTGTGCCCATTGGCCATTTCCTCTTCCACCCAACCCACTATCTTTGCTAGCCTCTGGTAACCGTCCTTCTGCTCTCTGTCTCCATGCATTCAATTGTTTTAATTTTTAGCTCCCACAGATAAGTGAGAACATGTGAAGTTTTTCTTTCTGTGCCTGGCTTATTTCACTTAACATAATGACATCCAGTTCCATCTATGTTGGTGCAAATGATAGGATCTTATTTTTTTTTAATGGCTGAATTGTATTCCACTGCATTTAAGTACTACATTTTCTTTATTTATTCATTTGTTGATGGGCACTTAGGTTGCTTCCCAATCTTGGCTATTGTGAATGGTGCTGCAATAAACATAAGAGTCTGGATACCTCTTTGATATACTGATTTCCTTTTTTTTAAGTATATACATAGCAGTGGTATTGCTGGATCATAAGGTAGCTCTGGTTTTAGTTTTTTGAGGAAGCTCTAAGACTGTTCTCCATAGTGATTTTATAACTTACATTCCCCACCAACAGTGTACAAGGGTTCTCTTTTTTCTGTATCCTTGCCAGCATTTGTTATTACCTGTCTTTTGGATGAAAGCCATTTTGACTGAGGTGAGATGATGTTTCATGGTAGTTTTGATTTGCATTTCTCTAGTGATCAGTGATGTTGAGGGCCTTTTCATATGCCTGTTTGCCATTGTATATCTTCTTTTGGGAAATGTTATTGAGATCTTTTACCAATTTTTGAATTGGATTATTAGTATTTGGCTATTCTGGGCCTTTGGTGGTTCCATATAAATTTTAGGATTGCTTTTTGTATTTCTGCAAAGAATGTCATTGGTATTTTGATAGGAATTGCATTGAATCTATAGATTGCTTTGGGTACTATGGACATTTTAACAATATTGATTCTTCCAATCCATAAACATGGAATATCTTTCTACTTTTTTCGTGTGTGTCCTCTTCAGTTTCTTTCATCAGTGTTTTATAGTTTTCTTTTGTAGAGATCTTTTACTTCTTTGGTTAATTCCTTAGTATTTTATTTTATTTGTAGCTATTGTAAATGGGATTACTTTTTTGATCTCTTTTTCAGATTGTTGGCTGTTGGCATATGGAAATGCTACTGATTTTTGTATATTGGTTTTGCATCCTGAAACTTTACTGGATTTGTTTCTCAGTTATAGCAGTATTTTGGTGGAGTCTTTAGGTTTTTCCAAACATAAAATCATATCATCTCAAAACAGTGATAGTTTAACTTCTTCCTTTCCAATTTGGATGCCCATTTTTTCTCTTTTCTGACTACTTTAGCTAGGACTTCCAGTACTATATTGAATAACAGTGGTGAAAGTGGACATCCTTGTCATGTTCCAGATCTTAGAAGAAAGGCTTTCAGTTTTTCCCCATTCAGTATGATACTAGCTGTGGGTCTGTTGTATATTTCTTTTATTGTGTTCAGGTATGTTCCTTCTACATACAATTTTTGAGAATTTTTATCATAAAATGATGTTGAATTTTATCAAATGACTTTTCAGCATCAATTGAAATGATCATATCATTTTGTCTTTCTTTCTAGTGATATCATTGATTGATTTGTGTATGTTGAACCATTTTTGCGTCACTGTGACAAATCCCACTTGGTCATAATGAAATATCATTTTAATATGTTGTCAAACTCAATTTGCTAGTATTTTGTTGAGGATTTTTGCATTAATATTCATTAGGGATATTGGCTTGTAATTTTCTTTTTTTGATGTGTCGTTGCCTAGTTTTGGTATCAGGGTAATACTGGCATTGAAGAATGAGTTTGGAAATATTCCCTCCTCCTCTCTTTTTCAGAATAGTTTGAGTAGTATTGATATTAATTCTTCTTTAAAGAGAATAAACTAACTAATAGTTTGAGTAGTATTGGTATTAGTTCTCTTTAAAGAAGAGAGGAGTTAGTTCTCTAAAAGAACTAATTCCAAAACTACACTGACTATTCTGAAAAATGGAGGAGGAGGGAATACTCCTCTATTTTGGTAGAATTCAGCAGTGAAGCCATTGGGTTCTAGACTTTTCTTTGCTGAGAGACTTTTTATAATGGCTTCAATCTCTTTACTTGTTACTGGTCTGTTCAGCTTTTGGATTTCTTTGTGGTTCAATTTTGGCAGGTTGCATCTAGGAATTTATCAGTTTCTTCTAGGTTTTCCAATTTATTGGCCATTGGGTTCTAGACTTTTCTTTGCTGAGAGACTTTTTATAATGGCTTCAATCTCTTTACTTGTTACTGGTCTGTTCAGCTTTTGGATTTCTTTGTGGTTCAATTTTGGCAGGTTGTGTCTAGGAATTTATCAGTTTCTTCTAGGTTTTCCAATTTATTGGCATGTAGTTGCTTATAGTAGCCTCTAATGATCCTTTGAATTTCTGTGGTATTGGTTGTAATGTCTCCTTTTTCATCTCTGATTTTATTTATTTGGGTCTTCTCTCTTTTTTTTCTAAGTCTGGCTAAAGGTTTGTCTATTTTATTTATCTTTTTTAAAAAACAAATTTTTCATTTTATTGATTGTTTGTATTGTTTCCTGTTTCAATTTCATTTATTTCTGCTCTGATATTTATAATTTATTCTGTTGATTTTGGGTTTGGTTTGTTCTTGCTTTTCCTGTTCTGTAAGATGCATAGTTAGGTTGTTTACTGAAGTTTTTCTGCTTATAGGTATAAACTTTCATTTTAATACCACTTTTGCTGTATACCATAAGTTTTGGTATGTTGTGTTTTTATTGTTTTAAGAAATTTTAATATTTCCTTCTCAGTTTCTTAATTGACCACCTGGTTATTTAGGAGGCTATTGTTTAATTTCCACATGTTCATAAAGTTTCCAAAATTTGTCTTGTTATTTATATCTTATTATATTGTCTGTCTTGAAAAGTTGCTGTGGTTGTAATTTGTGATAGGTTCATTGTTTTGTCTTTCTGCTGAAGATATACTCATACCACAATTACAGTGTTATAATATTCTGTGGTTTTCTGTGTACTTACTAGTAAGTTTTTTACCTTCAGATGATTTCTAAATGCTCATTAACATCATTTTCTTTCACACTGAAGAACTCCCTTTGGCACTTCTTATAGGACAGGTGTTGCTGAAATCCCTTAGCTTTTGTCTGAGGAAGTCTTTATTTCTCCTTCATGTCTGAAGGATATTTTCACTGGATATACTATCCCATAATAAAAGATTTTTTCCTTCAGCCCTTTATGTCATGCCACTCTCTTCAGGTCTGTGAGGTTTCCACTGAGAAGTTTGCTGCCAGACATACAGGAGCACCACTGTGTTATTTGTGTCTTTTCTCTTGCCGCTTTTAGGATCCTTTCTTTATTTGTGACCTTTGGGAGTATGATTATTAAATATCTTGAGATAGTCTTCTTTGGGTTAAATCTCTTTGGTGTTCTATATCCTTCTTGTACATGAGTATTGGTATCTTTCTCTAGGTTTGGGAAGTTTTCTATTATTATCCTTTTGAATAAACTTTCTCCTCACCCTAGGGGTTTTAAGCCCCTTTAAGGCCAATAAATCTTAGATTTGCCCTTTTGAGGCTGTTTTCTATATCTTATAGGAATGCTTTATCATTTTTAATTCTCTTTTCTTTTTTCTCTTCTGGCTATATATTTTCAAATAGCCTTCCTTCAGCTCACTTCTGCTTGATTAATTCTGCTATCAAGAGACTCTGGTGCATTCTTCAGCATATTGGTTGCATTTTTCAACTCCATAGCTTTTGCTTGATTCTTTTTAATTTTTTCAATCTCTTTGTTAAATTTATCTAATAGGATCCTGCTATTATTCTATTGATCTTATATATCACATTGATTTGTGTATGCAGAACCATCCCTACATTGCTGTGATAAACCCCACATGGTCATAATGAAGTATCTTTTAAATGTGTTGCTTAACTCAGTTTGCTAGTATTTTGTTGAGGATTTTTGCATTAATATTCATCAGGGATATTGGCCTGTAGTTTTCTTTTTTTAATGTGTCTTTGCCTTGTTTTGATATCAGGATAATGCTGGTTTTTTGAATTTCCTCAAAACAGCTATTTTGAATTATTAGCCTGAAAAGTCACATATCTTTGTCTTTCCATAACTGGTTCCTGGTAACTTATTTAGTTCATTTGGTGAGGTCATATTTTCCTGGATGGTCTTGATGCTTGTAGCTATTCATTGATGCTTAGACATTAAGTAGTTAGGCATTTATTGTAGTCTTCACAGTCTGGGCTTATTTGTACTTGCGCTTGAGAAGGCTTCCTAGGTATTTGGAGGGACTTGGATGTTGTGATCTAAGATTTTGGTTACGGCAGCCGTTTTCTGCATTGGGGGTGGGGGCACCCCAAGCTCAGTGAGGCTGTGGCCCTTATAGACTCATAGAGAAACCATCTTGGTGGTTTAGATAAGATCCTGAATATTTCTCCGGATTATCAGAGACTTTTGTTTTCTTCCCTTACTGTCTCCCAAACAAATGGAATCTTTTTCTCTGTGTTGAGCTGCCTGGAGCTGGAAAGAGAGAACAACATAGCATCCCTATGGTGTCCACCGCAGAGAATGCACTGGGTTAAAACTGATTCAAGCACAGCATTAGGTGTTGCCCTAGGCTTGCAATAATCATTGGCTACTGCCAATTTTCATTCAAGGCCTGAGTGATCCACAATCAGTAGGTGGTGAAGCCAGCCAGACTTGTGTCCTTTTCTTCAAGGTGGCGGGTTCCCCTGACCTCAGGTGGGTCCAGAGATGTTGTTTGGGACCCAGGGCTTGGAGTCAAATTCTACCGACTCTTCTCTTCTTTTTCCACAAGTAGAGGAGTCTCTCTCTCTGACCACAAGCAGCCCTGGCCCATGGTGAGTTCTTCCTGGCTACTGCTAATCTTCACTCAAGGCCCAAGGCCTCTTCATTCTGCTTGTGGTGAATGCTGCGAGACCTGGGTCTCTCCCTTCAGGCCAACAGGCTTTTCTCCGGCCCAGGGTAGGTTCAGAAATGCCATCCAAGAGCCAGGGCCTGCATTTGGGGACCCCAAGAGCCCGCTCAGTTCTCTACTCCACTGTGCTTGAGCTGGCATCTGAGCTGCAAGACTAAGTCCCATTTACTCTTCCCTCTCCTTTCTTCAAGCAGAAGTAGTCTGTCCCCATAGCCACCACAGCTAGGAAGGTGCTGGGTCATATCTGAAGCCAGCATGCTTCTATTAGGCCATCTTAGATTCTCTCTGCATGTCATGCGGCCACTGCTGGAGGATGCGGGATGGGTGGCATTGGCAGGTCGACACTGTCTTTCCTGCCCTCTTCAGTGCCTCCTTCAGTGATAAAGAGTTAAAACCAGATACTGTGATCACTCACCTGATTTTTGGTTCTTAGAAAAGTGCTTTTTGTGTGCATAGTTGTTCAATTTGGAGTTCCTGCGGGGGCTGATGCTCACAAGAGGCTTCTATTAGGCCATCTTTACCGATAATCTTAACCTCAGGTACACGGACATTAAGGATGGACTTCGTAGAAAAGTGAAAAACCTTTAAAAATTGTGTATGTATACATTCTTCTAGCTTTCTTTAGATCCTCGAAGTCCTTTGGGACACCCAAAGTTTAATAACTGGAAAGGAAGTAATGGAGAGTTCTAATTTGGGTTCTTTGGTTAGTCTATTCCTTTTCTTTATTTACAGACATTATTGTTTCCTATCTACTGCTTCTTAGTATCTATTTCTGTTTTCTACTTCTGTGAGACTAACAGTGCCACCACAACTGTATTGGCACTCCTTGTTCATGTCAGAATCTCCCATTACCAAATGGTCTGAACAGGGAAGAGACATTTCCTACTAACATAAAAATCGGAACATAACTTTTTTCATGGTGGACTGATAAGATGAAGTTTTTGGAGATCTCACTTAAGGCCCTGGATTATGAGTGTGGGAAGACATTAATTTCTCTTGCTATTCTCTCCTCTTTTTCCAGCGTATCTCTGTTATTAAATTCTATAGGTTCAAGTTGCCTTGTGAAGATATAGACATTAGCCAATAGTTGGTCCTTTTTTTATTACATTATGTCCAAAATTGTGCTGTTCCATTTATCTTCCTAAAACATAATTCTGATCCTCTCCTTATTCTACTCAAAATTCTTCAATGTTTCTCCATTGGAAATAAATTACAGACTTTGTAGCTTGGCATTCAAGTCTTCTATAACTTAGACTTTCCTCAGCTTTTCACTCAAACCCTAGCTTACCTAAAGCTTTCATGCTGTGTGCTGTACCTGGAATGCTTCATTCCAGATGCCAAACTCTAAGTTTCCAGATTCTATTCATCTTCCATGTCTTTGCTTATGTGGGATTTTTTCCAGAAGTCTTTCTATGATCTCTCCACATGGAATTAATCTTCTTTTCTGATAATAGGTAACTTATTATTTGTACTTTTAAAATGACACTAATTATGTTTAGCCTGCTGTTAAAAAAAAAAATTTTTTTTTTTTGCTTTCATGTCTTCTTTTTCTTATTAAATTACAAAACTGTTAATGAAAAATTTTGCACTTTTTCACCCCTGGATTACCTTATAGCTAGCTCATAGTGCCATGTGCACAAAAGTTGCTCAGTAAATATTTGTGGAATGATGATTGCCAACGTGTGTTGAGAATTTACGTGGCAGGCACTTGTTAATATTTATTTGTATTTCTCTTTTAACCTTCACAACATCTTTATAATAAATGTACTATAATTGTTCCCAACTTACAGATGAGGAAAAAGAGGGCTAGGGAGGTTGTTTAACTAGTCCAAGGACTCAGTTAGTAATTGTCAGACTATAGTACAAACTCAGAAGTTCTGGCCCCAAAACCTAATGTTCTTAATCATAGTGTTATACTAAATAATTTATGGATTGAATGCATGAGTAAGGAATTAAATGGAAATTACTTCGTAGACTCTGAGCTATGGTGATTAAGGGCACGTAAAACTCACTTAAAGTGATTCTGTCTCCCAGAAATTTTCAAGCATAATTTTATTATGTAGTTTTTTCTTGGCTTTGTAATGACTCATTCCAAATGGCATTCCTGTCCCTATCCCTCCCTATTCCCCTGACTCAGTGCTTAGGGAATAGATATATGATAAGCATACATCACTCTTTAAGCCTTCCAATTATATTTTGATATCTTCAGCATTGAATTCTCAGCAAGTTTTTAGTTGCGTAGTATTTTATAATGTTTTAATGGTTTACTCTGCTTAAAGTGATTTAAGGTAAGTTACCTTTAAGCATTTGTGAGTACAGTGGCTGGAGTTCTTGGTAAGATCATCATTTTGGCCATGTGCCTTCCTCTATTCTCAGTAGCTATTAATGGAGTAATTGGAAAGCAACAGAACCATTACAGTGTGTTCTGACCCTGTATGACTTCTGCAGAGCTGTGCTGTTGTATGAATCTTCTCAGCTCTTTACTCTGTGATACTTTACTTTTGTATGCCTGGGGACAACTAGAGAGACATGCTTTTTAAAATGCTTAGACAACTGCTTACATCTGTGAGGTGTGCATTTATATAAGACCTTTCTTTGTGCTCCTAAGATAGCAATAACAATAGCAAGATGGTCTATCCAAATGAGTTTAGTATTCATGAGATTACATTGAAATTGTTCAAACATGAGGGGAAGCAGAATACATTGAAGCAACAAGAGAAGAATGTAAAGGAACCTTCTAACCTTGGATTTATTCTCTGTAACACTCATGGAAATAGCTTTGGAAAGGAAGGCATGGGAACAGGATGAGTGAGCTGGCTTTAATCCAGCTGTGATGAGGGATCACTGCAATCCATATATGGCTTGTTCCTGGGCTAAATGAAGAGCTGCACAGCCTTCCTACAAATTATGCTGCCATAAAAGAACAGCTGCTCAGTGCCCTAAGAGGCTGTTGGCACCAGGCAGTCCTCGAAAGAACTACTATCTGTCTCTTTCTGTGTAGTTCTGATAAATTCTTACCATATAACTTTTTAACTTATTTTTTATTCATTTTATTTAATTTTTTTTTCAGAAGGAGCATTGTGGTATGATATGCTTTTGTTTATGAATGAAGAAGTACAAACCAATATAACCATATAATTATCTTTTGTATATTGTCTTTCTGTATAATTTTATATATTATCTAGGCCAACTTAAGAGATGCCAGTTAATTACATGTTGTGCAGAGGAGAACAAGTGAGTTGGATATATCCTTTTAGTGATACAGTTGACAAACTGATGAAAAAGAATACTTGAAAGTTAATAATCAGTCACTATGATGGATGGAATACTAAAAAAGAGCAAGGCATTTTAACAGCATATTATATACATTATATCATTTAATCCTCACAACAAATCTGTGGTGTATTCCCGTTTTAAAGACAGGAAACCAAGGCATCCATAAAGGAAGGGAGATGCTTTGAAAATGAATCACTGTTATTCTAGAGACCAAAATAGAAGCATAGCATTAGTATGTACTTGGTAATTCTTAGAAAACTCTAACTACTTAAGTCAGCAATGGCTTCATTTGTAGACAGAATATGTGGTCACCTACAAGATGCAGTTTATGAGATGCTGAAATCCTCACCTTCTGAGATAATACCGTTACTAGTGTGTTCAAATGAAGTCCCTGCCAACTAGCTAACTTCATAAATTCAATCTGAGAATTGCTAAATGATGATTCTTTATATTTATGTTGCATAACATAGAATAAAAAGAAAATCTTGCTCTATTAACCTTTGGAATCTCACCACAGTCTTGAAGGCAAGCAATGAAGACATTGTCATTCTCATACTGTAGACAAGAAAGTCAGAACCCCAGAGAGTAGTGATTAGAGCTGTGATTAGAACCCAGATGTGTGGCACAGTCCACCAAACAGCCCTTCTTTGCTTTCTGAACTCTATGTTTAGTATTTCCAATCTTCTAGGAACCAGTAATAGGTATTTTTTAAAGGAAGGGTTCCTTCCTCAAATAAGTTTGGGAGAAATGTGATGTCCTATCCTTTTCTTGGAGATTCACAGTGCACATGAACACAATGGAAACCTTCACATAAAGATATTTGGTTAACTTGTTTAATAGGGTCTTTCCCATAGATTTCTTATGTTTAATTTTCTTTCTTGGTGTTATGGTTTAGATGTTGCTTTATCCTTTTTGTACATAATAGATTAGAGGAAGTGGTGATTGAAGCCAGAGGAATATAGAACACAAAGGTTATGAGGACAGAATTTGTTCTTGTACCCTACACAGTGCTTTGTGTGTAACATCAACAGTATTTGTGAGAGGAAGAGTAGTGCATGAGTTGTAAAGGCTTAAGACAAAAGCTGATCAGTAAGCAGAGTAGCCATCAGGTAGAAATTTCTTTGAGTATCTGAAGGTTGTCTGAGGGTCTTTGTCCTTATAAAGTTGATCCAGTTCTTATATTGGATTTCTAGGGGCAAAGCTTTGTCTCTTTTTACATGGCTTGGTAGCCATAAAATCATCTTCATCACTGAACGCATTTTAATGTCTATTTCAAAGGGATATTTCAAAAAGAAACGTATTCTTTTTGTCTAAACTGAGGCTATTCTGTAAGAGCTCGTATTTTCCAGCCACCTGGTACCCTCACTGGCATTCTAGGGATGTTTCATAAAGCAGTGTTAGTTTATTATCTAGTGCAAATAGTCTCAGGAAATAGTACTGAAACTTATTAGTGGACTTCGGAGTTTTCCATTTCAGCAGGTTAGGAATGCTGCTTTGTTAAGATTTTATTAACAGATCCTTGCAGAGGTGAAGTATTACAGTTGATTGCCTTTTAATGTCCCTGGATTCATAGATAAAGACTTGAGGGTTTAGCCATGAAAGATAAAATAAAGGAAATATAAACATTGTAATTTTATTTGTTCATCCATCCATTAATTTGTTTATTCACAGATTGAAAAGTATGGATTCCCACCTGATCTTATCCTCACCCCTCAAGAAAGCATCCAGCTTTATGACACAATGGCTCACGTCTGGGAAGCTTGGCCCAGGGCTCAGGTAAATATAGAAATATATATTCATCAAAATGAACTTTAGTTAATGCTATTCCAGAATATAGCAAAATTCTCTTGAGGCAAGCACACGTATTCTCTCTATTTGCTGATGCTGCTATTTTGAAATAATTAGTAATTTTTTCTTTTTTTCAGACATTCTTTGTGACTTTATTATTGTATGTAGCGTGGAATATTCTATAATTCTTGAAAATACTTCTTCTTTTAGCTTTTGCGATACCATACTACTTTAACTGTGTTTTTGGAGTTATATTCCTTCATTCTCTTCTCTGTTGGTTTTCATCTTTTCATCATCTGTGCCCTGTATTCTTTCTTTTGAAGAGTTCACCCATCGTCATAGGTTTATGTGTTAGAAATTATTGGGAGGTGAAAAGATTTTCAACAGCCTCTGTCCTCAAGGAGTTTGCAATTTGGTTAAGGAGACAAGTAAACTTAAATACATCATTGTATCTTTCTTACTATAGATTGCATAGCTTAGCTTAATTTTGTAATAATTTTCCCCCCAAGGAATTGTGTCCAGAGGAATTCATTCTTTTTAAGAATAAAATAGTCATTAAGAAGTTGGATGCTAGAAAATATGAAGAAAACTTAAAGGCAGAATTGACAAATTGGATTAAAAATGGCAAAGTGAAGAAGGTAATTTTCACACTTTCTTGGACAAAGTTTTGCTTAATTGTTAATTGTTTGGAGTTGCATAATAATTTAGCTAATAACTGTTTTGTAATCTTTTCATTCCAATTTTTGTTTTAGTAATTCCATTTAAACATGTTATACAGTGACTATGAGATAGAAAATAGGAGGAGGGAACTGATTTCATTTCTTAGCTCAGTGACCTTTAAAACATGTGCCATAGGCTTTTGGTTTCTTCAGGTAACAGCTACAAACAGCTAAAAACAAAGAACCTTTAACTTTAATAGGAGAACCAATGTTGCCAAGGCTTTCACAGAAGAGCAACTGGCTCCAGAGGAATGATAGTTAAAATCAGGAATTAGTAGAGGGGCTAATCTGAGTAAGTCTTGTGCAAATAAAAATATAATTATTTAAAAATAACCAATCTCTGAAACTCATGTACGTGATGATAAACGAGAGAATATAAATATACTTGCAAGAGGCTCAGGCAAATTTATAGATGACAGACTCATAGGTGACTATGCTGAGAAACAAAGATATCCTTGAGCATAACATTGATGGATCTTTGGTTCTAGTTTGCTGACTGATTGTCATGTTAATTTGCCTTTTTCACTCTGGTGGTGAAAGAAATAAAGATAAAAATGGTATTGGTTGGCCAGGTGTGGTGACTCACACCTATAATCCCAGCACTTGGGGAAGCTGAGGCGAGTGGATCACTTGAGGCCAGGAGCTTGAGACCAGCCTGGCCAACGTGGTGAAATCCTGTCTCTAAAAAAATACAAAAATTAGCCAGGTGTGGTGGCTCACGCCTGTAATCCCAGCTACTCTGGAGATTGAAGTCGGAGAATCACTTGAGTCTGGGAGTCAGAGGCTGCAGTGAGCAAAGATCATACCACTGTACTCCAGTCTGTGCAACAGAGGGAGGCTCATTCTCGAAGAAAAAAAAAAAAAAGAGATATTGATGTTAGGAAGTATTATAAATAATTTAGCCTATTTGGCACAGAATGCTGTGTTCCATTAAGTGTTAATCGGGGAAAACTGAATACCAACGATGTCCCTATTTGCCACCCCTCAAATGATAATTAAAATGAAAAATAACTTTGTCAAGAAAATGTATTCATGATAGCACATAACTATTTCATCAGATTTTCCATTGTATATTATGTAAAGGAATTTAATGTTAATTTTCCTGATATAAAATAACATTTATTTTTTTCTGATTAAAAAAGAAGTAGATGCTGTTTATAAAAAATTATAAAACATGGAATAGTAGGATAAAAGTTACCACCCACAATTTCAGCAATATCTGAGGTGAACAACTTGTTACACTTCTATTGATCATTGTATTTTGTGACTCATTCATCTCTTGAATTTTCAGTTACGCATTATAAACATGTCTCTATACTATTACAAATTATTGGTAGACATAGTTAAAACTTTTTCTTTTTAATTTTAAGAGGTTCTTTTCCATTATTGATTTTATATATACTTCTTAACATATTTGGTTATCTAATAATTGGAGAAACCTTTGTCACTCTACCTGCAACAGTTGAAACAGCAACATTTTAGGAACATCCTTATCCTACTGACTTATTTCTAGTGCCGACAAAAAAATCATATATTTTATATCTTTTGTTGTCTATTCTTTAATATAGAGATGTTTGTGACTCTGTTGACTTTTACCACTACTTGATAATATATTCTAAAAGGACCCACCCAAAACTATATATGAAAAATTCTTCTAATTTTAGACAACAAAATAATTCCTTTCTTTCTTCTGTTTCCGCAAATTCTTTTTTTTTTTTTTTTTTTTTAAATAATTTTAACTTACTGCTCTAGGTCAAAAGAGTACTGAAGAACCTTAGTCCGGATTCATTGTCTAGTTCAGAAGATATGGTAAAAATGTTTCCTCTTCTCGTTGAAAAGTTAAGACAAATGGATAAGTTGCCTGCAATATTTTTTTTGTAAGTAACTGAAACTTAATTTATCTTTGTTTATATGTTAGAATTTTTTGTTTGGTTTTGTTTTCAATTAGTCTCATTTATATATAGTGGTTAGAAGTAACCCTACTTTTACTATTTTGTTGCATTTTAGAAAAATAACATAGATTTTATTTTTAAAGAAATGAGTCAGTCTTCTAGGTCAATCCTTATAAAATTTTTCATCGTATTGCCCTCTTAATTCCTTGACTCTTGATTTTTAAAAATGTTTTTGGCTTTCCTAAATGTTTTTTGTAAGTAGCTATCACTAACTTTAGAAATACTCCTATAGGAACTAAATTGAAAGCATTCATAATTTATTGAATGGTTGGTTTTTAATTTATAGCTAAGAAAACTAAGCCCAGAGGCTTTCCTTGATATTGTGTGGTATAATAAAAAGACCTTGAGTGGTATTTAGCATCTCTCATTGATTAAGAGAACTGAAGTGGGACACATTAAGTGGGTGACACTGTGTACCCTGGACCCACTCTAATAATCAGAACCAAAAAACTTATTTAGCCCAGAGAATTTTAAATTCTTTTAACTATGAAAGTTTTGTATAAAATAAATTCCCAGCACCTTGATCCAATGGTTATGTGAAATTGTTTACAAAGATAAATACACAAACACATAGGTGTTGTAGATATGTTAAATGGTCGCACTAAGCCACATGTGTATTGTTATGCATCCGAAGTCCATGCTGGTGGTCAGTAACTAAAAGATGATGATGAGAGAAGTTAAAGAGTAGTATGACTGAAGTCACAAATGTGGGGAATTACAAGAAAATTTCTTCTTCTTTTGTGCTTGGACAGAGTAAACAAATGAGGTATTCTGCCAACATGTTATAACGTCTATCTAGATTACTTTCCAGTGTGGCTCTGAATTTTAGTTAGAAACAAATGTACCCCTATATGTCACTGAGGAATGGCTGAAAGTATGACTTTGGGATAGGAATCTGAATAGAAACAGGATTCATTATTTATGCACTTATATGCATTTAATTTTTTAAAATAATTTTTAAAAAGTTATTTTAAATGTTTGGGAATGAGATCTTTAATGGAGTTTCCAGTTGTCTTGAAAGTATGCTACAGAAATCCTAGGTTGAGTCCACTGCTTTGTAGCTCTGGAACATTGAGAACTCTATGACAGTTGGTTTAGACTCAAGCTGGGTCAACTTCCCTTCCTTAATCTGGACTCTAGAAAAACACATGGTGCTGACAAAATGCATGATTAGCGACTGGTGCCCATGTAGAGGCACAGTTAAGAGCCCACACTTTGGGTCAAATCTTAGCTTAAATTCCAGCTCTGCCCTCCTTTGGCTATGTGACTTCTGAAAATCTATTTAGCCTCTTGCAGCCTCATTTGAAAAATAGAGATAATAACTAATTCATTGGGTTGTGATGTGGATTAAATGAGGTAATTTATATAAAACACTTATCAGTAGAAAACATGACTGATTGAGGCCCATTCACTAGCCTTTTTTTTTTTTTTTTTTTTTTTTACACTGGACTCTTGTCATAGATTAACAGAGGGATTAAAAAAGGAAAATTAATTCTAGATGTCCTAGGTTTGTTTGTGTTAAAGCAGTAAGAAGAATCGTTTAATGCTGTCATTTAGGGTACTGTTTGCAACCAGTAATATATGGGTGTTGCATATTAACTTGTATTACTGTGAACAGGGAGGCAGATTTAGAAGTGCAGTTAGACATATAGCCTCTGCTTCAGTGAGCTGCAATTGCACTACTGCCTTCCAGTCTGGGTGACAGAGAAAGAGCCTGTCTCAAAAAAAAAAAAAAAAAAAAAAAAAGCCTCTGAAGTTGAGGCTGAATTGCCCGGGTTCTAATCGCAACCTGACCAGTTACTAGGCTATGTGACCTTGAAGACGTTTTTAAATTTCCTTTGGCATTTACTTCTTCATCTGCAAAACAGAGATAATATTACCTTCCTCATAACGTGGTGGTAGAGATTAAATTAGTTAATATATTTAAGCCACATAGAATAGTGCCTGGAACTTGGTCATTGTTTGCTGTTATTACTTTTGCTTTTTTACATACCAAATCTTCTTACCATGCGTAGTAGACTGTGACTTTCCTAGCCTTTGTTTCTTCAGTGTACTCATTGAATGCTGATCAGCTAAATAAGATTTCTTTTCGAAGTCTGTTTTCTAAACATGCTAGTAAACCCATGGCCTCACAAGTAATATTCGAAAAAATTCTATGGTGAACTCAGCCTATAATGAGTGTAATATTACTGGACATTACATATATTGAGCCAAAACATTTTTTTCTAGCAAACTATATGTCAAGATGATAGTGGTAGATGGACATGTGATATTGTCAAACTCCCCAGAATATTTGAAGATATTTATTCTGAGCCAAATATGAGTGACTGTGGCCTGTGACACATCCCTCAGGAGATCCTGAGAACATGTGCCGAAGGGCTGCAGCTTGGTTTTATACGTTTTAGGGAGATATGAGACATCAATCAAATACATTTAACATATACATTCGTTTGGTCCAGAAAGGCAGGACAACTCAAAGTTGGGGAGGGAGGCTTCCAGGTTATAGGTAGATTTAAAAATTTTCTGATTGGGAATTGGTCGAAGTAGTTATCAACAGAAAGGGATGTATGGGTTATGATAAAAGGTTGTGGAGACAAAAGTTTTACCATGCACACAAAGCCTCCAGGTAGCAGGCTTCAGAGAGAATAGATTGTAAATGTTTCTTATCAGACTTAAGGTCTGTGTTGGTGTTAATGCTGGAGGGCATAGGGAGGTATGTAGAACCCCCACTTCCCATTGTGGCTTGAACCAGTCTTTCAGTTGAAATTTTAGAGTGCCCTGGCCTAGGATGAAGTCTATTCAGATGATTGGGGGGCCTTATAATTTTGTTTTTGGTTTACCAATATGGATGGAAACATAGTCTTTTCAAAGCACTATTTCCATTTGTTTTAAGGTTTAATAATGGTGATGTGGAAAAAAGAGCTGGAAGTGTGTGCAGTTTTCTGGAGAAGATAGAGACAAAAAGCCATCCCCACACTGAATGTCATAGTTATGTCTTTGGAATAGATGAAGTACTTGAAAAAGTTGTAAAAATGGAGAAGACACAAAAAAGGTGGTAAGTATTAATGTTTACTTGAACAAATTGGCCCCTAAGGACTTAAAATATTTATAAGACACTGTCAGAAATGTTTAGAGACCTGAGCCACAAAGGGGTTCTTGTTATTGTTATTGGTTCTTGTTTTTGCAAATAGAGTAAATTTGGGTGGGAGGATGGGAGGAAGGGAATCCCTCTTATACGTGTAGATAGATTTCATTTAGGAATCAGGAGAGGTGGGACTGCGGCCTGTAAGCCTAAGAATCAACTGGGCCTCCTAGGAGGCCCTCAGCCTACTTAACCATAACCTGTATCATGCCCCAGGGTACAACCTGGAGGTTTCCTGGTCTGTAGAACACTTATTCACTATTGGTGGGAGTGTAAATTAGTTCAGCCATTGTGGAAGATAGTGTGGTGGTTCCTCAAAGACCAAAAGACATAAATACCATTCAACCCAGCAATCCCATTGCTGAGTGTCTACCCAAAGGAATATAAATCATTCTGTTGTAAAGATGCATGCATGCATATGTTCATTGCAGCACCAGTCACAATAGCAAAGACATGGAATCAACCTAGATGCCCATCAGTGATAGACTGGATAAGAAAAATGTGGTACACGTACACCATGGAATACTATGCAGCCATAAAAAGAATGAGATTATGTCCTTTATAGGGACATCGATAGAGCTGGAGGCCATTATTCTTAGCAAACTAATGCAGGAACAGAAAACCAAATACTGCCTGTTTTCACTTATGAGTAGGAAGTAAATGATGAGAACACATGGACACATAGAGGGGAACAACACACACTAGGGCCTATCAGAGGGTGGCAGGTGGGAGGAAGAGGGAAAGAGAGGATCAGGAGAAATACCTAGTAGGCACTAGGCTTAATACCTGGGATTTGAAATAATCTGTACAACAAACTCTCATGACTTAAGTTTACCTATATAACAAATCTGCACATGTACCATTGAACTTAAAATAAAACATAAAAATAAAAGAATGACCTATAGATGAATTGCCATACCAATTGTATGCGTGGGGTAGAACTTCACTGCTGTGATTTTTTTTTTTTCCTTTCTCCCTAAGGTCTGATTAATTCTGACAGTTCTATGGTCAAAATATTTCTTCTCTCCCTGCCATTCTCTCCGTCCTCACTTACTGGCTCTGCCTTGGTTCAGGTCCTTGCCATTTGTTATTTGGGATTCTTTGGAGTCTTTCTCATGTGTAATGTCTTGTTCCAGGTTCACCTCTTCCAATGTTATTGACGTACAGGTGCTGGTCCGATTGTTCTGTTTTGGGATTCTATAATGGGTGTTGCTTTTCTGGCCAGAAACCTCTGTGGCCAATGTCACCTTTGCTGCATATAGCCAGGCATGCTAGCTGCAGAGGGGTGGGCAGCTCCAGGCACTGGCACAGGCACCAGCTTCCTGTGAGGCTGGGGCTGGACCAGGCATACCGCAAGCAGCTTCCATGGCTGGCACTGAGGAGCATGGTGGTGCCCAGAGATGGCAGGAACTGCAGAGCCTCAAAGAAGTTATCACAGCCCTGGCTTGGAGAACTCCTAGGTCTGGGCTCCCCGAAGGTCTGCAGCTCTTCTCTCCTTCTCTCTTCTCTCCTGCTTGTCACCCATAATGTGGCAAGCAAGGGGCGTGTTTCAGCCCTGTTTGTGTTATAGCTCTTTTAGCCCTGCCATTCAGTGGATCCCAAGTTCTTGTCCTGTGTCCAGGAAGAATGAGGTACACAGACAAGTGGAGGGTGAGCAAGGTGAAGAAGAGCTTTATTGGGAGATGGGACAGCTCAGAGGACACCTGCAGTGGGTAGCTTCTCTCTGCAGGTGGGATGTCCCAATGAGTGTTGAGCTCTAAGCGGAGAAGAGACCCTGGAGTGGGTTGCTCCTCTCTGCAGGCAGGTAATCCCGTCAAGTGCTCAGCTCTCAGTGGAGAGGAGACCCTGGAGTGGGTAGCTCCTCTCTGCAGCTGGTCGTCTGTTGAGTCCTCAGCTCTTAGCAGAGAGGAGGCCGTGGAGTGGGTAGCTCCCCTCCACAGCTGGTTATTCTGATGTCTGCTCAGCTCTCAGCAGAGAGGAGACCCTGGAGTGGGTAGCTCCTCTCTGCAGCTGGTCGTCTGTTGAGTCCTCAAGTCTGGCTGAGTCTGAGGTTTATATGGGATTCAGAGGGGAAGAAGTGCGTGCGAATTGGTCCATGGGTAGCCATGGGCAGGCCTGGAGAAAGCACCGTAAGTTCTCAAGCTGGTCCACAGGACTGGCAGCCCAGCCCCCGGGTTTCAGGCCTTCCCCAGCTTGAAGGTGGGACTTCACCAGGGACCCACTCCTTTCTGCTCAGAGCTTGTCTGCCTCCTGCTGCTGTTCATGGCACCCAGGCTGTTTGTGCCAGAGAGCTGCCTGCAGACCAGCACCGAGCTGCTCTTAGCCCCTGCCTTGGCCTCCCTCCCATGCTCACTGGTACTCAATGTCTGGAAAGGGCCGAGCCAACAGGGGGCTGGCATGTCAGCACTGTCCTAAGCGTGCACATACCTGGCTAGGTTGCGACAGCACCTGGGCTCAGCCTCAACTTTGCTCTGAGATTGGAGTGGGTGCCAGGAGCAGGGAGAGGCCGGGCAGCAGGAGCAGACGCTTCTGAGCCTGTGCAGTAGGGGCCAGGAGCAGAGAGAGGCCAGGTAGTGGGAGCAGGCGCTTCCAAACCTGCAGGGGCAAGGGGGCCTTCCTGGGCCCCCGAGAGTGCAGAGATGCCTGGGTCCACAGTTGCAGCTTGGGTGGCTGCAGCTACACCAGGGAGGGTGGGGCTTCTGCCCACTCCTGGCACCCAAGTGCACAGGGAGGCCCAGGTCTGCAGCCATGGGTTGGGTGGCTGCAGCTATGCCCATAAGGGCAGGGCTCCTGCCTGTTCCTGGCCCCCAAGAGCACAGGGATGCCTGGGTCTGCAGCTGCAGCTGCAGCTTGGGTGGCTACAGCTGTGCCTGGGGAATGCGTCTCCCACCCTGTCAACTTGGAAGTGGGCAGGACTTCCACCTATTCCCAGCTCCTGCTGGCTCCATGGAGGACACAGCCCTGGCCTCGCCTCCCACACTGAAGCCAGTGTCATGGCAGTGGCCGCCCCAGATTGGCCACTGCTGCCATCAGTTCTAACGTGCACATTTAGTTAGATTGTCCTACATACAAAGTTCTTCCTTCCGAATTACTTGGTAGAGTTGTTAAAGGGTAGGCACTCACACAAATTGCTCTCCACCATCTGAATCTATGTACTACACACTGCACCTACTTGGAGGGCCTTCCTTTCTGTTGGCTCATAAATCTGCTCATTTCCCCACATCTTTTGTTTTGAATCTGTCTTCTCTCTGAAGTTTATAATGATTCCCTCAAATAGATCTATTACCCTTTGTCTTTTGTTGTCATTCCACTTTGAATCATTAAAGCATTTGGATCAATTATAACACTGCATTGCAGTTGTTTCCATATCTTTATTTTCTTTAGATTGGGAGTTCCCTTAAAAGAACTACATATTCTTCTTTGAGTCCCCTAATAATAGCATATTGCCTGGCACGTAGTAATAGTGCTTCATAAACACTTTTGAAAGACTAATTAAACCTTCCCTCAACATTTGTCTTAGTCCATAACAAATTACCATAGACTAAGTGGCTTCTAAACAGAAATTTATTTCTCACAGTTCTGGAGGTTAGGAAGTCCAAGATCAAGGTGTTGACAGAGCTGCTTCCTGGTTCATAGAGAGCTGTGTTCTTACATGGTGGAAGGGGCGAGGGATCTCTCTGGAGGCAATTTTATAAGGTCACCAATCCCTTTCATGAAGACTTTGTCTTCATTACTTCATCACCTCCCAAAGACTCCACCTTCTGATATCACACATGGAGTTTAGGATTTCAGCATATGAATTTTTTTTGAGGGAGACACAAACTTTCATTCTGTAACAATATTGAAACAACTTTCATTGCCTTTCTCATTCAGACATTTCCTAAAGACTAGGGCAAGCTCTCTATTGATTTCACCACTGCTTTGATCTTTTTTCTGCTTGTTGGACATAGGAGAAGGGAAAAGTACCTGGGAGAGAGATGTTGAAGCTCCAGGTCTTCTCGGTGACTGATTCTCTTCAGTCAGTCTTTTTTCAGGACTAGAAACTACATTTCAAGTTGGATGTGTAGTGAACGACATTGGCCATGAAAATAGAGAGTATTTAATGGTATAATCAATTTTTCTCTTAGGCCTAGTCAGGAAGGGTCTCTGTTGTCAGTATGAATATTTAAAATACCCTTTTCTGTCTGGAACCCTCTTCATTAGACCAGAGTTAGTGGGATCAGAGGATGTGCCAACTCATTCTAGACTGTGCCACGCACCCCACCCCCTTTGCGTTTCCACTTTGCTCTGGCCGCTGCTCAAGAGATTCAGGAGCAGAAATTTTCCTGAGAAGAACTGGGTATCTGTTACAGCATGAAGGAGGAGAAATTTTGCAGAGAAAAGGAAGAAAATACAGGGGATTTTGCTGATGATGGGCTCTGACTGCTAGATGAAATGGTGGAAATATACATGAGGAAGGGGAGACCAAGTCAGGATTGATGGAGCTACTGTCAATGTCGGATGACCGAGCGAAATCTGTGGGGCCTTAGGCTTCTTGCTGTAACTGAATATGAGTTTTCATTACTTAAAAGTTTATTTTTTTTAAATAATAGCATTAAAAAAAACCCAAAGAGGGCTGAAAAACTGGAAAGAAAACTAATGTATAGAGCTGAATATATTAATTTCCTGGAGAATCTGAAGATTCTGGAAATCTCTGAGGACCACACGTATGCTGATGTCAAAGCCCTGCACACTGAGATTACCAGGGACAAAGGCTCAGTACGTCAGAGAATTATTAATATAATACTTTACAGTTGTGACATTTTATCATAGTGATTGTTTAATATCTTTGAACACTGAAATGACTTTTGTAATACCTTTGAAATATGATTATCTCTGTGTATTATTTTGTCTGTTTTGCAATGATTATCCCAATTTAATGTGCCGAAGTTCTATAGGTGACTCTTCCTTGCTCAGTGTGAATGTCAGCCTCTTATTTTATTTCACTCTATTATCCTGGATTAGTTTATAGCCTGATTCTAGAATTCAATTCGATATATTTTAATACTGGTCATGTTTGGGTTTATATGACACAATATATTTTAAATAATATCAACTGAAAGTTTCAATTTCAGAGACCTTCTATATAACATTCAAAACATTTTATTAAACACATACTGAAATATCCAAGGATAGTATGGCATTTAAACATTTTTTATTATGCAAGTAATTTATGTCCATTGGAGAAGTACTTGAAAATGGAAAATAAAAATAATGTCACAGCTCACAGAGACTCACTGTTCTATCAGATATTTTTTTCTATTGCCTGTAGTCACAAGCATGTCCACACTCACATAGACATTCCGTGTATTTATTTGTTAATAAGATAGGCCATGTTATATACAAATTAGTCTGTAATCTCCTTTCCTCTGTTACCTATTTATTTCTTGCCGACAATAGAGCTACGTTATTATTTTAATAGCTTCATAGTGTATATTTATGTGGATGACTATAATTTATGTAACCAGTTGTCTTACTCTAGGCTGCATAGGCTATTTTTATTATTTTTTCTTGTTCTTGTAATACGTTTTTACCTTTGACATCTTTGCCAACTGCTGGATTTCCTCCTGAGGATACATTCTTAGAAGTGAGGCTGTGAGGGTATGGACATTTTAAAGGGGTTGGATATGACTTCTGAGTGGTTCACAGTGAGAGGTAAGAATTCTCTGAGCATCTAGAGTAGAGATCTTGCTCTGCCTTCTTGGAGAAGTCTCTCTCTCTTTGCTCGAAAATCTTAAGGTTCCAGTAGAGAACTAGTCTCTCTCTCTCAGGCAGCAGAAGATCCTGGGCATTTGATCTGCTGCTCCAATAGCATCTTCGCCTTTGGTTTATAAGTGCCTCTTTTCTCAGATAGTCTGTTCACAAAAATGGGCAGATTGTTTCTGTAGTCATAAAACATGTAGATTCAGGGTTGAAGGGAAGCCTCATTGTGTGCAAGATGTAAGTGATTTGTTCATGAAAATGTCCTTTGATTCTGATTGAGCTTGAAATTAAATAAAATACATGATCAATTGTTTTACACTTCTCTCTTGTTTTAGACTTTGGATAGGGTATTAAAACGAGTGCGATTAACAAGAAACGGCAAAGAACTGAAGGCTTTAGCACAAAGGGGGATTGGATATCATCACAGCGGCATGTATTTTAAAGAAAAAGAGTTCGTTGAGATACTCTTTGTAAAAGGGCTTATTAGGGTAGGTACATTTCTTTGCGTTAAAAAAATAAAGTTGTGCATATATGATGCTGGATACCAGTAAAAGGTAAAAAATTATACCAGTTGTTTTTCTCATTTAACCAGTGTCTTTTTATTACAACTCGCTGGACTGTTCTGCTTCTCCGTCTATCCCATTTATTAGAGGAGTTTAAAAATTATTTATACACTGAAAAATAATATTTATAATGAAGTAGTATAGCTGTGGTATCACCTCATGTGATCCACCTGCCTTGGCCTCCCAAAGTGCTGAGATTACAGGTGTAAGCCACCACACCTGGCCAGAACACATTTATTTTTTTTAATGGTACTCATTATGGTTAAATTCTAAAGTTTAGTGATTTGAGCCTTTCCTTTTCATTGATGAACTTTTAAAGATGAGCAAATAATGGGTTGAATTTGGATGGGTTTATAAATATCAATTAGAAAGTCTTTTTGCTTACTCTGCATCATTAAATAATTGAAATAATTATGGCACAGGTTAATATTAATGTATTTGACAGGAAGAGAGAGCAGCTATATGCACCTAGCACTAAATAGGTGATTGGGCACATAACTGATATTAAGAAAGTAAATAAGGAAAATGTAACTTTATTATGCTTCAATTAATTAGATCAGTTATCTGTTTGGATAAAACCTCCATAAACAAACATGAGAATAAGAGAAGGTGGTTGTCCAGAATATACATTATTACCCCATCTTTTTTTTTTTTTTTGAGACGGAGTCTCGCTCTGTCGCCCAGGCTGGAGTGCAGTGGCTGGATCTCAGCTCACTGCAAGCTCCGCCTCCCGGGTTCACGCCATTCTCCTGCCTCAGCCTCCCGAGTAGCTGGGACTACAGGCGCCCGCCACCTCGCCTGGCTAGTTTTTTGTATTTTTTAGTAGAGACGGGGTTTCACCGTGTTAGCCAGGATGGTCTCGATCTCCTGACCTCGTGATCCACCTGTCTCGGCCTCCCAAAGTGCTGGGATTACAGGCTTGAGCCACCGCGCCCGGCCTTATTACCCCATCTTAAGGAAAATTTGTATGGTAGTTCTTCATTCATTCATGCATTTATTGGACACATGTTTATTGTGCATCTGCTGTGTGTCCAATACTCTTCCAGGTGTTGAGGATACAGCAGTGGCTGAGAGAGATCAATGCCCATGTCCTCATGATACTTAAGGTCTTAGAGGGACAAGTAAACATGGTTATTTTAGAAATGATGGTGCAGGAAGTCTTTTTGTACATTTATATAGAGATCAGAAAAAGCCTGCAAATGGAGATTTGGAGAAAATGATTTTAGGGTGAGCAAATGGCAACAGTTAGGATACTGAAGTAGCAGTGTTCTTTGAATACTCAGGCAGTAGCAAGAACAATGGGGCTAGTATGTTAGTTTTAATGACATGTGGTTTATTAAAGCTCTAAGAGTTGTTCAGTGACTGGAGTGGAAAATAGACCTTGTCTCCTTATAGAGATGCTATATTGTGTATGAACTCTTCTTTTTTTTTTCCTAGGTAGTGATGGCTACTGGAACACTTGCCTCAGGGATCCACATGCCATGCAAATCTGTTGTGTTTGCTCAAGACTCAGTCTATCTGGATGCTTTAAATTACAGACAGGTAACTCTCTGACTCTTTAACTCCCACTGCTGAAGGCTGAGTGTGAAATAATGAACCATGTGGCACTCGCATCTGGTAACAGGCTACAGCTTGTGTCCTTCCTTTTACTTCCTATGTGGCATAGCGTTTTTGAGTTGAGTGGCCTGAGATCTTGTTGCTTCATATTGTGTGGTTTATCTGTTTCACTATTTTCTCACAGTTAGCATTTATTGGCTTAATAATCTTAATGTAGTTTAGTTTTTAGTGTAGTTTTTATGTTTCTTGAGAAATATACAGCTGTTCTGATTCTTGATCCTTTATAGTGCTCATTTATTTTATTTTTCTGGGAGTATGTAAAATGGTCTGAAATTCTTTGCATTATCTGTTTCCTTTAATTTGCCTTTCTCTGTGTGTGGCACTTGGTATTATCAATTCCGGGGTCTTTTGGGAATCCTGTCATTTAAATTAGGTAGGTTTTGACTTCCTTACTTCAAGTTTAAGTATTGAGTATTTAGGAGCCATTGACCACCTGTTTTCCAAATTCCAAAACTTTAATACCATTCACCTTCTTGGGGGTCTCTGCTCTTTTTTAAAAAAATGTTTTCATTATCATTTTAATGGAATTTCTGGAGTGAGAAATGTTACTTGGAGGTCTCTAGATAACTTTTTAAAAATCAAGGATAAAAATATATCTGTCTTATAAGGTGAGGGAGGAAAGAGAGATAAAGAAAAACAAGTTTGAGAGTGAGAAAAATAAAAATAAAAGAGAAGGGCTATATAACAGAGATTTAGACACAAAGAGAAAGATGTTATATCTGAGCATCTTCTCATTTCCTTTTGTGACATCCTATATGTGGTACATATTGCAAGTCAAAGGGGAGAAAAATTACTTCCTCTCTACACACTGCTAAAAAAAAAAAACCTGACAATAGTTTTTTCCTAGTCTCAAAATATGAAAGATAAATTATAAAATATAAATTTTTTCATTTTGCTTATTCTTGAAATTTTCCTCTTTTCTTATTCAAATGTAGATAATGTGAACTCTCCTAGACTGGAATGTGAAGATTGTGATTTTACAGAGAAAAGGAGTTTATCTCCATTTCATGACGTTTTAGGATGTTGCTGTTTCACCCTTAAAAGCCATATTTTCCTTTTCTCAAGTATAGCTATGGACCATTTCACCTTTTACCATGTGCTGTTAGGAAAAACAGAAAGTCCCTGAGCTGGAATTTTTTCAGTCTTTCTCCTTTTCATGTAGTGAGCAAAGTTTCTCTGAAGGGACTTTTGTTTCCTTCAGAATTATGGTCTCCTTTTTTCTCTTCCTTGCCAAAATCACGTGTTTGGAAGAAATCCAACATCATTTATTTACTATGGACCATAATGAAAGTGGAACTACTTTGTTATCCTGCCCTAATGACTTAGCATTATCTCCTAGGACAGAATAAAATATATTTTCTCTGTGAATGGATTTTGTTTGTTTCTCAAGGGTCAGGTGGCAGGCCTTTCTGGGAATTACACCTTGCACTTAAACCCCTCAACAACCGCCTAATCATCCCAAATGTCAGGTTGCCCCTGTTTAGAGAAATGCACTTAAATCAGAAATGCATTTCCATGTTATTTACAATTTGTCTAGAAGGATGTGTCATATGATGAGAACCAGAAAATATTAGTTCTACTGCTTGCACTTTTGTACCAAAAGTATTTCATACATTTCAGTTTAGTCATGATCTTATAGCTACAGCCTTAGTTTAGCTGTCATTATTTTGACTTCACCTCAGTATTTTGACACATCTTCCAACTAGAAGTAAGCATTTACTATGTTTTAAACTTAAAAGTTTTAAAAAAGAAAATCTACCTGTGGATTTACATTTCTCACGCAACAGTTAAGTTATTATTTAGAAATATAAATAGAAAATTCAGTCTCCAAAGCTGGTTTCCCAGGAACTGACTTCAGTGACTTTGTCCAGCTGTTTCAAAATCTTGTTCTTTCTCTAGATCTATTTGAATAGGAGGCATGAAGCTACGCATCTTCCTTCCTTCTAGCTCTTTTTTGATAGAGGAATCTAGTCTCATGGGAGTGTGATTTTTCCTAGCACAGCGGGTAATACAGACCCCTGAACTATGTATTTTATATTAGGTCTTTAAAGCAAATAATATGCTTTACTGTGTTAATTGAAAAAAAAATGATGTGGATTTTCTGCTAACATGCTGTTTTCTCCTTTTGGTCTTTCCATTTTCTGTCGTTTAAAATATACTCATTTATATATTCCTTCAAATGGCATTTATTATGAGTCAAATACATGTCATGACCGCTCCTAGGTGTCTTCCTCATGTTACTCAATCTTCATAGGACTTTATTGCCTGTAAAATAAAGAGAATACTTCTTAGCTTCACCTTCCTGACTTTTCTTCAACAATCAAGGAGAGCAGATTACACAAGGCTGTGGGTAGCAGGAAGCTGTGATTATTAGAATCATTGGGAACAGCCACTGAGAAAGCTGCCTACCATAGTTTGCTGCCTGGGTCCTAATGAGTCACTTCTCTCCCATAAGCAAAAACACATTCACTGCCTCCCAGGGTCTCCAGAAGTCTCCTTATTGGCATAAGCCTGGGATTTCTCTAGTCATCAGAATGCCCTTTATTAAAGGGCATTGCTTTCACAGTCTCTTGGTATCCTTTCCTGGGCCTCTTCACCACCGTGTCAGCGTTACCTTGATTCTGCCTACATTCAAACCAGCCTGTTGCCCTGCCCCTCCCCTGGTGGCCTGGCTCAAGTCTTGCCTCAGATACCTATGTGCTAGATCTTCACAGTGCTTCTGAAGGAGTGTGTATAAGGATTAACATAGGGGAGCTGGTCCTAGATTCCCTAGGCTTAAATCTGACCTTACTCTTTACTAGCTGTTCAACCACGGACACGTTAGTTAATTTCTCAGGTGTCAGTTTCTCAATCTGTACGATGGTGACAATGATTATATTTCAGAAGGTTATTATGAGGACTATCTGAAAAATGTACACCACTCAGAACTGTGCCCGGCACATAGTAAGTGCTCGATGAATGCCAGCTGTTATTAATAGGGCCCTTTGCATCCTGATCACCATGTGATTTTTTAAAATATATATATTTATTTCTTGTTTTTTTCCTAGTGAGAACCTTCTGGTATAAATTGTTTAGTAACTGACCTCTCATTTCTGCTATGCCTTATTCATCAGGACCTTTGCTCTCCTTCTTCCTCCTAGAGACTTTCCCTTCTTTCCCCTGATTGAAATCATAGCCCCTTTACAAGTATCTGATTGAACTATCCTCATGTGTTTTCTTTGAAGTCTTGTTTGATTACTCTAGCTTTGGGGAAATGTGATTGCGCTTGTTCTCTCACTGTTCTTGTTATGTACTCTTGTAAATTCCATTAAGGAATTTGTATCTCAAATAACAATTAGCATAGGAATGACAAGAGATGCTGAAGGTATTTGTGGCACTGATGATTTCTTCTGTACAATGTGCATCCATCTATGCTAGGCTGTCATTTTCAGTTGTGGTGGTATAATGGAAACCATGATCACGGAAAATCTGCAGACATGAGGTGATTATTGCCAAACAGATGTGAGACTTCAGGTGAGATATCTGAACTGCTGGATCTTCCTTCACTATCTCCAGAATGGCTGTGATAATCACTACCCCACAGCCTCTGTAAGGATTAAGTGAAATAGGAAAGAGACACATTGAAGGTCCTTAATAAACATTTCCTTCTTCATTTACTGTGCACACTTTTTCACTCCGGAATCATCTTTAATGCTTTTCTCTCTCCTTTGCTTTTGATGCTTAATCTATTACAAAAGTCATCCAATTACTCTTCTGCAGCGGTGCCCTCAGATTTCTGTCTCACGATTTCTGTAGCCAGCATCCTCCTTCCTTCATTCTTTACCCAGGGCTATTATAAGAGTGTTAACAAAAGGACATGAGATCTGCAGAGGCAAAACAGAGTTTTATTTTCTGTAAAAAACAATCTGCAGATTGGAGAAACTCAGCCTTTACTGTATGTGAAAGTGGGCTCTTCAAAGAACAAAGGGAGGGTCTGGCTTAAATAAGGAAAGTTCTCAGCCTTATTTTCAGTCACATCCTTTGTTTGCAAATGAAGGATTCAAACTTCTTCTGTTCTGATTGGTTGGAATAGTTGAGCCCTGACTGAATGGTTTCCAAGCTCTGAACCAGAAGTTTCCATCAGATGTTTCAAAGAGCTAGGAGTGGAGATTTTCAACCATAGTTTATCTTAGCACCACCAACAGCAGCTGGTTTGGCTTGATTGTAGGAAGAGTCCTTTGACACCTTTACCTGTTTCTGAGAACACAGCGTGCATGACCACTCCCTCACCCTGCTGTGGCTACCTAGTTCTGTTTTAACTTTGAGCACCTCAGCCACAGGAGTCCATTCTGTCTGTTGGCCAGAGGCCTACTTTAACAGTCCTCTGGGTTATCATTTGCCCTTACTCTATTCTGTGCCACAGATGATGGATAGCATCATTTTTCTCCATGTCATTTTCTGGCAAGGGAACATTTGATGGCTAATTCTACTCTGGGATCAAATATAGAAATGTTGGCAATATTCAAGCCCTTTATCAACAAAATCCCTTTTGCTCTCTAAAATATGTATATTCTTATGCTCATGAACATTTGTCCTGATCAATCTAATCTTCTTACTGTTTCTAACCATCGTTCTAATCTCTGTCTTCTTGCTCTCTTCTCTGGTGTCATTTTTTTGCATGGGTTGTCTACCATGTAATCTTCAGGAATCTCATTTTTAGGATTCCCAGAGGCAGGCTCACGTGGTCCTTGGGGACATGACTTTGATTTAAAAAAAAAAAAAAATCAGGGATTAGTTGAATCTGCTACTTCTCAGTTGTTGGATTGTGGCTAAGTTACTTAAGTTCTCTGTGCTCAGTTTTCTCATCTTTGTTCTTCTTCTTTTTTTTTTTTTTTTTTTTCAAAATCACATTAGAAGTCCTTCTTTATCTTTAAATGGGACTGACAATACTCTCTACCTCACTGGATTATTATGATGACTGCCTAAAACTAATTTATACCAAGGGCCTAGCACATATTAAGCATTGAATAAATGGCTGTTATTTCTTCTGCAATTAGTTGGTCCTTGACATACCTCTTCCACAAAGCCTTTCAAAATGTTGTCCCTTCCAATAAGTTTACTTGATTTGTATCTCAAGAGGCTTAGGCACACTTTTTAAATTTAATTACTTTTAACTCTATTTGTTAAAAGAGTTAGAGAAAATGGCTTAAATAGGGAACAGTTGCTGTTGGTGGTGCCAAGTGTGGTTGGAATTCCCCACTTCCAGCCATTTGAAAGAAACATCCAGCAGACTCTTCTGGTTTGGAGCTTGAAACCACCCAGTCATGACTCAACTATTTCAACCAAGCAGAACTGAAGAAGTTTGAATCCTTCATTTGCAAAAAAGGGTCTGATTGAAAACAAGGCTGAAAATTTTCCCTATTTAAGCCACTCTCTAGTTCTATTCCTCTCTATCTTTCCCTCTCCCTCTCCGTCCCTCCCTCCCTCCCTCCCTCCCTCCCTCCCTCCCTCTCTCCTTCTCTTTGTCTGTGTGTGGTGAGAAAGAGTTGGGGGTATATGGACTCTAAGCTCCTTGAGAGCAGGTTCCATTTGTAAGTTTCTTTTACATATCATCTTACAATCCCTAATACAGTTGTCTGCATAATAGGGAATATCTGTTAACGACGCTGCCTCTGAATATGAGGAAAAACGCAAACTGCTTTTTCTATTATCTCACTTTCTAATAATCACTACAATCAACACAGAAGACTTCTGTGACCAGATGTGTGGGGATTTGTGCTCACCACCAAGTGAGCAGTCAGTTCTGCAGCTCAATTCAATTCCGCATTACCGACCTGAAGATAGCATCAGATTCCACACATTGAGGGCTCAGTCCCCAAGACTGCCTCCTCTTCAGACACCAGTCACAAGTCCGGTCCTCTGCAACTTATGACCAACTGGCTTCAAGTTGGGGTTTCCATGACCCCCTCTTTGGGTGCAGTTAACTTGCTGGAGTGGCTCATGGAACTCAAACACTTATGTTTATCAGTTCATTATGAAGGATGTTATAAAGGAAACAGAAGAAGAGCTATGAGGGCAAGGTATGGGTCAAGGGGCATGGAACTCCCATGCCGTCTCAGGCACACCACCCTCCCGGAACCTCCATATATTCAGCTGTCTGGAAGCTCTTTGAGACAGTCCCTTTAGGTTTTTATGGAAACTTCATTACACGGGCCTGATGAATTAAACCATTAGCCACTGGTGATCAACTTAACCTTCAGCCCTTCTCCCTTCCCCAGAAATTGCGAGGAGGGGCTGAAAGTCCCATTCCTCTAATCATGCCTTCGTCTTTCTGGTGACCAGTCCCCATCCTGAAGCCGCCTAGAGACTGCCAGCCATCAGCCAACTTATTCACATACAAAGATATTAGAGAGTCCGAGGATTTTAGGAGTCATATGCCAGCAACTGGGGCCGAAGACCAAAGATATATCACAATGCCTCGTTATCTCTTTGGCCCAGCCACACTATATTTTTTAAGTGCCATGTTAACATAGATTAGTTTCAGGACTAAATGCACAATTTAACACAACCCCGGATAACAAGTGTAAAGTCATAGATCTTTGGACTTCATAGGAAATTATTTGGGGAGGTTTTACATTGTGATTCTTTGCTGCTTCCAGATGTCTGGCCGTGCTGGAAGAAGAGGTCAAGACCTGCTTGGAAATGTATATTTCTTTGATATCCCATTGCCCAAAATAAAAAGACTCCTTGCATCCGGTGTTCCTGAGCTGAGAGAACAGTTCCCTCTCAGCATAACCCTGGTCCTGCGACTCATGCTGCTGGCTTCCAAGGGAGATGATCCAGAGGATACCAAGGCAAAGGTACCGTGCTGGACACTGCCTGAGTTCAGTCTTCATTACTGTCCTGGCTCTAGTCAGGTCTACTGCTCTTTTAGAAGTCTGTCTTGAGAAAGAAAATAAACTTTCTTTTTGTTTGTTTGTGTTTGTATTTGGAGATAGGGTCTCGCTGTGTCACCTAGGCTGGAGTGCAGTAGTGCAATCATGGTTTACTGCAGCCTTGATCACCTAGGCTCAAGCGATCTTCCCATGTCAGCATCCCGAGTAGCTGGGACTACAGGTGTACATCACCATGCCCAGCTAATTTTTATTTTATTTTATTTTTGTAGAGGTGAGGGCTCACTGTTGCCCAGACTGGTCTCAAACTCCTGGGCTCAAGCAGTCCACCTACTGTGTTAGTCAGGGTTCTCTAGAACGACAGAACTAATAGGATAGATATATGTATACAGAAGAGTTTATTAAGTATTAACTCACGTGATCACAAGGACCCATAATAGGCCATCTGCAAACTGAGGAACAAGGAAGCCAGTCTGAATCCCAAAACAAAAGAACTTGGAGTCTGATGTTCAAGGGCAGAAAGTATCCAGCATGGGAGAAAGATGTAGGCTGGGAGGCTAAGTCAGTCTAGCTTTTTCACGTTTTTCTGCCTGCTTTATATTCTGGCCTTGCTGTCAGCTGATTAGGTGGTGACCACCCACATTAAGGGTGTGTCTGCCTTTCCCAGCCCACTGACTCAAATGTTAATCTCCTTTGGCAACACCCTCAGAGATACACCTAGGATCAATGCTTTGAATCCTTCAATCTAATCAAGTTGACACGCAGCGTTAATCATCACACCTGCCTTGGCCTCCCAAAATGTTGAGATTACAGGTGTGAGCCAGCGTGCCCAGCCAAGAAATTTTTTATCTGAGGAATGTGAGTGCCCTTTAATTATCAGGCCCAGAGAGGCATTGGAATGTGACAGGGTGTGACAGCAGTCACGTCTCACTCCCCTGTTGAGCTAAATAATTACCTCTTGAGGCCACTTGCTGTGTGGGCTCTAGGCTAACTGACATGAAGTAGCCATAAAACACCATACATTGGACACCGTACCTCATTCCCTGTAGTTCAACAATGTATAGCCAATCACAAATCAATGTTATTTCTGTAAAACTATGAGAACTCCTGTCAAAAAACTTTGTATCAGCCCACTTCTTGTCCCCTTTTGCCTTTAAAAAAATCTTGTAACAAAAGCTGAGCAGAATACTCCTTAGGACAGCTTGGAAGTGTGTCTGTCCCAGACAGCTGTCCTCAACCTTGGCCCAAATGGACTCTCTATATTAATTTTGCCTCAGTATTTTTTAGGTCAACAGTAGCAATATCTCTTAAGTTTCATCACTCTTTTAATGCTTTGTACTTTCTTGATTGTTTTATGTTTCTTCAGGACAGAACAAAATAATTAGTTTTGTTTTACCACCAAAGACCTTAAGGCACTAAGAATTACCAGGATTATTTTAATATGTGAAAAGCAATATAGTATAGTGGTTGAATATTGGCTATAGACTCATAAAGGTCTGGAATACATCCCTGGTTTAATTATTTACTGACTATTTAACTTCAATAAGGCAATTACACTTTCCTAAACCTCAGAACTGTCAGCTATAAAATGGCAATAACAACCACTATAGATTGTTGTTAAATTAAATGAACTAATTAATGCAAGTCAAGGACTTCTTAGCATCATATTCGATTAGTAAACACATAAATGTATTATGTAAACACATAAATGCTAGCTATTATCATTCGTAGTCTCAGGTCCTATGATTTTAGTTTTAGTTTTTTTTTTGTTTTGTTTTGCTTTAGTGTTCATTAAAGAGAAGAATGGGAAAAGCACTTGCTAACTTTTTCATTCTCTTTATATGTTGTTTTTTACTTTTTCCTTTATAAAGGAGATCAAGTATAAGTGAAAACTGATAATATAACTTGTTTTTGACTGTCTCTATATTTTTTGTGGAAAAATAGATTTGCTTCTACCTTAAATTCTGTTATGTTGTCAGCATTTGCCACTTAATTAATTAGATCAATAAGAAATTTCTACATTAAAGAATTAACAGAAGAATTATAATTGAAATGAAAGATTGAATTTGTTCTCAAATGTATCACTCTTAATTACAGATAAGAATGAGGAAACCAGTATTGCTATATTAAAAATAAAAACTATATTTTAAATATAAAATTACCTGTTTATAAAAGTTTATTTGGAACCATAGAAAAGCTGAAAGAGGAAAACTCACCAATACCTAATTCCACTACTCACTTGATCTTAGCCAAAAGGCCAAGAAGCGATAGTTCCACACTACTCAAAGGAAACTGCTTTATTATTTTGATATATTTGTTCCAGTCTTTTCTACCTAAATGTGGGTAAGTGTTTGCTTTTTAAAGCAGGAGGATGCAGTTATGTTGAATTAGATACCAGAATTTGGTAAATTTGCCTGAGGTTTTCAATCAGAACAATTTTGGGGGGTATAACCCCATGTTGAGTAATATATAATTCACATTAAAATTTAGATTTAATAAAATGTCATTGTAAGGTTGCCAAGTTTTCCATATTCTTATATAGTCATTATCATGGCCAGTTATATCAGATTCCATTTGCCAAGATGAAGAGTCTTCCCAGAACCCTGTAGTGAGTCAGGTGTGTGCCTATTGATAGTCACAGAGGACAGCGACACCCAGTTCTATGTAAAAGTGGCCCCATTCTTGAGCTCTTAATTTGGATTAATCTCCCAGGAAGAGAGAGTAGTACACTTTCAAGGTTTTTGTTGTTGTTTTTTATATAATAATGTTTATGAGGGTGACCTATTTTCTGGGCTCCTGCATATTCGAGGAGATTTTTGTTTCTTTTGTAGTAAGGACAATTTAACCAGGCATAAATTTATTGGATTTGAGCCATTAGTCTTCAAAATTGCTGATGCTTCATTTTCTTTGGCATCTACTGTTGTAGAGATATAATCTGTGACCCTACTGATTGCTTTTTTTTTTGTAGGTCACTTGACTTTTTCTGCCCATGTATATGGATCCTTTTCTTTATCTTATATGTTACTTTTTTAGGAGAAGTTTCTATAGTTTTTTTTTAATTGATAGTGTTTATCATATTCAGAACCTTTTCAATTTATCGCATTCAAGTTGTTTTTGAAGTCATAAGTATATTAAATTAGATTTTAAATTTGGTTTCTATTTTAATTGCTTTGGTTTCTTTATTAGAAAAAGTTTCACTGGCTGGGTATGGTGGCATGTACCTATAGTCCCAGCTATTTGGGAGGCTGAGGCAGGAGAATCACTTGGGGTCCAGGAATTTGAGGTTGCAGTGGGCTGTGACCTATTGCACTTCAGCCTGTGATGGGAGGGAATGTTGCAAAGGTCTCTGAAATGCCTATGAGGCCTTTTCCAATTTCTTTGCTATCAGCATTTTCCTTCCTTTTAGTTATACAAACATATGCAGGCTGCTTGAATTCCTGCCCAGAAAGTAGGCTTTTCTTTTCTGCCACATGGCTAGGCTGCACATTTTTCAGGTTTACACTCTACTTCCCTTTCAAATACAAGTTCTAGTTTCGGGTCATTTCTTTGCTAACACATATGTACATAGGCTGATAGAAGCAGCCAGGCTACATCTTGAACACTTTACTACTTAGAAATTCCTTTCTGCCACATACCCTAAATCATCTTTCTTTCTTTTTTTTTTTTTTTGAGACGATGTCTCGCTCTGTCACCCAGGGTGGAGTGCAGTGGCGTAATATTGGCTCACTGCAAGCTCTGTCTCTCAGGTTCACACCATTCTCCTGGCTCAGCCACTGGAGTAGCTGGGACTACAGGTGCCCGCCACCACCCCCGGCTATTTTTTTTTTTTTTTTTTTTGTATTTTTAGTAGAGACGGTGTTTCACCATGTTAACCAAGATGGTCTTGATCTCCTGACCTCGTGATCTGCCTGTCTTGGCCTCCCACAGTGCTGGGATTACAGGCATGAGCCACTGTGCCCAGCCAAATGATCTCTTTCAAGTTCAAATTTCTACAGATCCCTAGAGCAGGAGCACAGTACAGCTAACCTCTTTGCTAACGCTTAACGAAAGTGACCTTTGCTCCAGTTCCCAATAAGTTCTTCATCTCCATCTGAGACCTTGTTAGCCTGGACTTCATTTTCCATACTACTATTAGCATTTTGATCACAACAGTTTAACAAGTCTTTAGGATGTTCCAAACTTTCCCTCATCTTCCTTTCTTCTTCTGAGCCCTCCACAAAATTCCAACTTCTGTCCACTACCCAGTTCCAAAACCGCTTTCACATTTTCATATATCTTTCTGAATTAGTATCAACTTTCTGTATTAGTTCATTCTCACACTGCTATGCAGAGACACTTGAGACTGGGTAGTTCATAAAGAAAAGACATTTTGTTGGCTCATGGTTCTGCAGACTGTACAGGAAGCATAAGCAGCTTCTGCTTCTGGGTAGGCCTCAGGAAACTTTCAATCATGGCAGAAGGTGAAGGGGAAGTAGGCATGTGTTACGTGGCTGGAGCAGGAGGAAGACAGACAGAAGGACGCTGCTACACACTTTTAAACAACCAGATCTCACGATAACTCACTCACTATCACGAGAACAGCACCAAAGGGGAAATTCACCTCCATGATCCAATCACCTCCCATCAAGCCCCACCTCCCACATTGGGGATTACAATTTGACGTGAAATTTGGGTGATGACACAGATCCAAATATTTCCATTCTGTTGACTGCAGTCTACCTAGTTCCATCAGGTTTGATGGGATAACTCAAGACTCAGAATAATGTAATTACTCAATTTGCCTTCTAGGCCTAAGAGAGCTAAACTTGTAAGCCAGATTGGCTTTCATACTTTATTTGTTCAGGCTGCTATGAATCACCACTGTTTCAGAGATTTAGCAGATTATTTGCCAATCCGTGTTATGTATAACAGTTCTGCTTTATGTGATGTATTTAATTCAAGGAAGCATGTATCATGTGAAGACACAGTCAAAGAGATAATGTGAAATCAAGTGAAATTTACTTTCACATGAGATCTGGTAACATTATCTATATAGTATGTATGTGTACTATTTATTACATATCAGTATTTACAAATACTATTTAAAACTAGATAGATTAAAGTACTCTTCTTTTATAGGTGTTGTCAGTGCTAAAGCATTCATTGCTGTCTTTTAAGAGACCAAGAGCCATGAAGACTTTGAAACTTTATTTTTTGTTTTCTTTGCAGCTCCTGATCAAAGAGGTATGATCACACTTTGGCTTTTTTGTTCTCTATAACTAATACTATGTACATTTCTTTCTATGCTAAACCAACTGAACTTTCTATAAGCTGCATTCAATGATAATGTTACTTATCATTTATTAATAAATGAAGTCAGGTAATATTTGGCAATCACTCACCCTGGTATTTGATGGTATTTGAGTACATGGTAAGTTAAATCAATGTTTTTTTCCTTATTTTTAGGACTATTTAAATAAAAATGGTAATCCAAAAAAATTTGCAGGACTTGCATCATATTTGCATGGTCATGAACCTTCAAATCTTGTTTTTGTAAATTTTCTCAAGAGAGGCCTTTTCCATAATCTCTGTAAGCCAGCCTGGAAAGGTAAGCTTGGGTTTTATACCTGTAGTCCAAAAATGGCAACATATTTATTGAAAAGCCAAAACCTCAGATACGTTTTTCTCTTCTTCCTCCTTCTTCTCTTTTTTTTGAAGCAAATAAATAGTATATGTTCAGATTTACATATGCCAAAAATTAGACACTAAAAGTCAACTTATATTTATTCTAATAGAGTATTTGGGGGCTACTTATGTATTACTTAACTGATAAAGAATATTTGCGGAAGAGAATACTGAGAAGCATAGAAAGAGAATAAGTTTCTGATGGTCATGTGATTCTAGTATGCTTCAGAGCCCAGTTAATTAAACCTAGCCACCTCTTAATGCCTATGGTATGGTGCTAATGTGTTACGGGGAATGGAGAGTAGGTCAAGATGACCAGAACCTAGAACTAGTGTTTAGAAGTGTTGGTAGGTAAGTTTGGGAGCTTCATTTTGACAGGATTTGAAACACCCTAAGTGGCAGGCCAAGGAACCTGGATTTTTCAGTTAGCCATTGAGATAACCTCAAAGATTTTTGAGTAAGTGGGGGACATGCTTATATTTATGCTTTGGAAAGACTGATCACTCTCAAGATGGCCTGAAGAAAGGAGAGTGCAAGTCAGGAAACTAGTTAGTAAACATTCTGGGTTGGGAACTAGGGCTGGTATAGCAAGGATGAAAAACAAGGCACTGAATGTAAAAGCTCCTGTCTTCACCAAAAAATTAAATGTGTACATAGTGTGCAAATATGTTCAATTTCTGAGGTATATATTTACTAGAAATTTTTGCCTTCAACGAAAGGAAATGTACTATAAAAACAAATTTAAGCACAAAATACATGGAATCAACTTTATTCTTATTTACAATAATGCTCTTTATTTAAATAGGTACACAACAGTTTTCCCAAGATGTGATGGAAAAGCTCGTGTTAGTATTGGCAAATTTATTTGCAAGAAAATATATTCCAGCAAAATTCCAAAATGCTGATTTAAGTTTTCCTCAGTCAAAGGTAAAGTTTTTGTACTTATAATGATGTAATAATGATAGTTATTAAATGTATGCTACTGGAAAGCATTCAGTACCGATAGGGTTAAATTTTATATAAGCTACTCCGTTTGTTTTAATAGTGTTGTCTTCTCATAATCAGAGTTCTATTTAATTTTTAGTTCAAACATCTTCCCCTGCTAATCTAACAAACAATTCTTATCCCTAAAGTGTTTTCATTTTATTGGAGCAAATTACGTAATTCAGTAGCAACAGAGATTACATACACAAATAGTCGTTTAAATAGAATGACAGCCCTACTGCTGAACCTATAGTTCCCTTGGGATTGTTTACAGCTAGGGATGGGAGTGCAGGGAAGGAATTACATCATGAGCTCTAATGTCCTCTTCAGACAATATTGAGGCAGTCACCTAAGAAAGAATCCCCTAACTTAAGGGTTGAGAGACTGAAAGAAAAATTATTTTCTGAGTTTATTTAAAACACTGTTTCCAATTTCTTATTTTTTTTCAAAGACACAACAACAACAAAATAATAAGCAAACAAAACCTAAGAAAATGTGCATTAGAACCTGGGAATGTAGAAGAAGCTTGTTGCTATCCAGTAACCCTAATAAATAGAGAACAAAAAGGGAATTAGCATCAGTCTAGGCTTTCTGACCTCACAGTGCCTCTGGATATACCTCCAGACTTGAGCACCCAATTTTAGTTACATCTATCCACATTGCACACCACTGGAACTGTTCATCCTTTTCTTAAATGCATACACATTTTAAAGTATTTAAAAAGGAAAGTTCATATTTACTACTACCATAAATAGAAAGCCAGGATCTTTGGTTTCAAAACTAAGGAAGCCATAAGAATAGATGCAGTTAACATGGTTCTCAGCTGAAGCTGCTCTCTCTTTGCTACAAAAAGAGATGATCAACTTTTAGAGAAAGAATGGTGGTCTATTGCCTCTGGACTTTCTAGGGTTATCAGAAAGAATAGAAGAGGACTGGAAAGAAGATATTTTATTGATTGATTGATTGAGACGGAGTCTTGCTCTGTAGCCCAGGCTAGAGTGCAGTGGTGCAATCTCAGCTCACTGCAACTTCCAGCTCCCAGGTTCAAGCCATTCTCCTGCCTCAGCCTCCCAAGTGGCTGGGATTACAGGCACTTGCCACCACGCTCGACTACTTTTTTTGTATTTTTAGTATAGTTGAGGTTTCATCAGGTTGGCCAGGTTGGTTTTAAACTGCTGACCTCAAGTGATCTGCCCACCTTGGCTTCTCAAAGTGGTGGGATTACAGGCATGAGCCACTGTGCCCGTCTAGCTTTTCATTTTGTAAAACTGATTTATAATTATTTAATGTTCTGTGTGTCATGCTAAATCATCTAATGTACCTGTAATATTATGTACCGTAATTTGGGATAACTGCTCTATATTAGTGAAGATTTATTGAGCAATAAATATGTGCAAACTGTAACAAAAATCATAGTTGGGAAACATAGTTGCTACCTTCCAAGAGCTTGCTCTCCTGATGGGTCTGCATAGCATACACATTCGAGAAGGTGGCAAACAACACAAGGTGTAGGTAATAAGCAGCACATGTTCCCCTACAACGGTGTCCAGTGGTGACCCAATGGCAGGGTATGGAAGGCATAGCAGTAAAGAGACCATATCACTTTGACCAGAGTGTAGAACTGCACCTGTCAATTTGTTCTTTTGTCTTGGTCCATCCACAGATAAAGCTGAGTCTGAAGTAGGATTGTGGAAATTGTCATACTATCTACTGTAAGGAGTTGGTAGGGGCATTCTTTATTGTGTCCACACAGTGTGCCTTTTGTAAGAATCCTCCAGAAAATTCTTATCTGATATTAGTGCTGAGAATAAATAGCTGTTTATCTCATAGACATTCTGAAATGTGTCATTCACACTTGCTCCTAGGAATCGTAGAATATAATTTGTGCCCCATTTTAGCCTCTCTTTCTTACTTTTCTTTCCTTTTTACCAAATTTTGATTTATATGATTGTAGTGTATTATCTTCACCCTTATAAAATACCTCAATTATTGGAAAAGTACAGGGTATGAATAAAATAAGGAAAATATCAATAAATAATAAAACCCGTAATTGTAATAGAAGAAAACCAAGAACATTTCTAATGTCATAGCTATTTCTAACCCACGCTAAAGAAACTTCTAGTCCAAATTCTGAAAGAATTTGTTTTTAAACATGAAATTTGGAAGCTGAGTTAGCTTACAATACCAGCTACTTCTCTATCTACTACCTGTTGGATTTGGAACAAGTTTACCTCTGTGAGGCTTAGCTCCCTCATGTACAAAATGGAGATGAAAATGTTTACTGCATAGGGTTGTTCTCAGGATTAATTGAGCTAACAAACAACAAGTGCTTGGGGCAGCACAGCACAGTGTTGGCACATAATCTGAACTCAATAAAGAACTGCCACTACTATTGCTACACTGACTTGTTACTTGTTCTCTAAATATGTCCCTCAAGTCTCTGAACCATACCTAAGTTTAAGATCAGTGTAGGACATGTTTCTGTTAAATTGGTGGTTTTGGCTAAGTGGAGTCAAAACAACTTTTTTTAGGAAAGATATTTCCATTTGTAAATGTTGGTTGAAATCAAAAGGAAATTTTACCTTAATCTCACAAGTGAATAAAGTAATCAAGGGCTTTGATGAATGAACATCAATCTACAGAACTATGCTGCAATCTATCACCAACCAGTTTAATTTTTTAAATGAAAGTAAAGACATCTCTCTGAAATGTGTTTCGCCCGTAGGTGATCCTTGCCGAACTCCCGGAGGATTTCAAAGCTGCTTTACATGAGTATAACCTGGCAGTAATGAAGGATTTTGCCTCCTTCCTACTGATCGCTTCCAAGTCGGTGAACAAGAAAAATGAGTATCAACTCCCTTTGTCAAGAATCAGTAAGCAAAATTTAGTTCCATTCTGGAACAATTTAAAGAGTAAGCAATCTTGGCTAAGAAAACGTCTGGATATTGGATGCTTCAAAGCTGCTAAAGGAGCTTATTACAGAGCAACTGTGCTAACCCGAGTGTTTTATCCCCAGAAAACAATGTAGCCCATTGTAGGGTGTGGCAATGGCTCTGTTTTCCAAGTAAAGAAAAAACTTTACCAAGTATTTATTGGGCAATGGAGGAAAAAAATAAAAGTCATTCATGAACCATTTTGATGGAAGGTTGCCTATCTGTTCAGGCTGGAAAACTGGGTCAGAAAATATGACATGAAAAAGAAAATGGCACAATTTCTGGCATTTTTCCCCCTGAGAGGTAGTAGCATAGTGGTTCCAAGTGTGAACTCTGGAAGCAGAGTGCCAAGGTCTAAATTCTGGCTCTGCTACTTATTAACCATGAGTTCTCATGCCAGTTACTTAATCTTTCTGTGTCTCAATTTTTTAATCCGTAAAATGAAATGACTAAAAGTATTACCTAGCTTACAGAATTTTAGAGGATTAGGTATATTAATGTTTACAAGGTTCTTAAAACAGTGCATGGCACATAGTCAGCATCATGTAAGTCTATGCTACCCAATATGGTAGCCACCAGCTAGCTACGTGTCACTATTTAAATTAAGTTGGTTAAAAATAAAACAATTGAAAAGTTAATTCTTTAGTCACTTTAGCTTTAGTCACTTTAACTTTCCAGTGCTAGTAGCTTCTACTTGGATATAGTAGAGGTAGAATATTTCTATCATTATGGAAAGTTCTAGTGGACATTGCAGATATCATTGTTTGCTTCAATTATTTGTTCTTGGTTGAGGAGTGACTGGTATTGCAAAGTAACTAAGCTTCCAAATTTCAATTTTATAGCAGGAAACTTCTAGGGGAGAATAAATGGGAAGAACAAGCTAGATTAAGAGTAAAGAATGGAGCCATAAAATGATTCTCATATTCCCCTGTCTCCTAATATAGTCTTAGTTGGAGTAAAAGACAGGGAGGTAAGCATTGTAGTTACTCAAGATTTGTTGATGTAGGACACAGCATGAGCAAATGCAGGCAATAATGGTGGAAGCAAGGAAAGTACTGCAGAGAAAAGACGATAGGAGTGTGTGATTGTGTCATGATGGGAAAAAGGAGCCAGGCCTGAGTGCATGACTTGGTGCCTTCAAAGTCCAGCGAGATGGTACTCGCTGGATGGAACCAGTGTTTTATCTCTTATGCCAGCTCCAAATCCACTGGTAGGAGCTGCCTGAACATTATGTCTTGGAGGTTTCTGAGGTTATATCTGAGTTCATAGGCAAAATTAACAGGTAATAAAAAAAGAGTAATGATAATAAGTTAATATTCAACATGGATTGAATGATTACTCTGCGCCAAGTTGCGTTAATGACTTTACGCACCATATCTCAATCCATTTTCGTTCTGATGAGATGAATGTCACCTACTGTGGCCTGATTTACAGTGAGTTTAACAGGGTTTTCTGGGCTGATTTTTAAAACCTAACGTGACCTCGTCCCAAATGGTCAGAATTCACAGGTAAACAATGTGAAGACTCCCAGCTCGTGTCTCACTTGATGAGCTACAAGGAAGGAAGAGCAGCTGTTTCACCATTTGTTTGTCTTTCGGGGAACACAGATAATGATTTGCTTCGACCAGAGACTGTCAATCAGGTAAGTGAAGGATTCGTCTTATGTACAAAACGTGTTTAACAGAGAGAGTGGGGTTACATTGCTGTGAAGCCTTGATAGGACCTCGAACCCAAAACACTGAAAAATGTCCACTGATGCCAGCACCATTGTCTAAGAGAACGAGACCCTGGAGGCCAGTGTGATTTTATGCTCTGTGGAGTTGGTCTGAGAAACCCTGCTTCTTTGTCTAAAATTTCAGACACCACCTCTTTTTTCTCATTTTTTAATGAGGTTTGCCATGGGTTTGCTGTGGGAAGAGGAAAAGAAAGTGGCTTACGTTTTTCCCAAATTGATCATAGACCTCATAGTGCTTTCTCTGCTCCAGACCACATGGATCTTTGGGGACGGTGGTCTACAAAGGGGGCCACAAAGCATTAGAACTTCTGTGAGGTTCTGGATAAAATATTAGGGTGCTGGAAGATTTTAGATTTAATTTGAAATATGAGAAATAAATTCCACATTGATTATATTTAATAATAAAGATTGACACTGTGCACTGGCTTATTTTATCCCTGGGTCAGAGAGTCATACATCATGTCAAGAGTGGTCTTCAAGTATTTTTGCATATTTAACATTTAAAGGAATTTTTAAAAATCATGAATCTTCTTGCACAGTTTGAGGTGATATCTAAAAATTTTGTTAACCAAAATTTAAATAGCTGCTAATGTAATTTCAGGTTCATTATAAATATTGGCATTTTAAAAGAACTGTTAAATTATTTAAAAGTTCATCCAAAAGAATATAGATATCAAAGCTATTTGATACCCAGAGTAAACAAATAGAAAAGAACACAGATGATCAAACAAATTCTTCAAAGTTACAGATTCTACATTATATGTTTTCATCATCATATATATCTTCCCTTGCCTTCTCTCCCCTCCCCTCCCATTCCTTCCCCTCCCCTTCCCTTCCCTTCCCTTCCATCCCCTCCCCTCCCCTCCCTTTCCACCCTTTTTATTTGTGACAGGGTCTCACTCTATTGCCCAGGCTGGAGTACAGTGGCACTATCTTGGCTCACTGCAGCCTCAACTTCCTGGGCTCAGGTGATCCTCCCACCTCAGTCTCCCACATACCTGGAACTACAGGCACGTGCCATCATGCCCAGCTAATTTTTTATATTTTTAGTAGAGATGGGTTTCAGCATATTGCCCAGTCTGATCTTGAACTCCTGGGCCCAAGCAATCCACCCACCTCAGCTTCCCAGAGTGCTAGGATTACAGGCATGAGCCACCATGCCTCGCCTGAACTTGTATTTTTATTCCACCCTGCTCCACAGTTTAATTTTACCCATGCACTGGCAGAATTTGCAGATTCCTTCTGATTCTGTGCAGATTAATTTGTCTAATGTGCCCAGAACCATGGAGACTTAGTTTTTATTTGTTTGTTTTGCTTCTCTTCATTTTCTCCTCTTCTACCTCCTCCTCCGCCACTTTTTTCTTCTCTCTGGAGCCCAAAGGTTTGTGCTGTTTCTTTTTATTCTCCTTGTGAGCACAGGGAGACACCAGCTACATGACACTCCTTTCAAGGTCATTCTGTGCACCAATTAAGATAATGATGAAAATTCCACCTTAAAATCAGCTTCTATTTATTTTTCCTTAGTGAATGTTGCTAACAGTATTGTAGTTGGACAGTTGAAATTGCCTTCAGTATGCTGTGAGAGTTCCTATTTGCCTCAGTGGGGCTGCCCATTCCAGAGGCATGCTTAGTGTGGCACTGGCCAGTGTCTGTAATACGCCCCTTTCCCTCACTGTAATGGGCCCTATTTCCCTCAACCCCCATGGGAGTCCCCCTCTGCCTGCCTCCGTCACTTCGACTTCTTCAGAACATACTTTAAGAAACAGATTCATACAAAAGAAATCTCAAACTGCAAACAGTTACTCTTTACATATCAATAATGAATTAATAGAAAATGTCTTTCTTCAGGTCATTCTGCGCACAATCGGTGTTAGCGGCACTCAGGCTCCTCTGCTGTGGCCATGGAAATTAGATAACCGAGGAAGGAGAATGCCACTAAATGCATATGTGCTCAATTTCTATCAACACAACTGCTTGACAAGATTAGACCAAACTAATGGGTAGGTTTATGGGTGTGTTTCTGTAAAATATATACATACATATATATCTATGTTTTATTGTATATTCATATTATATATGTAACAGCATATAATTTACATTATATAATTGTATAAACAAATTTATATATTTTTAAATAGGAATTTTAATACATAATCTTTTTAAGAGTTTAAAATACAGACTAATCATAAAAAAAAATACTAGATCACTTTGTAGAAGACTAATTTCTGGTGATTAGAAACTCCAGTAATATTTTGGATTTTGGGGCTACTACCAAAATCTTGGTACTTGAACTGGTTCTGGTGAATGTAATTCTGAAGACAGAAAATTTGGATACATTACAAAGCCCAAAAAGATATTTTAATTATACTAAAATTTCTTTTAGTGTAATTTAGAATAAATTATACTAAAATTTCTTTTATACTAAAAGAAAATTTTTAGTATAATTTAGAATAAATTATACTAAATGAATAATTTATATGTTTATTAGTATAATTAGTATAATTCTAAAATTTCTTTTATTCTAAAATTTCTTTTAGAATAAATTACACTAAATTATTAGTATAATTTAGTAATACATTATCACTAAATTATTAGTATAATACACTATTCATTGTATAATTCACCAATTATATTATTAGTATAATTTACCATTACACTAATTATCTATTAAGAAAGAATGTTGGATGATTTCCAGAAGTATATCAAATATTATTTTTATGAAATATTTTTAATGAAATAAATATTTATTTTTATGAAATAAATTAATATTTATTTTTTTCCCACAAATGCAACATGGAGGGAAAAGATCTGAAACTTACATTATGAGATAGTTAACTTAGCAGGTATCTGTTAGAAAGTGACACTTGTTCTAGTTCTTTGACATGGAAAATATTTTACAAAGCAGTAAAGAAGGATGAATACTTAGAATTCACATGGAAAGTGAATAATTTAGCCCTGGAAACAAGTAGGTAGAAATGGGGAAGGTTATGCTTTTAAACAATGATTCAGGAATTCTCTTTGTATTTTACATAATTTTTATTATTTTATTTTATTTTATTTCTGAGACGGAGTCTCGCTCTGTCGCCCAGGCTGGAGTGCAGTGGCCGGATCTCAGCTCACTGCAAGCTCCGCCTCCCGGGTTCACGCCATTCTCCTGCCTCAGCCTCCCGAGTAGCTGGGACGACAGGTGCCTGCCACCTCGCCCGGCTAGCTTTTTGTGTTTTTTTTAGTAGAGACGGAGTTTCATCGTGTTAGCCAGGATGGTCTCGATCTCCTGACCTCGTGATCTGCCCGTCTCGGCCTCCCAAAGTGCTGGGATTACAGGCTTGAGCCACCGCGCCCGGCCCATAAATTTTTAAATAATTCTGATCAAAATAAGTTTTAAATATTTAAATACTATTCTAAGTTTTTAAATTGACATATTGTAACTGTACATATTTATAGGGTACAATTTGATATTTTGAAACATATATGTTGTGTAATGATCAAATCAGGTTAGCCAGGGTACCCATCACCTTATGCACTTACTATTTTTTTTTTTATTTGTGGTGAGAACATTCGAAAGCCTCTCTTCTCACTGCTTTGTAATCTACAATACAATACAGTTAACTGTATGTACCTTACTGTGCAATAAAACACTAGAACGTATTCCTCCTATCTACTTACTGTGATTTTGTACATGTTGACCAACCTCTGCCCACCTTTTCTCTCTTCCCCTCCCCAATCTTTGTAACCATTATTCTACACTGTACTTCTATTATGTTAATTTTTCTTCTTTTTAAATTTCACATGTGAGGAATATCATGCAATATTTTTCTTTCTGTCTCTGGCTTATTTCACTTAACACAATGTCCTCCAGATTGATTCATGTTGCCACAGATGACAGGGTTTCATTCCTTTTTATGGCTGAATAGTATCTAATTGTGTATATGTACTACATTTTCTTTATTCATCCATTGTTGGACACTTAAGTTGATTCCATATCATAGCTATTGTAAATAGTGTGGCAATAAAGATGGGAGTGCAGGTATCTGTTTGACATACTGATTTAATTTCTTTGGATATGTAACTAGTAGTGGGATTGCTTGATCATATCGTAATTCTAGTTGCAATGTTTTGCATAATTTATACACTGTTTTCCATAATGGATTTCCTCATTTATAATCCTACCCACAGCATATAAGGGTTCCCTTTCCTTCACATTCACACCAACACTTCCTTTCTTTTGTCTTTTTATTATTAGTAGCCATTCTAACTAGAGTGAGGTGGTGTTTGATTGTGGTTTTGATTGACATTTTATGATGGTTAGTGATAGTGAACATTTATTCATATACCTATTGGCCTTTTGTATACTTTCTGTTGAGAAATGTCTATTAAAGTTTTTGCCCATTTTTAAGTTGATTTTTTTTTGCTGTTAAGTTTCTTATGTATTCTGCATATGAATCTTTTGTCTGATGTATAGTGTGCATATATTTTTCTGCCATCTTATAGGTTATCTCTTCACTCTGTTAATTGTTTTCTTTACTGTGGAAAACTTTTTGGTTTGATGTAATCTCTTTTGTCTGCTTTTGCTTTTATTGCTTGTATTTTTGAGATCTTATTTAAAAAAATCCTTGCCCTGTCCAGTATCATGAAGTTTTTCTGCTGTTTTTTTTTCTTTTCTTTTCTTTTTTCTAAGGCTATATTAGTTTGTTTTCACACTGCCGTTAAAGACATACCCAAGACTGGGCAATTTTAAAAGAAAGGGGTTTATTTGACGTACGTGTGAGTTCCACGACCTCACAATCATGATGGAAGGTGAAAGGCATGTCTTACATGGTGGCAGACAAGAGAGCTCGTGCAGGGAACCTCCCATTTTTAAAACCATCAGATCTTGTGAGACTCATTCACTATTAGGAGAAGAGCTCAGGAAAGACCTGCCCCCATAATTCAGTCACCTCCCACCAGATTCCTCCCATGACACATGGGAATTGTGGGACTTACAATTCAAGATTAGATTTGGGTGGGGACACAGCCAAACTATATCATTCTGCCCCTGACCCCTCCCAAATCTCTCGCCCTCACATTTCAAAACCAGTCATGCCTTCCCAGCAGTCCCCCAGAGTCTTAACTCATTTCAGCATTAACTCAAAAGTCCACAGTCCAATGTCTTATCTGATACAAGAGAAGTCCATTCCACCTATGAGCCTGTAAAATCAAAAGCAAGTTAGTTACTTCCTAGATACAGTGGGGGTATGAGGATTGGGTAAATAACAGCAATTCCAAAGGGAGAAATTGGCCAAAACAAACAGGCTACAGGCCCCATGCAATTTGAAATCCAGCAGGGCAGTCAAGTCTTAAAGCTCCAAAATGATCTCCTTTGACTCCATGTCTTGCATCCAGGCCATGCTGATGCAAGAGGTGGGTTCCCATAGTTTTGGGCAGCTCTACCCCTTTGGTTTTGCAGGGTACAGCCTCCCTCCTGGCTGCTTTCACAGGCTGGCATCGAGTGTCTGTGGCTTTTCCAGGTGCACAGTGCAAGCTTTCAGTGGATCTACCATTCTGGGGTACAGAGGATAGTGGCCCTCTTCTCACAGCTCCACTAGGCAGTGCCCCACTTAGGACTCTGTGTGGGGGCTCTGACTCCACATTTTTCTTCTGCACTGCCCGAGCACGGGTTCTCCATGGGGGCCCCGCCCCTGCAACAAACTTCTGCCTGGGCATCCAGGCATTTCCATACATCTTCTGAAATCTAGGCGGGGGTTCCCAAATCTCAATTCTTGACTTATGTGTACCTGCAGGGTCAACACCATGTGGAAGCTACCAAGGCTTGGGGCTTGCACCCTTTGAAGCCAAGGCTCGAGCTCTACATTAGCCTCTTTCAGCCATGGCTGGAGCAGCTGGGACACAGGGAACAAAGTCCCTACACTGCACACAGCACAGGGACCCTGGGCCTGGCCCGTGAAACCACTTTTTCCTCCTAGGTTTCCAGGCCTGTGATGGGAGGGTCTGCAGTGAAGACCTCTGCCATGTCCTGGAGACATTTACCCCATTGTCTTGGGGATTAACATTAGGTTTCTTGTTACTTATGCAAATTTCTGCAGCTGGCTTCAATTTCTCCTCAGAAAATGGGATTTTCTTTTCTATTGAATTGCCAAGCTGCAAATTTTCCAAACTCTTATGCTCTGCTTCCCTTATAAAACTGGATGTCTTTAACAATGCCCAAGTCACCTCTTGAATGCTTTGCTGCTTAGAAATTTCTTTCTCCAGACACCCTAAGTCATCTCTCTCAAGTTCCAAGTTCCACAAATCTCTAGGGCAGGGGCAAAATGCTGCCAGTCTCTTTGCTAAGACATACAAGAGTTACCTTTGCTCCGTTTCCCAACAAGTTCCTCATTTCCATCTGAAACCACCTTAGACTGGACTTTATTGTCCATGTTGCTGTCAGCATTTTGGGCAAAGCCATTCAACAAGTCTGTAGGAAGTTCCAAACTTTCCCACATTTTCCTATCATCTTTTGAGCTTTCCAAACTGTTTCAATCTTTGCCTGTTACCCAGTTCCAAAGTCATTTCCACATTTTCAGGTATCTTTTCAGCAGTGCTCCACTCTACTGGTACCAATTCACTGTATTAGTTCATTTTCACATTGCTGATAAAGACATACCCAAGACTGGACAATTTACAAAAGAAAAAGTTTTATTGGACTTAGAGTTCCACATGGCTGGGGAGACCTCACAATCATGGCGGAAGGTGAAAGGCACGGAAGGTGGCAGATGAGTAAAGAGAGCTTGTGCAGGGCCATTCCCGTTTTTAAAACCATCAGGTCTCATGAGATTCATTCACTATCACAAGAACAGCGCAGGAAAGACCCGCCCTCATAAGTCAGTAACGTCCCACTGGGTTCCTCCCATGACATGTGGTAATTGTGGGAGTTATGATTCGAGATGAGATTTGTGTGGAGAGACAGCCAAACCATATTAATTGTTTTATAGTTTCGGGTTTTACATTTAAGTCTTTAACCATTTTGAATAGATTTTTGTATATGGTGAGAGGTAGGAGTCTAGTCTCATTCTTGTGCATGTGTATATCTAATTTTCCCAGCATCATATATTGACATATTAGCATTATTATGCTATTATATATATTGTTAAAATAAATAAATTTATATTTTTAAATAAAATTATAAAATTAATAAAATATTAAAATAATATATATAATTATGCTATTATAATAGCAATATTATGCTATTATATTTAATATATTATTAACATGTTAACATATAACATATTAGCATAACCTATTAAACACATATATAATAGCATATAATATATTAACATATAATGACATAACATATTAAACACATATTCCCTTTTCCCTCATATGTGTTCTTGGCACACATGAGGGAAAAGCTAATTTATAAAAAATCAGTTGGCTATAAACGTGTGGGCTTATTTCTGGGTTTTCTATTGTTTCATTGGTCAAAGTACGTGGTTTTTATGATGGAATCATACTGTTGGTTATGATAGCTTGTAGTATATAGTGTGTTGAAGTCAGGTAGTGTGATGCCTCTAGCTGCATTCTTTTTGCTGAGGATTGCTTTGCATATTTGGGACTTTTTGTGATTTCCTACAAATTTTAGGATGTTTTCCCTATTTTTGTAAAGAATGTCATTGGTATTTTAATGGAGATTGTATTAAATTTATAGATCATTTTGGGTAGTGTGGCCATTTTAACAACACTAATTTTTTCATTCCATGAACATGGAATCTCTTTTCATTTCTTAGTGTCCTCTTTAATTTCTTTCATCAATGTTGTACAGTTTTCAGTGTAGAGATCTTTTACCTTCTTGTTTATTTATTATCTAATTTTTGTACTATTGTACATGAATTTGTTTAAAAAATTTTTATTTTCAGTTTATTATTGCATAGAAACACTACTGATTTTTGTATATTAATTTTGTATCCTGCAAATTTATATTATTTATTGATCAATTCTAACAGTTTTTCACTAAGTCTTTAGGGTTTCCTATATATAAGATCTTGTCTGAAAACAGGGACAATCTGACTTTTTCCTTTCCAATTTGGATGTCTTTTATTTATTTATTCTCTTGTGTTGCCCTGGCTAGGACTACTGGTACTATGTTGAATAAAAATGGTGAAAGTTGGCATCCCTGTCTTGTTCCTGATCATATGATGTTAGCTATGGATTTGTCATATATGTCTTTTATTGTGTTGAGGTACATATCTTCTATACCTAATTTGTTAAGAGTTTTTATTATGAAGGGATATTTTGAATTTTGTCAAATGCTTTTTCTGTATCTATTGAATGATCATATGGTTTTTGTTTTTCTGTTAATGTGATTTATCTCATTTATGGATTTGCATATCTTGCACTATCCTTGCATTCCCAGGATAAATCCCTCTTGATCTTATTGAATAACATTTTTAATGTGCTTTGGAATTTGGTTTGCTAGTATCTTGTTGAGAACTTTTGAATTTGTGTTTATCAGAGAGACTGGCCTATAATTTTTGTTGTTGTTGTTGTATCCTTATCTAGTTTGAGAGTCAGAATAATATTGGTCTCATAAAAAAAATTTGGAAGTAGTCCCTCCTCTTAAATTCCCTTAATAGTTTGAACAGGATCGATATTAGTCTTCTTTAAATGTTTGGTAGAATTCAGCAGTGAAGCCATGAAGTCCTGGGCTTTTTTTTTTTCTGATGAAAAACTTATGATTACTAGTTCAATTTCCTCTCTCATTACTGCTCTGTTTAGATTTTCTATTTCTTCTTTATTTAATTTTGGGAGGTTGTATATGTCCAGGAACTTAGCCATTTCTTCCATGTTATCAAATTTTTTTGGTGTGTAGTTGTTCATAATAGTATCTTATTATTTTTTGTACTTCTGTGGAACTGTTGTAATGTCTCCTTTTTAATATCTAATTTTATTTATTTTAGTCTTCCCTCTCTTTTTCTTAGTCTTGCTAATGGTTTACCAATTTTCTTTATCTTTTCAAAACCATCTTTATTTTGTTGACCTTTCAAATTGCGTTTTTAGCCTCTATTTTGTTTACTTCTGCTTTAAGCTTTATTCTCTCCTTCTACCAGTTTTGGGTTTAATTTGTTCTTGTATATTAAGTTTCTTGAGGTGCATCATTTGATTGTTTAGTAAAAATCTTTTCTTCTTTTTTGATTTAGGCCTTTATTGCTATAAATTCCATTTTAAAACTGCTTTTTCTATGTTCCATAAGTTTCGTTATAATATGTTTCCATTCTCATTTGTCTTAAGAAATTTTTAAATTTCCTTTTTACTTTGTTTATTGACCTGTTGGTTTTTTTTAGGAGTAATTGTTTAATTTTCATGTATTTGTAAATTTTCCAGAGTTTTTCTTGTTACTGATTTCTAGTGTTATACCATTTTGCTCAAAAAGTTACTTGATATGATCTCTATTTTCTTAAATTTGTTCAGACTTGTTTTGTGATCAAACATATGATCTATTGAAGAGAATATTCCATGTACAGTTGAGAAAAATATGTATTCTGAAGCTGTTGGATAGAATATTCTGTTAAAGAAAATCAGCCAGGCACAGTGGCCAACACCTGTAATCCCAGCACTTTGGGAGGTTGGGGTGGGATGATCACTTGAGATCAGGAGTTCAAGACCAGCCTGGGCATCATAGCAAGACCCTGTCTCTAAAATAAAGGCTATTAGGTCAATTTGGTCTATGGTGCAGTTTAATTCTGATGATTCCTTGTTATTCTTTTTTTGCCTGGATGACCCATTCATTGTTGAAAGTGGGATGTTGAAGTCCCTAATATTATTATACTGCATTTTATCTCTCCTTTTAGATCTAATAATATTTGCTTCATATATGTGGATGTGTTGGTATATAGAATTACAATACTATAGCCTCTTGTTGAATTGATTCCTTTATCATTATATAATGACTTTATTTGTCCTTTTTATAGTTTTTGTCTTATAGTTTATTTTATCTGATATAAGTATTGCTACTCCTGATCAGTTTTGATTTCTGTTTGCATGGGATATCTTTGTCCCTTCCTTCACTTTCAGTCTATGCCTGTCTTTAACGATGAGATGATTCTCTAGTAGTCAGCATACAATCATATAGTTGAGTTAGTTTTTTAAGAGATGGGATCTCTCTCTGTCACTGGGGCTGGAGTACAATGGCACAATCATAGCTCACTGCAGTCTCAAACTCCTGGGTTCGTTCAGTCCTCCCAGCTCAGCCTCCTGAGTAGCTAGGACTACAGGTGCGCACCACCAAACCTGGCTAATTTTTTATTTTTATTTTTTGTACAGACAGGGTTTTACTATGTTACCTTTAAAATAAAATCCATTCACTCTGTATCTTTTAACTGGAGACTTTAATCTATTTATTTTCAAGGTAATTATAACTAGGTAAGAACTTACATCTGCCATTTTGTTCATTGTTTTCTGGTTGTTTTGTAGATTCTTTGTTCCTTTATTCTTCTGTTGTTGCTTATGTGTGTGGTTTGGTGGTTTTCTGTGGTGCTAACTTTTATTTCCTCCTTGTATCTTATTTGGGTGCCTGCTCTAAATTCTTTCTTTGTGGTTATTATGTGCTAACATAAAGAGTCTTGTAGTTATAATAGACTGTTTTATGTTGATAACAACTTAACTTTGGTCACATAAAAATATTTTAGATTTTCTTGCTTCCCCACAATAATTTCTGTTTTTGTTGACATAATTTACATCTTTATCTATGGTGTATTCCTTAGTCATTAATTGTAGCTGTTATTGTTTTTTGACCATTTTGACTTAAAGCTTTCAAACTAGAGAATTGAAGGATTTCCGTCCCGTAGCACCCAGACAGCATGGGGTTATTCTGAATTTGATTATGAATTTTCTTCTATTGATGAGTTTTAATCTTTCGAATAATTTTGTGATAGTAATGATCATTCTTTCATTTTTAGTTGTAGCATTCCCTTAATATATTTTTGTAAGCCTAGACGAGTGGTGATAAATTTCCTCAGCTTTTGCTTGTCTGGGAAGATCTTTATGTCTCCTTCATTTCTGAAGGATAGCTTTCCTGGATATAGTATTCTTGACTGACTTTTCTTTTTCTTTCAGTACTTTGAATATATCATTTCATTTTTTCCTGGCCTGTGAGATTTCTGCTGGGAAATCTGCTGATAGTCTCATGAGGGTTCCCTCATATGTGACTTGATGCTTTTCTCTGCAGCATTTAGAATTCTTTGTCTTTGACTTTTGACAGTTTGGTTATAATGTGCCTCAGAGAGTATCTTTGTGGGTTGAAACTAACTGGGGACTTTTGAGCTTCTTAGATGCATATATCTCCCAAGACATGGGAAGTTTTCAGCTATTATTTTGTTAATAATAACAAAGTATTTCTCTACTTCTCCCTCTGGTGCCTTATAAGGTGAATATTTGTTCATTTAATGGTATCCCATAAGTCCTATAGGGTTTCTTAATTCCTTTTCATTCTTTTTCCCTCTTTGACTGATTATTTCAAAAGACCAGTCTTCAAGTTCAGAAATTATTTCTTTAGCTTGATTTAGTCTGTTGCTAAAGCTCACATTCTTTTTTAAATTTAATGCATTGAATAGCTCCAAGATTTTTTTGGTTCTTTTGTATGATATCTACAGGAGGATAGGCTACAGATGTTGGTGGTGTAGTTTTGCTGGGGGAGGGGGCACTGCACTGGTTATTTGGGGCAGGCATGTTTTGGTTCAGTGTGCTAGCAGGCTGTATGGTGAACTCTTCAGAGAAATGAGGCTATCACCAGGCTGGCTCTTAAGCTGGGTATCTGTGGGTGCAGTGAGCCAGCCAGCTGTGCAGTAGTGTCTCTCAGGGGGAGGTAAGACTACTGTTGGACTGCTGTTGGCTTCAGTGCAGGCATGTGTGGGCTGGCTAGCTGTGTGGTAGTGTCTGTGGGGAGGTCAGGCTGCTGCGGACTGGATATTGGGCCAAGTGCATGTGTAGTGGGCCTGCTGGCTGTGTGGCAGTGTCCCTGGGAAGGCGAGGCCTCTGCTGAACTGGCTGTCAGGCCAGGCACATGTACATGCATGCTGGGCTGGCTGGCATGCAGCAGTCTTTCCGGGGGAGGGGGGCACCTCTGCCTTGGTGCCAGACTTGGCATGGGTTGCAGCATGAGTATGCACTGAGGTAGTGGCCTGGCCACCTGTTCAGTGGCTTTCTTGCTGTGCATGTCTGCCTTTTCCCCAATGGGTTGTGGGCTGGCACATAGCTTTGAATTTGAAATGATAGTGCGGCTTCAGGGATGGAGAGAGAGAGTGGCTACTGGCCTTCAAAATGTCATCATGCTGTAGCTGCTTAGGTCATGAAGGAGGGGATGCACAATGTGGGCTCTTACTTGGGGGCAACGTAGCTACTTAAACTTGTGGCAACTCTCCAAAATAGATTCTGGGCCTGTGAGGACTGGGAGACTGTCTTGTAGCAAGAACTTCTGGCATCTGTGATGGCTGTGGAAACCCCTGGAAGTCTTTAGCATACCATTTTCCTGTTAAGAAGAAGCCACCCTGACTCCCAGTCATTCCTGGTAGGAGAGACAGTGTGGCAGAGACAGGTGCCTCACTCCATAGCCTCTATGGTGCTATCTTGGGCTCCTGTGCTCCGCAGGGATTTTGGCGCTCCCCTGGTGCTCTCCAGCATACTGAGTCACTCCAGTTGAAATAGAATTGTTTGTTTGTTGTTTTGGTTCCTTTTTGTGGGGGAGATGAGCACCAGGCAACTCTCGTTTTCCATCTTGCTCAATGTTCTGCCATCCTTGACAAATCTTGAGCTACATCTGTTTTTCTTAGGTCTAGTTCTTAGCTATGAAGAACTAAGAAAGTAGAAATAGAACTAAGAAAGTAGAAGAAGTAAGTAGAAATAACATTAGTAGAAATAACATTAGTCTATCAACTTGTTTTATTTTCACTTTAATCTCTAGTCCTCATTGACCCTTCTAAGCTTTACTTTTATATTTCACCCTCCCCCTTTGATGATGGTCAAATTATCTGTTTAATAACTTTTTTGTGTTTTTTATCTATGCCTCTCAATTTCATTATGATTAATACAATAGAATGAAGTCTTAACTGGGAATGTATTTGGCAGATAAATTAACTGCCATGGACAGACCATTATTAAAGTTTGAGTTAATTCTTTTATGTTTATGTTTTTATACTTTTTAATTAAGAAATGTTGTTCTCTTTAGGATGCGTATGGGGCAGCTTTTAAAGTGTTTGAAAGATTTTGCATTCAACATTCAGGCCATCAGGTATGTTTCATGCTGCATTTGATTTTCTCAATTATTTAATGGTAGTTTAGCAAACATATAGCTCTTCCTTTGTGTAAGTTTATGATTCTCATGAAGGAGCACTCTGAAGATACCATTGAGCCTCCCAGGTTCTCTACAACTCAGCTGTCCATAGCTCTGTAGTCCCATTCCTCAGGACACTGTCACACTGTTTTTTGTATTAAGATTCACCTCAAATCCATTTGTAATTGAATTTCATTGAGATCAGAGCCTGGAAGGCACTTCCTCATGACTTCATAAATCTCCATGCCTCACTGTACTCAAGTTCTACCACTGCTGAGCAGTCACACTGAGTCAGATAAATAACTTCAGTAGGTCTCTGGTTTATGTCCACTTCAAAGCACTTAAGTCTTTCTCATACTCGGTGCCTTTCCTAGACCCTGACATCTGTTGATTTCCTGTGTTCATCTGCCCAATGCTCAACAGAGACCAGAGCAAATATGAACTCTATGTGAGCACTCCTTTCTCTATGCTCCATTGGTCATATAGTTTTTGTCTAGCTCCATTTTCCTTATCTCTAGTCCTTACTTTATCAAGTGTATGTGGTTTTTCACATAAATTCAGTTTTGGAAGGAGAGTATTTATTTAGAGTTCCTTGTTAGTGAGGACACATTTGTGGTTTTCCTTGGTCTGAGCCGTGCCTGACCCTATGGGAAGCTTTCTACAAAGAGTGAAAGTCTTAGGATGGCCCTAAGTGGCTTATAGCTATTAGAGCTACAACCTCTTTGAGCAGCCTGAGAAACTTTGGAGATTTTAAACGTATCTCAAGAGTTTAAACAGGAAAAATAATTCCTTCATTCATTTATCAATTATAAAAGTATCAAGGTCTTACTGTGTTAGAGGCACTGTTCCAGGCACTTCAATGTCATGGGAGAAACTTTCTTGTAGACAGTCATATGTGGTAAGTGCTATGATTGAGAAACACATAAAATACTAAGATAGCATAAATAACTTTATGATTAATGCTACTATAATCAGAAAAAGCATTATAGAAGATGTAATTTCCAATCAGGTCTTAAAGGAGAAGTGAAAATTCATTAAGTAGATTAATTATACTAAATATAATTCTAGTTAATTAGGATAATTAAGTAGAATAATTAGTGTAGTCAGATTTTAAGCAGGGAGAATAGTATATCCAAATGTACAGAAATATTAAAGGTCCTGATGTATTCAGGGATAGGCCCCCAGCTAATGATGGGGAAGTACAGAATGTGGAGGTTGTGACAGGGATCAGGGAAAATGCTGAGAAGTGAGTGTGGAGTCTTTGATAGGAATTTGGTTGTATATGTGAAGGGTCTCATTTGTTATGCAATGAAGTATGGATTTAAAATGGTAGACAAAGGTGAGGCAGGGGAGTTTCTAAGGATGAGTATGACATAGATCTATGTTTTAGAGATATTATTCTGGCAGAGTATAGAGATTAACTCAAGAGGTAGAGAAAATGAAAGCAGGGAGCTAAAGCTGGAGGCTATACCCATATTCCAGGTGAGAGAAAATGAAGGCTTGAATTAGACAGTGGTGGCAGAAATGAATGATGAGAATTGGAGACATATTTAAGAGGAGGAACTCCTGCAGTGGGGAAAGAGATATTATGACAAATTGGGTTTCTAATTTGGTTAATTATAATGTTAATGAAAGTAAGGAATACATGATGATGAATTGGGAACTGACAATAAAAAAGTATGAGTTAGAATTTAAAATGTCACATGTGTTGTCTATAAGACATCCAGGGGGAAATGTTGAGCAGTCAGAACAATAGGTCTGAAACTGGAGGAATTTCAGACTTAGAGATAAAGATGTGATCATTGCTAATATTCAGCCACTGAGGACGAGTAAAAATCTGAAACTCTGCTCAAGAGTGAATAAGGTGGAGCATGAAAACAAAAAGGATGGCAAAATGTCAAATCACAATTGATTTCGGTGCTCGAATAGCATGTCAGGTAGCTGAGAGACTCACTTTTCTGTGTCTGCTCTCGTTCACCCTAGCTTCTATCCTAAGATATGTGGTTAGGGACGGAATTTTTTTTCACTGAATTGGGTGACTGTGGGTTTTTAAAAATAATTGGTCCAATATTAGGAAGTCCATATGGCTTTCATGAGATGCATAGAGAGAAGAAAAGAAGTTGAATAACACCTCTAGGGTCCAAGAATATGGCATTCTGTAGTCTTACAATACTCACAGAGCAAGTTTAGGTGTAATATAAAGAGGAACTGTGGCCGGACATGGTGGCCCACACCGGAAATCCCAGTACTTTGGGAGGCCAAGGTAGGTGGATCATGAGGTCAGGAGTTCAAGACCAGCCTGGCCAAGATGGTGAAACCCCATCACTACTAAAAATATAAAAATTAGCCGGGTGCCTGTAATCCCAGCTACTCGGGAGGCAGAGGCAGAAATTGCTTGAACCCAGGAGGCAGAAGTTGCAGTGAGCTGAGATCAGATCACACCACTGCACTCCAGCCTGGGCAACAGAGCGAGACTCTGTCTCAAAAAAAAAAAAAAAAAAAGAAAAGAAAAAGAACTGTGTGAAGGTATATATCTTTATTTTTCTCAAGATACATGATGTATGTTGTAAAGATTTTATAAGAAAGATAACTGTGCATTTTGTTAATATTCTGCATACTTTTTCTCCATATTTACATCTGATAGGTTTTGGGGGGAATTACTTCTGCTAACCTTTTAATAATATTGCTTGTTATCAAAATGTGGGCTCATTATTATTTTTATTATTATTATCATTTATGCAGTGATTCCTTGAGTGAACTGTGTGAAAATGAGCATGACAATGTAGTCCTGGCATTTAAACAATTGAGTCAAACCTTTTATGAAAAACTTGAAGAAATGCAAACTCAAATGCATCAAAATCACTTAAAATAACACCGTGGAAAACTTTCAAGTCTGATTATGTGGTATTTATCCCTTTGCAAGGAGAGATATATTTGAGCTTACGCAACGAAATGGAAAAATTTTTTGTCTTGGAGCCAAACAGAATTGAACACAAATATTAGCTCTGCTGTTTTCTAACTGAACGACCTTAAGTTATGTCACACATCTGAGCTTTAACTTTATTTTTGGCAAAATCAGAGTAAAAATGAATACCTCTAGTTGTTTTGAGGATTAAATGAGATAATGTATGAAAAGTGATTGGGATTGGGTGGTGACTTAATTAACGGTAGTGGTTTTTTTTAGTAGTTAAAGTTAATATATAGCAAAATTAGTTTCACATTGTCAAGTTTTCAGTACATCCCCAAGTTAACTGAATTTTAAATTAACGGTTAATAAATCACAAAGGACTCAAGTCAATTCTGAACATCTGAACAACAATTTGGTTATGTAAGAAGACTTCTGAGATTACAAGAAAGTCACTGCTGTAGACTGGATTTTTGTGCCCTCCCCTCCAAATTTTTTTATACTGAAGTTCTAACCCTCAATGTGATAGTATTAGGAGATGATAAGTCATGAGGGTGGAGTTCCTTGGTTGTAATTAGTGACTTTAGCTGAGACAGAAGAGAGCTTGCTCTCCAATCTCTGCTCACTACCACTGGATGATACAATGGGAAGATGGCTATCTGCAGACCAAGAAGCAGGCCCTCAACAGAACTGAATCTACTTACATCTTGATCTTGAACTTTCCAGCCTCCAGAATTGTGAGAAATACATGTTTGTTGTTTAGCCATCTGGTCTGTGATCCTTTAAGAAAACAATTAACTGAAAACTTGGTATTGTTGTAGTTTATGTAGTAAATGACTTGGCACTCATCAGAAAATAAAGGGCATTAAATTGATTTACTATTGTGTTCCTTATGTTAAATCTGTTAGTCCATCCATTTGTAGACACATATGCATTAGGTATTTTGCCTTCATTGCTGTCTATCTGTACTGCAGCCCTAGGTCACGAACTACAAAATCTGTTTTAGACCCAGACCTTGAACACAGAGCATTTCTTTCTCAGGATGAAAGACATAACCTTTTGTATCATCCAGAATGTAACAAGACACCATTTGTTGTATGGCATTACTTACAGATACATTGCATAGGCTTAGAAAAACACTTTGTCTAGAAATGGAAAAGCCTCTATTCCTTAGAATTTAACACAAAATTGGTTTATATCAGTCATGTGCCAAAATCTTACTTGTGACTGTTTTCTTAGTGCTGATCCTAAATTTTTTTATTTAAAATAAGCACATAGTAACAAACATAGTAGATATTAATCCAGCTTTATAGATAATAACTTTAAATATCAAAGGCTTAAACACAACGAAAAGACAGAGATTGTCAGAGTGGATCAAAACACAATAACCAACTATATGTTGTCTACAAGAAACCTTTTAAATATAAAGACACATGTAAATTAAAAGTAAATGGATGTGACTTATAGTTTATGGTTTCTCATGTAAGAAGCTTAGAATCAACCACTCCATCCTAATTAGTGAAAACAGGAACAAACTGAAAAATTGATAATTCTTCTAGATCCCTGAGAGAAGTGATGTCATGGGGCAAACTGTTGCCCCTCAAATTGGAGCAAAATACAGGTGGATACAGAGAATCACAACACACTGAGGCAAAAACCTGCACAGGAAACAGTGCTGGAGCAGGAAAACCTGAACTTTAATGAACAAATTGCTAAGTGTGGGCACATCTGAGAGAAAACTCCAGGGGGATACATTCACCTGGGAGCTATGCTTCTCTATGAGTTTTATATCTGGGAAATGAACCAAGATCTTACCTTAAACATTGGAGAAAAATTCCCTTATGCTTCTGGAAGGAGGAAAATAAAATAAACTGTATTAAAATGTGCCAGAGCACTCTGTTCTTTTTAATAAGGTCTGCCCTCAGGAGAAACTAGTTACTCAGAGCCTAGCCTGCTGGAGTTTTATCAGAGACTAACTCACCTGTTAGAAGGGAAGTACCCTTCAGCCCACCTAGACATCCTACCCCACCTAAAGCAGGGTGTAGAACAAAGTTGAGGAACACTTGTAAAGTTCATAGTCTCGAGGCACAAGCTCACTAAATGTCAGAAATAATTATAGTCATAAGTCTCTTCTTAATGGGAATATGTTCTGAGAAATACATTGTTAGGTGATTTTTGTTAGGTGATTATAGAATGTACTTACATGTACTTAGATAGTATAGCCTATTATAGTCCTAAATCATGTGGTGTAAACTATTACTCTTAGGCTACAAGACTGTATAGCATTTTACTGTACTCAACACTGTAGGTAACTGTAACACAATGGTAAATATTTGTATAGCTTATCACATCTAAACATAGAAAAGGTACAATAAATATATAGTATTGTAATCTTAGTAATCTTATGGGACCACTGCCATATATGCAGTCTGTCATTGACCAAAATGTCATTATGCAATGCATGACTGTATAGGACTATAGACCACTCCCCCTACAACTTACCATCACATTACTAAAGACCTATTGTTTACAGCGGTTCTTTTTACCCAGTACATTATATCTGGCTATCAAGAAAAAATTACTAGGCAAAAAGTTACTAAAAGGCAAAAAAAACCAATTTGAAGAGATGAGCAAGCATCAGAATCAGACATGGCAGAAATGTTGGAATTATCAGAATGGAAATTTAAAATAGTTAATTTAAAATAATTAATTTGCTATGGGCTTCCATGGATACAGTAGGCAGCAAGCAAGAACAGAGGGGCAGGCATTATCCAATTTATTGAGGGACAGAATAGAACAAAAAGGTAGAGGAAAGGCAAATTTGCTTTCTTTGCTTGAATGCATCCGTCTTCTCCTGCCCTTAGACATCAGCACTCCTGATTCTGGGGCTTTTGGACTCAGAGTGGGACTAACACCATTGGCAACCCATAGGCTCCATCACCAATCCTCAGGTCTTTGGACTGGGACTGAATTATACTTCCTGCTTTCCTGTTTCTCTAGCTTGCAGGTGGCGGATCATGGAACTTCTTGACTTTTATAACCATATGAGCCAATTCCTAAAATCAATCTCCTCATCTCTCTCTATATGTGTTCTATTGTTTCTGTCTCTCTGGAGACCCCTAACTAAAACAATACCCTCTTAAATAAAATTCCAGAATTGCTATAAATTGTTTTCTTACAAAAAGGCAACAGAAAGTATAAAAAGAAATAAAATTGATTCATGAGACTTTTGCTTAGGCTAAGAATTCAGTTAGATAATTTTAGTCAATTTAGGTTTGACCTAATATATTACTAAAAATGTTCCCGTTTCTGAGACTTAAAAATTCTGAAATTCAGAGCTTAAATGATGACTACACATACTGTTTTTATTCTTCTTTTGCTTTGCAAATATAATTAGTATTTGAAGGTAGTGTCTTTATATGAAACATGCAGTGAAATTAAATCGATGATTTACCTTTTCAAAATAAAAATCTCGAAGGGGATTGGGCCAAGATGGCAGACTAGAAGCACCGCTCTTATGGAAACGAAACAAAGTAGCTAGTGAAAACTCACCCTGAAGGCTGATCATTAGAGAAACCACATTGGGATCCATCAAGGTAGCAGGGGGACAGAGCAGGGAGTTGTGAAGCCAGCACCAGCCTGTCTGGGCTTATCATAGAGCCAGAAGGACCTCTCTGACATGAGACAGGGTAAGTGAGTAAGATACCCCTGGGTGAGTCATGTTCTCCACAGGTACCTGTGCAAAACTTAAAATGAGATAATCTCCCTGCCTGCTTCCCCCGTCCACATTTCCCCTACCCTGCTTCTAGGCTGAGGCATAGGACAACCTGGACATTTAGTGGGGGCAACTCTTGAGATAAAGGGAACATCTACAAGCCTTGGGCCCCATAGCAGACCAGAATCTGGCATGGTAGCTCCAATGGAGGCTGTAGTTGTAGTGCCTGGGAGTAGTAAGACTGCTCCACTCTACCTGCCAAATGGGAGTTGGTGCTGGTGCTAGCTTCCGGCCCAGTGGTCCTGCTTTGATTTGAACTCAGCTGGCAGCTGCAGCCTCCCATTGTCCCAGGAAATGCCCAGACGGCAGGATGGGCTACCTCACCCAACCTTTTCCCTGATAGCCAGAAGGGAAATGCTTGCTAGAGCTTCTGGCCCAGCGGTCACACTTGTGTGAACTCAGCCCTAGAGCATAGTCCCTTGTTCTAGGAAGCACCCAGATGTCAGGATTGGTGAACCCACCTATCCCCATCACTGATGACCAGGTGAGCCATGCCAGCTACAGCTTCTGGACCAGAGTCCTACACAGCCTGATTAAGTGAGGGGCTTTACCTCCTGTTGCTCTGGAAACAGCCCAAAGGCAGGGTGCACAGCTCTACCTACCCCAGCTTCTCATAGCCAGATGGCCCACATCTGCTAGAGCTTCCAGTCCAATGGTCCCACTTCTGCCTGAACTCTCTGGGCAGGTGCAACCCTATGTTGGGAAGCATTTGGACAGCAGATTAAGCCTGTCTGCCAATAGGAGTCTCTCTGCCTGAGAGAGCCTCGTGTACCACAGCACACTACAGAAGAATTGTGGGCATGGAGACAGTAATCAGAAGGGAATCCTGCAAAACCCAGGAGCAGAATTAAAAACAGTATACTGAACCCACATTATGCCATAATCAAACCCCCAAGGGCCTCAGAGAAGATGAAAGCAAAATAGCCCATCCAAAGGATAGCAGTGTCAAAGACTTTAGGAACATCCGTCCACACAGATGAGAAAAATCCATCTCAAGAACTCTGACAACTCAAAAAGACAGAGTATCTTCTTGTCTTCAAACAGCTACACTAGTTTCCCAGCAATGGTTCTTAACTATGCTGAAATGGCTGAAATGTCAGAAATAGAATTCAGAATATGGATAGAAATGAAGGTCATCAACATTCAAGAGAAAGTCAAAATCCAATCTTAGCACTCTAAGAAATATATTTTTAAAAATACAGGAGATAAAGACAAAAGGGACATATTAAGAAAGGACCAAACTGAATTAATAGAGCTGAAAAACTCACTCCCAAGAATTTCAGAATACAATTGCAAGTATTAACAGAATCAACCAAGCTGAGGAAAGAATCTCAGAGATTGCAGAACAGTTATCTGAAATAGTCAGACAAAAATAAAGAAAAAACAATAAAGAAGAATGAACAAAAACTTCAAGAAATATGGGATTATGTGAAGAAACCAAATCTATGGCTCATTCTTGTCCCTGAAAGAGAGGAGGTGAAAACAAGTAGCTTGGAAAACATACTTGAGGGTATCATCCATGAACATTTCCTCAACATTTTTAGAGAGGCCAACATTCAAATCCAGCAAATACAGAGAACACCTTTATGATACTATGCAAGATGACCATCACCAACACACATTGTCATCAGATTCTCTAAGGTCAAAATGCAAGAAAAAAAAATTGTTAAAGGCAGTTCTAGAGAAGGGGAAGGTCAGCTACAAAGGGAACTCCATTAAACTAACAGCAGACCTTTCAGCAGAAGCTCTACAAGCCAGAAGATATTGGGGGCCCATATTCAGCAATCTTAAAGAAAATACATTCCACTGAAGAATTTCATATCCAGCCATGCTAACTTTCATAAGTGAAGGAGAAATAAGATCCTTTTCAGACAAGCAAATGCTAAGGAAGTTGGTTACCATGAGGCCGGCCTTCCAAGAGGTCTTTTAGGTAATGCTTTAAATATGGAAAGGAAAGACTGTTACGGTCACCACAAAACACACTTAAGTACGTAGACCATTGACTCTATAAAGCAACTACACAATCAAGTCTGCATGATAACCAGCTAACAACACAATGGTAATGAAGGTCATCAACATTCAAGAGAAAGGCAAAACCTAATCCTAGCACTCTAAGGAATATAAGAAAACAATACAAGAGATAAAGACAAAAAGGCCATATTAAGAAAGAACCAAACTGAATTGATAGAGCTGAAAAATTCACTTCAAGAATTTCAGAATACAATTGCAAGTATTAACAGCTGAATCGACCAAGCTGAGGAAAGAATCTCAGAGATTGCAGAACAATTACCTGAAATATCTGAGTCAGACATGTGCAGTTTAAAATCTGCACATGTCAATAATAACCTTGAATGCAAATGAGATAAATGCCCCAATTAAAAGGCACAGAGTGGCAAGTTGGATAAAGAAGCAAGACCCATCTGTATGCTGTCTATGAGAGACCCATCTCACATGCAGTGACACCAGTAGGCTCAAAGGGAAGAGATGGGGAAAAACCTACCATGCAAATGGAAAACAGAAAAATAGCAGGGACTGCTATTCTAATTTTAGACAAAACAGCCTTTAAATGAGCAACAATAAAAAAAGACAAGGTCATACATGGTGGCTCATGCCTGTAATCCCAGCACTTTGGGAGGCTGAGGTGGGTGGATCACTTGAGGCCAGGAGATCAAGACCAGCCTGGACAACATGGTAGAACCCTGTCTGTATTAAAAATACAAAAATTAGCCAGGCGTGGTCACAGGCACCTGTAATCCGAGCTATTTGGGAGGCTGAGGCATTAGAATTGCTTGAACCCAGGAGCCAGAGATCGCAGTAAGTCGAGGTCTTGCCACTGCACTCTAGCGTGGGTGATGGAGTGAGACCCTGTGTCAGGGGAAAAAAAGAAAAAAGACAAAGAAGAGCATTTGTATTAGTCCATTTTCACACTGCTAAAAAGAACTATGTGAGACTAGGTAATTTATAAATAAAAGAGTTTTTTGTTTGTTTGTTTGTTTTTGTTTTGTTTTGAGATGGAGTTTCACTCTTGTCACCCGGGCTGGAGTGCAATGGCGTGATCTTGACTCACTGCAACCTCCGCCTGCTGGGTTCAAGAGATTTTCCTGCCTCAGCCTCCCGAGTAACTGGGATTACAGGCACCCACCACCATGCCCAGCTAATTTTTGTATATTTAGTATAGATGGGGTTTCACCATGTTGGCCAGGCTGGTCTTGAACTCCTGACCTCAGGTGATCCACCTGCCTTGGCCTCCCAAAGTTCTGAGATTACAGATGTGAGCCCGTGTCCCTCTAGAAAAGAGGTTTCATTGACTCAGTTCTGCATGGCTGGTGAGGCCTCAGGAAACTTACCATCATGGAAAAAGGCAAAGAGGAAGCAAGGCACATCTTACATTGTGGCAGGAGAGAGAGAGTGAAGGGGGAACTGTCACACACTGTTAAACCATCAGATCTTATGCAAACTCACTATTTCATGAGAACAGCATATAGGGGAACCTGTCCACATGACCCAATCACCTCCCCCACCAGGCTCTCTCTTGACATGTGGGGATTACAACTCAAGATGAGATTTGAGTAGGGACGCAGAGCCAAACCATGTCAATATTACATAATGGTAAAGGGTTTAATTCAACAAGAACTAATTATCCTAAATGTAGATGCACCCAAGACAAGAGCACCCAGATTTATAAAGCAAATTTTTTTAGACCTATGAAGAGACTTAGATGACTACACAAGAATAGTGGAGACTTCAATACCCCACTGACAGTATTAGGCAGATCATTGAGGCAGAAGGCTAACAAAGATAGTCAGGATCGAATCTTGACATTTGACCACATGGGCCTAACAGATGTCTGCAGAACCCTCCACCCCAGAACAACAGAATATGCATTCTTCTCATCTGCACATGGCATATACTCTAAATTTTGCTGCACAATTGGCCATAAAATAGTCCTAAGCAAATTGAAAAAAACAAAGTCATACCAACCACACTCTCAGACCTAGTGCAATAAAATATAAATCAATACTAAGAAAATCACATAAAAGCATAGAATTTAAACAACCTGCCCCTGAATGACTTTTTGGGTAAACAATGAAATTAAGGCAGAAATCAAGAAATTCTTTGAAACCAAAGATTGCAAAGATACAACATACCAGAATCTCTGGGACATAGCTAAAGCAGTGTTGTGAGGGAAGTTTATAGCACTGAATGCTCATGTCAAAAAGTTAGAAAGATTTCAAATTAACAACCTAACATCACACACAGAGGAACTAGAGAAATGAGCAAACCAATCCCAAAGCTAGCAGAAGACAAGAAATAACCACAATCAGTGCTGAACTGAAGGAAATTGAGATGTGGAAAACCACACAGAAGATCAATGAATCTAATAATTGGTTATTTGAGAGAATAAATAATATTGATAAATCACTAGCTAGACCAATAAAGAAAAAAAACGACAAAAGGGGCATTACCACTAATCCTGCAGAAATATTAAAAAGCACTCAACAGAGGTGACCATAAACACCTCCATGCACACAAAGTGGAAAACCTAGAAGAAACGGATAAAATCCTGGGAGCATAAAACCTCCCAGGATTGCACTAGGAAGAAATATCCTGGTCTAGGATGGGAACAGACCAATAATGAGTTCCAAAATTGAATCACTAATAAAAAACCTACCAACCACGAAGAGCCCAGGACCAGATAGATTCACAGTCAAATTCTATTTTCTATATGTGTGTGTGTGTGTGTGTGTGTGTGTATGTGTGTATATGTATATAGCTTGTACCATTTCTACTGAAACTGTTCCAAAACATTGAGGAAAGACTCCTCCTTAACTCATTTTATGAGGCCAGGATCATTCTGATACCAAAACCTAGCAGAGACACAACACAAAAAGAAAACTTCAGACCAATATTCTTGATGAACATAGATGCAGAAATCCTTAACAAAATGCTAGCAAACCAAATTCCGCAGCACATCAAAAAGCTTATCTACCATGATCAAGTAGGCTTCATCCCTGTGATGCAAGGTTGGTTCAAAATGTGCAAATCAGTAAATGTGACTTATCACATACACAGAATTAAAACCTAAAAACAAATAATTATCTAAATAGATGAAGAAAATGCCTTCAATAAAATTCAATATCCTTCATGTTAAAACCCTCAACAGATTATGCATTGAAGGAATAGACTTCAAAATAATAAGACTCATCTATGACAAAGCCATAACCAACATCATACAGAATGGGCAAAAGCTAGAAGCATTCTCTTTGAAAAGCAGAGTAAGATAAAAATGCTCTCTCTCAACTCCTATTCAACACAGTACTGGACATCCTAGCCAGAGGAATCAGGCAAGGGAAAAAAAGACATTCAAGCAGGAAGGGAGGAAGTCAAACTATCTCTGTTTGAAGACAATATGATTCTATAACTAGAAAACCCCATAGTCTCTGCCCAAAAGCTCCTTGTTCTGATAAACAACTTTAGCAAAGTTTCAAGATACAAGAATCAATGTAGCAAAATCAGCAACATTTCTATATACCAATAACATCCAAGCTGGAGCCAAATTCAGAATGCAGTCCCATTTATAATTACCACAGGTGGGGTGTGGTGGCTCACGCCTGTAATCACAGCACTTTGAGAGGCCGAGGTGGGTGGATCACAAGGAAAAGAGATTGAGACTACCCTGGCCAACATGGTGAAACCCCGTCTCTACTACAAATACAAAAAATTAGCTGGGTGTGGTGGCAGGTGCTTGTAATCCCAGCTACTTGGGAGGCTGAGGCAGAAGAATCGCTTGAACCTGGGAGGCAAGGGTTGCGCCATTGCACTCCAGCCTGGGCAAAAGGAGTGAAACTCCATCTCAAAAAAAACAAAAAACTTACCACAATAAAAATAAAATTTGTAGGAATACAGCTACCCAGGAAGGTAAAAGACCTCTACAATGAGAATTACAAAACATTGCTAAAGGAAATCAGAGACGACACACACAAATGGAAAAACAGTCATTGCTCATGGATAGGAAGAATCAATATTGTTAAAATGGCCATACTGCCCAAAGCAATTTGTAGGTTCAGTGCTGTTTCATCAAACCAATGACGTTCTTCACAGAATTAGAAAAAAAGTATTTTAAAATTCATATAGAACCAAAAAAGAGCTCAAATAGCCAACTCAATCTTAAGCAACGAGAACAAATCTAGAAGTGTCACATTAACTTCAAACTATACTGCAAGACTACAGTAACTAAACAGTGTGGTACTGGTACAAAAACAGACACATAGACCAATGGAACTGAATAGAGAGCCCAGAAAAAATGCTACAAACCTACAATCATCTGATGTTCAGTGAAGCTGGAAAAAACAAGCGATGGGGAAAGTACTTCACCTTCAATAAATGGTGCTAAGATAACTGACTAGCCATATGCAAAAGATTGAACCTGGACCCCTACATTATACCACCTACAAATATCAACTCAAGAAGGATTAAAGACTTAAATGTAAAACTATAAAAATCTGGAAGATAACATACGAAATACCATTCTGGACATAGGATCAGGTAAGGATTTCATGAAAAGACACCAAAAGCAGTTGCAACAAAAATAAAAATCAACAAATGGGACCTAATCAAACTAAAGAGCTTCTGCACAGCAAAAGAAACCATCAACAAAGTAAACAGACAACTTGTAGAGGGGAGAAAATATTTTCAAACTGTGCATCTGACAAAGGTCTCATATTCAGCATCTATAAGGAACTTAAACAAATTTACAAGCAAAAAACAACATCCTGTTAAAAAGCAGGCAAAAGACACACTTTTCCAAAGAAGACATACACATGCAGCCAACAAGCATATGAAAGAATGCTTAACATTACTTATGATGAGAGAAACAAAAATCAAAACTACTATGAGATACTATCTTGCATCAGTCAGAATGGCTATTATTAAGAAGTCAGCAAATAACAGGTGCTGACAAAATTGTGTAGAAAAGGGAGCAATTATACACGGCTGGTAATTAGTTCAACTATTTCAGAAAGCAATATGGCAATTTCTCAAAGGACTTAGAATTACCATTTGACCCAGCAATCCCATTATTGGATATATACCCAAAGAAATATCAATCACTCTACCATTGAGACATATACACACATGTATCTATCACAGCACTATTCATGGTAACAAAGACATGGAATTAACCTAAATGTCCATCAGTGGTGGACCGAGTAAAGATAAACTGATACAGATATACCATGGAATACTATGCAACCACAAAAAAGAATGAGATTATGTCATTGCAGCAACATGGATGGAGCTGGAGACCATTATCCTAAGTGAACTAACACAGGAACCAAAAACTAAATACCACATGTTCTCACTTAAGTGGGAGTTAGACATTGAGTACATATGGATACAAAAAAGGGAACAACAGACACCAGGGCCTACTTGAGGGTAGAGGGTGGGAGGTGGGTGAGAACTGAAAAACTGCCTATTGGGTACTATGCTTATTACCTGGGTGATCAAATAATCCATACCCCCACAACACGCAGTTTACCTACAAAAAAAGCCTGCATGTGCACCCCTGAACTTAAAAGTTAAAAAAAAAAATAGTAAAAAAAACAAGCAAAGAAAATGTAAAAATTTGGTTGGGAGCAGCAATGCAAAAGTCTAGGATAGTACTCTACTTGAACATGTCATGGAGAACTTCAATAAAGAGGCATTAAAGAATGTAATCTTACAGTCTTTAAATTTCAAAGTTATGACCTTCAGACCATATATGATGTAAGACTGAGAAATGGTGTTATCCGAATACTTCCCTACAAGGGTGAAATAGCTAAAAATGAAGCTGACAGGAAAGTCTCAGGAAGTATATGATACTTAATGGAGGAGAGGTTTATTTCTGTCATTTTGTCTGGGGAATTTTTCTTCAAAATATGTTTGGATTTTATGGGCTAAATAAAATGTTTTAAATGAAAAAAAAATCTCTGAATAAATAAAGACAACTCTTTTTGGACAACTCACCAAAAAGATATGTGGATAATAAGCATATGAAAACATGCTCAACATCATATGTAATCAGGAAAATGGAAGTTGATAGAACAATGAGACACCACTACACGCCTATTAGAATGGCCAAAATCTAAAACACTATCAAATGCCAGCAAGGATGTGGAACAACTGAAATGCTCATTACTTGCTTGTGGAAATACAGAATGATACAGACATTTTGGAAAACAGGCAGTTTTTTGCAAAACTAAATATAGTATTATATAATCCGGAAATTGTACTCCTTGTTATTTACTCAAATGAGTTGAAAACTTATGCCTACACAAAAATATGCACATGGATATTTATAGTGGCTTTATTCATAATTTTCAAAACTTGAAAAATAACCAAGATGTTCTTCAGTAGGTCAATGGATATATAAACCATGATACATCCAGACAATAGAATATTATTCAACTCTAAAATGAAATGAGCCATCAAGTCTTGAAGACACATGAAAGGCCTTTAAATGTACATTATTACTAAGTGAAAAAGGTCAATTTCAAAAGACTACATATTGTATGATTCCACTTATATGAGATTTGGGAAAAGTCAAAACTATGAAGACAGTCAAAGGGTTTTTGGTCACCAGAGGTTGAGGGGAGGGAGGGATGAATGGGTGGAGGATTTTTTTTAGCAGTGGTAAAACTACTATGTGTGATGCTATAATGGTGGATTCATGTCATTACAGATTCGCCAAAACTCACAGAATGTACACCATCACAGGTGAACACAAATGTAGACTATGAAACTTTGGTGATTATTATTGTCACTATAGGTTCATCAATTGTAACAAGTGTACCACTTTCATATAAGGATTTTGATAGTCTCAGAGGCTATGCATATTTTAGGATGGGGTATACAAGAAATCTCTATTCCTTCCTCCAATTTTTCCATGAACCTAAAACTGCTCGAAAAATAAAGTATATTTAAAAAATCACAGTGATACCAGTTTAAGAAAAATAGAGACTCAGAGACTCTAGAAGTTTTTACCATCTTTTATCCTTTACCATATGCTTAATGTAAGAGTGGTTTATTTCTGTCACTGAAATAATAAATAATATATTACCAAGTTAGCTTTCACTCTTTACTTGTTTTATACCCTTTACCACATTTCCAAGTCTTTGACTGGAAGATAAAGTCTTTTTTTTTTTTTTTTTTTTCCAGATGAATGAGCCAATCTTTGATCCCTTCTTTTTGAAAGAATAAGAGAGGAGATGGGATGCAACCTGGTATCTGTTTCAAAAGAGGATCTGTTTCTAAATTCTTTATTCAGACCTCTTCTTGGGTAGGAATTATTGACAGTAATTGTGTCCAATCATAATTACATTTGAGGTAGGTCTAATAGCAGACACTTTGCTGTTCTGTTTTGTGTTTTTGTTTTTTACCAGGAACTTTAAAGAGCAAGCTGGCACCATGATTTCATAGGGAACTCTGGCAGCATTTCATGCTCTATTTATTATAATAATGTAAAATTTATCTTTCTTTCTTTCTTTTTTTTTTTTTGAGACGGAGTCTCGCTCTGTCCCCCAGGCTGGAGTGCAGTGACTGGATCTCAGCTCACTGCAAGCTCCGCCTCCCAGGTTCACGCCATTCTCCTGCCTCAGCCACCCGAGTAGCTGGGACTACAGGCGCCCGCCACCTTGCCCGGCTAGTTTTTTTTTTTTTTTTGTATTTTTTAGTAGAGGCGGGGTTTCACCGTGTTAGCCAGGGTGGTCTCGATTTCCTGACCTCATGATCCGCCCGTCTCGGCCTCCCAAAGTGCTGGGATTACAGGCTTAAGCCACTGCGCCCGGCCTTTTTTTTTATTTTTTATTTTTAGTAGAGACAGGGTTTTGCCCTGTTAGCCAGGATGGTCTCGATCTCCTGACTTCATGATCTGCCCGCCTTGGCCTCCCAAAGTGCTGGGATTACAGGCATGAGCCACCTCGCCCGGCCTAAAATTTCTCTTTCAATGAATTATTTTTCTGGAATTTTTTGGACATGAAAATACCAACAGAGAGAATATTTCTTTAGCAAATGAAGCAGTAACATGTAAAGCTCTCTGCTGTGAATCAGAGAAGTAGAGTTGGCACAAAGAAGAAAAATACTTCACGGAGAGACAGTATTGACAACAGTTGAGTGTCTAGTTCATTGAACACCTGCTATGCATCAGATGCTGATCTAGAATATGGACATAAATAAGCAAAAGAAAAAAGTCATTGCTTTTAAGGAGTTTGCCTTCTAATGAAGTAGGAAGATAATAAAGAAACATATATGATATAATTTTATGTAGTAATAGAGTCTATGACTAAATAGGGAGTGATGTAGAATGTGGGAGACAAAACAAGCCATGCACTTGTTTGGGAGAAAGAAATTTCCAGGCAGAAGTGACAGTAGGTCAGTGGTCCTGAGAAAAGAATGAACTGTGGTCAAGCTATAGAGAGAAGGCTAGCATAGCTAGGTGGCACAAAAGAGCACAGTGCGAGATGAGCCTGGAGGGGTTTGAAAGGTGATGGAATGTTGGATCTTGTAGGCTGTAAACCTAAATGTTAAAGAAAGCCATTGGAACAGTTTAGCTAGGATATGGATATGATCTGACTTGCATTTATAAAAGATGTTTCCAGTGACATGAGCATAGAGAAAAGGAGATGGGAGGAGAAGCATGTCACTATGATAGTCATGGAACTTGGAATCAGTTGGATACAGTTAGAAGGGATCAGTATTTGACCATCAGTATTTAGGTTAACTCTGAGTGAAGTTCCAGATAACTGGAAAATTCAAGGAAGAACTTACTGATGAACCATATAATGGTTAGGAGGCTGAGAGAGGAAACAAGGATGACCTGGAGAATTTTGCCTTGTGATAGGGTGAGTACTATTTAGAGAGACAGAGAAGAGGAGGTATGAGGATATGGAGGATTCGTAAGTTCTGTTTTGGAACAAACTAGTTTGAGTAGCATATGAGACATTCCAGGAATAGCTTGAACTCCGGCAGAGACCAGGGCTTGAGGTAAATAGATGGGGGTAGTTAGCACAGAAATAATATATAAAGCCATAGGAGTTGGTGAAATCACCATGAGTGAGTATAAATAGAAAAGAGATGAAATTTTGTTCAGTCCAACATTTTTAAGTCAGAAATCAATTGAGGAGCTGAAAAAAAGATTGAGAAGTAGCCAGTGAAGTAGGAAAAAAACAAGGAGAAGGTGGTGTTCTTTAAGTCAAGTGTAGAATGTGTTTCAAGAAGAGGGAGTAATCAACTATGTCGATGTTGAGTAGGATGAGAAGGGATGTAGCAATGTGGAGGTTGTTGGTTACCGTGAGAGTGCAGTTTCACAAGGGAGTGGTCAGGATAAAAATGTTGATGGAGTAGTTTGAGGAGAGACTGGGAGGTGAAGAAGTAAAGAAGGCAAGTACAGACAAGTTTTTAGTTTTCATGTAAAAAGGAGCAGAGATATGGAGTGATAGTTGGAGTCATTGATGAGATTAAGTGAAGATTCTTTTTTTAAATATGGGAGAATGACATCTTTTTTCTTGTGAAACTGGATTTGAGTTGGTTTTGGTGCCAGGCAAGTATGTCTTCTAATTTGTTTCCTAGGAATGTAAATAATAAATTTGCTTATTAGCCCAATAAATCTCTCAGCCCCTGTCCATAATTACAATAATTTAATGAGTCATCCATGATTTTATCATTTTACATAATTCATTTGAACAGTAGAGACTTTCCTCTAATTTGCTGGACTATTTCTCAAACTCTTAATCGTATCTATATAAGATTTGATTATGGAAAGGGATATTTATCATGTAATAAGGATTTAATTTCTGTGCAACAGTGATTTACTTGATTTTTAATGGTTTAAAACCATTAAAAATAAACTTTTAGAAAGAATTTGAATGTGTTCTTCATTTATATGTATTCTTCATACTAATAGGCAATTAGCAATTATAGCAAATGTCAAAAAAGATATGAGTTTAAAATTAATCTCTATCAGCCTCATATACTGGATGCAAGAAAATTTCACATGTAACTTTAAAGCAATGTGATGTTATAATGCAATGTTTTAATTTAACCAGCAGCCAGAGAATATATAGTAGTTTTCTTAGGTAAGTTTTAAGTTTTTGAAAGGGAAATATATGCATTTCATGTATTAATATAATTTTTAAGAACTTCTATTTAGTGTATCAATTACTTTATTATATCTAGTGAGTTGTTTTTAAAAATCCTCTGAAAGTATAATCCACAACTTCAAATGTTACTAAAATATACAACGTATTGGTTTTTAGCCATCAGTATTTAGCTTAAGTATGGGTGAAATTTCCTATAGCTGCCTTATCATTTTCTGTGAAACATATGCACAATCTTGAGAAAAGTTCTCCATGAGTATATTTAATCCTTTTGTGATTGAAAGCACCAATGTAGCATGCTTGTGATTATAGTAGAAATGTAGTTCTCCAAGAGCATAGGTGGATATAAAGCCTGCAGGTAATCTTACGTATTGTCTATTTTGGAAAGATTATACTATTCCTATCGCCTTTCCTCTCCAAATAAAAACAAAATCAAGGCATCTTCTAAATAGCGTCATAACTTCAGAAAAAAATATTGTTATGATTTTAGCTTTTTTTTTTTTTAAGTTCTTGAAATGTTGTACTATTTGTTAACATTTTGAGATACGCCTTAAAGACCTTTTCAACACTTGGTCAGTTTGAGGCCTCCAGAAAAGTGATAAATTTCAGATGAATATTTCTTTACTGGGAGAATGGAGGTTGGTCTTGTCTATTCATTAAAGACTGCCTGGTCCGTGGTCACTTTGAGGCAACTGTGGCCTCAGACTCTCATCTGTCTTCTTACTCCACTCAGCTATATTTGGTAACTGAGCTCATGTTTCAGCAGACTGCCATGATCAGGAATTCCAGCAGCGGGCTGGGAAGTACCCCCAGGACTGAGGGCTGAGTGCTTAGAAATAAAGCCACTTAACATAGAAGGAACTATATTTATGGATCTTGTAAATATAGGATTTAAACACGTTCCTCTGTACTCTGGACTTGCAGCTGAAAATGACCACTTGCCATTTCAGCATATTTTTAGTCAATTAAAGGTACGGTATGTGATTCCAAGTAGAAAAAGTGAAACTCCAATGAAAGCTCTTCTTCCTATGATCTTCTATGTGCATTTAAATTTTACTCAACTGGTAGATTATCTTAATATAGTAATCCAGTAACTATTACAAAATAGCTACCTGTTTTACTCACATTATTAGGTAAAAGTGGTCATTAATGATGGTGAATATTATAGACATAGTTCATGACAAGAAAATCAAATTGAGCCAGGCGCAGTGGCTCACGCCTGTAATCCCAGCACTTTGGGAGGCCGAGGCGGGCGGATCACAAGGTCAGGAGATTGAGACCATCCTGGCTAACATGGTGAAACCCCGTCTCTACTAAAAACACAAAAAATTAGCTGGGCATGGCGGCGCGCGCCTGTAGTCCCAGCTTCTTGGGAGGCTGAGGCAGGAGAATGGCATGAACCCGGGAGGCAGAGCTTGCAGTGAGCCGAGATTGCGCCACTGCACTCCAGCCTGGGCAACTGAGCGAGACTCCGTCTCAAAAAAAAAAAAGAAAATCAAATTGATTGCCAAGAATCATATAGAAGCTGGGTTTAAGCCAAGTTTGCCCAACCCATGGCCCAGGGTGGCTTTGAATGTGGCCCAACACAAATTTGTAAACTTTCTTAAAACATTATGAGATTTTTTTGATTTTTGTTAACTCATCAACTATCATTAATGTTAGTATATTTTATGTGAGGCCCAAAACAATTCTTCTTCTTCTTCTAATGTGGCCGAGGGAGGTTAAAAGATTAGACACCCCTGGTTGAAGTCATACATTGATTTCTCAGATCAGTTCCTAACACATCAAGCATCCAAGAAATGTTTGTTGGAAGAATAAATAAATGGATGAATGGATGAGCCCAACTTACATATTTTTATTCTGTATACCTTTAAATTGGGGTGCTCTAAGATTGTATCTAGGATTCAAATAAAAAGCCCAAGCAATTATCTCTCTGTATTGATTTAATTCAGTTGATAATGACTCAACCTTCCATTTTTTCATCTATTAACAGCATTTTAAATGAGATTATGAATACTTATAAATAATATAAATATAAGATCAGTGTCAAAGATTTCTTTATATTGTTAATGGGTACTAGATCATAAGACATCAGAAGATGTCAGAATTAAATATAGCCTCTAGGGGAGGACACTTGTTCATAACAAGGATAAGTCTTTTCGTTAGTTGTCAAAATGCCCCACAAGACCCGTATTATCTATTCTGTAGCATCTGTGTTTAATGTCTAATATTTTAATCCTCCAAATAGCAAATGTAGGTAAATAGAACAAAAATCATGGCTGTCCCAATGTCTGGTAGCAGAACCATATCTAAAAGGTGAAACTATAATGAAAAATTCTTTGTTATGTCAACTTGGAATTGAAGTCCTGAGTCTTTTATTTATATGATGCTTCATCATCACACTTGATCCAGCTTCTTGTTTAAACAAGTTTCTAAGTGAGCTTGGCTGATTTAACATATGATTTTTCTTTTGAAAACTTCGCAAATATCATAATACAAACCTAACAGGACAAAGATTGGAGTAAGAGATAGTAAAATATGCTAGAAATCAACAAGATTGTTGGAAATGGTGAACAGATGAAGCAGTAGTGTAACTAAATTAAAGAGCAGAGCGAATCAAAACGGAAACCCCTTCAGAAGGAGATGCTAATGACATACAAACGATTTGTCTTAAAGCCCAGGGAGACTCAGGAATTGGAGGCACCAGGGCACTTCCTTACAAATACTTTTAATTGGCCAACTATGGATATATGTAGTGAGGTAGGGGCTTCAAACCAGGCTGAAAGAATCCTTAAGGTGCACTACTTTCCCATCCCCACTTTTCTTCAGAAAAACTAATCTGGAAGCCTTCAGGCCTAAGAATGCACATCCTAGAAGACAGCAGATGAATCACTGGAAGAAGTCTAGGGAATTGGATTGAGGAAGGGAAAATAAGAGCTTCAAATATGCCTGTAATTTTATTTCTTCACACAAGATATGGTACAATATGTAAAAATATTAACATTTAAAAATGGTGGTGGTGGTATGAGCATTAGGGAATGAAATATCAGGATTAATCAGATAAATGGCAAATAATATCATATATACAATATATTATTAATTTTTCAATAAAATAGATGCTTTTTCTCTTATATAAATCCACCATCATGTTAATATTTTCAAATGTTTTTATTTAATTTTAAAAAGTTGTTTTTAATTTTTATGGGTATGCAGTGGGTATATATACTTATGGGCTACATGAAATAGTTTGGTACAGGCATGCAATGTGTACTAATCACATCATGGAAAATTGGGTATCACCCCCTCAAGCATTTATCTTTTGTGTTACAGACAATCCAATTATACTCTTTTAGTTATTTTACAATGTACAATTAAATTATTATTGACTATAGTCACCCTGTTGTGCTAGCAAATACTAGGTCTTATTCATTCTTTCTAATCTTTTTGTACCCATTAACCCTCCCCACCTCCCTCCAACGTTTTATTATTGAAAGAATAGTACATATCTCAGAGTCTTACCAGGTTTTTTTTTTTTTTTCTCCAGACTGAGCTGAACCTAGGCAATAACTTTGGTAAATCTTAGGCAAACTTTACAACCCCATCTCAATGCAGTGCTGAAGAAATGTTCTCTCATTTAATATTTCCTTTAATAAAAACTTACTCATTTCTTTTTGCTCTTGTCGACATTTTAAAATGAGTAAAAAATGTTTCCCTTCCTTTTAAGGTGTACCAAAAAATACAAGTTTTCCTTTCTATCTCTCAGGAAGTCTAGCCAAGTCTTATTATAGGTAGAGTTCCTCTATCCCAGAAAGAAATTCACACTTTGTATTTCTGAATTATAAGAATAAAAAAATTGCAAGTATAGGTGTAAAAACCCTCAAAATGATACAGATTTGTACGTATGACGGAAACAATTCTAGAAGCATCAGACGGGGCTGGTGCTTCTAGGGGAAGATTCTGGTCTCAGCCTGAGAAATAGTTGAGTTCTCAGAGCCTGGAAAAGCAGGTGGGTGGTGGGTTCTGTGATTGGCCAGGACACTCATGCAGGACAGAACAGTGTCCAGGCATAGTAGGCCTGGGCATGAACTCCTGGGCACTGAGATTAAGCATCATGGCCTTGGAAGCTGCAGTGAAAGTAGTGGATGCCTATTCTTTGTAATGGGCCATGGGGATTAGAACAATGAGTCTCATGGTGAACCGCAGTGGACTACGGACCAGAGGAGGCCTCCCCAACATTTGCCTGGGTTCCTGGGTCCATAAATCCTGGTATAAGGCCAGTGAAGGAAGAAATTCATAAGAAGAAAAAAAAAAAAAGGAAAAAAAAAGCTTATTCTCCTGAAAGGTCTGAAAACTGGATTTGATTTCATCAAAAAACATAATGCAACATGACATTTCCTTCATTCTGTACAGAGTGCAGAAAAACATACCTGTTATGAAATATTGCAATACGAGAATATGAAATACGGAAGTTCTCTTCCTTAGAATATTTACACCAGACTAAGCCTCTTAAGTTATTATAACAAGGTTGGACTGATTCATTAAGGATGATGTTAGTGCCTGGAAAGTAATACGGTATTATAAATTAGTGTTTTAGATGCTGTCAGGCTAGGCTGGTGGTGTGTGCCTAGAGACCCAGCTACTTGGGAGGCTAAAGTAGGAGGACCCTTTGAGTGCAGGAGTTTCAGTGCAGCCTGGGCAACATAGGGAGACCCCCATCTAAAAGCCATTTTTTAAAAATGTTATCTTGAGGAGGGGCCAAGATGGTCAAATAGGAACAGCTTGGGTCTGCAGCTCCCAGGTGGAACAGCACAGAAGGTGGATCACTTCGGCATTTCCAACTGAGGTACCCAGTTCATCTCATTGGGACTGGTTAGGCAGTGGATCCAACCTACAGAGGGCGAGCAGAAGCAGGGTGGGGCGTCTGTTCATCCGGGAAGTGCAAGAAACCAGGGGACGGCCCTCCCCCAGCCAAGAGAGGCCCTGAGGGACTGTGCTCCCCTGCCGGGTTACTACAGTTACCCCACGGTTTTTGCAATCTGCAGATCAGGAGATTCCCGCGTGTGCCTACACCACCAGGGCCCTGGGTTTCAAGCACAAAACAGGGCGGCTGTTTGGGCAGACACCAAGCTAGCTGCAGGAGTTTTTTGTTTTTGTTTTTGTTTTCCATACCCCAGCGGCACCTGGAACCCCAGCAAGACAGAACCGTTCACTCCCCTGGAAAGGGGCCTGAAGCCAGGGAGCCAAGTGGTCTCACTCAGCGGATTTCACCTCCATGGAGTCCAGCAAGCTAAAATCCACTAGCTTAAAATTCTCCCTGCCAGCACAGCAGTCTGAAGTCGACCCGGGATGCTCGAGCCTAATAGCGGGAGGGGCGTCTGCTATTACTGTGGCTTGAGTAGGCAGTTTTCCCCTGGCAGTGCTAAGGAGGCTGGGAGGTCTGGGCTGGGCACGGCAAAGAGATGGTGGCCAGACTGCTTCTCTAGACTCCTCTTTACTGGGCAGGGCATCTCTGAAGGAAAGGTAACAGATCCAGTCAGGGGCTTACAGACAAAACCCTCATCTCCCTGAAACAGAGCACCTGGGGGAAGGGGCGGCTGTGGGCACAGCCTCAGGGGATTTAGTCTTTCTTGCCTGCTGAGTCTGAAGAGAGCAGCTGATTCTGACAAGAGGGATTCTCCCAGTACAGCACACCGCTCTGCTAAGTGACAGACTGCATCCTCAAGTGGGTCCCTCACCCCCGTGCCTCCTGACTGGGAGAAATCCCCCAACAGGGGTTGACAGACACCTCAAACAGGAGAGCTCCTGCTGGCATCAGGCCAGTGCCCCTCTGGGATGAAGCTTCCGCAGGAAGGAGCAGGCAGCAATCTTTGTTGTTCTGCAGCCTCCCCTGGTGATACCCAGGCGAACGGGGTCTGGAGTGGACTTCCAGCAAACTGCAGCAGCTCTGCAGAAGAGGGGCCTGACTGTTAGAAGGAAAACAAACAGTAAAAAAATCAACATCAACATAAAGAACCCCTCCCGACAAAACCCCATCCAAAGGTCATCACTCTCAAAGATCAAAGGTACATAAATCCACAGAGATGAGGAAAAACTAGAGCAAAAATGCTGATAATTCCAAAAACCAGAATGCCTCTTCTCCTCCAGATGATCACAATTCCTCTCCAACAAGGGCACAAAATGACAGTGAGACTGAAGAATTGACAGAAGTAGGCTTCAGAAGGTGGGTAGTAACAAACTCCTCTGAACTAAAGGAACATGTTCTAACCCAAGGCAAGGAAGCTAAGAACCTTGATAAAAGGTTGCAGAGACTGCTAACTAGAATAAACAGTTTAGAGAAGAACATAAATGACCTAATGGAACTGAAAAACACAGCCCAAGAACTTCATAAAACATACACAAGTATCAAGTCAGCTTCATCCCTGGGATGCAAGGCTGGTTCAACACATGCAAATCAAGAAACGTAATCCCAAGAATGCCCTCCCTCACCAATTCTATTCAACATAATATAGGACGTTCTGGCCAGGATAATCAGGCAAGAGAAAGAAATAGAGGGTATTCACATAAGAAGAGAGAAGTCAAATTGTCTCTGTTTGCAGAAGACATGATTGTATATTTAGAAAACCCCATCATCTCAGTCCAAAAACTCCTTAAGCTGATAAGAAACTTCAGTGAAGTCTCAGGATACAAAATCAATGTGCAAAAATCACAAGCATTTGTATACACCACCAACAACAACAGACGAGCAGAGTGCCAAATCATGAGTAAACTTCGATTCACAATTGCTACAAAGAGAATAAAATACCTAGGAATACAATTTACAAGGGACGTGAGGGACCTCTTCAAGGAGAACTGCAAACCACTGCTCAAGGAAATAAGAAAGAACACAAACAAATGGAAAAAAATTCCATGATCATGAATAGGAAGAATCGGTGTCATGAAAATGGCCATACTGCCCAAAGTAATTTATAGATTCAATGGTATTCCCATCAAGCTACCACTGAGTTTTTTTGCAGAATTGGAAAAAAATGCTTTAAATTTCACATAGAACCAAAAAATAGCCCGCATAGCCAAGACAATCCTAAGCAAAAAGAACAAAACTGGAGGCATCACGCATCCTGACTTTATACTACAAGGCTACAGTAACCAAAATAGCATGGTATTGGTACCAAACAGATATATAGAGAATTCTATATAGCATTTTTGGCAAACGCTCAGAAATAACACCACACATCTACAACAATCTGACCTTTGACAAATCTGACAAAAACAAGCAATGGGGAAAGGATTCCATTTTTAATAAATGGTGTTGGGAAAACTGGCTAGCCATATGCAGAAAACAGAAACTGGACCCTTTCCTTACACCTTATACAAAAATTAACTCAAGATGGATTAAAGACTTAAATGTAAAACGCAAAACCATAAAAACCCTAGAAGAAAACCTAGGCAAATACTATTCAGGACATAGGCATGGGAAAGACTTCATGACTAAAACACCAAAAGCAATGGCAACATTGCCAAACGGGATCTAATCAAACTAATGAGCTTCTGCACAGCAGAAGAAACTATCATTAGAGTGAACAGGTAACCTACAGAATGGGAGAAAAGTTTTACAATCTACCCATCTGACAAAGGTCTAATATCCAGAATGTAAAAGGAATTTACATTCAGATTTACAAGAAATATCCAGAATGTAGAAGGAATTTACATTCAAATTTACAAGAAAAAAAACAACCCCATCAAAAAGTGGGCAAAGGATATGAACAGACACTTCTCAAAAGAAGACATTTATGGAACCAACAAACATACGAAAAAATGCTCATTGTCACTGGTCATTAGAGAAATGGAAATCAAAACCACAATTCAATACCATCTCACATCAGTTAGAATGCCAATTATTAAAAGGTCAGGAAACAACAGATGCTGGTGAGGCTGTGGAGAAATAAGAACACTTTTACACTATTGGTAGGAGTGGTCATAGGGACCATTTAAAGTGATATAGCACAGTAAAAACTCATTACTGAATGCTATTGGAAAGAAGAAGAAATTATTTGCATTTACACTATGAAGGCATTATTTAAAAATGTAAGCATCTTTTTTATGGCTGAAGGCTTTAACGTTTTAAATTGAGTTGAAATAAAGGATAACATGTTGACTAGATGAAACACTTTGATTTTCTACATTATTTTATTTATTTTTCTCCACTAAAGGGAAAAGGGAAATCTATCAAAATAATTGAATATTTAAAAATGGCTTTAAGACTTATTTGACATAATGAAAAATGCACAGTGTTTTGTTTCTCTTAAAGTTTACATTATACATGCCTCATAGAGTTATTTGTCAAAGGGGATATTCAACTTGCAAGCTAAGAGGTCACTGCTGGACAGCTATGGACTACTGTGGGACAATTTGAGAAGCTTCTTATCCAAGAAGTCTAATGTGGAAAGATGTGGCTGTCACTCCCTGGGAAAATAGATAGCAAAGAATATGACAAAGGAAGAAATCAGCTGTTGAACCAAAGAAGGATTTAAATATTTAAGAAATGCCAACCACTGAAGACAGTTGCTCTGCTACTTAAAATCCTGAGGTCTGTTGTGTATCTGTTGGCCAAGCAGTTTGCTCATAACTATTTGGGGAAAGAATTTCTACAGAACTGGCATATTCTTAGACTCCAATGTTTCCTCTCATTGACTGGTCAACAGGTGTTGAAAAAGCCTATGGTAGATATATCACAGATGAAGTATACTCATTTTAATTTTACACCTGCATCTGTGGTTTTGTTTGAATATATTCTTAAACAAGGAAATGTTCTTTGTTTCTGTAAATAGATTGTTATTGACATAATCGCTTTTTCATAGATACACATATGAATTTATTAATGCCATAGGTTTATTTCTGATTTATAAATTTAATATTGAAGTTATGGCTACACAATTCAAACCTAAACAAAATTAATAGAGAATGAACTCTCTTTGTAAAAAAAAAATTGTTGGCATCCTAATTTTAAGAAAGCATGCAATTATCTGGGCTTTGTAAAAACCTATTGTAGCTGCAGAAATAGCAATATTGAATTTTCTTACAAAGCCACATGTCAGGTAAAGTTCTTGAAACAACAATCACATTGGAGTCAGAGAAAAATCAAAGCTAAAACAATATGGTAACAGTGGGTAACAGCCCAATTTGCCATGGTCTGAAACCTTGAAAGAATTAACTTAATGTTTATTAATAATGTTCATTAATAAAGAATGAACCCATAAACTTAATGCTGTGGGCCCCTTTAAGGCTTTCATACATAATGCTCAAAAAAAAGTTACTGATTCTATCCAACCAGAAATTTGTTTAAAAAAAAAATCTGCTATAATAAATTCACTAACATGTTCTGTTCAGTGTGTATTTCACCAGCCTCTTGACTGCAGTTTGGCTTCACTTCTGAAGGAACATAATACACCTCTACCAGGCCACCCATGGATACCTCAGCAGCCTTCTGTTGCACACAGTCTTTGCAGGCTCTTAAGATCTTAACTGCTTCAACCCTTCTCCAGAAGCACAGGTGCGATATTACATCGATGATATCCTCCTCTGCAGAGAGTTCATTTGGGACACTCATTCAAGACATGCAAATACTCATAAAGGAGCTTTGAAAAGGGGATGGATCATTGGTTCACGCATAAGTGTAAGACCCTGCCACCTTGGTTAAATTCCTGAAAATTATTTGGTGAACTGAGGACTACTCCATCTCTGATGCTGTCAAGATGAGCAGAGGAACATAACTGTCCCTCTCTGACATCTTTTAGTCCTTTTGAGTTCTGGAGGCAACATATTCCACATTTACAAATTTTACTTAATCTCGCTGATGCTGTTACTTGCAAATCAGCCCACCTTAAAGAGGGGTCCCTCCAACAAATGCTATAAAATCTGTCCAAACTGAAATGGGCAGGCATCTCTGTTGGTGCCTTCAGAGACTTCTTCACTGTAGAGGCGGCTTTAACAACCTCTTCTCATGCCTCATGAATTCTCTGAATCACCTGCGATGGCTATAACTTGTCCGTGGACTTCTGATACAAAATATTGCCCTTCTTCAGCCCTGTACTGTACACCATTGTGTTGGCATTTTACTGGCCACATCCTGGACTCTCTTGAAAACAGAGGCCCTCCCGGTGCCCAAGCCTGTGACCTTTTCTATCCAATTGCCCATTATGCTTTGGTCATGGAAGCAACACTCCATGGCCTGGCTCCGATACCAAGGCCTCCTGGATGCAGGATGGAGCCCAACTTGGGCTCTCTGGCATAGCTCACTTGTAGAAAGAGGTGGCTTCCCCTGTCCTGAGTCTCTTGCCAGATGTCACATTGCTGGAGAAGGCCTCCACACTACCTGGCAAGCCACTTGGATCAACTCAGTGAACAGAAATGGGAGTTCATAGATTTAATGAATGGAATCACCACCATCATATGTGTTAGAGCTCAATGGAATGTGGCAACTTTCCATCCTTTAACCAGGGTGTCCCTGAAAAAGGATGGAACCCAGGCATCAGCACAGTTGGCTAAACTTTGAAAGTCATCTCAGCAAAAGATGCTCTCATTGAGAATTGATCCCATCTGTCCACTGTTACGTATTATTGGGCCATTCTAGGGCCATGTCCTATGAGTTCCTTCCTTCGGGGTAAAAAACTCGAAATCTCCTTTCTTACTGATACCCAAAATATAAATTAAGGTAATAAATACCTCTAGACATACTAAGGCCATAATACAAGCCCTAACAAGGACATTTCTTATCCCCTTTGGAGTTCTAGACATTAATGAATGTGAGAAAGGTGCATTTCACTTTTCAGAATGTATAACACTGGGCTCTTGAAAAAAGCATTCAGTGGAACTTCCACCTTGCCTGTATATTGGTACCAGTCAGTTTAAGAGGCCTAACAGGCAATTCAAAGAGCTCTTATTAAAGTTACAGTGTGGCAAATAGATGTCCTGGTGGGTGTCACCACTGCTACATGCCTGCATTGATTAATGTAAATTCACAACCTCTGGGGACTCACACTCCCTATACCAGTGCCACAGGAGTCCCTCAGTTGTTTTTATTGGTTGTAATGGGGGCTCCTCTAAATTTCATGTTCTTGATTTCCGTCTCACTATTCGATCCTCTCCCTCCTGGTCGAGTACCTGCTTTGCTTCCTAGGAAAGCCCTCCTACACTCAGAAAATCTCAGACATCATCAAATTTTAAGTGGATGGAAAAGTATCGTATTATAAGGCACAAAAATTTCATATGAAAATTGAGGCTCCTTTGAGGCTCTTGGGGTCCCAAAGACCTAACCAGTAGTTCTGGGCTCTCACCAGATATACTGTGAACCCAGCTCCAAAGGCTTCCCACCTAGATCTTTCTCTGTCAGCCCTACCAATTGCACTTAACTTTTGGATTTCACTGTTTTGTCATCTAGCAAAATTATTCAAACAATCACATCCTCCTGTGGGAAACAGGGAACTTCCTCCTATCCTTTGGTAATTGCAGAGCCTGGTTCCCATAGTCCCTGCTTTTTTACTGTGCTCCTGAGTTCCATCCCGGTGTGGCTCTGTGTGGTGCATAGTTTCCTCCTTCCTGGGCTGGGAGGACATGTGACTAATAAACTGCTGTCAATCTCCCATGTCAAGTGCCGTGAGTCTGGCCATCCCTTAGCCCTAGGGTAGGATTCATTCCCTCACCAATGGAGAGAAGAGGAGGTGAATAAGCTATATGGAGTGTTCTAAGAAGAGAGGGAATATTGATAGGAAAGTTTAATCTAGAAGCAATGAGCATATATTCAAGTGTTTTTTAATGGGGTCTGGATGTGCTCAGTTTTACATGCTAAAAAAATGCAGCAGAGCAGAAGATGAATTGCAGGGATAGACTGGAGTTAGAAGGTGAAAAGCTTGTTTCAATAATCCAGATGAGAAATGATGAAGCTTGCTCTAGCCTTTGGAAAAATGAAAGAGACAAGAGATTCAAAATTCCGTAAGTGGTAGGAGTTGGAATTTACTGGGATTTGAGGGAGGTGAGGATGCAACAATAGCTCCCAGGTTTCTAACTTGAGCAGTAGTTATGTGATGATTCCACCAATCCTTACAGAGAAGGTGGGAAAAGAAATTGACTTGAAGGAGAAGATTGTAACTGAAATCAAGGGAGAAGAGGCACTTTGGAAGAGAGGGACTGGTACAAACTCTTTCTAATGCTGAAGAGAGGCGAGTAAATCAAACATGGACTAAACAAGCATTGTTTGGATTTGTCAGTCAGTGGATCCTCATTGGATATCTTTGACAGAGCAGTTCCAGATCAGATTTAGGCCAATGGGCCTGAGAAATTTGAAGGGAGGTGAAGAAGTTTAGCCAATGAGTGAAGACCACTACAGGGCACCATGCTGAAAAGAGAAGGGTTGAAATCAAGCATGACATCATTTTTGTTGTTGTTTGAAAATGAAAGTTTGAACCTATTGAATCTATTCAATTGAATAGGTTCTCATTGAACCTATTAGTGGAATGAACACTATGTTGACAAAGAGATTAGTTGACAAAAATACACAACAAACTGAAGAATGATGCTTGAGGAGAGATCCAAACCCAGATCTAGAAGGCTAGTTATGTTGTGGGTAAGTGGCATGCTGTGTGTTCTGCTTAAACTCTGCGTGAGACTGGAATATGGAGTTATCAGAAAGTTGAAGAGAATTCTCCTTGGAAAAAAAAAAAAGAGATGTCCTGCAATTTAAAAGACTTGAGAATGGTAAAGTGCTGAATTTTAACAGTCATTGTGAAACGTGCAGAAGGCTGAGGGGACCAGAAAAAAAGTATCAGCTGTGTTGTTAAACAATGCATTTGATGAGATCCAAACTGGGTCATTCCCCTTAGTGGCCGGGTATCAAAAAGAAAAGAAAACTTGAATTAATCAGGAGTAGCAAATTATAGGCAAGTGTAGAGGAAAGTCAGTAGATTCAAGCAGTTGAACATATTAATTAAGAGGGGAGTTGAAGTGTTGACTCATGGAGTTCACCCTGATAGGACAAACATTTGGGGGTACTGAGAGGTTAAAGTACAGGGCATAAAGGGAGGGGTCTAAAAGGAAAATTAAATTATGTGACTCTCAAGCCTCAGAACAAAGTCCAGGGTGTGGTCATGGGAGTAAGCTATTGAAGTGAAAAAGAAAAAACAGTCTAAAGTTTCTGTGTGTTTACATATCTTGGGGTGGAAAATTGAAGAGGATGAGTCAAGGTTTCCTTGAACTCTCATCTGATAAATCCAAAGTCACTGAAAGTCAAAACAACCATGGAACATCATATATTCTAAAAAGCTTTATAATTTAAGCAAAATAAAATCATTTGTCCACTTTCAGTTGTAGTTGAAACACTTTCAGTTGTAGAATTTGAAGCATTTGATGAAATTATGTAATAGAGAATATGGTAGATAGATCATTGGGTTAGACCAAGTTTTGAATCTTAGTATAATTTACTAGCTGTTTTATCCCTCTAAGCTTTATTTTTCTTATCTACAGAATGACAGAAATCATAGTACACACCTCATGAACTTGCTGTGATCATTGATATGGTATTAGCATATTGCTTAGCACATAGTAGCCTTCTGAATTAATTCTACCTCTTATTATAACACAATCCATTATTTCTGCTGTTTGCAAATATGTTATTCATTTCCTACAATATAGTTCACAATACTGTATTAGTTCTCTATGGCTGCTGTAACAAATTACCACAAATTTAGTGACTTAATACCACACAAGTTTGTTCTCTTACAGTTCTGAGCTCAGAGGTTCAAAATCAGTCTCTCTCGGCTGAAGTCAAGGTGTTATCAGGGCTGATTTCTGAAGGCTGTAGAAAAAAAAAAATGTTTCCTTGCCTTTGGTAGTTTCTAGAGACCACCTGACTCTTTGGCCTGTGGTCCCTTCCACTGTCTTCAAATCCATCTGTGTAGTGTCCCCACCTTCTGTCACTGACTGTTTCTATCATCACATTGCCCTCTCGAACTCGTCTCCCTCTTATAAGGGCCCTTCTGATGACCTTGGGCCCACCTGGATAATCCCGGGTAAGGGGTAATCTCCTCTTCTAAAGATTCTTATTTAATCTATTTTGCAAAATTACTTTTGCTATGAAAGTTACCGTATTCACAGGTTCCAGGAATTAGGATTTTGGCCTCTTTTGAAGGGAGGTGTGCAGGTTATTATTCAGCCTACCCCAGGCAGGTACTTCAGAGATCACAGTGAAGGAGACAGGAATATCGGCTGATTTAAGATGAATCATGTGTTAAATTCTAGAGTCTTTTATTTTCTTTCTTAATCTCCTCACTAACAAACACATGAATTTCTAAACAAATGAATAAACAAGTAATTGCCTGATGGATGTGAGAATTGTCCTCCTTCCCCATATCCCCCTCTTTTAACAACTTGACTCTCTAATTTTTCACAAGACAAAGTATCATTCACTACTGACTGTGTTCTGTGTTCCCTGTGAAGCAGTGCCTGGACCTTGGCTCTTTCCTTTCCTTGTAGACAAAGCAGCCTGTAGCTTCTTATCACCGTGATTACCCAAATTCACTGCTGTCTTTCCTCCACACCCTCTTCTGTTTCCAATATATTTGCACATTTATAGCATTAATGAAATCAAGCATACTAGGACACTGAAAGGAAAGGAGATGAGTATTGAAACCCACGTTGCAAGTATCAACAGGCAAAAATTAAGAGAACATTTCATCAATTTAAGGCAGAAATAAATGTGACCATTCTGCATTTTCAATTTATTTTTTAATGTTGATTCTTGGCCCATGAAAGTACCAGTTACAGTTTATGCAGAACAGTAATCATCAGCTTCTCATAACAGAAACTCAAAGTTCATGTATTGTTACATACTTTCTTTTTTCTTTTTGCATACAAGTAGAAGCAGCAAGATCTCCCATTTCATTGCGGGGTTTCAGATTCCACAGTGTCTTTTACGTTTTATCTATTCCTAAATTCTAACTCTTCTTGATTTTATCTTGTTGAGATGTTACAAACTTTTCTGCCTCAATTTACTCTATATTTATGCCCAAATTCCAAAGCCCATTTTTATTGCCTTTGTCTCTCTAAGGTTTTTTTTGTTTTGTTTTGTTTTTGTTTTTTTTTTAGTTTCATTTTATTTTTCATTGACGCATAATAATTGTACATATTTCTGGGGTACAATGTGACGTTTCAACACATGTATACATTGTGTGATGATCAAAGGATAATTAGCCAATCCATTACCTCAAAACTTTACTATTTCTTTGTGATGAGAATATTCAAAATTCTCTCCTCTAGCTATTTTGAAATATGCATTATTGTTAACTGTACGCACCTTACTGCAAAATAGAATACCAGAACTAATTCTTCCTAGCTATTGTAACTTCATACCCTTTAACTAACGTCTTGCTATGCTCCCCTTCTTAAGATTCTGACTGAAGGGAAGGATGCTAAACTTTCCACGAATGTGCCTCGCCTAATTCGTGCTGAAGGGAAACTGAAACCTAAGTGCTTCTGAGAGGAGAAAGGAAACCGAAACTCCTGCAGGCATAAAAGAGCGGCTGCGGTGGCTCAGAGCACCCAGTCCTAGGCCAGGTCTGGGGTAACCTGGAGCTTCCACCTGGGCTCTGCGCTAGGTGTCTGTTTCACTCCTTCCCCGCGGGGCGCGCAGTTCACGGGTCTTTGGACACCACCGGTCCTGAGTCCGCGGTGAGGAGTTGGGGATGTCCCTTGGGAAGAGCCTGGGGCGAAGCTGTCTTGTGGGAGTTCTAGGTGTTCTTTAACGGACCGCACAGGGAGGTGGCACAGGTGGCTCCGGGCGCCGGAAGCCTGGGAGTCTCCTGGGCTCGCAGGGCGGTGGCGCACGGGCCCCCTGCTGGCCCTGGGAGGCCGGGCGTGGGGAGGGGCGGAGGAAACGACAATCTTGATGAACGCTGCAAAGGCCTGAAGTCTGAGAGAGAGAACAGTGCTTAGGCATTTAAGGAGTCCCCTTCAAAGGTGGGAGCTGGGTAATGGAGGTTGAGGAGAAATTAAGGGACATCATATCCGAGCACAGCCAGTAAAACCTGTACATCGACAGCAGCAAGTGGCGTCCACCTTCAATCCCTGCTCCAGACTTGTAGAATCAGAATCTGTATTTATTAATAAGATCCTCCAGGTAAATTCTGTGCACCCTTACATTTCAGTGGCTTAAGACAATAGAAATTTATTTCTTACTCCAGTAACAGAATAATTTATTCCTGGTCAAAGGGCAGGTATAGTGGCTTAAAACCTTACAAGTTTATTATTTTACAATTGCTATGGATCAGAAGCCCAGGCATGGGTAAACTCAGTTCTCTGTTCAGCATCTGATCGAGCTGAAATCAAGGTATTTGTCAGAGCGGTGGTCTCGTGGGACGCCATGGGTGCTCATTCGGGTTGTTGAAAGAATTCAGTTTCTTGCAGCTAAAGGACTGAGGTTATCTGCTTTCTTGCTGGCTGTTGGCTGGGGATTCCCATGTCTTTAGATTTCACCCTGAGATCTTAGCTACAGTGGCCTTCTCACAACAAGGTAGCTTACACCTTTAAGAAGGTATAAGCCTTCTTTGGGGGAATCTCCCGAGTCTACTATGATGAAGTCTTACATAATGTAACCGAATCATTAAAGAGACTATGCCATTAAATTCACAGGTCCTGCCCACACTCAAAGGGAGAGGGTTATACTGGGTACTGGAAGCCATTTTTAGCCCACCAGCTCTTCCCCAGGCAGGGTTTCAGGAGCTTGATGCCTTTCATCAAGTAACTCCACCATTCTGTTCCAATACAGAATACGTGATTTCCTTTCCCTTCCCTTGCCCCCATTTTTTTCCTCTTTACCTCCCCTTTCCACCTTTCCTATTCCCTCCTTTTTTCTCTTTTCCATTTTTCTTCCTCCTTTTCTTCTTCCTTCTTAAGATTGTTTGAATCAGAATATGGTTAAGACACTACTGTGATTGGATGATAAGCCTTATAAGGTTCTTGCAATTTTTTCATCCCCTTTTAATTCATTCATTTGTAAAATGTGTGGTCTTAGATTGCTTTTTTGTTTTTGTATGTGTGTGTCCTGTTGGGTGTATGTGTGTGTGTCCTAATCCCCGTGGTGTCATTTAACATATTTTGTTGGCCTCTAAACTTCTTGTGAATTAATCATTACTACTAGCGTTTTGATCAGATTCAGGTTTTTTGTTTTTTGGTTTTTTTTTTTGAGGTGGAGTCTTGCTCTGTTGCCCAGGCTGGAATGCAGTGGCTTGATCTCAGTTCACTGCAGCATCTGCCTCCGCCTCCCAGGTTCAAGCGATTCTTCTGCCTCAGCCTCCCAAGTAGCTGGGATTACAGGTACCTGTCACCACGCCCAGCTAATTTCTGTAGTTTTAGTAGAGATGAGGTTTCACCATGTTGGCCAGTCTGGTCTTGAACTCCTGACCTCAGGTGATCTGCCCTCCTTGGCCTCCCAAGTTTTGTTTTGTTTTGTTTTGTTTTGGCTGAGGGAACTACAGTACTTCAGTGACGGTGCAGACACTTGCCTCTATTTTTGTTGTGCTATCATTTAAAAATACTAAGATCTGTTAATTCATTAGGAGTTGTAGAATGGTGATATTCTGTCATTCCTTCTGTGTTTATTAGCTGCATTATTTCTAGAAATGAATTGCTCTTGTATCTACTCTTTGGTACTGCGATGGTGCAGTACTTAGAAGAAAAGCAGGATAATTTCTTGATTCCATAAACCATTGTTTTTTTCATATATTGTCTTCAGATGCTATTGCTGGACTTCCTGCTGTGAAAGATGAAGAATTTAGCATTCATATTTATTTTTCTTTCATTCATCCCTTTGTGAACTGCCAAATTGGTTAATTATATTATTATTTTCCTACTGTCAAGGCTTATCATATTTTACAGCAGTTTGTGGATTTGATTCTTGTGATTTGTTTTTATGTTGAGTCAACAGTAAAAAAGAAGTAAACAGCAGTGACAAAATTATGAGTATGTACACATTACTCAGTGTAGAAGCAATCTGGGAATTGCTATGCTAAGACATGGAGTTCCATATTATTAAAATTACTGTTTGAAATAGACTTTTGTAAATCTGAAGTACCATGGGTTCTCTTGTTTTTCTTTATAGCTTCCCCTAACTTTTCTAAATCATGCAAAGTTTCATTGTTTTTTGATTGTCTTCATTCTTGATGAGTTTTCCCCAATTTTCTGTATTATCTCTTTAAATAAAATTATCATTTAAGATATATAGTTGGCATTGTGGAAGACAGTGTGGTGATTCCACACTGTCTAGAACCAGAAATACCATTCGACCCAGCAATCCCATTACTGGGTATATACCCAAAGGATTATAAATCATTCTACTATGAAGACACATGCACACATATGTTGATTATAGCACTATTTACAATAGCAAAGACTTGGAACCAACCGAAATGCCTGTTAATGATAGGCTGGATAAAGAAAATGTGGCATATATACCCCATGGGACACTGTGCAGTCATAAAAAAGAATGAGTTCATGTCCTTTGCAGGGACATGGATAAAGCTGGAAGCCATAATTCTCAGCAAACTGATACAGGAACAGAAAACCAAACACCACATGTTATCAGTCACAAGTGGGAGTGGAACAATGAGAACACATGGACACAGGGAGGGGAACATCACACACTGGGGCCTGTAGGAGGGTTGGGGGCAAAGGGAGGGAGAGAATTAGGACAAATGCCTAATGCATGCCAGGCTTAAAACGTAGATGACGGGTTGATAGGTGCAGCTAACCACCATGGCACATGTATATCTGTGTAACAAACCTGCATGTTCTGCATATGTATTTCAGAACTTAACATTTAAAAAGGATATATGGTTGGTGAAATTTATGACTTCTTAAAAGTCTAATTACATCTTTTTGCCTTCTCCATGAATCAAATCACTATTTAGATGCAGAATTCTAGGTTCAAATTATTTTCCCTTTAGAAATTTGAAAATGCTTTATTTTATCAAAACATCCAGGAATGTTGCTTATTTTAATTAGTTCTGTGTGCCACGTATTATTTTAATCAATTCATATCCATGGGTTCATACATTTAATTAGCTTGAAAACACAATCAGAGGTGAGTAATATTATTGTTCCAGTCTTATAGATAATTGAGACTCAGAGATGCTAAATACCTGTCTAAGCATATAGAACTATAGTATATTTCAGAACCAAGATTAAAATGCAAGTAGTCAGCCAACAGTGTTTGTGCCTTAAACCAGTTCTCATATGGCCTGACTTCCATTTCTTTGTACCTTTTCTGTCTTTCTCTTTATTCTTGGAGCTCTGCAATTTTGACAACCTGTGCCTAGATGTGGTTTTCTCTTTTGTCATTATTTCTACTCAGTAGTTGGAGAAACATTTCAATCTAAACACATTATGTTGTTATTTAGTTCTGGCCTAATATTATTATATTAGTTTAAGTATATATCTTTGATTATTTTTATCCCCACTCATTTTGGAATCTTAGTTATCTCTTACTAGAATTACCAGTAGGGGGAGGAGGAGCTTACTGACTGACTTCTGTATATTTTAGTATTTTTAGAATTTTTTCATCTCTTTGTCTTTTACTTTTATCCTTTACAAAATTTCCTGGACTTTAACCCTCCAGATCACTGACTTAAAATTCCAGCATGCTCATTTTATTGTTCTACACATGACTTTCTTCTTTGTAAAATTATGTTTTAAATGTGTATGAACACTTGCATGCTTTCTCTTTCTCTCTCTAGCAGCCTGTTATTATTTTATGAGAAATATTTTTAATTCTTTGAAAGTAGTAATTAGAAAACTTTGAAGGTCTTTTCTGTCTTTGCATCGTGCCTATTCATCTGGTTTCTTATTTTTGCTTTTTTTGGTGCCTCAAAAAAAAGGCACATACCTTATTGGTACTAGTGTGTGTGTGTGTGTGTGTGTGTGTGTGTGTGTGTGAGAGTATTCAATAATCAGTTACTACAGGTGGCTGGATCTCTAGCATGTCTCTCCCTGAAATAACAGAGAAGTGGGGATAATGACTGTGAATTCTGTTTAAGTGTTAGGGTCTGCATGTGTTGGGGCAGAGTTAATAGGGAGCTAGAGGGTATATAAGAGGAACGCCTAGGGTGTGTAAGCCTACTTTAGTATAGGGTATGTAAGAGGAAAGCCTATTAGGCTTTACACACCCTGTCTTACATACCCTGTCCTATGTCATGTAGAGCAGCCTGTAGGATCTCAGACTTCCCATAGGCAGGCTATAGAATCCCTTGATTGTCAAATTAAGGAGGGATTGCACATTAAGGCGGTTTTATTTTGTCCCCATAGTTATTGTTGAAAAGTTTTACAGGGTTTAACAGGCACCCACGTCTCAGTCATAGTTATATTTCATTATAAAAACTGTATTATTCCTTTTAATCTATGTATATTATTTCTTAAAACAATTTCTAAGTTGTCAGGACATAAATAGTTATTAATTTGTTTGTATCTAACTACTTAATAAATGAAATGGTTAGATATTGATTTTGTCCTAGGAGTGGCATAAAAAAATTCCTGAGACTCTAGGAGCATCGTGACCATCTGGCAACCTGTAAATTAACTTATTTCATCTTGTAAAATCTGACGCTATACTTTCTGAAGTTTTCTGTAATATACTTGGGGTTAATTCTCTCTTGCCTGTTCAATTCTCACTGACCCATTTTTTTCCATTTGAGCTTGGTACAATTTGGAGAGTTGAAGAAAGATAGTATGGCCAACGCACAATTAGTGAGGTTGAGGATTGCATGAAATGGGTGACAGAGAGTTTTTATGAAGATACCTAATCTCCTTACCTGGGCACAAGACCAGTGTCTGGTTCTTACCTCCTTCTCCAATATCATCTCCAATGAGCCACCCTGCCCTGTGCCGTGTAGAACAACCCATAGGATCTCAAACTTGTCATGTAGTTTCACAACTTTATGCATTAAACTGATGCTGATTTTGCTACCTGGAAAGTAAATCTCTGTATCTCTCACTTTCCCCAACATTCTTTCATAAGTCTTCATCATCTTTTCAACCTGCTGTCGAAACCTCAGAACACAGGACCCTGATCCCTTCATTCTGATTTAGGAACTCTCAATTCTCTAATGGCTTCCTGTGCCATTTCTGCTAGAACACAGCAAATTAGATGTAAGTGTGACTTAGTTGTCTTTAAACCTACCCCAGATTGTACAAGGAGAGAATCATGCTTCATGCATATTTGCATATGTTTCAGCAAGTACAATGTTTGGTAAAGTGTAGATACTGTATAATCTTTGAAATAAGACAGCAACTGGGTGAGTGAGAAACCATACTTATGCTCGTGTCTCCATTATGTGTCCCTAAACATCTCAGCCCATAGTAATTCCATTTTTCTTTAAACTTATTTGTCATTACAGTCATATACTTCTTCGCATTGTTATTGTAATATTTAATATCAGCATGTGCATCACCATTATATGTTCCTTAATACCATGGAATAGGAATCTATCTATCTATCTATCTATCTATCTATCTATCTATCTATCTATATCTATGTATCTATGTATGTATCATCTATCTATATCTGTCTGTATCTATCTATCTATATATCATCTATCTCTATGTATCTATGTATCTATCATCTATCTCTATATATCTATGTATCTATCATCTATCTATATCTATCTATCATCTATCTCTATCTATGTATCTATCATCTATCTCTATGTATCTATGTATCTATCATCTATCTATCATCTATCTCTATGTATCTATGTATCTATCATCTATCTCTATGTATCTATCATCTATCTATATCTATCTATATCAAACTATCTATCTACTATCTATCCATAAATCATGTATGTATCTACCTATCTATCTGTTTCACAGCCCTAACATATTGAATGGCAAATGTCTCAGTATTTAGTTTCCATGACAGAATGCTCAAGTGCATTTTCATCTACCTCTTTAGTATTTTCTTCTCTATTATCTTTGCAGATTCTTCCTCCTCTCTTGATATATTAAGTATTAGTATCTTCGAATGTGGATTTTTAGTACTCTTCTCCCATGATGCTGTCTCTCCCTGGCCAAGCAAGCTCATCTACACCAATGGCCTCATTTACCATTAATACTCAGATTACTTACCTCTGCAAATCTAGTCCAGACTTTGTATTTGTCCTCTAGACTTGTGTATTTTACTACTTACATACTTACATACCATGGCTTATGGGAAATCTTGAAAGCAAGTCAAATTCAGGTGGTTCACAAATGTAGCCATAATCTTTTCCTGACATGTAGCCTTGTTCTAAAATTCCCAGCCCAGGGAATGGCCTAGTCATCCATCCTGTTACTTGAGCTAGAATCTTGTGTCATTCTTGACAGCCCCCTTTCCTCTCTTCTCCATCCACATCCAATCCAATTCCAAATTATGTCAAACTCATCTCCTAAATGTCCTTCAAGTAGATCTACATCTCTCCAGTTTCATTATCTCAGCTACCATCAAACTATATTACATCAAATTATCGTCATTAGTCTCCTGCACAGTAACTTTCTCTCTGCTCTACTAAGAAACTTACTCCCATCCTATTATTTTCTATATTGTAGCTGGACTAATCTTTTCAAAATGCAAAGCCAATCACAATACCACCTGCTTAAAATCCATCAATGGCTAATTTTTGATTCTAGGATGAAAAGAAAATTCTATAACATGACTTCAATAGGCTCTGCCCTCCTATTTCTCTAGTCCTCTCTAGTCTTTTACTGGATGGTCTCCACTCCAGCCCTACTGACTTCTTTCTGGAATCAGTGTCACCCACAACCCTTCATGCCCCTGAGCTTTTACACATGGTATTCTGATATTTCCTCTGCCAGAAATGCTACTTTTTCTCTTTTTGCCTAATTAATTATTGTTTATTTCTTAGAACTCAGCTCAGGCATTATTTCTTTAGGGAAACTTCCTCTGACCTCTTGACTTTGTCCTTTTTGCAATGTTCCATTGTTTCTATGATTATCTGATTAATAATTATCTTTAAGCTCTGTGAGAGCTGTCAGCAATGTTGATTTGTTCATTCTTGTATTCCTTGTGTCTAATAATTTGCTTTACATCTAGTAGTTATTCAATACATATTTGTTGAATAAAGACTCATTATCTTTTCTTTTTTGCAGGACTGCCATTTTCATTAAGAACTACCACTTAGAGGTACCAAAGTAAAGGATATTTGCTAACTTCAATACTTGCCAGTTCAGGTTGGAGTCACAGGCAGCAGCAAGAATGGGTAATTTTCCACTTAAAATATTTATAGATTATAAAAGAATGTTACTCTGTAAACTACATAGATCTAATGGAATTAAAATAACCACATTACTGTTTTACTTTCTTGAACAATAACTAAATGACAGCGCCTGTAAAAAGGACCAATTGAAAAATAACCCATTCTCTTTCTCTTTTTTTTTTAATTTAGAAAGAAATGTTCTTACAACATTTTCACAGCAAATGTCCCAGTTAATTTTGAATGAAATGCCAAAAGCTGAGTGAGTATTATTACAGTAATAAAGATGAGAAATCATATATCATGTTCCCTGTATGTCTATTTGGCCTTATACTGATGTACAGACAGTTGGCCATTGAACAATGTAGGGGTTAAGGGCACTGAACAACTATAGCAGTTGAGAATACATGTTTAACTTTTTAAAAATTATTGTTAATTAATTTATTTTTATATATATTTTTCTAAATTCATGCCAGACAGATAATGAGATAACTTTGTAACAAGGGTTGAGTAGGGCACATCCAACACATACACATGAAAACCCAATCATCACATTTATGAACTGCAAAAGGATCATGTTTGACTTTTTACTGCTCCAAAACTTAACTGTAATAGCTTTCTCTCTGCTCTACCAACAAGTTTGCACCCACCCTATCTATTGTCTATCTTGTAGCTGGACTAGGCTTTTCAAAATGCAAAGCCCATCAAAATGCCACCTGCTTAAAATTCATCAATGGCTGATATTTGATTCTAGGATGAAGAGAAAATTCTAAAACATGCCTTCAAAGGCTCTGCCTGCCCTCTTATTTCTCTGGTCTTAGTATAGAAAGTTAAGAAAATCATAAGGAGGCAAAAATGTATTTATTAAGTGAGAGTGGATCGTAACAATAGTGACATCTTCAATGGTGCCATCCCCCCAGATGTTCACAACATTCTGTCTGTCAGGCTTCTCTTTCATAGCATTGACAATTCTTTCCATAGATTACTGTGTGTAATGAGCCTTGAAGGTTCTTATGACACTCTGATCTGAAGGCTGAATTAAAGACATTTTGTTTGGGGGCGAGTAGACCACTTCAGCATCTTTGGTGTTGAACTCATGGAGTTCTAGGTGGCCAAGGACATTGTCCAATATCAAAAGAACTTTGAATAGCAGTCCCTCGCTGGCAAGGTACTTCCTGATTTCAGGGACAAAGTATCAATTTAACTAATTTGGAAAACGTGTCCCGTTGTCCAGGACTTTTTGTTGTACAACTGAAAGACTGGCAGCTGGTGTTTATCTTTTCCCTTCAAGTCTCAGGAGTTGGCAACTTTACAGATAAAGACAGGCCTGAAGATAAAACCAACTGCCTTTGCACAATACAGTAGAGTTAGCTTATTCCTTCCTGCCCTCAATCCTGGTGCTTGCTTTTCGTTTGTACTAATAAATATTCTTTGTGACTTTGATTTTTTTTGTTCCAGAATAATTTCACTTGTATTAAAAAAACCTATTCAAGCAAATATCCTTTCCCCTCAGTGATTTCCTTCTGTCTCTTAGTTGGCTAAAACTGCTTCTCTTGTTATCTTGACATTTTTCAAGCTACACTTCTTTCTAAAATTATCAAACCATACTGTGCTGCTATTAGATTTTCCAGCTTTAGATATTTCGTCTTCCTTTTGCTTTGTCCTATAGTTACTTTGCTTTTTCTTGAATCATATTAGAGTCTATAAATATGCCTTTTTAGACAATCCCACACCCACATAAAAGCTCTATTTTCGATGTGAGATAAAAAGGTCTTTCACAAAAAAATGCAAGATTTTTATGACTGCTGCAACAATGCCTTCACTAATTTCTTAAAAAATTTTTTTTTACAATGGTCCTTACATTAGGTTTATTTATCTGGAAGTGGTGGTCAACTATAACTGCAAGCATCAATCTATGACACACATCAGGCAATTCAGCTTTTTCTTGTAATGTAATAACTTGCTCTGCTTTTTGGGAACATTTCTGGCATCACTAGTGGCACTTCATATGAGTTCCATGGTTTTATGATATTGCAATAAACATGATGAAAAATACGCAAGAACCTTGAGACATCACTTTTTACTGTGTTTGGAGAGAAGTTTACTGAAGAAGAACTGCTGACTCACCACAATACAACAAGAAGTGGCTACAAAGTTATTACAGTAGTACAGTATATACTAGAGTTAATTTTATGCAGTTATGATTTAATAGTGCAGCTTAACATTTATTTACATTTCTCTCAGCTCTGACAGGTGCCATGTATAGTCTATAAGTGTGTGCATAAATTTAGATAATTTTTAACTTTTACAATAGATCTGTGTATATTTTATGTCAGTAAATGCTAAAATAGACTACATATACTTTATGCATTTGTGACATAGCTAACTTAAATATTTTTTTGTATTTGTGGGCTACATGGTTTGAGAGTTTTTTCAAATAGTAACAAATTTTCACAAATTTTTCTAATATATTTAATATGTAGTATATATGTATCAGTGTATATATATATCAGTATTTATATCAGTGTGTATCTATTATATATCTATATATAATATATATCTGTATATAGTATAGAGTATTATATATAACAGTATATAGAACTATGTACACTACTATATATATGTATATATGATTGTTCAACACAGCACTTTCAGAGCTGTATGATAGTGAATGGAAACAGTTTCCTCTTGCTTCATTTGTCAATAGCCATCAGTGAATCCACTTGTAAGGGGCTGAGTTGGATTAAGCAGAAAATATATATAATTTAGGTTTATATGCAGGGTACAAGTACTAGATTCATGGTCCAATCAGGCTGTGCCATATGGCTTTGGATAATTTGCTCTCTCTGAGCCTAAGATGTGGATAATCCTGCCTTCTTCCTGTGAAGGATAGTTGTGAATGTAGATATATTTGAAAAGCCTTAGTGTAGACACTGCCATGAGACAACTCAGCAAATTTAGCTGTTGATGATAATGATAATGAGCTAATAAGAACGCTGCCTTTTTGGAACATGATTTAATGTGTCTGTGATTTTTGTTTTAACTGTTTTTCATTTTAGATATTCCAGTTTATTCAATGATTTTGTTGAATCTGAATTTTTTTTGATTGATGGGGATTCATTACTTATCACATGTATTTGTGAGATATCATTTAAGCCTGGGCAGAACCTTCATTTCTTCTATCTGGTTGAACGCTATCTTGTGGATCTTATTAGCAAAGGAGGACAATTCACCATAGTTTTCTTCGAGGTAACATGACAGTTGAGTTCTTTTTTATAATATGAGAACTAAAACTAAAATTTCCTAAATTATTTTATATATTTTTTCTTATTACAAAGTAAATTATATCTATAGAAGTTCAGAAAATTGAAAGAAAAGAAGAGAAAACATGACCCACAATCTCAGTATTCAGAAATCACCACATTTGAGATTACATTTTATTTGAATGAAGAGAACTTTATTGTAAGGACACGGGATCATGAGAGAGGATGAGAAAGCTCCTCAATAGCGGCCCAGTTGAACTCTGGATTCTAGTTCTCCTGCTCTGAGAACAACTTCTGTTTTGAAAACTCAGCAGGCAATTTACAGGAGCCCAGAGGAAAATATATCTGAGTCTAGGGACAGTCATTAATAATGCTTTGTTGGCCAGGCACAGTGGTGCATGCCTGTAATCCCAGCACTTTGGGAGGCTGAGGTGGGAGGATTACTTGAGCCCAGAAGTTCGACACTACAGTGAGCCATGATCACACCACTGCACTCCAGCCTGGGTGACAGAGTGAGACCCAGTCTCTAACAATAATAATCAATGTTTTATTATGGTTTGTTTTAGGTATTTCCAAAATAAGACTATTTTTGGTTTGCTCTTTTATTATGAATATAATTAATATAGTTTTTAACAATTTCAAATAAAGATATGTATAACCACTACCACCCTTCCTAATCCTATATCTAAAGGTAAAGAGCTTTGGTATGGGTCTTTTCAGTCATTTTGCAGTCTCAATTGTTACATTTCTGAACATGGCTGAATGCTCGCCAGCCATGTTTTGAATAAAGAGCTAGTTTTCCAATCTAATGTTTACAATCTAGTTGGCTTCCCTAATTTTGTTATGCCGAGACAATCTCTATTGCTTAAGGAGGATTGCGGTAACCTGGAGCAATCCTCTAGAACGCAGTGGTTCACCTCAGCTTCCTGATACAGATGATTTATATCTACCACTTGCTTTCTATTCTTTTTCTTTCTAAATGAAATTAGAGAGGAAAAGAATTAGAAAGCGGGAAGGGTAAGCGTGATAAGCTCCGAGTATTAAGTGCCTGCTTAAAGGAGACACATGCATTTAAATCCAAGCTGCGATTTTTTTCGGTAAATATCTGTAAGATGGTAGTCAGAGTTTAAGGGTCTATTCCCCGACCATCAGACAGAACAAAACTGTTGGATTTTATTCCTTCCATGCCTTTAATGATGTATTAGCCAACTAAATGATTAAATGATAATTTTGAAATAAAATGTACTTCACCTCCTCCTCCACAGGATGCCGAGTATGCCTATTTCAACTTCCCTGAACTTCTTTCTTTGAGAACTGCTTTAATTCTTCATCTTCAGAAGAATACCACCATTGATGTTCGAACAACATTTTCGAGATGCTTATCAGAAGAGTGGGGAAGTTTCTTGGAGGAGAGTTACCCATATTTCCTGATAGTTGCAGATGAAGGCCTGAACGATCTACAAACACACCTTTTCAACTTTTTAATCATTCATTCTTGGGCAAGGAAGGTCAATGTTGTACTTTCCTCAGGGCAAGAATCTGATGTTCTTCGCCTTTATGCGTACCTTCTTCCAAGCATGTACAGACAACAGATTTTTTTCCAGAAGGTAATTCATATCCAAAAGACAATTTCTTCTAGAAATTTTCAAAATGTTCTAAGTTACTTGACTCAGTTTTTTTCTCCTGCTCCTCTAGAAAATTATCAGAGGTTTAACAGATAGGTATAACAATTAATAATATTAAGTAAATAATAATAATACAAATACAGTCATTTATCAAACACTTATTGTTATAAAATTGTGCTTGGTATTTCTCATGAATAATTTTTATTTAACCTTAAAATCAATCTTATAAGGTAGGTGTGAGTATTGTCTGTGTTTTACAGATGATGAAATAGATACTAGAATAAGTAATCTGCTCACCAAACACACCAAATGAATAGTAGAACATGGATTTGAAAAGACACAATCTGACTCAAGCCCCTATGTCCTTAACCACTGCATAATATATTGACCTCAAGGTAATGAAGGCCAGAAATGCATGGAATTAGGCCAAAATTATGCCCCTGTTGCTGAGACATATTGACAAATGCTATTAATATGGTAGCCTTTAATAAGAAAACAATGGAGATGGTCAATAAAGAAGGAAAATAACTGAAATAAGCTTATTTCTTATTAAGTAATCAATAGGAGAATTTTCAAAGTTCTTAGAGTTCGAATTCCATGATGTTATTATTTTGATACATTAGTATATTTGACAATTACTATATTGAAATTTTGGGAGTAAATATGCATACAGATGTATTTATAAATTGCTATATTTATATATAAAATAATAAATAATAGCTATAATAGTATATAATAGAAATAATTATAATAAATTTATTTACATAATAAATTATAAAATAATACAGTAACAATACATTAATAAAATTAGTACATTAAATAATACAGTTATTTATAAATTACTAAATTTATTTATAAAGTTATAAATACATCTAGTTTCTGCTTATTTTTCACTACTGATGGTGAATTGTGAATACGAAGGCCATTCTTTAATTCATCAAAATCATTTTTCAGACAATTAACATTTGTCACTGTTTGAGAATTGTGTCATACTCCTCATGTATTTGGAAACATTCACATGGTTGCCATAAAATAAGATAGTTTGTATTGCTTTAGTTAGTACAGTCATGCATCACATGGATACATTCCAAGAAATGCATCATTAGATGATTTCACTGTTGTGTAAATATCATTAGTGTACAGACACAAACCTTGATGGTATAGCCTATGACACCTTAGGTTATCTGATATAGCCTACTCTTCCTAGGCTAAACTTGTAGAGCATGTTACTGTATTGAATACTCTAGGTAATTGTAACACAATGATAATTATTTGTGTATCTAAGCATATCTAAACATAGAAAAGGTACATTCAAAAATGGTATAAAAGATTAAACATGATACACTTGTATAGGGTACTTACTATGAATGGAACTTGCAGGACCAGAAGTTGCCCTGGGTGAGTCAGTGAGTGAGTGGTGAGTGAATGTGTAGGCTTAGGACATTACGGTACACCACTGTGGATTTTATTAATATATACGGCATTCACTTTGGCTACATTAAATTTATTTTAAAAATACTTTTTAATTTAATACATTAACATTAGCTTACTGTAATTTTTTATTTTGTGAATTTTAATTTTTAAAAATTTTTTGACAGCTGTACAAACACATTATACAACTGTACAAAAATATTTTCCTTCTTTATTTTTCTTGAGACAGAGTCTACTCTGTCACACAGGCTGGAGTGCAGTGATGTGATCACAGCTCACTGCAGCTTCCACGTCTCAGGCTCAAGTGATCCTGCTGCCTCAGCCTATAGAGTAGCTAGGATTACAGGTGCACACCACCATGCCTAGCTAATTTTTGTATTTTTTGTAGAGACAAGGTTTTGCCATATTGCCCAGGCTGGTCTGAAGCTCTGGGGCTCAACCAATTTGTCTACGTCAGCCTCCCAAAATGCTGAGATTACAAGTGTGAACCACTGTGCCTGGACTTTCTTTCTTTATATCATTATTCTATCAGCTTTTTTTCTATTAAAATATATACTTTTTACTTTTTAAGCTTTTTTCTTAGAAGAAAAAAAGATGCAAACACACACATTAGCCTAGGCCTACACAGGGTCAGGATCATCAACAGCAACTGTCTTCTACCTCCAGATCTTGTCCCACTGGAAAGTCTTCAGGGGCATAGCACACATGGAGCTGTCATCTTCTATGATAACATGCCTTCTTCTGGAATACCTCCTTAAGGGCCTCCTGAGGCTGTTTGGCAGCTGTTTTTGAAATATAAGTGAAAAGAGTATACTCTAAAATAATAATAAAAAAATTAGTATAGTACAGTAAATGATAAATCAGTAGCAGTCATTTTTGTTATTATCAAGTATTATATACTGTATATAATTGTATATGCTGTACTTTTTTTGTTATTTTTTTTTTGGAGACAGAGCCTTGCTCTGTCGTGGAGGCTGGAGTGCTGTGGCACGATCTTGGCTCACCACAACCTCTACCTCCTGAGTTCAAGCAATTCTCCTGCCTCAGCCTCCCAAGTAGCTGAGACTACAGGCACGCACCACCATGCTGGGCCAATTTTTGTATTTTTAGTAGAGATGAGGTTTCACTATGTTGGCCAGGCTGATCTCGAATTCCTGACCTCATGATCCGCCCGCCTTGGCCTTCCAAAGTGCTGGGATTACAGACGTGAGCCACCGCACCCAGCCTATGCTGTACTTTTATATGCCTGTCAGCACACTAAGTGTGTTTACACCAGCTTCATGAACACTTGAGTAGTGCATTGCGCTGTGGCGTTATGATGGCTATGACATCACTAGGCAGTAGAAATTTTTCAGCTCCATTATAATCTTATGGGATCACTGACATATAAGTGGTCTATGGCTGAAGGAAGCGTTGTTATGTGGCTCATGACTATTATTAAACTATTTTCAACTCTGGTTGCCTACTCTGAGCAGGAATAGCCCTGGGATTCATTTTTATATTGGGAGGAAGTACTGTTATTAATTATCTCATTTTACTCTGTTAGAGCAATTTCTAAATCTGAGTTTTAAGAGTACCTACACATATCCTGTCTAATCTTTCCTTAAGAATAATTTTTTTTTTTTTTGAGACAGAGTCTCTCTCTGTCACTCAGGCTGGAGTGCAGTGGTGCGATCTCAGCTCACTGCAAGCTCCGTCTTCCGGGTTCACGCCATTCTTCTGCCTCAGCCTCCTGAGTAGCTGGGACTACAGGCCCCCGCCACCACACCCAGCTAATATTTCACATTTTTAGTAGAGATGGGGTTTCACCGTGTTAGCCAGGGTGGTCTCAATCTCCTGACCTCGTGATCCGTCCGCCTCGGCCTCCCAAAGTGCTGGGATCACAGGCATGAGCCACTGCGCCTGGCCGAATAATTTTTTTAATGAAGAATTTAATTTTTGTTAAAGTAATCCATTTCTAATTTGTTGAATATTCACCTTAAAGAAGTTATGTTATTAGTCAATTTGAGGATTATTTGAAATATGATTAAAAATACAATGTATACTGAAAATGGCTGCTGCTGGGTGATAGGTACCTGAAAGGGGGTTATACTGTCTTTTATTCATGTGTATGTTTGAAATTTGTTAAAATATATGGCATTAAATGGGGATGATGGTGTTTTGGAGGGTGCTGGAAGTGTTCTAAAATTAGATTGTGATATTGGTTCCAAAGTTGATAAATTTACTAACAGCTATTGAATTGTAACAAAATGAATGAATTTTATGTTATGTTAATTATACTTTTATGAAGCTGTTAAAAAACAAAATATACTATATTCCTAGGCAAAAATTAACTTTCAAAGACACAATAGTGATGTTCAATGGGGTTTAAACTTACAATTACATTGGCATATTTTTTCCTTAGAAATATATTGTAACATAATTATATCTAAAATATGTAATTTTCTATAGTTGGAAAATAACTACTTATTTTATTTATAACAATTTTTCTGATTTTTCTTTATTTTACAGAATAAACGGAACTTTAAAGATGCTTACGTAACCCTGCTTAACCAGTTGAAAAGATTTAAGCTTTCAGCATTAGCACCTCTTTTTGGAAGTTTAAAATGGAATAATATTATGGAAGAGGTAACAAAACGTTTTAAAAAGCTTTGTATTTGAACTAAGTTTTTAGTTATAGAAAGGTTGCAAAAATCGTACAGAGTTCTCATATACTTCTCATCCAGCTTCTCCTAATGTTAACGTCTTAAATATGGGACATTTATGAAAACCATGAAATTAACATTGTGTTAATCCTGTTCACTAAATTTTAGAACTTATTCCAATTCCACTGACTTTTCCACTGGCATCCTTTTGCTATTTCAGGATCAGTCCAGGATACCACATCCATTCAGTTGTCAGTCACACTTTTGAGTGTCCTCCAGTCTGTAATACTTTCTCAGTATTTTCTTGTCTTTCATGACCTTGAAGGTTTTGAAGACTACCAATCAGTTATTTTCTGAATGTCCTTCAGTTTGGACTTCTTTGATGTTTTCTCCTGATTGGAATGAGGTTATACATCTTTGGCTAGAATGTCACTGAATTAATCTTGGGTCTTCAGTGCATCCTAAGAATATGTCTGAGCATTGGTTAAGTTGGTGCCTGACAGTTTTCTCTACTGTGAGGTTACTATCTTCCCTTTGTAGTTAATAAATCTTTAAGGACATGCTTTGTGACTATGCAGACCCTGTTTCTTCTCAAACTTTAGTTGATTCACTTTAATGTCCATAGCAGATCTTGTCTGTAACAATGATTATTGATGATTTTGCCAAATGGTGATTTTTTATTTCACTCTTTCCTTGGAATTCCACTGTAAGGGACAGCTGTCCTAGTGCTGCCATTTATTTGTTTATGTCAGTATGGATAAATATATTTATTTTATATTACAGGTTAGAATCCAACATTGTAATTGTTTTGGAGCTCAACATGTTCCAGGTTTGAACATTAGAAGCACCTTTAGGTTGGCGCCTGTGTTCTTTTACAAGCTTTCATCTTTCTGTGCTTTCTAACTTTCTGAAATCACAAGATGGTTGGGTCTCATCTTGTATTTTCCCTGCCCCACCCCTGAAATTAACTACTTTGCCAAGGAAGAAGGCATTTAGAAGTTCAGACCTGAAAACTTTGTTGGTCAATTGCTACTGGAGTGTCATTGCTACTAGGACTTTTCAGCAAATGGAACTAGGATTCAAATCCATAATGGTTTATTTTACCCCTCCTCTTTCTTTATTTTTAATTTCTTTCTTCAATCAGGAGAAATCCAGCTTTCGTTATCTACAATATATTCACTTATTTGTTCAGTTCTAATACACACATGAAGTTATTTTATTTTATTGATTCTGATTTTTATAGATTCAGGGAATACATGTGCAGGTTTGTTACATGAATATCTTGCATAATGTTGAAGTGTGGTTTTCTAGTGTACCCATCACCCAGTGTTGTACTCAGCAGGTAACTCTTCAGCCGTCACTCCCCTCTGACCCACCCCTTTTTGGAGCCCCCATGTCTATTATTTCCCTCTGTATAGTAATTTTGTAACTGCTAACCATACCCTGTGAGAAAAAGTCAATGATATTATAATGTTTATGTGTAGTTCTCTTTTAACTGTAGCCATAGAATATGTTAATACACTGTTTCCGAAGTTATTCAGGTTAGTGACTTTTTCATCTACCTCCTTTGGTGTGGTTATGTTATCCTTTCTTATTTAATACAGTTACATTCATTGGTTAGTGTTTGTATTTCATCTTGGGTCCCTCCCACCTATTTCCTAGTTGTTTTTAATTATGTTCATTTTGAAAGGTATGTGAAAGGTATAGGAAACATTGCCACCACCACACACACACACACACACACACACACACACATACATATTCTGGTGTTAAACACATAGATTGTAGCAAATATATATATATATATTTTTTTTTTTTTGAGACGAAGTCTCGCTTTGTCCCCCAGGCTAGAGCGCAGTGGCGTGATCTCAGCTCATTGCAACATCCACCTCCCAGGTTCAAGCAATTCTCCTGCCTCAGCCGCCCACATAGCTGGGACTACAGGTGCCCGCCACCATGCCCGGCCTGTTTTTGTATTTTTAGTAGAGATGGGGTTTCACCTTGTTGGCCAGGCTGGTCTTGAACTAATGACCTCGTGATCTGCTCACCTCGGCCTCCCAAAGTGCGTGAGCCACCGCGCCCAGCCATTGCTTCTATTTTCTTGAGTGTTTTTATCATAAATGCATGAATGTTTATTAAAAGTATGAATATAATTGTATGATTCTTCCTCCTCAGTTTTATTAGTATTGTATAGGGTATTAATGATTTTCCCAGTATTGAAGCCTCTCTGTATTACTGGAATAAATCCAACTTAGTCATGGTGTATTGCTTCTTAATATGGTGTTGGATTCTGTTTACTAATATTTTGTTTAGAATTTTTGCATCAGTATGCATGAATGATATTTCTGTAATTTTGTTTCTTTGAATTGCCTTTATCTGGTTAGATGTCAGTGTGATATGTTCTTCATAAAAAAGATTAGAATGTCTTCTCTTCTTTTTCAATATTGTGAAATAGTGTATAGATCATTGAGATTATCTAGTCTTTGAAGATCTGATAGAAATAATCTGTGAAGCTATATGGTCCTGGTGCTTTTTTGTGAGGTAGTTTATTAATTTCCTGTATTTCTTCCTTGGCAATTGACTTCTTTGGGCTTGTTAACTCTAATGGGGTCACATTTAGTAATTTATTCTTCTGTGAAAATTATCGATTTCACTTAAGTTTTCAAGTGTATTTGCATTGAACTTTGTGAAGTAGGCTTTTGTGATTTATCTTCTGTTTCAATAATTACTTTCCCTATTAATTTTTATTTTGTGTATTTGTGAGTTCTCTTGTTTTTTTTTCTGATCAAGTTAGCTAGTGGTTTGTCTGTTTTTAAGTTATTTAAAATCAAGAATTTTGATTTATTAATGAGATCTATTGATTTTTTAGTTTATTATGTGCTTGCTTTCATCTTTTACTTTTTTGGTTTTTACGTTGCTGTTTCTTTTTAGATTTTTTGGGGGGCTGGGAACTTACTCATTTTAAAAATTCGTTTATTTTTATTGTTAAACATATTTAGTGAAATAAACTTTCCTCTGAATCACTGCTTTAAATATGTCCCATAGATTATGCTATAAATTGTTTTTATCATTAAAAAAAAAATTCTGTAATTTCAGTTTGTATTTCCTTTCACCCAAGTTTGACTGAATAGAAATGTTTATAAGTTCCAGATTAAAGCATGTTTGTGATTTTTTTTTTTCTTTTTCTTTTTTTTTTTTTTTGAGACAGTCTCGCTCTGTCACCAGGACAGAGTGCAGTGGCACAATCTCGGTTCACTGCAGCCTCCGCCTCCTAGGTTCAAGTGATTCTCCTGCCTCAGCCTCCCAAGTAGCTGGGACTACAGGCTCGTATCACCACGCCCAGCTAATTTTTGTATTTTTAGTAGAGACAGAATTTCACCAAGTTGGCCAGGATGGTCTCGATCTCTTGACCTCGTGATGTGCCCACCTTGGCTTCCCAAAGTGCTGGGATTACAGGCATGAGCCACCGCACCCGGCTACATTCATAATTTTTAAAATTTCTTGTTTTTCCCACTGCCTTTATTGTATTAGGAAGATGTTAACATATAATTAATTTTTATGGATGTGCTGGGGACATTTAAGACAAATGAAGATTCCCTATCACCACAATGTAGTTTGATTTATAAGGTTTACTCTGTTCATTATGGTGGTTTAAGTCTTTTATCCCTTATTTTTTTTTTTTGTCCAACTGTCTCTCTTGTGTATTAAAATTTGTTATTATAGGTGAGTTTCTCTATAGAGTTTATCTTTTGTCATTTTTATTTCACAAAGTTGGTTGCCATGCTATATGTTGGATAATTTTTCATAAGGGATATCTTTTCATTATAGATTATGGCTTTTAGAATAAGACTGCTTTTCTTTTTCACATGTAATGCTTTTGAGTTTGAATTCTACTTAGCCCAATATAAAGATACTAACTTCTGCTCTCTTTTTGTTTCCATTTACCTGGTAGAATTATGTACATTCCTTTATTTTTAGTCTTTCTGAATCACTTTGTTTTAGTTGTGTGTCTTGTATATGGAATGCGGTCCAAGGTGAAATTATTTTTTTCTTTTATAGGTAAGTCTTACATTTACTGATATGACTGATACGTTTGGTCTTGATTCTATAATATGTTATAGGCATTTATATTCCAATGTGTTTGTTAAGTTTCTTTAATTATGAGATGTGTATTCTTTGTTATTTCATTTAAACAATTTTAAACTTTGGTCTGTTTTACATGTTTCGTTATGGTAATTACCTTTGGGCTGTACCATTTTTATAAAAAGAATAATCTCAATTCTCCGTTTCCTTATTTTACCTTTCACTATGTGGTTTCTGAGATTTTAGTTTTTCTCAGTATCCTCTAGCACTCATTTATTGTGTATAGTGGGTTTCCTTGGATTATTATTTTTAAAATATTAATTTTATTATTAAATTATCATTATTACTATCATTTTATTATTTATTATTTTTCATTGAGACAGAGTCTTGCTTTCTTGCCCAGGCTAGAGTGCAGTGACGTGATCTTAGCAACCTCCCTGCCTCCCTGATTCAAGCGATTCTTCCATCTCAGCCTCCCGAATAGCTGGAACTACAGGCTTGCGCCACCACACCTGTCTAATTTTTGTTAAAAGTGAGTTTTTGTCATGTTGCCCAGGCTGGTCTCGGGCTCCTGGCTCCAGCTTCCCAGAGTGCTGGGATTATAGCCACCGTGCCTGGCCCAGTTTTGTTGTTGAGATGATGTAATGATAAAAATATTTTTCTGTCTTTCATTTCCCCTATTATTTTTCTGACCTTTTTTGGTTTTTATTTTATGTCATTTGGTTGTTTTCCCCATCTTTTCTTCATTAATTTATTGATTTATTCTCCCTTTACATCCAGGGAACTTATCTCTTTATTTCCCTGATAGTTTTGTGATTTTTCTAAGATTATTTTGCTGAATTAATTATTTATTTCTTTCTTTTCTTTTCTTTCTTCTTCTTTTCTTTCTTCTTCTTTCTTTCTTTCTTTCTTTCTAACCTGTTTCAGTTTCATCAGTTGCTGAACAAAAGATCATTTTTTGGCTGGGCGCAGTGGCTCATGCCTGTAATCCCAGCACTTTGGGAGGCTGAGGCAGGTGGATCACAAGGTCAAGAGATCGAAACCATTCTCGCCAAGATGGTGAAACCCCGTCTCTACTAAAAATACAAGAATTAGCTGGGCATGGTGGTGCATGCCTGTAGTCCCAGCTACTCGGGAGGCTGAGACAGGAGAATTGCTTGAAACTGGGAGGTGGAGGTTGCAGTGAGCTGAGATTGCTGAACCCAGGAGGTGGAGGTTCCAGTGGGCCCAGATTACGCCAATGCACTGCAGCCTGGCAACAGAGTGTGACTCCGTCTCAAAAAAAAAAAAAAAAAAAAAAAAAAAGATCATTTTTTGTATGATCTCATGCTTGTTTGAGTATATCCATATTTAAAATGTAGACTTAGAGATTTCTTCTGCTTTATGGTTGCTGTTTTTATTATTACTTTCAGAGGTAATGATGAGATTTTTTCACACAATTTGTGTGAATTTTTTTCCTGCTATTATTTTTTGCAATAACTCTCTATGTACTTTCCTTTTGTTTTAATGATATTGAGGTTTGTTACAAGATACTTCAATTTAATCCAATCCAATTAATTTAATTTAATATAATTTAATTTAATGTTTTCTTTTTCTGCTAGCTTGTCAGAGTCCAGGCATGTTAGTGGGGTTTTTGTTAGTTTGTTCGTTTATTTGTTTTGGTAGTGGGCGAATGGTTTTGAATCTTCAGATTATCTGCTTTTCTTCTGACTTGCAGAACCCTCAAATTCTTCTTTGTTTTCTTTTACCCTTTCACCACTTAGTTGCGGAAGGATACTTCTTCCTTTTTTTTAAAGCTTCCTTTTCTTTCCCAAAGCTGCTTTCAGAAAATTGTCCCCTTAGATAGTTCCTATCTTTCAAATAGTCTCCATTCTTTGTAAAAATTTTAAATTAAAAAAATTTTTTTTGATTGACATATCATAACTATATATTTATGAAGTACAATGTTTTGTTTTGATATATGTATACAATATGACATGATTACATGGAGCTAATTAACATATCCATCACCTTGCTTACCTATCATTTTTCATTGTAAGACATTTGAAATTTATGTACTTATTTTGAGATATATGACATTATTATTGGTTGTAGTCATCCTGCTGTATAATAGATCTCAAATCCCATTCCTCTTTTTTATCTGAAAGTTTGTACCCTTGGATCAGCAAGTCTCCATTTCTCCCCTTACCCCCTGAAGAGAAGAGTTTCTCTTCTCTATCTCTATGAGTTCAACTTTGTTAGATTCTACATGTAAGTGAGATCATTTGGTATTTGGCTCTTTGTCTTGGCTTATTTCACCTAGCATAATTCATGTTGTTTCATTCATGTTGTTGAAAATGACAGGATTTCTCCCCATTTTAAATGTTCAATAGTATTCCATTGTGTATATATACTTCGTTTTCACTGTCCGTTCATCTGTTGATAAACACTTAGGTTAATCCATGTCTTGATTTTGTGAACAATGTGTCAATGAACATGGGAGTGCAGATATCCCTTCAACATACTGTTACAAGAAAAACTTCAGCTGAATTAAATTTAAAGGAGTTTAATTGAGCAATGAACGATTCACATATCAGGCAGCCCCCAGAATCACAGCAGATTCAGAGAGACTCCAGGGTGCCTCGTGGTCAGAACAAACTTATAGACAAAAAATATAAAGTGACATACAGGAATTGAAAGTGAGGTACAGAACAGCTGGATTGGTTACAACTCTGCATTTGCCTTATTTGAACACAATTTGAATGCTCAGCACTGTATAAGTGGTTGAAGTATGGCTGCTTGGATCGGCCAAGACAGTGATCGTTACAGGAACATACTCGTAAACTGGGTTCTCTATCTTGTCTACCTATTAAGTTACGTTGCAATTTATCCACAAGGATTCAAATATGAAGTATGAAGTCCTTCTCAAGCCATATTTAGTTTGCTTTAACCATACTAATTTCAGTTCCTTTGGATACATACCCAGACATGGGATTACTGGGTCGTATGGTAGTTCTAATTTTAGTTTTTTGAGGAAGTTTCATACCATTTTCCATAATGGCTATACTGATTTACATTCCTACCAGCAATGTATTAGAGTTCTTTTTTCTCTGCTTCCTCTCTGACACTTGTTATCTCTCATCTTTTTGACTAAAGCCCTTCTGACAGATGTGAGGTGATATCTCATTGTAGTTTTAATTTGCACTTGCCTAATGATTGAAATAATTAGTAGCACTGAGCGTATCTTTCGTGTACCTATTGGCCATTTGGTTTTTTGTTTGTTTGTGTGTTTTTAGTGATGTCTGTCCAGGTCCTTTGTCTATTTTTAAATTGGATCATTTGTTTTCTTACTATTGAGTTTGAGTTGTTTCTATACTTTAGATCTTAACTCCTCATTAAATGTATGGTTTGGCTGGGTGCAGTGGCTCATACCTGTAATCCCAGCACTTTGGGAGGCCTAGGTGGGTGGATCATTTGAGATGAGGAGTTTGAGATCAGCCGGGCTGACATGGTGAAACCCCATCTATACTGAAAATACAAACATTAGCTGGGCGGTAGTGGCACGTGCCTGTAATCCTTGGGAGGCTGAGGCAGGAGAATCGCTTGAGCCTGGGAGGCAGAGATTGCAGTGAGCTGAGATCGGGCCACTACACTCCAGTCTAGGTGATAGAGTGAGACCCCGTCTCTAAATAAATAAATAAATAAATGTATGGTTTGCAAAATCTGTGGACTGCCTCTGTTTCATTTGTTGTGCAGAAGATGTTTACTTTGATACTATCCCATTTGGCTATTTTTGCTTTTGTTGCCTGTGCTTTTGTGGTCAGCCATATCCAAAATATCATTGCCCAGGTCAATGTTGTGGAGCTTTCCTCGTATGTTTTCTTCTAGTAGTTTTACGCTTTCAAGTCTTATATTTAAGTCTTTAATCCATTTTGAGATGCTTTTTGTATATGGTATGAGGATCTAATTTCATTGTTTCTCTCGTTATACAGTGAGCTCTTTTATTCTATGTACACAGGTTTCCTTTCATCTCAGAACAATTTTATCATTTCTTTTTTTTTAACTTTATTTTAAGTTCAGGGGTACCTGTATAGGATTTTTATGGAGATAAACTTGGGTCATGGGGGTTTGCTGTACAGATTATTTTGTCACACATGTATTAAGCCAAGTAGTACCCACTAGTAAGATCACTTACGAACAAAAATATTTTTCTAAATAGCATGACACTTTACAAGTTTTTTTTCTTTGACAGGCACATGAGACTGTATCTATGCTTACACAAGTCTGGCCAGAAGGATCTGACATTCGGCGTGTCTTTTGTGTTACCTCATGCTCATTATCCTTGAGAATGTACCATCGCTTTTTAGGAAACAGAGAGCCCTCCTCTGGTCAGGAAACTGAGATCCAACAGGTGTGGTTGTTATAACTTTACTGAGAAATACTATTTCTCTCCACTTTTGAAATTTTGTTGATTTGTATCTTTCATTTCCTCTATTTGGTACTTCATGTTTTTCTCTTATTTATATAAACTTCAAAAAATAAAACTGAAACTTGTGTCTATCAGGAAACACTTACTGTGCCATTAAATGATTTAATGTTTTACTATGTGGATGTTTCACTTAGTATATATTTAGTCTAAATCATCCAAAAGAAAATGAAACAAGACAGGGTATTAGCACTTGGCAGAGGCCTAATATGCTACTGTGTTTTGGGCTTTTTGTATGCATTGTGCCATTAATCCTCACAACAGCATTGTGAGAAAGGCATTAGTACTCCCATTCCACCTACGAGAACACTGAAGTTCAAATAGTCCAGGTAACGTTTTTCAAACCAAAGGTACTAAATAGCAATGTGGATTGAGCTCAGGTCCATCTTGTGCAGGTTCCACAATACCAAACTGCCTTTTTTTTTTTTTTTTTTTTTTTTTTGAGACTGAGTCTTGCTCTGTCGCCCAGGCTGGAGTGCAGTGGCTCGATCTCGGCTCACTGCAAGTTCCGCCTCCTGGGTTCACGCCATTCTCCTGCCTCAGCCTCCCGAGTAGCTGGAACTTACAGGCACCCACCACCACGCCCGGCTAATTTTTTTGTATTTTTAGTAGAGACGGGGTTTCACCGTGTTAGCCAGGATGGTCTTGATCTCCTGACCTTGTGATCCACCCGCCTTGACCTCCTAGAGTGCTGGGATTACAGGTGTGAGCCACTGTGCCCGGCCCCAAACTGTCTTTTAAAAGAACATTCCTACTGTAGTGTCTTAGCATTCATCCTAGCTGGAGAGATACTAAAGTTTTCAACCTTCTTTATGGCCAATAGGGTCCATTAAGAATCTGTTGGCCAGTCTGGATTCTTTCCCCCAGTATACAGTTGTCTCTACGTATATGTGCTTATGGACGTGCATGTTTACACATACACACACACACACACACACTCAGACGCATGTGTATACATACTATTCTGTATACAATCTACCTGCTGTGGGATTCTTGGCTAAAGATTTATATTAAAGAGAAATGAAGTTTCTGAACATTTCAGAAATGTTCAGGGCTCATTATCTTTTACTTAGCATCCTTATAATTGTTTTTCCAATTATCAGACTGAATATATTTTTAGTGAAACATTTTTTCATAACTAGACATAGTATTTTAAATCGCTCTCACAAAAATGATACTAAGTCGAATCGCCTCTCTGGAATTTCTAATGATTAGACTCTATTTGGCCTTCTAGAGGTGCCCTGATGAAATCTTACACTTGCTTTGTTGACAGCCCTGCAAATGTTTGAAGATAGCTATGACGTTCTTGTCCCATGATGTCAGATGTGTCCACTTCTTTACTTGTGTTCTCGCAGGGCAGATTTTTCAGATATATTACCGTCCTGGTGTCCTCGCCCTGGTCATTTACAATATTACATTTAAAATATGATGCCTTGGATGGAATAGAGCATTTAATGTGTGACTCCATCAAGGTAGAGGCCTGTGAAAATACAACTTCATTAGTTGCTTGATCAGCTCACGTAGAGTTCGGCTTAACTAAAAATCCTGAAAAATGTTTTATTTTAAGTGCTATTCAGCCGGCAGCTTCCCGTTCCACTTACCTCACATCTGTATAAATGCAGTAGAGTTTATGTTATAAAGAAAAGGAAAGTTAAAAAATGTAGAATGAAAAATGTAATGATTCAGCTGGGCACAGTGGCTCACATCAGTGATCCTAGCACTTTGGGAAGCCGAGGCAGGTGGGTTACCTGAGGTCAGGAGTTCGAGACCAGCCTGGCCATGGTGAAACCCCACGTCTACTAAAAATACAAAGATTAGCTGGTCATGGTGGCAGGTACCTATAATCGCAGCTACTCGGGAGGCTGAGGCAGGAGAATCACTTGAACCTGGGGTCGGAGGTTGCCGTGAGCTGAGATTGTGCCACTTCACTCCAGCCTGGGTGAAAAAGCAAAACTCTGTCTCAAAAAAAAAAAAAAAGGAATAATTCATGATTTCTGCACAGCAAAGGTGGCTGCCAGCTTCTGTGGTCCTACATGCTTATTATCCAGTGTCACATCCTGCTGTTCTCCGGCTTACCTTCTTTATTTTATTCAGGTGAACAGTAACTGCTTAACCCTGCAGGAGATGGAAGATTTGTGTAAACTGCACTGTCTCACTGTGGTTTTTCTACTCCATCTGCCTCTTTCTCAAAGAGCTTGTGCTAGAGTCGTCACTTCCCATTGGGCTAAGGACATGAAGCCTTTATTACAAATGGTAAATGGATTCTTTATTAGTTTACTATTTTTGTGTTTTGAATGTTTGGTAGATAAAAACTGCAGTAACTTTCAAAATTCCCTTTTTTGGGACTACTGTTAGCCCCCTGAGGGCTATGAAAATTTAATGGGCTACATCAATCACTTTCCAATTTCAGCATCTATGTTTAGGAGAACTAACAAATAGCATAATATAGATCTAACCTAAGGAAGAAACCTCTCTGTTTTTCCTTTGTTAAATCTCTGCCAAGATCAGATTTTTGTGTTATCAACCATAGTTGATGGTTCGTGATCATGGTGGTTTAAGAGGAACTGAAGAAATCAATGTAGTAGTTTATTACTTTCAACTGTTATAGAGAATATTTAGAGACAATTTGGAGACTTTAGGAAACTAGAAGCAAAAACAGAAGAAAAACTTCCCTGGAGGACCACCACTTTAATCAATGTGGATAACTGTTGACATTTTGGTTTATTCTTTTTATTTTAAATGCATGTATTTTTCTGATGTCTTATTGTTTCTTATATTGGAGCTCTCTATATATACCTATATATTTTTTTCCTTCATGTTTTTCTATTTTCTTTCACAATATTAGGATCATTTTTTAATGGCTACTAGTTATCTTTTAGTACCATGGTTTACTTACCCATTTCTCTATTATGGAATATTTAGAAGACTTTGATGGTTATATTATAGATGCTGTTATTCTCTTTGTATATAAGCCTTTTTCTTTAATTTGGGGTTATTGATTTTGGCTTGAGAGCTAGAAATGGGATTAAAGGAACAATTGGCACGAACTTTTTTTAAGGATCATGATACATATACTGAAAATGTTCAACAAAAGCATTTTATAACCAATTAAGTAGGAAGCCAGTCCACAAACATTTAGTGCATTGTGCTAATTGCTGGAATAGAGTGAGAAAAATAAAAACATATTTACCCTTCCCACTCCAACCCCTTCATACAGCTACATTTTCCAGAGAAGACAGATACTAAATTTTAAAAGTAATTATAAGGACAGAACCGTAGAATGCTTTATAATCTGATAATAACAAGATCCAACGTAGTCTGAAAACAATGGTTCTTTTTAAGAAAGAAAGAGAGGCGGGGCGCAGTGGCTCACGCCTGTAATCCCAACACTTTGGGAGGCTGAGGTGGGTGAATCACAAGGTCAGGAGATTGAGACCATCCTGGCTAACATGGTGAAACCCCATCTCTACTGAAAAAATACAAAACAATTAGACAGGCATGGTGGCGGGCACCTGTAGTCCCAGCTACTCAGGAGACTGAGGCAGGAGAATGGCATGAACCCGGGAGGCAGAGGTTGCAGTGATCCGAGATTGCGCCACTGCACTCCAGCCTGGGAGACAGAGTGAGACTCTGTCTCAAAAAAAAAAAAAAAAAAGAAAGAAAGAAAGAAAGAAATGAAGGGAAATGAAGTGACCCAAGTCCTGGAGGAAGAGAAGGAGTTAGCAGGATGGAGAGAAGATGAAACTGGATTCTAGGGCATGAAGCAGCATGTGTAATTATCCTGAGGATGGCATAACCGAGGAACTGAGATACATCTATCATAGCAGGGGTAGGAAAAATATGGGAAAGTGATGAAGCTGAAGAGGCAGGTAAGAGACAAGTCACACAGGATTCTGTAGGCCCTGTTAAGAGAATGGAGATGTAACTTGATAGAAACACAATGACGATCCGCTGGATGGTTTCAAATGGATGAGTGGCACTTGCATTTGCAAAATCTTTCCCTGGCTTGCAATGCAGAGAGTGCATTGGAGAGGCAAAACGGGGGATTTGGGGAAATTAGGTGGCTATTACCTCAGTCATGTAAGTGTAGATGGCGTTAGGGACCAGCGAGAGGTAAGTAGGGATGAATAGCAGTGGGCAATTTTAAGAGTTATTTAAGGTGAAGAATGACAAGTTTAGTGTTTGAGTGTGGAGAATGAGGGAAAGGAAGGAGTCAAATAATTCCTAGAGCCCTGGCTTCAGCATTTGTGGGGATGCTGCCATTGTATGAAGGGCATGTTAGTGGGGAAGGATCGTGAGTTTCTTTTTTTGGAAATATCAAGTTTAAAGTGCCAAAGAAATGTCCACATGGAGATATCTAGTAAACAATTTGAAATAATGGTTTGGACTTAGAAGGGTGGAATGGGCTGGAGACAAAGTTTAGGAATCATTACTCTATGGATGTTAATTGAGGCTCTGCTAAGACATGAAATTATTTTGGAAGAGAGATATGGTAAGAGAGCTGAGGACAGGGAGCTCAAATATCCCAATATGAAACGCTTAATTATGGGTTGAGACGCTGGCAAAATACACCGAGAAGGAACTACTTAGATAAATGGGAATAAAATCAAGGAGAATGGGTTTTCCTGAAGGTCAAAGGAACTGGGCAGTTCAAGAGGTGGATGTGGTTAATAGTATCAGCTGCTATAGAAGACAGTAATAGGTTGAGGACTGAAAATACATTGGTTTTAATGAAACGGAGCTCACTGTTGATCATAATTAAGAGACTAAGGTCTAGGTTATACTTTTAGCTAACAGAAAACATTAGTTTTTAATTAGACATAACAATGATCCTCTTATGTCCTCATTTTGCAAAGGAAAAACTTGGACTCAGCTATGTGGTCCATGAGCACAGCTAATGAATGATCAAGTTGAGATCTGACTTCACTCTGTCCACTTTCCAAATATTTGCCCTATGGAGTAACAGCTGATCAGCCCATAGTCAGCCATCCTTCCTGCCTTTCCCATACTCCATGCCTGATTTTTGGTAACACTCTGTAGTGTGAAGTGTAATTTCATGTAGCCCCTAATCTTTTCACAATAAAAGAAATTTTTGACATTTTTTGAGGCCTCTTGAGAAAGCAACTAAGCAAATCGTGGAAGGGATCGTTCCATGAGGTTTACTCTGAATCTTGAAGCATGGAGGCCAACCAGGTAGGTGGATGAGAATCTTAAAAGTTTGAAGGATTCAGCATCTTCTAGTTCCCTGAACACTCAACCACATTTTTTTAAAATGCTCTTTTGACCTAAAAGTTAAAACTGAATATATTAAAATCTAAATAAAGAACAGAAGCACATTTCAAAGCAGAAGTATTTCTGTAGCTTTGGGATTCTATCTGTGGGTAACAGTGTGAGAAAAATACTATTTTAAGAGTCAAATGCAGATTTCATTGATTCAGGATAAATAACTATACAAAATGCATTTTTGGATCAGTTTTTATTTTATTTTATGCTTTAATTCCTTAAGGTGTAAAGCATTCACCATTACCCAGCCTGAATGGGCTTACATTAACAAGAATTGGAATGACCCTGCCCACTGCCTTTCAGTTCAAAAGCATATGAACCCTATAGTTTATTGCTAATATGAATATTGCCAATAATTTAGTTTTCTTTTCAATTTCCAGAAAAAATGGTGTGAATATTTCATCTTAAGAAATATACATACTTTTGAATTTTGGAATCTGAATTTAATTCACCTTTCTGACTTAAGTGATGAGCTTTTGTTGAAGAATATTGCTTTTTACTATGAAAATGAAAATGTAAAAGGTACCATCTCAGTATATTATAATCATTATACTTGCATCCACAGATAAACTGTATAAGGAATTTAAAACTACAAAATAATTTTTCTGTACTTCCAACATATAACATAGCAATTATTTTCATCTTTGTTCACATATGTATGTAATATTTTAGTTGCAGTCAGAGGGAATGCTGTATTTTAAAATATGTTTTTCACTTAATATTACATTGAAAGTATTTCAGGAGAAAATATATGTTTGTGTGTCCAGCATTTTCAGTTAATTTCAAAAGTTGAACTTTTCATTTAAATGCACGCATAATATTTCTTCATAAAATTTAATTAGTTTAATTATTTCACTACTATTGAGATATTTAGGAAATTTAATTTTTTTCTAAAAGATAAGGCTAATTTGTATGTTTTTATATGTAATTTGTTTTTCTTTCTTTAAAATCTTTTCTTAGGGTAAGGTTTCTGATGTTTCCTAATAGTAAAACCAAACGATACAAAACAAAAACATATTTGGACAGAACTCTGTCTGATTGAACATTATCGAAGCTGTGATGTGGTTCCTTCATATTGTAATCATTGTAATGAATTAACCGCATATAAACTTAACAATCCTTTACCAATTTTCTCATCTCTCAAAAATTAAAGTTTTTATTCTGTTTTGTTGGTTGTAAAGTTATGTGTGGCATAACATTTTTATTACCTTAAAGAGAAGTTAAATGTTCACGATGCATTTTGTGAGATAATATACTTACAAAGTTAATACTTAGTTATTAAAATGAAAAACAAGATAAACTTTACGATCTGTATCTCGTAGTCAACACTAGTGACCATTTTCATTTATGTCCAGTGTGGAAGTCACCAAAACTTTCACTATGTGGAAAGTATTTCAGAATTCCATGAATTTACTCAAAATGTGACTAATGATTCTTTGTATGGGTGTGGATGGCTTCTACTATTTAGTGTTTTTAATTGTTATGTAGGCCTACATTTGAATTTGGGAGATACCATTATGAAAGATTATGAATATCTCTGGAATACCGTATCAAAGTTGGTCAGAGACTTTAAGGTTGGACAGCCATTTCCTCTGAGAACAACAAAATTTCGTTTTCTTGAAAAGAAACCATCACCAATCAAAGGTAATAAATTTCTCAATTAATCTGAAATGAAAACATTATTCCTCTGAAAATGTTTAGGAAATACCACTAATTCAATGCTGCAAGTATAAATAATTTTCTGGTACTTGAATTTTAATAATAATAATAAATTACCTTTATTCTTATATCCTTGGAGTGGTATGCTATGACTATAATTATGAAGATTTACATTTTGCTTATAATTAATATTGTTTCAATTAAAAAATACAGCCAAACGTATGTGACTTCCATTTCTAGCAATATGGCAGTTATAGCTCAACAGAAAAATCTCTTTGTGTAAAGCACTTGAGATGCTGAATAAGAGACACCAAACATCTTTTTATATCATTATAGCTAAGCTCAAAACATCCTAGGGGTTGAAAAAGTTAGGGAAGGCCACATGGGCTCTCCGCCTCTTTTAGGCAGCAAGTTGCAGGGGCTTAAATAAGAAAGCATCCGAACAAACACAGGCACAGGGAGCACCAGGAGGATCCCAGGCAGAGCAATGGTGGTTTACCTGGAATCATGAACCAGACATTCAATAGAATACAAAGTCATTCATTTGTCTATTATCATCATATACATGATATGTAATATCTATCTATCTATGTATCTGTCTGTCTGTCTGTCTCGTGTGTGTGTGTGTGTGTGTGTATAAAATCAAAGAGGACCCAAAAGAATACTGTAATCATATCAAATAATTTCATTACCATCTGTATTTTCCCTACTTCTTTTTTATTTCATTTCATGAAAATCTATATATGTGTGTATATGTGTATGTATATGTATATAGATATATAATCTCTGAGGCTTCCATCGTCAAACTCTTTGTCTTATAATAAGGAATAATAAAAGATTCACTTCCATGGTCCCTTTATCTTCCTTCCCTCCCTCCTTCCACCTGCCTTTCTTTCTCTTGCTTTTCTTTCTCTCTCTTTCTTTCTTTCTTTCTTTCTTTCTTTCTTTCTTTCTTTCTTTCTTTCTTTCTTTCTTTCTTTCTTTCTTTCTTTCTTTCTTTCTTTCTTTCTCTTTCTTTCTCTTTCTTTCTTTCTTTCTTTCTTTCTTTCTTTCTTTCTTTCTTTCTTTCTTTCTTTCTTTCTTTCTTTCTTTCTTTCTTTCTTTCTTTCCTTCCTTCCTTCCTTCCTTCCTTCTTTCACCTTCCCTCCTCCCTTCCTTCCATCTTTCCTCCTTCCTCCTTCCTTCCCTACCTCCCTCCTTTCTTTCTCTTTCTTTCTTTCATTCTTTTATTTCCCCTTCATTCATTCATTCCTTCATTCATTCATTCATTCATTCATTCATTCATTCATTCATTCCTTCCTTCCTCCCTCCCACTCCCTCCCTCCCTCCCTCCTCCCTCCCTCCCTCCTTTCTTTCCATCTACCTACGTATCTGGTGATTTATCCATTTATCATCTGTCTACTTACCCATCCATGCATCTATCCATCCACCCATCCACCCATCCATGCATCCATTCACCCACCCATCCCCCATGCATATCCACATATATGCCAAAATGCTGTCTAATTCTTTATACTCTACTGTGTTCCAAAGTGTTTTACTGTGGGAAAAACTTTATGAGAAGGGCTGAACTTGATACATGTAAATAAGATTAATGTAAAATGTTTTTAATGTGAGTTTTAGAAAATAATATGTAATATTCCTGTCTGAAAGTTTTACATTTGACCTTGTCTCAATTTTTGTTTGTTTGTTTGTTTACAGACAGCGCCAGTGAAATGGTGCCCAATTTGGGTTTTATTCCAATGTCCTCTTTTGTGGTTGATAAATTTGCTGGAGATATTTTGAAAGATTTGCCTTTTCTAAAGAGGTATAAGACCAAAACTGTGCCTCAATAAATACTTGTATGGAATACAGGAGTTACACAACAAGGATTATTTGAAATGCAGATGATTAGAGTACATTACATGTAGTATGTGTTTGTAATACATAATGAATTTAAAATCAAAGTTTTCAATGCCTTTTGGCCATTACTATGTAAAAATCTGTATAGTTTTTAATCTTAGAATAAGTCACTACAGCTGCATATTTTAAATTAATGAATTAATGAATGCATATTAATTGATATTGATGAGACTGTCAGAGACATGGAGTAGATTTTGATTTATTAAACCTCTAATAAACTGCTCTTTGGATTCTACCACCCACATCATATTGCAGAAAGAAGAAGGGGAGCTATGATTTTCAAAAATATTATAAAATAAAATCTGTGCTATGTTATATTTAGAAGTGTGCAATTTAAAATATGCTTTTTTGTGTGTGTGTGTCTCGCAGTGATGATCCTATTGTTACTTCACTGGTTAAACAAAAGGAATTTGATGAACTTGTGCACTGGCATTCTCATAAACCCCTGAGTGATGATTATGACAGGTCCAGGTGTCAGTTTGATGGTGAGCTCTGTGACTCTAGTGAAATAAATTTAAATCTACTTTACTCTCTACCTTTTGTTTTATAGTGGGAAATTATCATATCATGAGACACAAATTAAATTTTTTTGAATAAAAATAGTCTACAAGATATTCAGATGTGCATTGGGAAAGATGGTAATGAAAAATTCTCTTTTTCTTCATTGACAGTCATATGCATGTAGATATGTATGTGTTTTAGGAGGAAGTGCTAGAAGTTGTTTTGAGGAAAGATGGTTTGTAGTTTAAGCAATGTATGTATTCCTTGGAGTCAAATATATTGAGACCATAGTATTTCAAGCAATTTTAACTGTTTCATTCAACCCAATTGGCTGCATGTAATAAGCACCAGCATTCTATCTGCCTTCATGCTCAGGGTGGTTGAAACTACAAAAGGAGGCCCATGAAACTGCTAACAGGGGATCAACAGAGACTGAATTTAGGATCTTGTCTTCATCTCAACTTTCTGTATCCCTATGCTTACCCCCAGCCCCCTTAGAGTTGACAAAACTTGCTCTGAGAATAACCTAGGAGTAGGCATATCAAGTATGCTCGTATGAAGTACTTATTAGCCTGGGTATGTAAAAAATGACCAAGGTGTTGGGGGGATACTTTAGATGAACCATTAACATGCTTCAGAGTGGTTTGGTTTGATGTATATATTTACAGACATAGAAAAATTAGCTTAGTTATTTCATTTCTGTGAGTATTATGGAAGTAAGGGAGTAAGGCATACCTTGATTACTGGGACTTCTTATATTATGAGATTTTACCATTTCAGCTGCCATGCTCTAGGCTCTGGCTCTGTGGCTATGGTCTGGAGTAAGGATTTTTTCTATCCAGTGATGCAAGAAGCCAGAATATCTTAGATAGTTGTCTTCTTGCCTCTGCTTCTACCTTCGTCTTAAACTAATTCACAGGGCAGAGGACATACGTAATGCCTGGAATCTGTCATTTTTTTTGTTGCACCCTGATACCTGATTTAGGAGGTAGACCATAAAAGTGTGTTTTGCTACTTCCACCCTTTGAATAAGAGAAAGAATTATTATCCATAGATAACTTGATTTTACATTCTCTCTTTAAGAAAGATAATAAGATTAAATTACTCTTCCATTAATTTAACTAATGGATGTGGGATAATATGAAGGATTGATGAGAATGCTATTGAAAAACTATAATAAAGTGACATTTTAAGTCTTTTCTTTTTCAGAAAAATCTAGAGACCCTCGTGTTCTTAGATCTGTGCAAAAGTATCATGTTTTCCAGCGGTTTTATGGGAATTCATTAGAAACAGTCTCTTCGAAAATCATCGTGACTCAAACTATTAAGTCAAAGAAGGATTTTAGTGGGCCCAAGAGCAAAAAGGCACACGTAAGTTCTATACATTCTATCAAATTTAAAAAAAATTCTTTTTCTTTTCTCAAGTTGATATTTGTTATCCCTTTCGTAGTTTCTTTTTATATAATGCTTTTTCTTTATATATATATATATATATATATATATATATATGCATGTATTTTTATATATGATTACTTATTCTTTTACCTCTTGCTGAAAAAGCCTAACCTGCATAAAAAAGTTGTAATGGTATTCTATACATAACGTATGTATCTATTTGAAGAATAATTAAGTGACTAAAGTTTTGAGTTTAGAAATTTTAAACTAACATTAAAAATATAATTGTTCATTAGTTAATGACAGTGAAAATCTTTTTCATATAGGTAGTAAAAATAGATATGAAATGTTTGTCTACTTTTTTCTAAATTATAAAGAGTGTTTACACTTTTCCAAAGTATTTAAATGATTGATCAGCCCACCACATTTTGTGAGTGGAAGGTTAGAACTGTCCATTTCCTCTTTCTGTGTGAGTTCGACTCCTGCAACCTTACCTTTTTCCTTCTTGGGATGTCGTTTTTCTACTCTTTTCCCAGGAGACATAACTGTGGAATGGAATACAAGTAGTAAATAAGAAAAGTTCCAATCTATTTCTGGAATAATAATACTAATAGTTTATGATCTAAAATTATCAGTTGATAATTCCTGCAACATTAATGTCTAAGTACAGATATTTTTATTTTAAAACTGAATTTTCTGATTATTTGACTTTAGAGACAGGTCATGAAGGTTTCCATCTTAAACAAATGGAAAAGTCATCAGGCTTTAGTATCTTTCTGTGGGCCTCAAAGTTGGGGATTTGGTAATGGCATTTATTTTCACAAAAAGTTTCTCTTAAGATGAAAGGTTTTAATATATTAGAGAAACCAAGTTAACAAAACCAATCACAAATAAAGGTATTTGTCACATATCTACCTTAACAAATTGAAATAAACATGGTGAAGTTATCAGGAATGAAACATATAAAGACCTCAAAAAATATTTTTATTCTCACTTCTGAATAATTACTTTTGTGAAAATTTTGACAAGATCAGGAAAATGTGCATCTCTTTGTCAAGCCTTCAGTGGACATTTCAGAACTCCAAGAGACAGATAGTTCATCAGTTCAAGGACTTATCAAAAAAGCTCTTGTATTTTCTACTCAAGATAACATCAAAAAATAATCACAAATTACTCTAAAAGGTTCTCAGACGTTCTATGAAGGCTCTATTCTTCAACTGCTTCAAAAGTTTAAGCAGTTGGGCTGTCCCATCTTTTGTTTTAAGAGCCAAAGGGAAGCCTCTCTGAGCCCAACTATGTGATCATTGTTTCTCTCCTCCTTTTCATTTATGTAGCCAATTGTATTGTCAGTGAGACTATTTAATTGAACATTTACTTTTTTATTTATGGGTGACAAAAAGCTACTGCTTTTCAGTTATGTTTGTTATTGTTGTTTTGAGAGATGTTATGAAATGGTAAATTTGCAGAAATTCTTGTCACATAATAACAATGTATGAAAATAGAAAAATCTACATGGCAAAGGGTCAAAGGTAACCCTTGTACTATTGACACAGAACCATGCTAAATTGGCCCAACACAGCAAATTAGGAAGACTAAACACTGGGAAAGCTCAAATATTATTGATTAGAAGGATTTGTTTCCAATTTAGAGAGTGAGGACAACTAAAATTGACTTCATTATAGGCAGGCATTTACAGATTAATTTCGTGACTAACAAGAAGAGTGGAAGATGTGTTGGAATCCTCTTGCTAATACAATAATTCTCTAATTTGTCATTGTAGATTAATGAGTCAGGTTGGTAAAAGCATGGTAAAAGTGGGCCCATACTATGTTTAAGTTAATTGGAAGCGCTTATTGAGGAAGAGAAAATCAGTTGTATTTGTATTGTTCCTCTTATCCACTCCTCTTCTTCCTCTTTCCTTATTCACTCATCAAACATTATGGACTAAATGCTTTGTGCTTGAGACATACAGACAACAAAGGCACATTCCTGTCTCAGGATCTCAATCAAGAGAGGAGGAATGGCAAATGAAATTACAACTACAGTTTGTGCTAATGAGTGCTTCAATAGATGTCTGAGCAGAGGAAGAATACATGACTTAGACTTGGGAGAGTCAGGGAAAGCTTCAGGGAGGAAATATATTAAACAAGTAGAGAATAGGGAGGTGATGTGGGAAGAATGGAAGAGGGCAGGCAATTCTAGAGGGAGCAGCAGATATCATAGCATGGAGACATCAAAAGAGAGGTAGCCTCTTGTCTCTGATTTTGTGACATTAACTCTTCTTTTTTTTTTTTTCCTGAGACAGAGTCCTGCTCCATTGCCCAGACTGGAGTGCAGTGGCCCAGTCTCGGCTCACAGCTACCTCTGACTCCCAGGTTCAAGGGATTCTCATGCCTCAGCCTCCCAAGTAACTGGGACTACAGGAATGTGCTACCACACCCAGCTAATTTTTGTATTTTTAGTAGATAAGAGGTTTCACTATGTTGGCCAGGCTGGTCTGAAACACTTGGTTTCAGGTGATCCGCCAGCCCCAGCCTCCCAAAGTGCTGGGATTACAGGTGTCAGCCACCATGCCCAGCGGCATTTACTCTTTTATTTATAAACTACACCACTCACAAATCTAGAAAATTATCTACAGAGAGCCTTTATACTCCCTAAATTAAATTGTCATAAGTTGTAAATTAACACAGGCTTAATTTCCAAAAGAAAAAAAAGAAGTTTTTCACATCTACTCAAAATGGGATGATGATCAAAGTCATCAATACACCCTTACTATTGTCTCACTCATGACCTCTTATCTTGGAATATTTTCAGCTTATTTTAAGAGATGCTTTTTTTTTTTTTTCCTTTGGGGCAGGAGACCAAGGCTGAAATAATTACTAGAGAGAATAAGAAAAGGTTATTTGCCAAGGAAGAACAAAAGGAAGAGCAAAAGTGGAATGCTTTGTCATTTTCTATTGAAGAGCAAATGAAAGAGAATTTATACTCTGGAATAAAGAACCTGGAAGACTTTTTGAAATCCTGTAAAAGTAGCTCTGTGAAACTTCGGGTTGAAATGGTGGGATTAACTGCTTGCTTGAAAGCCTGGAAAGAACATTGCCGAAGTGAAGAAGGTATGTGATTCTGTTTCCTTATTTCGGTGAGTTGGAGAATTAATACAAATGTAATAATGATAGTTGCCATTTATTAACTGGAAATTTGCATTAGAAGACTTACATGCACTATCTTATTTTATGTATTATTACCTTTAATATGTTCTAAGACCCACAATGGTTGCCTGAAACTGTGGATAGTACCAAATGCCATGTATACTATTTTGTCCTATGCATACATATGTATGATAAACTTTAATTTCTAAATTAGGTACAGTAAGAGATTAACAACAATAATAAGATAGAATAATTACAACAATATACTATAATAAAAGTTATGTAAATATGGTCTCTCTTCCTCAAAATACCTTATTGTACTATACTCACCCCTTTTCTTCTTGTGAGAATGTGAGATGGTAAAATGGCTACATGATGAGGTGAAGTGAGGTGATTGATGAACACTATTGTTGACCTTCTGATGATGCAACAGAAGGAGGATCGTCTGCTTCAGGCAATCCTTGTGTCATTAAGCCATAAGGGAGTGAATGACTGATGTTAGGAGCAGATGATATTGATGATTGGGGTCCTCCATGGTTGAAAGAGTTTTGCTGAAGTCTTTTAGAAGAATAACATTAGCAGTAACTGTTGTCACTTTTTTTTTTTTGGAGTGGGGATGGAGTCTCACTCTGTCACCCGGGCTGGAGTACAGTGGCACCATCTCGGCTCACTGCAACCTCCGCCTCCTGGGTTCAAGCAATTCTTCTGCCTCAACCTTTCGAGTAGCTGGGACTACAGGTGCACGCCACCATGCCCAGCTAATTTTTGTATTTTTAGTAGAGACGAGGTTTCACCATATTGGCCAGGCTGGTCTTGAACTCCTGACTTTGCGATCCACCCACCAGGGCCTCCCAAAGTGCTGGGATTACAGGCATGAGCCAACGTGCCTGGCCACTGTTGTCACTCTTTAACTTATCAAAGTGTTTCTGTGAAGGTTGCAATTCTTTTGTGATTTTATGGGTGACTTTAATGCTGTATTCTATCTGAGAATTGTATTCCATATTTTTTCTTTTAATATCTATGTAATTTGAAACACTTTAGCAAATTCAGGTTCTGCTTCAGGTTCTTCTTCATATTCCTCCCTAGATGACTCAATAAGTTCTTCCATTTCCTCATTTGTTAACATTTCCTAATGAACTTCAATATGTTGTTTCACTTCTTTATCAAACACATTGGCAAATCTCTCTCTATCAATTAGTCTTGCTGCATGAATTATTTTCCTAACTTCTCCATTGATCCCCAAGAAGTCTTGAAAATCACTCAGGACTTCACTCCATACATTCTTCCAGCAGGCATTTCTAGTTTTTTGATTTAATTAATCCATTGCATCTTTGGAGAGTGTTATTGCATCAGCAATAGTGAGTAATTTCCAGCACCTTATCATGTCCAGATTGGGGTCTGCATCAGTTGCTGATTGAATGTAATCAAACACCAGGCAGGTGTATGTGGCTTTGACAAACTGAATGATGCTGTAGTCAAGGCACTGAAACAGTGAGTTTGTATTTGGAGGTAAAAATACAATCTCAATATTTTCATTTTCAACAAAAACAGATTTGGGATGGCTAGGTGCATTGTCTAGTATTCCAAGCTTTCCTCTTTCAAGTATGTTTTCACTTCTGGGAAGAAGCATTGGTAGAACCATTCCATAAAAATGTTGACTGTCATTCACACTTTCTGATTATGTTGCCAGAACACAAGCAGATAATTTTTGCTTTTGTTTTTGAGAGTGTATGGCTTCTTCATTCTGCATGCTATGCCTGTCTGTATTATGTGCACTGCAGCGTTGCCACCTCGTACCAGTGTTAATCTATCCTTCCATGTTTTATGTCTTGGTGCCTCCTTTGGACTTTTAAGAGTGTAGGTTCTGTTGGGCATCTTCTTGCAGAAGAGCCTGGTTTCATCACAATTAAAACCTTGCTTTGGATGGTATCCTTTCTTTCTAACCAACTTCTTCAACTCTGCCAGAAATGTGGCAGCAGCTTCTTCATTGGCAGATGGAGCCTCTTCAATCAGTAGTTTTTTGTTTTGTTTTGTTTTGTTTTTGAGATGGAGCCTCGCTCTGTCGGGACCAGACTGGAGTGCAGTGGCGCGATCTTGGCTCACTGCAACCTCCGCCTCCTGGGTTCAAGCGATTCTGCTGCCTCAGCCTCCCGAGTAGCTGGAACTACATGCACACGCCACCATGCCCAACCAATTTTTGTATTTTTACTAGAGATGGGATTTCACCATGTTGGCATGTTGGCCAGGATCATCGATCTCTTGACCTCATGATCCGCCCACCTTGGCTTTTCAAGTTGCTGGGATTACAAGCATGAGCCACTGCGCCTGGCCCTCTTCAGTATTTTTTATACTTTTCAGTCCAAACCTATTCCCAAATTTGTTTAACCATCCTATATTTGAAGAAAATGGGTCATAGTCACTCGTTTTGGAGGATGCCTTGCTGAAGTCTTCATACAGATTCAATGCTTTCAGGTGCAACATGTTTCCATCACCTGGAAGATATTTTCTATTTATGCCTTCCACCTTCTATCTGAACTAAGCACTTACCAAACACTGTGGCCAAAACTTTTGCCATTTGAGGTGCAACAGAAAAAATAGCACAGATTTCTTTTTTCTTCTTCACAACTTAATGGATAAAAGATTGTTTCTGAGTGTAGATCTTAGCAACCTCAGCATGTGAGTTTTTCTTTACTTATTAAGTCAAGAACTTTCATGTTTTCACTTAAAGAAAGCACTTTATGGCTTCTTTTTTGGCATATCTGAATTGCCAGCATCACTTATTTTGCAGTTTGGGGCCATTTTAATAAAGAAGGGTTACTGAACACCAACACTGAGGCATCAGTGCAGTCAATCTGATCATCAAGGTGGCTACAAAGTAACTAATGGGAATGTGGTATCTACAGTGTGAACATGGGGGACAAAGGAAGGATTCATGTCCTGAGCAGGACGAAGTGAGACGGTGCGAGATTTCATCACACAACTCAAAATGGTGTGCAATTTAAAAACATATGAATTATGTATTTCTGGAATTTTTCATTTAATAATTTTGAACCACAGTTTAGCTTAGATCCCTGACACCGCCAATAAAAGGAAAATTTTGTATTTTATCAACGAGTAATGAAATCTCAGAGAGGGTCCAAAGGGCAAATATATAGCACATTCATAAGCACCTTCAAAGACAGGTGCTAAAAAGAACAACTTATAAAGTTGGGGACATGGTCAAGGGAACCAACAAAAACGATGAGGCACCCAGGAAGAATCCGTCATTCACCTTTGAGATCAATGAGTAAACATTTCCTTTGTGGGTAACGCTGTATTCATGCTTCCCTGGCACACTGAGTTCTTCCAAAGCTGCTGTGGATACCATGTGCTCTACTTTACAATTTCCATAACAGGTAGTAAAAGAGAAAAGAAGAGGCAGAAAGAGGAAGATACAGGTGAAATGGGATCACATCCAGATGTGTAAATTCACAGCAAGTGAAATGATCTTGTTCCATAATACCTCCAAACTGACAGTTCTTCTGAGCAAACCTAGTTGATCTGTCAGTTTTGAGCATCTCCACACTTTGATCCATTTAACACCTGACCTCCATGTTCTCTCCAACACTCTGACCACCCCCACACCTATTGTTTCTGCTGCTTAATTGGGAATGATCAAGTGTTATGCATTGTTTTTCTAAGTGAACTGCTCACTTCTAAGTGAACAGTGCATAACAATCAGTATGAACTGTATTACATTTCCTTTGTAGCCTCTTACTGTATTCAGTAGGTGTTAATGTTGTTAAATAGGTGAAATGTAGATGATTGATTAGAAGAAATCCTGACATAGTAAGTATGAAATAATTAGCAGAACAGAGGAACAAAAAGGATATGTATAAATATAAAGCATTGGAGAGAGATTAGCAACATCTAGAATGTGACAGTTGGAAGAGGTGGATTGAATTGAAGGCCTCCAGTGATTACACCAAATGCTTATCTGTGGTCAACCATAGGACTCAATAAACGTTGCCAAGGTTTTAACCAGATATTTCAAGTCATAAATATATTTTTCTTTGAACATAGTAGAGCAAATATGAAAATAAAAGATGGAGAAAATATTTGTTATTCTTCCTAAACTTTTACAAACTTGAGCTTCTTTGATCTTATTTCTATCATGAACTATATATTTTTTCCCAACACTGATGTGGCTATGTCTCAGTAATCCACGGAGATGATGAAGTGTGGATAGTTGAACTTCAATTTTACTTTATTTGGTCCTTTCTACTCCAAAACCTCCAGTAATGCCAAGTAAGATAGTGAGGCCATCTAGATGATTAATCTTGGATAATCAAATGAATTATTTTTGATGGTCTTTATATCAATTTTATTGTTTATTCTTTACCAAGGTAAAACCACGAAAGATTTAAGTATAGCTGTTCAAATGATGAAAAGGATCCACTCCTTGATGGAAAAATACTCAGAACTTTTACAAGAAGATGATCGGCAACTCATAGCCAGATGCCTTAAGTATTTAGGATTTGATGAGTTGGCAAATTCTTTACATCCAACTCAGGTAATATTATCGGAATAGCTCAATTTCAACAGGGTAATTACTAGTTATACATAAAGTGTTCTGCAAATATAGTCATCTCTTCCAGAATTTTTTTTTTAACTGAAAATACTATTATTAGTAGTAATCCAACTGCCCAATCTTGAAGTAATGCATACTTAGAAAATTTGTACAAATGCTTACCTGGACAAACATTAAATGCCAGATAATCTCTGCAGATCCTTAAAACTAACCGTATACTTAATTCTAGCAAAACATCTCAAAGCTATATAGTGTGATTATTCAATTGGCTTTAAATATATCAGGTTGTAGCTACAAATATCATGATATATATTTGAAAATCTTGATGTCTACTAATTTTTTCTAGTTAAGACAATGATTTAAAAAATTTAAATTTAAAAGGAGGTAAAATGCTTTTCACATAGAAAGTGCTCAGTAATGTTTTACTTATTTAAATGGTATTCTAATTCAATGTCATTTTCAAAATGGGCTTTTAAAATAATGCAGGATGCAGAAAATGATGTAAAAGTGAAGAAAAGGAATAAATATTCAGTTGGCATCGGGCCAGCTCGGTTCCAACTGCAATACATGGGCCATTATTTGATACGAGATGAGAGAAAAGACCCAGATCCCAGGGTCCAGGATTTTATTCCCGACACATGGCAGGTAATACTGCAAATGAAACAAAAATTACTGTATTTATTTTATTATATGTGATCTCAGAGGTTTCTCATTATTGTGCCTCTACTTATTATATTTGGTATGAACTTGTTGATGTCATTTAAAGATACCTTGTTATTTAAAATGTCAAATGTGGACATTTTTTCCTCATTTAAAGAAAGTGAGATTTTCTTTTATCATAGAGACCATTTCCTTGGAGGTACATTAATGGATTCATATGTTTAGCTCTGATGTTATCTCAGTGTCATCCAGCTGTGATGGATGCAGCCATCACAGCTGCATGGAGCTGAGCCTCCAGGTTTTCCCTGTGTCAATAGGATTCCATATGTAAATACATAAATATGCATAGAGAAATCTGGATAGTTTAAATAGTAGGGACAATTGTTTAGATATTTACACATTGCATCTGTCACCATAGTAGCTATTCTAAAAATGTATATAAAATTAATATTGATGGATATAAAATTTAGAGGAAAAGGATGCATTTCTACATGCATTGAACCATACAAACTTGCTGATAAATTGAACATGTTTACCTACAGAAATGCAATTTTATAGCTTCAGTCTAATAGACTGCCCCCTTCAGAATCTTTCTTATGATGGTGGGGTATGTTAAAAAAATGCATGCCGCGTTTTCATGAATAGGAAGACCAGTTCCTTACTTCAGTGCAGGACAAGAGACAGTAATGCTCTCCATTAATTTCATTCACATTGTAACTCTTCTGATGCCCATTTCACTCTGAGGTGTGGCCAGGAGTGGACTGGTTGGAGTTTTGAGTTGTTTTCCCACCTTCTACCTATTACATAGACTTATCATCATTCTTTTCGGCAAGTCAACATTCTTCGGCTGAAGGGATGGAGCTCTCTCATCCTGGCATTCTTCTATGTAGAAAGTAGAAGATCAGTAGCAAAATTAAGAATATTTGATGTTTCTTCTCCTCAGCTACTTTTTTCACCATCAGTAATATACATATTTTCTCTTTCTTAGAACTTAGTTTCTCAACCGCACTTACTGAATATCAAATAATTACAGATGTTTTCTCAATAATAAGATATTTTGTTCGACATCCTCTCCATTTTTCACACATGAAATCCACCTTACAGATGTTCAAAAGCATAAAAATGATCTCTTCTGAGAGAATGGCATGAGACCTTCAGATGTCCCTATAGATCCTTTGAGGTTCAGAAAATCGTATTGGAAGTCTCTTAATATACTGTTTTTGTTTTGGTAACATATGGTTCACTTTCTTGACACAAATGGTACTCTGCACCCTGCAGCGAGAGCTCCTTGATGTTGTGGATAAGAATGAGTCTGCAGTGATTGTTGCCCCAACATCCTCAGGCAAAACCTATGCCTCCTACTACTGCATGGAGAAAGTGCTGAAGGAGAGTGATGATGGGGTGGTCGTGTATGTTGCTCCCACAAAGGTAGTGCTCAAGTGACTGTAATATTCTCTTTCGTTCCTGAACCTACTCTTTAAAAATAATGAACATGGTCACATGGTAGATCTAGTTCATTTTATTTTTTAACCTGTGTTTTCCAGTTCCAGTGTCTGAAGCTAAAATAACATACATATACATATACACATACATATACACACACACACAAACATATACATAAAATAACATATACATGTGCAAACTTTAGACATCAGGGGAAAGTCACCAAATATAGGAGACACAATTTTTTTCTGATGCATAAGCAACATTTTCTGTTTTTCCTTCTGATGAATACTTTTTAAATTTCATTTTACTTTAGGTTGAGGTTTATCAGTGAGGTTCGTGTGCTGAGTCAACTATCTCAAAGAGAATATGTTAGTGTGTTTAGAGTGGTGGGTTGATGAAAGGGGTTAGTAAGCTTTCTGCACTGAAAGTAGGACACACATTTAAACAGTTCTTGTTGTCCTCTGATCTTTCACCTCTCTCTATTATGTGACTAATGGATCTTTTTCTTTGTCAATCAGGCCCTTGTTAATCAAGTGGCAGCAACTGTTCAGAATCGTTTTACGAAAAATCTGCCAAGTGGTGAAGCTCTCTGCGGTGTTTTCACCAGGGAGTATCGTCATGACGCCTTAAACTGTCAGGTACGGTATTTAATTAATAAGTGTGTTATCAAATTATGTAACTGTACTTGTATGTCTCTTTGACTAGAAATTCAGCATCTTCACAAGGCTTGTGAAAATAATTTCCTTGAATTTATGAAAGACAAAATCCTTTTAGAGAAAATGTAATATTGTTACATTTCAAAGAGTGAGAACTGGAACTCATCTTTCTCTAAGGACACTGACCTTTGGATTTCTGATTTCATTTATATTTGATTGCATCGTCTTGGTTTGTAAAGGGATTCAGAATGATCTGAAAATGCTGTGTTACAGAAAACTAACAAATCTCAATTTTAAATCAATTACTTTTTCTTCGTAAGTATCTATTAAGGATACTCATGATTTAGAAAATGTATTATGGATCGTATACCTGGTGCTAAATCATAGACAGTTTTCTCCCCTCCAAACTCACAGATCAACAATTAAGACTAAATAAGAATGAACACATGATTGTAGAAGATTGCATGGTAGACATGGAGATGTTCTACCCAGATTGCCTTTCAAAGGAGGACTTGATGTGGGGAATGTGGTTAAGATAGATGCCAGCTATCAGCTCCGCTCCCCCAGTTCTGCCTCCACAGTCTATACCCTGCAACTGAGCTAAGTAGAAGTACAAACAGCAGGCTGCTGTGGCTCGATGTGGAACAACTCTGACAGCAGTCCTTACTCCAGAACTCCAAGCTAGGTTGGCAGAGGCTCCATCAGGCCTGCCTTGCAGTTAGGCTTCCTCCTCTGCTCATTCCTGCTTCCCTGCTCTTTTCACACTAGCTGATTCTTAATAAACACCTTTCAATCTAAACTCTATGTCAGTGTCAGGTTTTAAAGAATCAAACTTGTGACAATGAATAGTTTCTATTTTTAAACTCTGAATGCTCATAAACAAGGATGTAAACTTCAAATCCGATTTTCTACCATTTTTGACCTACCAAAATTTCAGTTTAATATGGTTCCAATGAATATGGCACAGTTTTGATGAAACCCTGAATTCTCAGAAGCAATGTTATATGCCAGTTACCAGCAGGTACATTCAGGACTCGTAAGTCTATCTTACATATTCTTGTAACTATGTCTACACATGGTAAGTGCTCAAAATGTTACTTCACACAATATTATTCTTCGTAGGTACTTATTACAGTGCCTGCCTGCTTTGAAATTCTGCTGCTTGCTCCTCATCGCCAAAACTGGGTGAAAAAGATCAGATATGTTATATTTGATGAGGTAGGTTTGGTGTTCTTTCTTTGCTTAATTTCCTAGTGCACATTTGCATAGCAATGAAGATATTTGGTGTTTCAGGACATCTATCCCCTTGGATGGAGTTCAGTTGGAGAAGGCCTCCTTTTTTTTTTCCTGAGTGATTTTTCCTGGGAATTACAGTTTTTTGGCTCCCTTTTCGTGTTGTGACTCAATAGGGTAAGATGATGCACCCTACAGAGTTCTGTATGGGAGTGGAATCTTTCACTGACAACTGTTTCAGGGAAAATAGAATTCAACCATTCTGGTACAAGTTCCCCTGGACAGAGATTTCAATCCAATCTTTGACCTTTAAAGTAAATAATTTTTGGCTCTAACAATGATGTCAGTTACATAAGTTTTATCAGTCATGATCCCAACAGAAAATTAAATGGCACTCTTGAAACACAATAATTCAAGAAGGGTATTTTTCAAAGGTGTATGCATGTGAGGGAATCTATAAGGGTTAATGCAGTAATCTAGAGCTAGTAGTTTACCCCTAGGCTTAAAGGAGCAAGGCGTGGAAGCATTTATGGAAACTCAAAACGAGATTCCAGTTGAGTTGACCATGTTGTGAGGAATATAGCTGATTCAAGGTAGCTTTTCAGGAAAGGAGCCAATGGAAAAATGACCTCAGTCTCAGTCTCCGCGCTTCTTCTGATCTGTGGCCAAGGCCCTCCATAGGCCAAACCCAGTGGAACCAGAAATCATAAGAGTCCTTTTGACAAAGTACCTGTAGGTCAGCTTCCCTGGGAAGAGGCAGCAGGATAAAAAACAATGTAGATTTATAGCGATTTATTGGGGCAAATGGAAGATACTTCGCAAAGCTATATTGCAGCATTATTAGGAATGTTTATTGGTCAGATGGCTCACACCTGTAATCCCAGCACTGTGGGAAGCCGAGGTGGGCGGATTGCCTGAGGTCAGGAATTTGAAGCCAGCCTGGCCAACATGGTGAAACCCCATCTCTACTAAAAATACAAAAATTAGCTGGGAGTGGTGTCAGGTGCCTATAATCTCAGCTACTCAGGAGGCTGAGGCAAGAGAATCACTTGAACCAGGAAACAGAGGTTGCAGTGAGCCGAGATCGTGCCACTGCACTCCAGTCTGGGTACCAGAGTGAAACTCCATCTCAAAAAAAAAAAAAAAAAAAAGAAAGAAAAAAAAGGGGGAATATTTATTAAAAGAGATTTAAAACACGATAGAAAGATATATTCTTTGGCTCTGTGGAATTTTACATTCAAAGGGAAAAAGTTTAACAAATCTCTGTAACTTACCTTTTCCTTGCTATAAACTTGGAGCTACCAAATAGGCTGTGCTTTGGATTTGATACTGATTTATTATATTTATTTTTGGTTGATCTCATATTGCATCATGAAGGTCTTGAATATTATTGTTTTCAAAAATCCAACAACTTTGTCTATGCAATCTAGAACTTTGAATTAAAATCTCATCTCAAAACTCTGAAGTGATATGATGATATGACTTTGGCTATTTCAGTTTTTAGAATTTTGTGTAAGGGATAAAACCGAAAGGTTTTAAAGGCTAATGTCTACTGGCAGAATCAGGGAAAAGTGCTATCTAGGGCAAAGCATAAGGTCAATATTTGATGGAGTGGTATTTTATCTCACCAGGACAAGTGCAAATGGGCAGTGGGTATGCATATTCTAATAGATAGATAATTTGACTTTGATAGTAAGTCTTTTCCAGTTGCTTGCCAAGTGTCATACTTTAATCTGTTAAATGAAGACCACAATTGAGACTCTTTTCTGGATCTAGTTTGATTTGCTCATCCATTCATTTACTCAGCAGATATTTAAGGAGTGCCTGCTCAGTGTTAGGCTTTGTGTCAGTGGCTAGGAATAGAATATTCAGGTCTAAGGTTACAGTGTACTTAATGCCTTATCTATTAGACACTGGAGCTGACAGCAGTTCAATCAAGAAAGAGGAAATAAACAAGTGAGCTCACAAATGATGATGCCAGCTCACGTTGGTACAAACTGTGAAGGAAGGGAGCAGGCTGCCATGACTGCAGTCATGGTAGGGTGTCAGGAGGAGGCAACTCTGGAATAGGTGGTCAGAAAGGTCTGTTTTATGGAGTGGCATTGAGCTGAACTCTACCGTGTGAATAGGAGAGGGTAAGAGTAATTTAAGCAGAGGGAATAATATACGTGAAAGCTCTTGGCTAGGAAGGGTGAGTTCAAGGAACAAAGAAGGTCATTCTTTCTGGACCATAGTAAAGGTGGAAACAGTGGATTGAAATAAAGCCAGAGAGGCAGCAGTGGCCAAATGATGCCAGACATTATACATCCCATTAAGGAGTTTATATTTTATTTCACATGCAAAGGGAATATATTAAAGCAATTTATTTAGTGACATGACTTGATATAGTTTATCTTTTTAAACCTTTTTTTTTTTTTTTTTTTTTGAGACAGTGTCTCACTCTGTTGCCCAGGCAGGAGCGCAGTGGTGCCATCTCAGCTCACTGCAAGTTCCGCCTCCTGGGTCTTGCCATTCTCCTGCCTCAGCCTCCCGAGTAGCTGGGACTACAGGCACCCCCCACCATGCCTGGCTAAATTTTTTTGTATTTTTAGTAGAGATGGGGTTTCAACATGTTAGCCAGCATGGTCTCGATCTCCTGACCTCGTGATCCGCCCGCCTCGGCCTCTCGAAGTGCTGGGATTGCAGGCATGAGCCACTGCGCCCGGCCAGCATTTTTATTTTGGCTCTGATGTGAAGAATTTAAGGGCAGGTAGGCAGTCTAGTATAGTAGTGGTAACGCTGCTGAGATGTGAGAGTAGCTAGGTTGGCGGTAGACATGAAGATAAATGCATTGAGTTGAAAGAAATTTTTGAAAGTAAAGTAAAGCAGAATTGTTGGTGAATTGGTTGTGGGGATTTTTAATATTTCTTTAAACTTGGCATGGTCACTTAAAGGCGATGGGAAGGCAGGCATGACAATTTCAAGATTCCATGTCTTACTTTCATTTGCTATTTTTAAATCAACTTTTCAGTTGAGATTTTCTTTTTTTTCTTTAATAGGTTCATTGTCTTGGTGGAGAAATTGGAGCAGAAATCTGGGAACATCTCCTCGTCATGATCCGATGTCCCTTTTTGGCTCTTTCAGCTACCATAAGTAATCCTGAACATCTCACTGAGTAGGCATTAAGTTCCAATTTGGACAGAGTATTTGTCTATTTTGAATGTTTGAATTTCATAATTTCTCAATGGGTTCTGAGGAGTTTCATAATTTTCTAGTGAATTTAGTAGTTTATTTCTGGATCTTCAAGAAACTGCATCTCTCTACACCTCCTGGCCATTGCTGAGGAAAACCACCCTCTGTACAGAAAAATCACGGACTTCCCCACCCAGACCTGCAATTGAGTAGGAAATTTCCCCCATCCTGAAAATGACTCATCAGAAAAGATGTATTTTTGTGTTTTTTTTTGTCCTCCACCAAGAAATAAAAAATAAAATGATATAATAACACACTCAGCCATGGGGCCTGTGGTCCATTTTCCCACTTCGTTGAGATATTTAGAAAGATAGCAAATTCTTATTAGTTGAAAGCCCCATTTTATCTTGTCATTGAGCTTGATTTTTACCTACTACTAGTAATTTTTTTTTACTTTACAATATTTACTTATTTACTGATAACAATCCTATTAATACCTCCTATGTGCCCAGTAGTGTTCTAAGTGCTTTACGTGTAGTAATTTATTTTAAGTGCCCAGCAACCCTTATGATTTATGCTTACTTCCATTACTACTATTAAATAGTCACAATTCCAATATTACTACCATATTTCCATTTTAAAATATGGAAAACTAGGTACAGAAAGATGAAGTTATTCAACCAGGAGACACAGCTATTAGTAAGAAGGTTGGGATTTAATTTCAAGTAGTCTGGCTTCTGAGTCTATTCCCCTAAGTATAATTTATAAGGAACATGAAACTGTCTTTACTTAAACTACTTAATTTCACAGGAAGTAGTTCCATGTTCTGCCTAAATAATATGTACATTTATTTTTTAAGGTGGCTACAATCGGTAAAATGGTACTGGAAACAAGAAGACAAAATAATTGAAAATAATACTGCTTCTAAAAGACATGTGGGTCATCATGCCGGCTTTCCCAAAGACTACCTGCAAGTAAAACAGTCATATAAAGTTAGACTTGGTATGTTTGATATATTTCTATAAAGTTTGCCTTTTACTTTATTTTTTAAAAATCTACCATTATCTTGATCTTGATGCCTTTTACTTTAAATTTATTTCAGTGATTACATTTCCATTGATGTGGAAATTCTTGTTCTTCATTTTTAGTGCTCTATGGAGAGAGGTACAATGATCTAGAGAAGCATGTATGTTCAATAAAACATGATGACATCCATTTTGATCATTTTCACCCATGTGCTGCACTAACCACAGATCATGTAAGTAGTATTTTAGCCATATTTGTTCTGAGTAATATAAAATACTTGTATGTATTATAAATAAATGCTGCCTAACTGATATTTATCAGAATTATAGAATTACAGAATTATAGAAACTGATACTTTAACCTTAATTTAAAAAAAACAAGAGTATTCTTTCTAATTCTCATTGGTTCTTCAACAATGCCTGAATACACAAAGATTAAAAACCACTACAAATTTAACCTGAATTTTTAGCTAATTTTATTTATTCTCAGATGTTTTCTTTGCCAATTTTTCTTCTTCTCAGCACCCATGTCTGTCTGTCTACCCCTCTGACACATTCTTCTCACAGTGCAGCCATACAATTATATGTGGACAATCCCTAGTACATAGAAAAATCAGATAAAAGACATTCTTGCTAACGTAGCAATCACGACATGCTTTTTTGGTGGTGAGCCACTAAGGTGGAGGTCTTAGGAGGATTTCAGCTGGGACACCGGGGTGTGAGTGAGGAAAGATTTCTTAATTTTTCTTGCATAGTTCTCTTCCTGTCTCATCCTACTCCCATAAATGGCCCATTTAAACTTCCTTTGGCTTTCAAAGTGATGATTAGTCAATAGTTTTGTCTTCCTTCTAAAACCTTAAATATATTCCAAATTCTGTCATGTTAAACATAATAGGACATCCATCATAAGATTGTTGTGATGATTAAAGAAGGTAAAATATGTAAAATTTTTAGAGCACAAAAGTCAACATAATTTGACACGAATATAATTAAACATAACTCTCAACTTTCTTTAAAGATAATTTTGATCTTTCCAAGTCTCTTTTGGCTTTCTTTTGGAAAAAGCTAAATGCATACCTCCTTAACTTAACAACCGAGGTCATCCATGACCTGGCCCCAGCGTCCTTTCCATTCATCCACTAGGGATAGCTTACCTGGCAGCCCTTATGCTATGTATTACTCTTGGAATATTTCAACCCAGATGCCAACTACCAGTTGTTCGGATCCTGTTCATCTTCCATAATTCTTCTAATGTGACCTTTTCCGAATTCTTCTCTAACTTTCTTAGCTAGATGTAATCTTTCTTCTCTTCATAATACCTTGTCTGTGTTTCTAATACGACACCAGTCATGATGAGCTTACTGCTTAAGTCGTTTACATGCATATAGTCTTTACTTAGTAGAATAACTCTTTGAAGGCAAATTTTATGTCCTTCGTTTCCTAACAAACTGCTATGTATATAAAAGGTACTACATGTATGTTAAATAAGAACAGCCAACCTAAATTGAACACTTACTTCGTGTTCTAAAAATTCTGCGTTTTTAAACTCTCTTAACCATGACAACAATCTTATGATAGATGTCTTAATACTAGTCCCACTTTACAATGAGGAAAGTGAGGCATAGAGAACTGAGCTAATTCAGTGTTCTTTCATTAAGTAAATGGTGGGGTCATGATGCAATCTCCAACAAGTTGGCTTCTAAAAGCTGGCTGGCTGATAGTAATTTTCTAATAGAATTTTGTTATGGAAACTTACCTCTTGTGTGACAATGGCCCAATCCAAATTCTAAATGAACCTAAAATATGGACAATATTCTTGTGACTTAACTCATACCCCAAACCTAGAATATGGATGATAACCCACATATAAAAAAAAGACACCTTATTCTATGTTTTTTTCTTTCTCCCTCCCTCCCCTCCCCTCCCCTCCCCTCCCCTCCCCTTCCCTTGCCTTGCCTTGCCTTCCCTTCCCTTCCCTTCCCTCCTTCCCTCCCTCTCTCCTTCCTTCCCTCCTTCCCTCCCTTCTTTCCTTTAAGATATCCAGGAGTTACCTGACATTTTCATCATTACCTGGCATTTTAAAAACAGTATAGCATTTAAAAATTATTCTGTGTAGGATGGTTCAAGGCAGGTTATCTTTAAGCGGCAATGCATGTAGTGGTTTGGAGTACTTGCTGAAATTGTCATTTTGGTCCAAGTGCCTTTCGTCTATTTTCAGTAGCTATTAATGGAGTAACTGGAAAGCAATAGAACTGCTACAGTGTGCTGTGACCCCAGATGACTTCTGCAAAGGTCAAGCTGTTGTATGAGTCTTCTTTAGATGTCTAGACTTTTGTGGCAGGAATGCAGGATGAACATAAAGACTTAAGTATTAGTAAGTCTATTTTGACAGCTGTGTGTATAGCATGTGTTTATATAGGACATATCCTAAAGTAGCAGTGATAAAAACCAAGGAGGCCTTTCAACTGAGTAAATAATTCCTGGTCTTGTGTAGTCCATTTCAGATTAATATGGAAAAAATGGAGTGGCAAGAAAAAACATAATAAACTGTGGCAACATACGAAGGGCCATCCACCTGGGTCCTTTCCTCTATAGTTGTAGTATAAAAATGATTTCAGGAGTAGGGCAGGATGAGTGAGCTGGTCTGAATCCAACCATGGTGAGGGATCGCCTTCAATCCATACATGGCTTGTTTCTGGCTAAGGACAGTGTCTTTGGCCTTTGGCCCAATTTTCATGCCACACAGGAACAGCTGCTGACTCCTGGAGTGCTATCAGCCCCAGAAAGTCCTTGAAAGAACTGCTGTCTATCTCTTTCTGCTCAGCATAGATCAATGCCTACCCTCACCTATGACATTAGGGACAATGTGGTTTACAAAAATAGCGTCATGGTATAATACTATTGTGTTTATAAATAAAGAATGGTACAAATCTATGACCTTTTATTTCTCTTCATTTTCTGCCTAGACTCACTCAACTTTTGCAGGATCATTAGTCACTATGTAGTGGAGAACAACTGAATTGAATCCCCAGTATTTAGGCATAGGACTGTTAAACTGATTTAAAACATTAAGAACTATAAGGGATAATTAATCAATCATATTGATGGCTGTGTCATTAATCATATGCCAGGCATTTTACTAGGCCTGTTACATATGTTATCTAATATAATTCTCATAAAAAAATCTATGTCACGGGCAGAATTATCCTTCATTTTAGAAATGAGGAAACTCAGACCTCTCTAAAAGGCTAAAGACTTAAGAACTCATAAGCATTCTAGCAACCAAAAACAGAAGATTTATATTTTAACATTATAATAAATCTTCGATTTATTGTATGTTTTTATTTTAGTTAGGTAGAGTAAGTAACCACTTTCAACTAATACCTAACAAGAGAGCAAGATGCCAGCATTACAAAATAATAGGTGTTTTGTTCTATTTAGTATGTTGACATAATATAGTCCTTAGCATTTAGCTATTTTCAGTGCTCCAACTGAGATGTTAAATGATGATTCCGGGAATTGTTTTATGTTCTATAGTTTTAAAGGTCTGAAGAACATATGTTGATTTTGTTTGCTCTCACTGCAGTCTTTAGGGTGGAAGTAAAAATATTGTATTTTCATTCCTATATTATAGATGAGGAACTAGCATTTACAGGTGCAATTAGAACCAGATCTTCTGATTCAAACTCTCCTGTACTTTCCATTCTACCAAATGTCATCTCCACTTTGTTTCAACTGTGTTGTGTTTGGAGTGGCTTTTTTAGCCCTGAAATTTGAAACCTGAATTTTAAAACCTATTAATAGCTATTTACGAAAACAAGTGCCCTATTGTCAAATTATTTTGGATAAATTTGCATGCTATATTTACTTCTTTGAGATTTAACATTTCCAGTGAGAAATCCCAAAGAATCCTGTTTGATACAATACATATCATTTCTCCCTCCTTTTTCTTTTTTGAAGAATACTGTCTTAGCCCATTCATCAGGCTTCTATAACAAAAATATCACAAATTGGGAGGCTTTAGAAACAAAGATTTATTTTTCAGAATTCTGGAGGCTGGGAAGTCCAACGTCTAGGCACTGGGAGATTTGGTGTCTTGTGAGGGCCTGCTTTCTGGTTCACAGATAGCTGTCTTCTTGCCGTGCCCTCATATGGCAGAAGGTACAGGGGAGATCTCTGTGGTCTCTTTTATAACAGCATTAATCCCATTCATGAGGGTTCTTCCTTAATGACCTAATCATCTCCCAAAGGATTTGCCTCCAGATACCATCACATTGGGGATTTGGTTTCAATGTGTAAGTTTTGGGGGAAGACAAACATTCAGTCTATACTACATTCCTGTTAACATCTCAGAGAATATGTTTTTACATGCAAATGATTTGTAGCACTAGTGATTGAAACCAGTAGAAAATGCTACAGTGAAACTTTTTGAGAACAGGAATTTTTTATTTCCACTTAAAAACATTTGTGGAAAAAATGAATGGCATACATTATTAAGAAGACTTAGAGCAGACTTGTCAGTGACCTTTGGGAGAAGTTTCTTGGAGTCTCGAAGGTGGTTTGAGAGCCTTTATCTTGAAGTTGACCCAGTTCTTATCTTGAAACATAAGCAAATAAGATTTTCCCGTTTTAGCCTGGCTTGGTACACTTAAAGTAAAGAATCACATTCTTAATTACATCAATTTTGGTGTTAGCTGTAAGGTAGAGGTTATGTATTGTCTAAACTGAGTCCACAAACCTTTCAGCTCCCCATTGCTCTGATTTCAATTATGAAGTCATTTCAATTAGCACAATGAAAAGGTCTTAGGAAGTAATATTAAACATTTTTAGTGGGCTTTTGGCTTTTTTCCCGCTTTAGTGATTCAGTGACCTGTGTAGATAGTGTTTTGTTAGCATTTAGCACCTATCAGCATTTGAACATTTTAGTTTTTTGCCTTTCAGTGTCTTTGGGTTATGATAGTGACTGAGAGGCAAAGGATAAGACATAAAATAAAGAGTAAGAATTTAAATTTTATTTTAAACAGATTGAAAGGTATGGATTCCCTCCTGATCTTACCCTTTCACCTCGAGAAAGCATCCAGCTATATGATGCCATGTTTCAAATTTGGAAAAGTTGGCCCCGGGCCCAGGTAAATAATACTGATGTAATTAATCCTATTATAGAGGATGATAACATTGACAAACTCTCACCCTTTCTAATCCCTTGCATCTAATCTTTTAAAATTATTTGTTGACTCTTCCTAAAATAAAAGTGCTTCTTCTCATATTTCTAATATTATCTGTTTGTTTTTTAATGGGTTTTAACTTGTATTTTATTTTAATTCCTGAGAATATTTCTTTTTTTTAATCTTTTCAACTTCTCGAACACTATTATATTTCAATCTTTTTACATCTTAGATTCATATTTCTTTTTATTACACTTGCTTCCCTTCTAAGTCCCAACTGCCATTTGTTTTCATCTTCAACTTTGTTTTGCTTTGTATCCTGTCTTCTGAAGAGCTCATCCATCCTAGTAATGTTATGCATTAGAAGCTATGTGGAGATAAAAAGTTTAACCATCTCTATGCTCAAGAAACTTGTAAGGCTGTTAAAGAGGTATATAATTGAGAAATACTTTTGGATTTTCTTGCATGATTGTACCCAATTTTGTAATATTTGTTTTCAAGGAACTGTGCCCAGAAAACTTCATTCATTTTAACAATAAATTAGTCATTAAAAAGATGGATGCTAGAAAATATGAAGAGAGTCTAAAGTCAGAATTAACAAGTTGGATTAAAAATGGCAACATAGAGGAGGTAATTTTCATACACTTTTGGGCCAAACTATATTTATATTGTTTTCTTGAGTTATATCATTCAGTTAATACCATTTTCTGATTTTTTTAATCCTCAATTTTTATTTTAAAATTTTAAGTTGAACACGAAGTCTAGTGATTCTGAGACAGAATAAAAAGAGAAAGGAAACTGGTCTTTGTCTTATCCTCAATGTCTTCTGAACCACGTGCCAGAGGCTACTGGTTTCTTCTAAATGGCATAGCAGATAAGAACAGAAGGTTCTCTATCCAAAGAGATGATATTGTTGATCCTTTAACAGTAGAGAGACTGAACTCACAGTAATAGTTTCCGAGAAGAATGTTTTACTCCTCTTTCTTTTTTGACTTGGAGTTTACTGTTCTTTTCTTATTATTATTTCAAGTTGTAGGAAGTATTTGGGTATTGAAACTTTTCCTGGAATTATATAAGTTACAGATATTTGTTTTAATAAGTTGATGGTATTCATATTTTGAAATTTGATTTATTGGCGCAGATTGCGGAATGACATATATTAGACTTTTCTCATTGGATTTTTTTTTCTGTAATACCTTAGTCTACTCCCATTCAAAAACATAATATAAGTGAGTTACATTTTCTTCTAGCTATTTTGTCATTTACAAACCTTGAAAATATATTTGGATGTGATTTTTTGACATAATGTAGAAACTGATTCACACTTGCCCTCCTGTCATAGTGAAACCAGCATCATTTGCTGAAAACTTCTATTCCTGATTTGTATCGCCTTAAAAATTGCAGGTCAAATTGCATATGTGTGTGTGTGTATATATCACTGCCAATTTTTTGTTCTCTAGTGTATTGATTTGTATGTTTCTTTGATGGTTCTTTGCCTAATTTTATAATGTACTTCCATAGGACTATTTAAAAAAAACCCAAAAACATATATTAGACAACTAAGAAAATATTTTAGCAAAAAGTAGTAATTTCTTTCTCATGCAGAACTTAAAATTGTTTTGTGTTCACTGCGACAGGCCAGAATGGTACTTCAGAATCTTAGTCCTGAAGCAGATTTGAGTCCAGAAAACATGATCACGAAGTTTCCGCTTCTAGTTGAAAAACTAAGGAAAATGGAGAAGTTACCTGCATTATTTTTTTTGTAAGTTATTTCATTTAATTTGGTTTTGCTTGTAATTGTATTAGACTCATTCCTTTAAGGCAGGGGTCCCCAACTTCCAGGCCACAGACGGTCACCGGCCCAGCCCATGGTCTCTTAGGAGCTGGGCCACAGAGCAGGAGGTGAGTGGTGGGCCAGCGAGCACTGCTGCCTGAGCTCCACTTCCGGTCAGATCGACCCTGTTGTGAACTGCACATCTGAGGGATCTAGGCTGCACGGTCCTTATGAGAATCTAACAAATGTCTGGTGATCTGAGGTGGAGCAATTTCATCCCGAAACCATCCCCCCCACCCAGTCCCTGTGTACCACTTTCCCACCGCCACCCACCGCCAAGTTGTTTTCCATGAAACCAGTTCCTGGTGCCGAAAGGTTGGGGACCGCTGTTTTAAGGTGAGGGGAGTTATACAACTTTCCTATTGTAGTGCAGTGTTCATTACTGTTTCTGGGGCCCATTAGTTATTTGAATGCATATGTTTTGTTTAAAAATACAACTTTCTAGTTCAATTCTTATATTTGTGTTTGTGCTATTATGAATGACCATCTTTATGTAGTTTGCTACTCTATGTTTTTCTTTCTACTGTAAACTATTATTTTTTATTTAGCCTTATTAATTTTTAATGCATACCTAGGGTCTTTGCAAAACAAATTGAATGTATATGCACACAAGTATCCCACATAAAACTAAAGTATCTTCACAATATACTACTTATTGACAGTGTATTTTATATTTAATTTATAGTAATGAGAACTGTGATCCAGATACGCTGATATCTTTCTAAATTTTATATATTATAGTATAAAATAGCTTAAAATTGAACAAAATAGTGCAATTTCATTGGATACCAAAGTATAATTTATTAAATGGATAACATACTAGATCCTGGATTAACTCTGATAAAATAGTTTGGGACTAGAACACAATACTCTATTTACTTTGGATAATTTCAAACTACACTTAAGCCATGGAAGCTGAAGTAAATAAATCCAGAGTCTTGGTTAGGTGGAAAAGTTTAATGAAACTTGCTGACATGTAAACAGACATATAGGAATGAATCATTGATGATATATTTCTGAAATTACGATGATGGGTGAATGTAAGATTGTGTTTGGAAATTTGGGGCATTGCAATAATATTACTCCTTTTATCTTTGTTGTTGGGATAAGGAAAATACATTTCTGCACTGCCAAAGATTTACAAAGCTCACCTGTCTCACTTTCAAGTGTGGCTATAGGTCATAATTAGAAACAAAAGTAATTCTGTACCTCTGGGATATTTCTGAAAGCCTCACTACAAAACAGAAACTGAAAAATAGCTGTTTATTATTCATACCTTCATACAAATATAAGGGAGGCAAAATTTTACTTCTACCACCTTAGGCTTTTTAACCTGGGCTTGAGAATTAAACTGATACAAGACAAATCAATAGAAAAGCATGCACATGTATGTAGTATGTTTTATATGGTGCAGAAGGCTTCATAAGGAGATGAAGACCCAAAGATGCAGTTAGAGTGAATTGGACAAAGAGTGGTAAATTGTGAAAAATGTGACAAAGTAAAGGGGCGTAGGCTAGGGTAACTTGGGTACAGATGTGACTAGGAAGGTAAGAGTTAGTTTAACAAGGTTTGTTAGTATAGATTTCCCTTGGCTTCAAGTTCCCATCTTTGAAGATAGGAGTGTTACTCTCCTTCTGGTATAAAATCATTTTTGATGGGCGTTTAATCTGCTACTTTTAAGAAAAAGAAAGAAGATCAGAGTGATCTTCTTGACCCTGCTGTTTTTTCTAGTGCTTTCAACTCAAAATAGTTAATATGCCAGAGTGGTATATTTTGGGAGTAGCATGTTCCAAAATCCTTCACATACTTAAAATATTTTAAAACTAAAATATTTCACAAAACATCAAAAGTTTAATTCTACTTGAAGAATTGAAGCTTGGCATGTTTACATGACTCTTGAATTCTCTACAGAATAAACTGTGAACATCCTTGGTCTTACACAATTTGATTTAGTGCTAAGTAGCCCCAGATCATCAAGAGATCTGAGGATTTGTCTGGGCTCAAGTTTTACCTCTAGGAGCTTTTCGAATAGTAATGTACCCTTAAGCCTTCTGCAGTCTGATCTCTTAAAAAAAAAATACATGGAGCATATTCAGTGTTTGATGGCAATGGCAGTGTGTGCTTAAGGGCACACACTTCACAGCCAGGCCCAAACTTGGATCCCGCCTCTGCGCCCATGAACTGTGTTATTTCTGGACAGCTACTTAATGACTTTAAGCCTTAATTTCCTTATTTGCAAAATGAGATGATCACAATAATAATGCATTGGATTGGGGTGAGAATTAAATAAACCTAAGTTATGAAAGCACTTAGCACAGTGCTACAAAAATGTTATTGAATAAGGTCTAATCTCTAGGCCGCATTCATTCTCGTAAAAGTTGCGATACCAGGATGATCCCTTTTTGTCAGATCCAAACAGACTAGAGCTGAGAGAGCATGAAGGCGGGGTGTTCATGCTTGTATGTCTGAGATAAGCTGTCTCAAGGACTTTCTAAAATAATCCCACAGGCAGTTCTTTCTTTAGGGCTACAGCAATTCAGATAAGATGCCCTTGAAAGAACACCACCCAGTAATGGCATTTCCACCGATAAATTGATGCCAGCTCTGGTTTTGCGTCTCTAACACCAATGAACTATGTTTCTAAGCAGCTTATGTAAACTTTACCTTTTGCCAATACAAGCTTCCTTTTATCTTTGTCCCTTCAGACACATGTATGGCTTGCCATAGCTGTGTATCTTGGGTTATAATTCTCATTTCTAATTCTAAATATAGTCAACATATTTGGAGATATTTTTTCATTGGTTTTGTTTTGATTGACCTAATATGTAGGTTATCCGAGAGATTTAAGAGGCAACATTATTTCCAAGTGATCTTTGAACTTTATTTCCAAGAGTTTTTTTTTTTTTAAATGAAGTACTATGATGAAAGTGACACTATTTTAAAAAGTAATATATTCCTAGGCCCCAGTAATTCCTAGGCCCGTTAATGTAAAAAGAGAAGCAACATATGTCAGTTAAAAACAGGGTTTGAGAACAGAGGCCTGCAGGCCAGACTCTGCCACATATAAGCCGTGGGTTCTTGGGCAGGCCACTTAATCTTTTTGTGTCTCAATTTTTTTCATCTGGAAATAAGGATATTAATAGAGATATTAATAGTGCCTTCCTCATATGATTGTTGTGAGTACTAAATGAGTTAATATACTGAAGTCACTGAGAATAATGCCGACAACTGTATATAATTTTTTTTAAGGGGGATGGAGTTTCACTCTGTCACCCAGGGCTGGAGTTCAGTGGTGCAATCTCTGCTCACTGCAACCTCCACCTCCCAGGTTCAACCAATTCTCCTGCCTCAGCCTCCCGAGCTGGGATTACAAGCATGTGCCACCACGCCCGACTAATTTTTGTATTCTGTGTCACCGTGTTGTCCAGGCTGGTCTTGAACCCTTGACTTCAGGTGATCCGCCTGCCTCAGCCTCCCAAAGTGCTGAGATTACAGCTGTGAGCCACCATGCCCGGTCAGCTGTATATAACTTAAATGTTTACTGCTATTATTATTTTATTGTCTACTATATGAAATTTCTTGTCATGTGGCATAGACTGTCACTTTTAAAATTCTTACTTCACCAGTGTGCCAGTTTATGTACTGTTCACTAGCTAAACACATTTCCTTTTGATGTTCGCTCTATAAAAACTTTAGAAAGGCCCTTTGCTTCACAGCATAGATTTAAAAAGCTTTATTATACAAACCAGACCTATGACTTGCTATAATAAGCTATAAGCTATGGTTAGTATAGTGACAATATCTATTGGCTACTACAGCCACAGCATTTTGCCACCAAGAAACAATGGGGAAATAAGACCTCCCTGGGCTTTTCAGTGCTCCTGTAAAAAGCCCTAGCTTCCTGACACAGGGAAATGCATGAAATAAACATAGGAAATGTTTGCCTTTACTTCCTCTAGAAACATTTTACTCTTCATGTATCAGGAGAATTTGATCTGTAGCCATTTGTCTATAAATGTCTTTACCAATTTGTAGCTAATTGCTCAGATCTGAGAAGGCCAACTGTGTACAACCTAGACCAGGTTGCTGGGTTAAACCCCAGGGTGCCAGGAAGTATGGATCACTATATTCCTAGGTACTTACATTTAAAGAACTATAAAGCCCAGAGCTTAGAGACATTTCTGCATTGCAAAGTCCAGCAACACCTAGGGTTTTTTCTTTTGGAAAGAATCATAGGTTCTCACCTTCTACCAAAAGAACAATTTTTTTTTGATTAATCTTTTTTTTCTCCTTTTTAGAGAAGGGTGGTGATGGGGATAGCTATCTGTCTTCTGTATATAAATGGAGATAAATGGAGAAAAACCATTGTTTTCTGTTCCTTGCTTATGGAATATTTGACTGCTATTAGAGGAAAAATTTCCACGAGTTCTCATTGCATTGTCCCAGGGGTAATGTCTGTGTGGCGGAGTGGGTGAGGGGACTGGGGTCGGGGGGAGAGAGAAGGGGAGGGCCGGCAACACTATTTACTATAAGGTGGTTAATAAGGAGTCGGCTGATTCAGAACACCTGATGTGCACATTCTGGATAACATTTATAAAGGTGGGTATTAAAAACCCAACAGGGGATGATAGCAGTAGATGGAAATATGATTTTGAATTGTATTTATGATGTTATTTTCAAGGCGCACATTCTTTTTATTTCCAGATTCAAGTTAGGAGCTGTAGAAAACGCAGCCAAAAGTGTGAGCACTTCCCTAAAGAAAAAGCAGGAGACAAAAAGGCCTCCCAAGGCTGATAAAGAAGCCCATGTCATGGCTAACAAACTTCGAAAAGTTAAAAAATCCATAGAGAAACAAAAGATCTTGTAAGTAGTTAACTAAAAAATTGACAAGTAGAGGGTTAAAATACTCCCCAAATCCCAGTAGGAAACATAAATTGAATATGTTCTATAAATAAGTTCTAGTTGTTGCTTGGACTTATTTCTAAATTGAGTACATTTGGGTGAGAGAATGGGGTAAAGATGAGTGACCATAATTGTACATTCATTCCTTAATTGCATCGATCAGTCTCATTTAGGACTTGGGAGAGGTAGAACCACAGCCTGTCAGCCTAGGTAGATTTTATAACCTGACGTAATCATCCTACACAATAAGCACATCTTTGACACATAATATGAACTCTGGCTGTCACTTAGTCCTCAGAAGGTTTAAATATAGACTACACACTTTGTCTTTGGTCATGACAAAGAAGTCTCACTAATATACCATCACAGTTTTATGAGTGATCATAAAAAGAACTTGAGAATGGATGGAAATACTGATTTGATGCTTGGAAAGACTTAGCTAATGTGACTTCTCTTTCTTGCTCTCAATGTCTAATTCTGTCAACTCTAGGGCCAAAATGTTTATCCCCTCTCTATGATCTTCTCCATCTTAAGTAACTTCCTGGCTTAGAAGCTCCTCATATCTTGCCTGGATGATCACAGAGGTCTTTTTTTTTTTTTGGATTTCAGAGCCTTGAGGTTCACCACTCTCCAATCTAGTCAACAAATGATCTTGCACACATTTGAATTGATTAAATTATCCCATGCTCAGTGTTCTTCCTTCACCCTTGCTTAGCTGATGAAGTCTAAACTTCTTGACCATTATGCCGAAATGTTTTGGTATTTGCCTTAACTCTATCAGTCTCACTTCCTACCACTCTCCTCTATCAATACTCAATATTTATGATTCTCCTCACATGACTTACTTTTCTACCTCTTCCTTTCCATGAACTGACCCGTGTGCCTTGAGTGCCCTCCTTCCTGATTGCTCCCAAAGCTTGTACTCATAATTTTTGGTATCTCATCTCCAAATCTTTCCCTGATTCCTGCAGTTAGTCTTTCTACCCTCTCTCCTATGTTCTTCTACACTTTCAATAGCTAGTAGATCAATTATTGTAATATATTGTTGTTTGTATGTATTTCTTTTTCCTAAATTTTAAGTTCCTTTACAACAGGAACCATGTATTTTTCTTTTTATGTCTTCATTGCTTAGCACATTACCTGGCCGGTAATATTATTCCATGAATATATTTGAATGAATGAAAGATATTTCTCTCCAAGTTGAAACAACTTTTAGAGCATCTCTGATTTAGGTTTTCCAAATTCCAGAGCAAACTAGAATTTGCGGCTGAACCTTCTGCTTATATTTCCTCTACCTATTTTTCTGTTTCCTTAGAAGTGTGGGAGGTGAAAACCCAGGGGTAGCATAGGAGGTGTAAGCCTTCTTAGCAACTGATCCTCAACAACCTTTCCTGAGGGCACCAGGAGCCACATTTCAGGTTAGATTAGTGACCAACAATTCAAGTTTTAAAAATAAAGTGTGATTTAATGTGTTATTCATCACCATACTGGGGGTGAGGGGGCCTTTAGATAGTCCCACTCTGGCCTCTTCCATCTGCATCCATTCCCATGAAGCAAGGGGCCAGTGGAGCTAAGGAGAAGTGCCCGTCCAGAGCTCATTCTCACCCTTGAATTCCAGGTTATTATGGAGCTATATTTGTCAAGGTAGGTGGATAGAATTTATTTCATTTAACAGTTTATTACTTTGACTAAAAACTTAACGTGAGGCAATAATATGTGGAGCTTTGCCACATGCTCTGCAAATTTTAGGGCCAGGCCCTTCTGTAGTCAAGGCATTCTCCCCTGAGTTAAAGGTAACGTTAGTTAACACATAACGATGAAATACAAGTGAGCACATCTTCTCATATTTACAATTTTCTTCCATGCAGAGTTAAGAGAAAAATTTAAAAAATCAAATAAGTGGTAATTGATTTGGGTGCATGTTACATTGAGGGGTGATGGATGGACAACACAGTATGATGATACAATAGACTAAGCCAGGGTTTATGGAGGGGTCTTCTAGGTCAGATTCCCTAGTAGCATATGCTGAGATGAGGATATCTGTGGAAGGGATTTATTGAAGATGTGTGCTCATGAGGGACTTATAAGAAAATGAATGAAACAAGAAAGGGAAGGTGAAGAAAAGCAAAAATGTGGCTTTTGCTAGAAGATAGCCTGATTCTAACCCTACTGGGAATGCTGGGGCATCAGAGAATTGCCCCACCTTGAGTCAAGAGGGCTGATTTTTATACTTCGTATCAGTCAGACTTTGGGTGTGGGCTATTTCCCATCCCCAGGAGAGGTTGTCACCACCCAGGCATCTCCAAGAGGCCCCTGTCAGTTTAGGGCAATTCTCCAGGGATGGTGCAGCTGAGAGTCTTAGTAACCAAATTCAGAGCAGCTGTAGCATCCACTACAAGGAGGGAAGGAGAATGACTAGAATTGGCAATGTGGAGCAAGGAGAACGCCTGCCTTACCTCCGAGCCTAGGGTCATGAAGGCCAGGGAAGAAAAAATGATCATCACCTTAACAAGGAGAAACAGAGTTATTTTAGGAGAACTGGGTTTGGAAAGACTACAGCCAGAAGGAAAGGGAACATCCCAGAAAATATCAATATGTGATAGAATTTTCTCATGGTGGATCATAACATCCAGAGGCTGAAGAGGAAGGAAATTAGAGGAAGACTGAGTTATTAAAGATGCACAGCAGGCCGGGCACAGTGGCTCACACCTGTAATCCCAGCACTTTTTGGGAGGCCGAGGCAGGCAGACCACAAGGTCAGGAGTTCAAGACCAGCCTGGCCAACATGGTGAAACCCCGTCTGTACTGAAGATACAAAAATTAGCCAGGTGCAGTGGTGGACACCTGTAATCCAAGCTACTCAGGAGGCTGAGGCAGGAGAATTGCTTGAACCCAAGAAGTGGAGGTTGCAGTGAGCCAACATCATGCCATTGCACTCCAGCCTGGGTGACAGAGAAAGACTCCATCTCGAAAATAAAATAAAATAAGAAAAATAAAGAGGCACAGCAGTGGAAGTCTGGGTGAGAAGACTGATTTGGGAAGTCTTGGGCATCCTCTGGTGGCCAAATCAATTAATTACTTCATTCATTATTTACAATTTCATTAATTAAAATTTTATTTTTATGAACAGAGATGAAAAGAGCCAGAAAAAAAACAGAAATGTGGATCAAAGCCTAATACATGAGGCTGAACATGATAATCTGCTGAAGTGTCTAGAGAAGAACCTAGAAATCCCACAGGACTGCACATATGCTGATCAAAAAGCAGTGGACACCGAGGTCAGCACTTACAATGTGACTGTTCTCCAGACTATTTCATTTGTCAGCCATAGCTTCTTAGTTGTAGACAATGTTTAATAAGATATATGCATAATATAATACATAATTAATGCAATCCCTACCAAAAGAGAAATCTCCTTTAGCTACATATCAGTCTTGAAGACTTTGCAGTGCATATCCAAAAAAGGACATGATAGTCTAAGCCAGGGTTTGTGGAGGAGTCTCCTAGGTCAAATTCCCTAGTAGCACACACTGAGATGAGGATACCTGTGGAGGAGACTTAGGATTTGTAGATTATTTCTTGCTTGTTAACAGTTCACCTCTGAAAATGTCTGCCATTTCATTATTTCTTTCTATTACATTGTTTCCACAGTCTGAATTCTAGACTTCAATTTCACATGCTTCATTTGAAAATTTGGGTGCATGTGGTCCAATACACTTTAAATAATATTCACAGAATTTCTCGAAATCAGGGGCTTTTTACATTATAGCTAAAACACCAAAGAGGCATTGGAATATCTAAAACTGGTATGCGGAAACCTTTTAAAATGCAAATTACTCATGCTTATGGTAAACAAATTTGAAGGTACAAATTAGTAATAATAAAAGCAATGTCATCACTCATAAGTACTCACTGCCCTTCCAGACCAACCTTTTATCTCATTTTCCTGTCACTATACACATACAAACTTACATACATTTTGTGTGTGTGTATATACATATACGTATACACACACACATATTCATTCTATTGTGCACCTTCTTTTGTAAGCTTCATGGTGTCTTATTTTTTATAACCATGTATTTAGATCATCATTTTAATGAATCCTTGATATTCTGTTGTATGAGTGAATACATAATTGAAGTAACCACTAACCAGCCTTTTGCTTTTGGAAGCTTTTTTTTTTGTCCCTCTTTGTCCCACAAAGATAAGCGGTGTTTATCTTTGTCCATCTATCTCTGGACACAACTGTATTTCTTCTTTAAGACCTGGGTATTTTTAAGGCCATTTGTGCTCAGTTTCAATGGGAAGTAGGCATTTCCGGACCACGTAGGGTAAGGAACCTACTCTGCCTTCTTGGAGAAGTCTCTGTGTTGGGGAAAACTCCTAAGGCTCCAATAGCCAACTGATAACCCTCGGGCAAAAGCAGTCATGCACTCACTGCTGCTGGGTGTTTCATCTGCTACTTTGTCAAAATTTTCTGCCCCAGAAGTGGAGTAAGAGAGGTTAAGATAGTCTGTCCAAAGAAGTGGGAAGATTTTTCTTGTAGTTACTGTTGCTGCCATAAAATGTTCTTTGTATTCATGTAGAGTCAATTTCAAATAGTTGCCTCATTTAGCCAAATTATTACATAGTATGCCTGTTATTTTCATTTAGACATTTTTAATTATAATTAAAATTAAATCATAATCCCTAAATGTCTTGCTTCTTTTAGACTTTGCAGAAGGTATTTGGTCGAGTAAAATTTGAAAGAAAAGGTGAAGAATTGAAAGCCTTGGCAGAAAGGGGTATTGGATATCATCACAGTGCTATGAGTTTCAAAGAAAAACAATTAGTTGAAATCCTCTTTAGGAAAGGATTTCTTAGGGTAGGTAAATGTTCTTTATTCTAAAAATTGAAATTGTGACTGTTTCAAGCTGAATGTTCAGGAAAAGTAAAGAATACAATCACCATTTTTCTTTTTTTCTCATGTAATTATCTTTTAAAAAAATAACCTGGCCGGGCACAATGGGTCATACCTATAATCCTAGCACTTTGGGAGGCCAAGGCGGGCAGATCACCTGAGGTCAGAAGTTCAAGACCAGCCTGGCCAACATGGTGAAACCTGCCTCTACTAAAAATACAAAAATTAGCCGGGCGTGGTGGCAGGTGCCTGTAATCCCAGCTACTCAGGAGGTTGAGGAAGGAGAATCACTTGAACCTGGGAGGCAGAGGTTGCAGTGAGCCGAGATCATGCATCACACTCCAGCCTGGGGGACAAAGAACAAGACTTTGTCTTTTAAAAAAAAGTCATGGTAAGACTGCATATCCTCTGTCTTATTTAATTGAAGAGGGGATTGAAATGCACTACTCAGTTTATCTCTTTTTGTTTGTTTGTTTTGAACCTCCTGAGTAGCTGGGATTACAGGCATGTACCACCATGCCCGGCTAATTTTGTGTTTTTGAAGCCAGAGATCGAGTTTCTCCATGTTAGTCGAACTGGTCTCTTCCGACCTCAGGTGATCATCCCGCCTCAGCCTCCCAAAGTGCCTAAGGATGGGAGTGTGGCTCCTCCACCAAACCTGGTTATTTCTTTTTCATGAGAATAAAAATATTTCTTAGACAAATACTTTGGCAAATATTTCTACCGTGAAATATATCTATGTTCTCTCTCCTATCCGTGATAATGGACAAAAGGAAGACTAAAATAACTTTCAGACTGGACCCTTGTTATGTTTTGTGCAGTGTGTCACCGCTGACAGTACACGAGGATTTTCTGGATAAATTCACAAAGGAGCTTTTATATAGTTTGCTTGTAAATTTGGATCTTTAGTAATATTCAAAAATAGACTGAATTTTAAAAATTATTCATATTAAATTTTGTATGACATATATGACATTCACAAAAGAGAGAGAGAGAAAGACAAAGAGATTGAGATTGTTTCTGCTACTCTAGGTAGCATCTTTTAAACTAAATGTTGAGGAAAATCTGACATCATAGTTAACAATCCTATTACCTGAAAAACAACCTAAGATGTAGCATTAACAACTTTGCTACACTTTTCTCTTAACTAATAACAAATTATATATTTATTTTAAAGGCTAATCACCACATACAATATTTTCTACATGATTATCAATTGATAGAAGAGAGACACACCTATTTTGATCAGCATATCAAATAGTTTAAATAGTACCTGTTAAATAGTAATTGCTCAATTACTAATAGGTTAATGAGATCACTCCACGAAAGTACTATGAAAATAGTAACAGCTTTGCTCTAGAGAACATTTTTTAAAAAGGTATTTATTCTAGTTATTTTCTAAATGTATTATTATTTTCTACATTTTTGTTATCAAAAAAAACTTGAGAACAACAGGTAATAAATGATATGTTACATTTCCCAGATGTATAGATTTCAGTTACAGAATAATTAAAGAAGATCACTCTGTATAAACATTAATACTAACCACAGCATGTATGACAATCAATATAAAAAAAAAGAGAAGATGATCAGAAATACCCAGCATTATATGCAAAGAGTATTATCTAAGTGAACTTTTAAGTTTGTCCTGCTCCTTTTCTGGTCAATTACGACAATCTGGGGGGAAAAGACAACTTTTAAAAATTACTGAGGTGTGTTATTTCCATAGGCATAATCTCAACAAATTTTAGTAGACAAAATAGGTAATTGTCCAGAAGTGGATTTGTAAAAGTATTATTTCCCTATCATAAAAAGTTTTCGTCTAGTTATTCATTTAAAGATATTTACCTGGCCAGGTGTAGTGGCTCACGCCTGTAATCTCAGCATTTTGGGAGGCCAAGGTGGGTGGATCAACTGAGGTCGGGAGTTCAAGACCAAACTAGCCAACATGGTGAAACCCCATCTCTACTAAAAATACAAAAATTAGCCGAACATAGTGGTGGGTGCCTGTAATCCCAGCTACTTGGGAGGTTGAGGCGAGAGAATCACCTGAACCTGGGAGGTGGAGGTCGCAGTGAGCCGAGATCGTGCCATCACACTCCAGCTTGGGTGACAAAAGTGAAACTCTGTCTCAAAAAAAAAAAAAAAAAAAATTACTGAACACCTATCAGTTGCCAGGTACTCTTATGGGTGCTGCGGATACAATAATGAATCTTGCTTGGAGTCTGGTATAAGACAAGTGAACAAACAAGTAATGTTATTGAGGTAGTCATTAATGCTATGAAGATAAATCACGTGAGGCAGAGATAGATAATGATGGTAGGGGGGGTTATTTTGGATGTGGTGGGCTACAGATTCCTCTGTGACATTTGAGCGGACAGCTGAAGAAGCCAGACAAATGAATATTTGGAGAAGAATATTCTGTGCAAAGCAAACAGCGCATTTGGGAATACTTGTGGTGTTTGTGAAATAGCAAGAATACCAATGTGTCTAGTTTCTCTAGCTTTCCCATTGTGGCTTCATTGAAGTTCAAAGAGTTTTTCAGCAACTTTATGACAGGAGATACTTGCATTCTATTAAAATGCTATTTTATGAAGTAATTGTTTTATTCTCTTTCAAGGTGGTGACAGCTACTGGAACACTTGCTTTAGGTATCAACATGCCTTGTAAGTCTGTGGTTTTTGCTCAAAACTCAGTCTATCTGGATGCCTTGAATTATAGACAGGTATTTCAAAATGCATAAACTTGCTTATTGTATTGCTGAAATATGACCATAGTATAGTAAAAAAAGTGAACCTTTAGTTTACAAACATACCACAATTCACAGTAGCCTAACTGGGCATTCGTCCTTGCCTGGCTTTCAGTTTTAGTTGTGGTATAGTTGAAAACACCTGCATTTGGGATTGTGTGATTAACCAGATGTGTGACCTTGGATGAGATATCTAAACTGCCCGATTCTCATTTTCTATCTCCAAAATATGGGTAATAATTACTCTCCCACAGCATTTGCAAGAATTAAATAAGTGATTTGCATGGAAAATAGACATCAAAGGTGCTTGATAAAGTTTTACTCAATCATTTGCTGTGCACAAGATTTTGCACTCTAGAATTATCTTTAATGCTTCCCTCAGCTTTACTCCTGACACTCAATCTATTACCACGCCCCCTTCATTACTTTCCTATAGCAGTATTTGATTTTTGCCTTGCAATTTCTGTATCCACCATCTTTCTTCATACGTTCTTAGCCTTGTATTATTAGTACAATTTCCCTGATTCCCCATGCTGTTTATTCTACCACATCCTGCAGATAATGTGGTTTATCTTCATATGATTTCCCTGCTCAGAGACATTTGATAACTATTTCTGCTAGCAGATTCAAATTTAGATATGTCACCCACATTCAGGTTTTTATCAACGTGCTTACCCCCTTTATCTCTAAACACTTTTTGTTCTCCTTATAGGCCTTGTTCCTACTCAATATAACATCCTTATATAATTTCCAGCATGTTACCAACCCCTCTTTTTTAGTTCTATTGCTGCTGCTGTACTCTGAATGAATTCTTCTAATGCATTTTTGGGAATCTTCTACTTTGGGCTCTGGAGCTAGGGTGTTTGATATTTGGGATGATGGACTTAGGAATGGAAATGTCAGGGTCTGAATTCTGGATCTTCCACTTTGTGGTTGTTTCAGTATGGGCACAGATATTCCCAGTGCCTTAGCACAGTCTAATCACTTAATCAATAAGAGTTAATGTAACCTCTGTAAAGATTTTATTCATAACTTGCTTTTTCACAAGTAGCATTTCTGAATTTTATTTCACTCATGTATTTATTCTGGTTGTGCACATATTTTATTTTGTGATTTGTAACTCAACACACTTGTGCGTCAGAGAGGGCAGAAAAGGGATGAGAGATGGGGAAGATGGGCAGGGAGAGAAAATGGGTACATTAGAGTTCAGCTGTAAGTGATTTTGACATCACTGTTTTGCCGGTGTTCTTTGTTTCTTCAGTAGATCATTATTTCTTTGGGATATATTATACAAATGCCTACTGCAATTAATGGCTTGAAATATTTACATAACGATGACAAATGTCTCAGTTTTTAGATCTATCTCAGTCATGGCAAATTTCCTAAGCACTGTGTAGTTGCATGTTAGTGTCCGTTCCTTAACGGTTAGACATATGCACAATTTCCAAACTCCAAACCAGAGTATTCTTACACTGTGGCAGTAGAAGCATTTAGGGAAGTTATACATTGTAATTCTATTCTCTTTTCAGATGTCTGGCCGTGCTGGAAGAAGAGGTCAAGACCTGATGGGAGATGTATATTTCTTTGATATTCCATTCCCCAAAATAGGAAAACTCATAAAATCCAATGTTCCTGAGCTGAGAGGACAGTTCCCTCTCAGCATAACCCTGGTCCTGCGACTCATGCTGCTGGCTTCCAAGGGAGATGATCCAGAGGATGCCAAGGCAAAGGTACCGTGCTGGACCCTGCCTGAGTTCAGTCTTCATCACTGGCCTGGCTCTAATCACCTCTGCTGTTCTTTTAGAAGTCTGTAGCAATCACCCTTGAGTTTCATCAGTCCTTTAATGTTTTGCAATGTCTTGAATAGTATAGAATTGGGGATAGCTAGGGAGAATAACAGTTTGGTTTGCTTCCACCATCAGACATGGAATTTGTGGCTTGATGAGCACTGAAAATCACTCAGGATTACTATTTTCAAGTGTGAAATGCAGTGTCCTATAGTAGTTAAGTGCTGGCTATGGATTTAAAAAGCTCTAGGCAATTAATAGATTCCTTTCTACAATTTAGAAAGAAAAGAAAAATTTATTTTTATGATTTTGTAATAAGTGTTACATAAAAAAGTAACTCAAACTTAGGAATACTTGGGAAATGTAGAATGTTGAAATAAGAAAAAAATGCCCCTGTTTCACTCCCAAAGACATTCACATTATCATTTTTTTCAGTCAGTTTTCTAGGCATGGGTGTGTATTTGATTTTTAAACACTGATAACATTGTATGTAACTGAGCTTCAAAATATGGTTGTAAACGTTGCCTGATGTATGTTGCCCAGATAAAAATTTTGTAGCCAATCTCTCAATGACAGATTTAAAATTCATGATTATGTAATTTGATTCTCGTCTTTATGGAGACGCATTGTTAGTGATGCCTGTTCTTTCTGTTTTTGTGTGGTGATTAGCATGCCAAGGTAAATCAGATACTGTTTTCTGAAGTTAGGATTCTTCTAGAATTCTTTTGATGAGTTGGCTGATCTTACAGAACAGTCACACATTATTTTTAAGACCAAAATTTCCCCATTCTTGAGTTCTTCATTTTTACCTGTCTCTAAAGAGGAGTGCATCTTCTAATAAGGTTTCTTATTTTTTTTTTAATGGTTATCAGGGTGGTTCATTTTCTTTGCCTTGCATGTTTGAGAAGACCTACGTGTAAACTTCTCACATATGGGACTCTTAAAAGTGGGCATAATATTCATAGAATATTATTGTCTTCATTCATCAAATCAAGCTAAGATTGTTTCCATTGCCTTCTGGCATTTAATGTTTTACATAGAGGAACCATGGCAGTTTCTGTTCTCTTGCAGTTAACTTGATATTTTTTTTTTCTGTATATGCAATTATATGAATCTTTTGCTTTATTCTATTTCAAATGTTTTATTTCCTAGGATTTTCTGGATTTATGGATCCTTTAAAAATTGATGTTTTAGTTATTATATGAGAACTTTCAATCTTTGTGCTCAGGTTTTTATTTATTGTGGTGAAATGCACATAAAATTTGCCATCTTTAACCATTTTAAATGTACAGTTCAGTAGTATTAAGTATGTTCATATTGTTATGCAATGCTCAGGTATTTTTCAAATGAGGAAGAGATCCTTGAATTGTATCTTTGTTATTTGCTTCTGTTAATTGTTTCAGTGTTTTTTTCAGGAAAAGCTATAATTTTTAAATTGAAACCCACTTTTCTGTTCTTCATTCCTGTTTTTTTCTTTATGAGAAAACATGAAACTTATCTTCCATATCACTGATGGCCTGAAGTGCAAATGTGGGTTTTAATTCTGCTACTACTGGACTTTTGTTTTTCTGAAATTCTTTTTTTTTTTTTTTTTTTTTTTTGAGATAAAGTCTTGCTCTGTCGCCAGGCTGGAGTGCAGTGGCGCGATCTCAGCTTACTGCAACCTCTGCCTCCCGGGTTCAAGCAATTCCCCTGCCTCAGCTTCTTGAGTAGCTCAGACTACAGGTGTGCACCACCACACCTGGCTAATTTTTTGTGTTTTAGTAGAGATGGGGTTTCACCATGTTGGCCGGGATGGTCTCGATCTCCTGACCTTGTGATCCACCCACCTTTGCCTCCCAAAGTACTGGGATTACAGGTGTGAGCCACTGCACCTGGCCCCTGAAATTCTTTACTACTCTATCCATCACTCTTTTATATCATAATCATGTATTTTTCAATGTCAATTTATATTGTCTCTATACCATAGACTGTAGTGCCTTGTCTCAAAGAAGTCATATCATTTGGCATCCATTAAGGATGACAAATAATTTTTCCTTTTTTTCCATCTTCTTATTTTATTGTATTTTAAGTTCTGAGTCACATGTGCAGAATGTGCAGGTTTGTTATGTAAACATGTGCCATGGTGGTTCGCTGCACCTATCAACCCATCTCCAAAGTGTTAAGCCTAGCATGCATTAGCTGTTTTTCCTGATGCTCTCCCTCTCCCTGCCCCAACAGGCCCTGGTATGTGTTGTTCCCCTCCCTGGGTCCTTGTGTTCTCATAGTTCACCTCCTACTTATAAGTGAGAACATGTGGTGTTTGGTTTTCTGTTTCTGCATTTGTTTTCTGAGGATGATGGCTTCCAGCTCCATCCATGTCCCAACAAAGTACATGATCTCATTCCTTTTTATGGCTGTGTAGTATTCTGTGGTGTACCACAGTTTCTTTATCCAGTCTATTGCTGATGGGCATTTGGGGTGATTCCATGTCTTTGCTATTGTGAATAGTGTTGCAGTGAACATATGTGTGCATATATCTTTATAATGGAATGATTTATATTCCTTTGGGCATATACCCAGTAATGGAATTGCTGGGTCAAATGGTATTTCTACCTCTAGTTCTTTGAGGAATCTCCACACTGTCTTCCACAGTGCAATTGAACTGATTTACACTCCCAGCAACGGTGTAAAAGCATTCCTATTTCTCTGCAACCTCACCAGCATCTATTGTTTCTTGACTTTTTAATAATTGCCATTCTGATTAGTGCGAGGTGGTATCTCATTGTGGTTTTGATTTGCGTTTCTCCAATGAGTGGTGATCTTGAGTTTTTTTCATATGTTGGCTGCATGTATGTCTTTTTTTGAGAAGTGTCCATTCATGTCCTTTGCCCACTATCTAATGGAGTTGTTTGTTTTTTTCTTATAAATTTGTTTAAGTTCCTTGTAAACTTTGGACATTAGACCTTTGTTGAGTGGATAATTTTCTCCCATTCTATAGGCTGTTAGTTTTCTCTGATGATTGTTTCTTTTGCTGTGCAGAAACTCTTTAGTGTAATTTGATCCCATTTATCAATTTTTGCTTTTGTTGCAATTGCTTTGGGCATTTTCATCATTATATTATTCCATGTTCATGCTGCTGATAAAGACATACCCAAGACTGGGCAATTTACAAAAGAAAGAGGTTTAATAGAGTTACAGTTCCACATGGTTGGGGAGGCCTCACAATCATTTCAGAAGTCAAGGAGGAGCAAGTCATGTTTTATAATGGATGGCAGCAGGCAAAGAGAGAGAGCTTGTGCAAGGGAACTCCTCTTTTTAAAAGCATCAGATCTCATGATAGTTATTCACTATCATGAGAACAGCATGGGAAAGACCCACCCCCATGTTTTAATTACCTCCCACCAGTTTCCTGTCATGACACATGGGAATTGTGGTAGTTACAATGTAATATGGGATTTGGGTGAGGACACAGCCAAATCCACCCCTGGTCTCTCCCAAATCTAATATCCTCACATTTCAAAACCAATCATGCCTTTCCAACAGCCTCCCAGAGTCTTAACTCATTTCAGCATTAACTAAAAACTCCACAGTCCAAAGTCTCATCTGAGACAAGGCAAGTGCCTTTTACCTATGAGCCAGTAAAATCAAAAGCAAGTTAGTTACTTCCTAGATACAGCAAGGGTACAGGCACTGGGTACATACAGCCATTCCAAATGGGAGAAATTGGCCAAATCAAAGGCACCACAGGCCCCAAGCAAGTCCAAAATCCAATGGGAAAGTCAAATCTTAAAGCTCGAAAATGATATCCTTTGACTCCGTGTCTCACATCCAGGTCACACTGATGCAAGAGATGGGCTCCCATGGCCTTGGACAGCTTCACTCCTATGGCTTTGCATGGTATAGTGCCCCTCCTGGCTGCCTTCATGGACTGGCATTGAATGTGGCTTTTCTCGGCTCATGGCACAAGCTGTCGGTGGATCTGTCATTCTGGGGTCTGGAGGGTGGGGGTCACAGCTCCAATAGGTGGTGCCCCAGTAGGGACTCTGTGGGTTCTCTAACCGCATATTTTCCCTTTGCACTGCCCCAGCAGAGGTTCTCCACGAGGGCCCCATCCCTGCAGCAAACTTCTGCCTGGACATCCAGGCATTTCCATACATCCTCTGAAGTCAAGGCAGAGATTCCCATACCTCAGTTCTTGACTTCTGTGCACTCTCATGCTCAACACCATATGTAAGCTGCCAAGGCTTGGGGCTTCCGCTCTCTGAAGCAATACCCTGAGCTATACCTTAGCCCCTTTTAGTCATAGCTGGAGCAGCTGGGATGCAAGGCACCAGGTCTCTAGACTGTACACAGCAGAGGAACCTTGGGCCTGGCCCAGGAAACCATTTTTTTTCCCCTAAATCTCTGGGCCTGTGATGAAAGGGACTGCCACAAAGGTCTCTGACATGCCCTGGAGGCATCCCATTATCTTGGTGATTAATGTTTGGCTACCCATTACCTGTGCAAATTTCTGCAGCTGGCTTGAATTTCTCCTCAGAAAATGGGATTTTCATTTCTATTGCATTGTCAGGGTGCAAATTTTCTGAACTTTTATGTTCTGCTTCCCTTATAAAACCGAATGCCTTTAACAGCACCCATGTCACCTCTTGAATGCCTTGCTGCTTAGAAATTTCTTCTGCAAGATACCCTAAATCATCTCTCTCAAGTTCAAAGTTCCATAAATCTCTCAGGCAGAGGCAAAATGCTGCCTGTCTTTTTTCTAAAACATAACAAAAGTCACCTTTGCTCCAGTTCCCAGCAAGTTCCTCATCTCCATCTGAGACCACCTCAGCCTGGATTTCATTGTCCATATGATTATCAGCATTTTGGTCAAAGCCATTCAAGAAGTTTGTAGGGAGTTCCAAACTTTCCCACATTTTTTGTCTTCTTTTAAGCCCTCCAAATTGTTTCAATTTCTGCCTGTTACCCAGTTCCAAAGTCACTTTCACATTTTCAGGTATCTTTTCAGTAGCGCCCCACTCTACTGGTACCAATTTACTATGTTAGTCTGTTTTCATGCTGCTGATAAAGACATACTCAAGAGTGGGAAATTTGCCAAAAAAAAAAAAAAGTTTTAATGGACTTACAGTTCCGCATGGCTGAGGAGGTCGCATAAAAATGTCAGAATGCAAGGAGGAGCAAGTCACGTCTTACAATGGATGGCAGCAGGCAAAGGGAGAGCAAGTTTTTGCAGGGGAATTCCTCTTTTTAAAACCATCAGATTTCATGAGACTTATTCACTGTTATGAGAACTGCATGGGCAAGATTTACCCCCATGATTCAATTACCTCCCACTGAGTTCCTTCCATGACATGTGGGAATTGTGGGAGTTATAATTCAAGATGAGACTTGGGTGGGTACACAGCCAAACCACATCAATCATGAAATATTTGCCCATGCCTGTGTCCTGAATAGTATTAGTTAGGTTGTCTTCTAGAATTTTTATAGTTTTGGGGTTTACCTTTAAGTCTTTAATCCATCTTGAGTTAATTTTTGTATAAAGTGTAAGGATAGGGTCCAGTTCAATTTTCTGCATATGGCTAGCCAGGTCTTCCATCATCGTTTATTAAATAGGAAACCTTTCCGCATTGCTTGTTTTTGCCAAAGATCAGATAGTTGTAGATGTGTGGTCTTGTTTCTGAGTTCTCTATTCTGTTCCAATGGTCTATGTGTCTGTTTTGGTACCAGTACCATGCTGTTTTGGTTACTGTAGCCTTGTATTAAAGATAGAAGTTGGGTAGCATGATTCCTCCAGCTTTGTTCTTTTTGCTTAGGATTGTCTTGGCTGTATGGGCTCTTTTTTGGTTCCACTATGAATTTTAAAATAGTTTTCTTTCTAATTCTGTGTAGAATGTCACTGGTAGTTTAATGGGAATAGCATGGAATCTGTAAATTACTCTGGGCAGTATGGCCATTTTCACAATATTGATTCTTTCTATCCAAGAGCATGAAATGTTTTTTCATTTGTTTGTGTCCTCTCTGATATCCTTGAGAAGTGGATTGTAGTTCTTGAAAAGGTCCTTCACTTCCCTTGTTAGCTGTATTCCTAGGTATTATATTCTCTTTGTAGCAATTGTGAAGGGGAGTTCATTTGTGATTTGGCTCTCTGCTTGTTTGTTGTTGATTTATAGTAAAATGCTTGTGATTTTTGCACATTGATTTTGTATGCTGAGATTTTGCTGAAGTTGCTTATCAGCTTAAGAAGCTTTTGGGTTGAGATGATGGGGTTTTCTAGATATAGGATCATGTCATCTGCAAACAAAGACAATTTGAGTTCCTGTCTTCCTCTTTGAATATCGTTTATTTCTTTCTCTTGCCTGATTGCCCTGGCCAGAACTTTCAATACTATGTTCAATAAGAGTGGTGAGAGAGGACATACAAATAATTTTTCAAGACAACTTTTTTTTTTTGCTGCATATAGAAAACAATTTTCATATGTCAGATCTTTTCTTTAGAGGAAAAGATGTCCTTGTCACAGTCTATGAGGTCCTGTAGTATATGATCTCTTACCAGCTTGCAGAGGTCACTTCTTCTTCTCTCCCACATGGCTAGCTACCCGCCTCATGAGCACCTCAGACACATTCCGGTCTGAGGACCATGGCTCTTACTGTTTCTTCTCCTCCTAAGATCTTCCATGAGACATATACATGGCCTCACTCTCTTACTACATTAAATTCTTTACTGTAACATTACATAGTGAAGCCTACCCTCACCATGCCTTCTAAACTGTAAATGTTTCCCCTGTCTGCTGCATTGGCAGTGTTCCTTATTCAGTTAAATAGACTTCTCATCAGTTCCTATATAGCATCAAATTATCTATGTATCTATCTACATTGATCTATCTTTATGTTTATCATCTATATTTCTATCCATCTACCTACCTCTACCTACCTATCTCTATCTATCTATCTATCTATCTATCTATCTATCTATCTATCTATCTATCTATCTATCTATCTATCTATCTTCCATCTTCTATCTGCTATCTAACTTTCTATCTATCATGTATGATTCTATCGTTTATCTTTCTATCCATCTATCTACATCTATCAATCATCTATCTACCTATCATCTGTCTTTCTATCTTCCTATCTCTATCATGTTTTTATATATTTTATCTATATTTCCCACTAGAATATAAGCACTCCAAGGACAATAATGTTTGTTTGTCTGATTTTCTAATGTGGACATTCAATAAATATTTATAGCATGACCATAATTTTAAGAAGATGATAAATTTTTCTTAAGAAGAATTGGTCTATTGTGGGTTTTTCTGTTTTATCACTTTGGATACATCTATCCAAATCTGATGGTTTGCCAAGCAATAGGATGTATGAAATTTCTTCTGGATTCACTCTATCCACCTACATACTAATCAAATACTCTTTCAGATATGAGCTGGATGAATAGTTTTTGGCCCAAATATCAGTGTTTAGCAGATCTTCATCTATGTAGTTTTCTGAATTGAAAGGTCATGTTCTACTTCTGCTAGTCTTATTACACATTGATTATCTGGACGACATTAGTCACAATAAACTATAGTATGCAATGCCATCAGGATTCTTATCATCTTAGTATGACTTTAATATGAGGTCTGTACTTCTGTGGTTATAGTGAACCACCATGAAACCCTGATCCCTTACTATGCTGTTTTCTGACTCTTTCCATCTCTGACTAAAAGTGGCATATGAGAGAGAAGAGGTTGCAAATATGCCATATATGGTGCCCTCAGAAATATCATCCCACAGTAAGGAGATGGAAAGTGCACTCCCTTCTTCCACCCTTCCACTCTTTCTCCCTTTCTCTCTTCTTCCTTTTCTCTCTCTTCCCTTCCTCTTCCCTTCTCTCCTTCTTTCCCTCTCTGCCTGCCTGCCTTCCTTCCTTCCTTCCTTTCCTTCCTTCCTTCCTTCCTTCCCTCCTTCCTTTTTTCCTTTTTTCCTTCCCTCCCTCCTCCTAGACCATTAGCCTTATAGTAAGTAGAGATTCTTTCTAGGTTCTATAAACCCTCAGACCTAAAGACAGCTAAGTTTCCATTTTGGCGATACTGGGATTTCTTTTTTTTGGAATTTCATGGACATTTTAGTGGGAAGTTGAAAGATATATGTACTTTAATGCAGTTTTATGCTGGAGAGCAAGCAATATTTTTATAACATTGGTTGAAATCAACCTAGTTACATGATTTTTTGTAATAATACTGCAGAACATGGGATAATATATCTTTTTACTTCTAGAACAATTTAAAAGCTATCAGCTCCTGAACTGAAATGGCTTTCATAATCAGACTCTTTGGCAATATGTTTCATTTCTGACAATTCAGTTTATGTGCTCTATTTTGTTAAAAAAAGAAGTTGCCATGTAACACTATAAAATAGTATGAAATCAAATTTTATCTGATGCATTTCTAATGTCTGTGTGGTATAATAGATATTGATCTATCATTTATTATCATTTTCAAATGTATTTTGTAACACTTAACATTGTGTGTCTAAAAGTACTCTTTTCTTTAAAGGTGCTATCAGTGCTAAAGCATTCATTGCTGTCCTTCAAGCAACCCAGAGTCATGGACATGTTAAAACTTTACTTCTTGTTTTCTTTGCAGTTCTTGGTGAAAGAGGTATGCATTACTGCACTTTTTTTGGGGCAGGGGGAATAGCATTACTACTATCTAGATTTCTTACCATGCTGAACTAATTGTAGCTTTTAGAAGGTTCTATCCAATGATTGACATTGCTTATAAATGGTGTAATTATAAAAGTTGGGCCCAGTAATAGTTATAAATATTTCTTATATTGGCATTAAATACTATTTTAAACTGATACTTAATAAGTTACTTATTATGTGGTAACTTGAGTCAAACTAATAAATTGTTTTTTGTTCTTTAGGGCTATTTAGATCAAGAAGGTAATCCAATGGGGTTTGCTGGACTTGTATCACATTTGCATTACCATGAACCTTCTAATCTTGTTTTTGTCAGTTTTCTTGTAAATGGCCTTTTCCATGATCTCTGTCAGCCAACCAGTAAAGGTAAGCTTGAGATTTTATATATATATGTAGAGAGAGAGTCCAAAAATAGCAACAGATTTGTAGACAACCAACACTTCAGGAATATTTTTAGTAAAGAAAATACAATTAATATGTATATAATTTATAGCTCTTCAATTGATAAAGTAAATACCTACTAATATATATTAAATGATAGTCAGCCATATTTTATGACATGTATTTACAATGTCAACACCTCCAAAGTATTAACTTCAGTGATTCCTTGCCGCCAGGATTAATGACATATTAAATAATATACAATTTTTAGAAAATATTTTCTTCTAATTAAATATAATAGATATTCATCATAGGAAAAGGATATAGGAAAGCATTAAGTTAAAAAGAAAAAATTACTCATAGTTACACTATCCACAGGTAATCACTATTAATGTTTGTGAATATTTTCTTCCAATCATATTTTCTTTGAATATTATTGTATAGTATACCTAAATAGCTGACATTATATTAATAGTGTAATTTAGAATCATATTTCCCCTAAAAATACCACAGTTTTATCCATATTGAGTAAATTTTAAAATACATTTTATTTAATACATTTTTTATTAAAATCCTTTGATTTTTACATTTAAACACTAAATCTGTATGGTGTTCTTAAAATCACGAAGATAGACTGAAGTGAGGAAATCTAGGTAAGGAAATAAGGCAATTTGTGTGGGATGATTAGGATCTAAATTAGGGTATAGGTAGCAAGGATGAAAAAGAAGGTACAGATAAAAACCGTTAGCAGATGTATGGTAATTCTTCAATTGCTATATTTGTCATAGATTTTTAGTTTCCATGAAATTAAATGTCATATGACATTCCATTTAAACATGAAAAAATAGAATTATACCCTTTCATATTTACAAGAAGACACTTTGTTTTGTATAGGCTCAAAACATTTTTCTCAGGACGTTATGGAAAAGCTAATGTTAGTACTGGCACATCTCTTCGGAAGAAGATATTTTCCACCAAAGTTCCAAGATACACACTTCGAGTTTTATCAATCAAAGGTAAACTGTGTGATTCTGATAAAATTTAATAATGTAAAATCACTAAATAGATCTTACCTAAAATGACTTAGTGGCTGTAGAATTTTCATTCAAAGGATAATTCATTTGTTTTATAGAATAATTTGTTCTTTTTGTAATCAGTGTGATGTTTAATCTGTAATTGATGTCTCCCTCTGTAAATCTACCAAAAAGTTAAAGTCTTTGTGAAAAAAACAGGATCAACATTTTATTCATGTTTTTCATTTGATTGATTGTATCAAATTACAACATCAGGTGACTAAAGAAAAGATATGCTAATTATACATTTAAGTGAAACAACTAGCTATATCACCGAATATACTGTTCTTTTAGAATGCTTTTACCTTAAGGTAGAACTATGGAAGGGACATACATGTTGTGAATTATAATGTCTTCCCTGAGAAAATATTAGAATAGTCCTCTAAGAAATCGTTACTTGACTCACAGAGATCAAAAACGGAGAAACACTTTCAATTTTATTTGTAACATGCAACATTTTCTTTGGTTTTGATTCTCTGCCATCAAGTCAACATCAAATACTATTACTATTATACTTCCCTAGAATAAAATGGGATATGCTGGTTTATACTAGATAACCTTAGTGAAAAGTTGCTATGGAACAAACAAAAAGAATTAGTATATATTTTCTAATCCCACAATGCTGGATTAAAAATCTGTGCTCTCACAGAATGCCCTCTAGAGCAGTGAACACAATTTTAGTCCTTGACCTATCATCTTTACACTTTTCGCCACCCGTACATTTTTGAAACAATTATTTAATTGTTCTGTTTAAATAAATTTATATTTAACATAGAAAATTCACTATCTCTATTTTGAAGAAAAAGATCATGATAAATATACACTTTACTGCATAACAGTCAGATCTGCGTGAAATGTTAGGATGCTACACCAAAAAGCTTTAAAAAATAGGCCAAACATGGTGACTCAAGCCTGTAATCCTAGCACTTTGGGAGGCAGAAGTGGGAGGATTGCATGAGCCCAGGAGTTTGAGACCAGCCTGGGGAGCAGAGGGAGACCCCATCTCTAAGAAAAAGCAAAAATTAGATAATAATTTCTAAAGTCCCATATATTAAATAAAAACTCACTAGAGAAAAGGATCTGGGTCTGTCTTCATGGGTAGGCTTGTATCACCCTCAAGACATTTTTGAAGCCATCTAGGACTGGAAAATTAAACAGCAGGTTAGGAAGTGCTACAGGAAAAAAGGTGGAGCTTTAGTAGTCTTTTAGATTTGAGAAGACTAAGTCCAACTATCCTTATTCTCAAAATCTTAAGAAATCCATGACCTAGAAAGAGAGACAAAACATAAATGAGGCTTACTAAAACTGTAAAACAATACCCACTGCAGTCTGCACTGTCTGTACTTGAATTGAGGTGATCATACTTTCACTGTCTTGGCCAAACTTGAAAATGGGGGCATTCACCCTGGTGAAAGATAACATCTAAAGCCTGTAAAGTCCTTTGAAAACAATTTCTGGTGCAAAACCAAAACCAAAACAAAACCTAAAAAGGTCAGTAAGCATGAACATATGACCAATAAACAGGAATAAAAGAGGTCGATAATTGTAGATCCATAAATGATCCAGACATTAGCATTAACATATAAGGATTTTAAGTGTGATTAATATGTTCAAGAAAATAGGAGGAGAGACAAGATTAATAAAAGGATGGATTTTTTACTAGATAATTACAATGTATAAAATGAAATGGACATTTTAGAACTGAAAATACAATATCTGACTATCAGAATGTGCATTTCAGAAGTCATGATCAGTAAGTTGACAGCATAATAGAAAGCATCCAAATAGCACAGAGGTAAAAATTTTAAAAAATCAGACAGCATAAGAAACATGAATCACATGGAAAAAGTTTAATGCATGTATAATGGGAGTCCCAGAAAAAAAAGATGTACAAAAATGGCCGAAGAGTATTCAAAAAGATAATAGCTGGGAATTTTCCAAAGCTGATTAGATAGCACACCATAGTTTTAAAACCCTAGTCAACTTCAGGGAGTATAAATGTAGAAAAACATTAAGCTAAAACTGCTGAAAAGCACAAAGAGAAAATCATAAATTTCCTAGGATAGAAATAAAATGATACATTTCCTTCTAAGAAGCAATAATGAGAATGATAAATCTCTTTTTAATCAAAATAATGGAAGCTAGTGGACAATGGAACAATGTTTTGTTGTGATTCAGATATTTTACATGCAAATACATACATTCATCAGATATATACCTATATAAACTCTTGGTGTTACATAACTAGAATTATATTAGACATGCTATTGCATTTTTATTCTTAGATCAAAAATACTTTTCCAGATGACCACATATGAATTTTTTGGTATTTTTTTTTAAATTTCAATAGGTTTTGGGGAAACAGGTGGTGTTTGGTTACATGCGTAAGTTCTTTAGTAGTGATTTCTGAGATTTTGGTGTGCACCCAATGTGTAGTCTTTTATTCCTCACCCCTCACACCTTTTCCTATGAGTCTCCAAAGTCCGTTGTACCATTTTTATTACTTTGTGTCCTCATAGCTTAGCTTTCACTTATGAGTGAGAAAATATGATGTTTGATTTTCAATTCCTGAGTTATTTCACTTAGAATAATGGTCTCCAACTCCATCCAGGTTTCTGTGAATGCTATGATTTCATTTCTATTTATGGCTGAGTAGTATACCATGATACATATGTACCACATTTTCTTTATCCACTCATCACTGATGGGCATTTAGGCTGGTTCCATATTTCTGCAATTGCAAATTGTGCTGCTGTAAACATGCATGTGCAAGTATCTTTTTTGTATAAAGACTTATTTTCCTCTGAGTAGGTACTCAGTAGTAGGATTGCTGGATCAAATGGTAGATACACTTTTAGTTTGTTAAGGAATCTCCATACTGTTTTCCCTGGTGGTTGTACTAGTTTACGTTTCCACCAGCAGTGTAAAAGTGTTCCCTTTTCACTACATCCATGCTAACATCTATTGTTTTTGATTTTTTGATTATGGCCATCCTTACAGGAGTAAGGTGGCATCGCATTGTGGTTTCGATTTGCATTTCCCTGGTAATTAGTAATGTTGACCATTTTTTTATGTTTGTTGGCCATTTGTATATTTTCTTTTGAGAATTGTCTATTCATGTCCTTAGCTCGCTTTTTGAAGGGATTGTTTGTTTTTTTGTTGCTGATTTGTTTGAGTTCCTTGTAGATTCTGAATATTTAGTCCTTTGTTGGATGCATCGTTTGTGAAGATTTTCTCCCACTCTGTGGGCTGTCTGTTTATTCTGCTGATGATTTCTTTTGCTGTGCAGAAGCTTTTTAGTTTAATTAAGTGCCATCTATTTATCTTTGTTTTTGTTGCATTTTCTTTTGGGTTTTTGGTCGTGAAACGTTTGTCTAAGCCAATGTCTAGAAGGGTTTTTCCAATGTTGTCTTCCAGAATTTTATGCTTTCAGGTCTTAGATTTAAGTCTTTGATCCATCTTGAATTGGTTTTTGTATAAGGTGAGAGATAAGGATTCAGTTTCATTCTGCTACATGTGGCTTGCCCATTATTCCAGCACCGTTTGTTGAATAGGGTGTCCTTTCCCCATTTTATGTTTTCATTTGCTTTGTTGAAGATCAGTTGGCTGTAAGTATTTGCCTTTATTTCTGTTCTTTATTCTGTTCCATTGGTGTATGTGTCTGTTTTTATGCCAGGACCTTGTCATATCATTGGGAAATGATATGACATATCATTGGGAAACAGTGACAGTTTTACTTCCTCTTTACTGATTTGGATGTCCTTTATTTATTTCTTTTGTCTGACTGCTCTGGTTAGGACTTCTAGTACTATGTTGAATAAGAGTGGTGAAAATGGGCATCCTTTTCTTACTCCAGTTCTCAGGGGGAATGCTTTCAATTTTCCTTGTGAAGTATAATGTTAACTGTGGGATTGTCATAGATGGCTTTTATTACCTTAGGGTATGATCCTTCTATGCCAATTTTGCTGAGGGTTTTAATCATAAAGGATGCTGGATTTTGTCAAATGCTTTTTTTGCATCTATTTAGATGATCATGTGATTTTTGTTTTTAAATCTGTTATGTAGTATATTATATTTATTGACTTGCATATGATAAACCATCCCTGCATCCCTGGTATGAAACCCACTTGATCATGGTAGATTATCTTTCTCATATGCCATTGGATTCTGTTAGCTAGTATTTTGTTGAGGGTTTTTGCATCTATGTTCATCAGAGATATTGGTCTGTAGTTTTCTTTTTTGTTGTTGTTGTTATGTCGTTTCCTGGTTTTGATATTAAGGTGATACTGGCTTCATAGAACAATTTAAGGAGGAGTCCCTCTTTCTCTATCTTTTGAAATAGTGTCAGTAGACTTGGTACCAAATCTTCTTTGAATGCCTGATAGAATTCAGTTGTGAATCCATGTGGTCTTGGACTTTTTTGTTGATATTAAAAAAAAAATACCATTTCAATCTCACTGTTTGTTATTGGTCCGTTCAGAGTTTCTATTTCTTTTTGGTTTAATCTAGGAGATTTGTATATTTCCAGGAATTTATCCATCTCCTCTAAGTTTTCCAGTTTGTGTGTAAAGGTGTTCATAGCAGCCTCAAATAATTTTTTTTTTGTATTTCTGTGGTATTAGTTGTAATATCTTCTGTTTCATTTCTTTGGATGAAACTTATTTGGATCTCTCTTTTCTTGGTTAATCTCACTAATGGTCTATTTATCAATGTTGTTTATTTTTTCAAAGAACCAACTTTTAGTTTCATTTATCTTTTGTATTGTTTGTTGTTTGTTTGTCTCAATTTCATTGAGTTCTGCTCTGATCTTTGCCATTTTTTTTCTTCTGCTGGGTTTGGGTTTGGTTTGTTCTTGTTTCTCTAGTTCCTTGAGTTGTGACCTTAGATTGTCCATTTTTGCTCTTTCAGACTTTTTGATGTAGGCATTTAATGCTATGAAGTTTCCTCTTAGCACCACTTTTGCCATGTCCCAGAGGTTTTAATCAGTTGTATCACTAATATTGTTAAGTTCGAAGACTTTTTAAATTTCTATCTTGATTTCATTGTTGACCCAATAATCATTCAGCAGCAGGTTATTTAATTTCCATGTATTTCCATGGTTTTGAGGATTTCTTTTGGAGTAGATTTCCAATTTTATTCCACTGTGATCTGAGAAAGTACTTGATATAATTTTGTAAACTTACTGAGGCTTGTTTTGTTGCCTTTCTTGAAGAATGTTCCATATACTGATGAATAGAATGTATATTCTTCAGTTGTTGGGTAGAATGTTCTGTAAATATCTGTTAAGTCCATTTGTCCTAGGGTATAGTTTAAGTCCATTATTTGTTGACCTTCTGTCTTTATGACCTGTCTACTGCCATCATGGGGTATTGAAGTCCCCCACTATTATTGTGTTGCTATCTTTCTCATTTCTTAGGTATATTAGTAATTTTTTTATAAATTTGAGAGCTCCAGTATTAGGTGTATATATATTTAGGATTGTGAAATTGTCTTGTTGGAGTAGTCCTTTTATCATTATATAGCGTCCCTCTGTCTTTTTAAACTATTTTTGCTTTAAATCTGTTTTATCTGATATAAAAATAGCTACTCCTGCTTGCTTTTGGTGTCCATTTCCATGGAATATGTTTCTCCACCCCTTTACCTTAAATTTATGTGAGTCCTTATGTGTTAGGTGAGTCTCTTGAAGACAGCAGATACTTGGTTGGTGAATTCTTATCCATTCTGCTATTCCAGATCTTTTAAGTGGAGCATTTAGACCATTTACATTCAATTTTAGTTTTGAGATGTGAGGTACTGTTCTATTTATTGTGCTAGTTGTTGCTCGAATACCTTGTTTTTTCTTTTTCCATTGCACTATTATTTTATAGGTCTTGTGAGATTTATGCTTTAAGGAGGTTCTATTTTGGTGTCTTTCAGGGATTTGTTTCAAGATTTAGAGCTCCTTTCAGCAGTTCTTGTAGTGCTGTCCCCTACCCCTAAACAGCACTGAATTTATTTCCAGGCAATCTGTGAGCAGGGCTGAAAACTTGCCCCAGACTACAAGCCTCCCCTCTGAGAAAGCAAGCAGAGCACTTGGGTTTCACACCTCCCCACTTGCTGCAGCCTCTGTGCTTGTATCTGCACTTCCTGTTTACCCCCCAGCCCCAGGTTCTGTCCAGGAAAATTTGTGTTCCATTGAAATTGTTACAAAGTTAAGCTGGAAGTTTCCTTCTCCATGTGGTCTTTCCCCAATTCCACTCAAAGCCCTCCCCAAGGACCCCTGTGAGACAAAGTCAGAAATGACTTTTCTGGAGACCAAAAGTGCACCTAGTGCTCATCCCACTGCTTCCTCTACCCCTATATTTCACTTGGCTCTCTAAATTTATCTCAATTCCAGATCCTTCTCCCATGATCTGGACCTTCAGTTTCCCCAGTGATGATGCATGTTAAGGGGTGGATGTTCCCCCTTTCACACTTTGGACATTCACAGTTTTTCAGCTTGCCTGAAGTGGCAAGCTACTTCTTTCAAGCGGTCTGTGAATTCTCTTGGCTTTCCTGGTGTGTTCCTGTGGCAGTTCTTGGAGCAAAAGTTCATGGTGTGAGTCTCCACATGCTGCTCTGTCTGTCTGAGAGGGAGCTGCAAGTTAGTTCTGCCTCTTGTCTGCCTTTTTTTTTTCTCTCCAGACAAGGGAACAATATTTTTTGTATGCATAATAACTCCTATCCCTGAATTCTACACTTACAGGAAATATTCGTCAAAATAAAGATAAAATTAAGGTGTTTTCAGACATGAAATCTGAGGTTATTCACTGCTATCAAGTCTGCAGTTAAAGAAATACATACTTTAGGTAAATAGAAAAAAATCAAAAATTTGGAAACCTGAAACTGCAGGAAGGAATGAATCACAATAGAAAAGGTTATGTGTGATTACATATAAGGGAATACACATTGTGTCAAAAAAAATTGTAACATATAATAAAATTTGAAATAATATGTAGAACTGAAATTTATGAAAATTATAATGTAAGAGTTCAGAAGGTTAATACACTTAAATGTTTTACAATTTTGGAAGTATTAAGAAACATAAAATTATAGCTATATCTTATCATTTCTGGGGTAACAGCTAAAAGACTAGTAAAATAGTGTGCACATACATGTTAACAAAAGGAAAAACTGGTAAAAACAAGAAGGGAAGAGAAAAAATATATAACGAGTAGTTCAAATTCAGACAGAAAACAAATGGCAAGGTAGAAAATAGTTATATCAATAGTTATATTAAATGTAAACGTACTAAATACACTAAATAAAATACAAAGATTTTCAGGCTACATCTTAAAATACGGAGAACTATAGTCATCTGTCACATAATGACATTTTGATCCATGACAGAGTGCATACATGATGGTCGCATAAATATAATATTGTGTTTTTATTGTACCTTTCCTTCATTCACATATGTTTGGATACACAAAATACTTACCATTGTGTTACAGTTGCCTATAGTGTTCAATTCAGTAACATGCTGTACAGGTTTGTAGCCTAGGACCAATAGGCTATACCATAAAGCCTAGGTAATGTGATCTACATTTGTTTAAGTATGCTTTGTGATGTTTGCACAATGACAATATCACCTAATGCCACGTTTCTTAGAATATATCGCTGCCATTAAGTGATATCAGACTATATATGGTGTTTATACAAATCACACTTTAGGTATAAAAACTGAGAAAGCTTGAAAGTAAGGTGATTAAAAATATATGTCAGATAAACAAGAAGAATCAGAAATATCTCAATTGTGTGAAAAGTTAAAAAATTAATTTATAAATACACACCAAGGTTTAAAAAAAAAAGACATACAATGGAAATTTAAAAATATTTTTCATTAATTAAAAATAAAGAAAACATAACAATGCTTATAAGTTGGAATTTATTCAGTGCTTAGAGGGGAATTTACAGCCTTAAAATCATAAATTAGAAAAAAATACAGGCTGAAAAATCAATGATTTAAACTTTAGCTTAAGAAAATAACAAAATGAACAAGAAAATCTAACCTATAGTAAGTAGAAGGAAAGAAATAATAAAACAAGAACAGATATGAAGTAAATTAACAACAATTGTATGAACAGGAAATCAACAAAGCCTCTAAGTTGGTTCTTTGTAAAGAATAGTAAAATTGATTGTCTAGCAAAACTCATTAAGGGAGTAAAAGCACAAATATCAGAAAAGAAAATGGGACAGTACTACAGGCTCTATTTTAGACGTTGAAAAGAGCAAAGGAAGATTTTATGAATGACTTTATAGCAATATATTTGACTATTTAGGTAAAATGGGCAAATTCCTAGGAAATACAACTTTCCAAAACTGAGTAAGGAAGATATAACTAATCTGGTACTGATACCTAGTAAAGAAATTTAATCTATTGTTTTAAAAAACATTCCCACCAACAAAGCCCAAGGCTCAGATGGCTTCACTGGTGAATTCTTCCAAACTTTGTAAGGATAACATCACTATATATGTATATTAAAACACAAGTTTGTATACTTTAAATATGCATGATTTTTCTTGTAAAAAGAATAACACCAACGTTTTACAAATTTTAGTCTGTTTGGACTGCTGTAATGTAGCAATGATTGATTGGTTAGTAAACAACAGAAATTTACTTGTCACCCTTTCAGAGGCTGAGAAGAGATCAGTCTTTCTGGCTATTTTTTTGCTACCCATTAAACATTCCCTTCTCCGTCCCCCAGCTACCCTTCCCAGCCTCTGATAACCATCCTTCTACTCTATCTGCATAAGTTCAATTGTTTTAACTTTTAGTTCCTACAGAGTAGTGAGAATATGTGAAGTGTGTCTTTTTGTGCCTGGCTGATTTCACTTAACATACTGACCTCCAATTTGTTTCATGTTGTTGAAAATGACAGGATCTCATTCTTGTTTATGGCTGAATAACTAAAAGAATATAATTGTATTGTTTGTAACACAAAGGATAAATGCTTGAGGTGATGGATACCCCATTTACCCTGATGTGATTATTATGCATTACATGCCTGCATCAAAATATCTCATGTAATCCATGAATATACACACCTACTATGTACCCACAAAAATAAAAAATTAATAATTAAAAGGAAGTTCTAAATCAAGGCGTCTGGTGGGGGCTGCCCACCATCATAATGATGGTTGTCTTTATGCTGTGTTCTCACATGTGGAAGGGGCAAGGGGGGCTCTCTGGGGTCTTTTTTTGCGGGCACTAATTCCACTTACGAAGACTCCACCCTCATGACCTAATCATCTCCAAAGGCCCTGCATCCTAATCCCATCACATTAAGTGTTCAAATTGTAACATATAAAGTTTGAGAAAATATAAAACATTCAGTCCACTACACTCTTCTGGATAATACAAAAAGAGGGAATATTTACTCTTTCTAAAGGCAAAAGTTAACTTTAATGTCAAAACCTAACTAGGACATAATAAAAAGGAAAATTAGAGATACTTCTCTTTCATGGATATAAGTGAAAAAATAATTAACTAAATATTAGCAAAATGAATCCAGTGAGGTTTAAAAAACTCTCAAAACAAAATGAGATTTACTCTAGACATGCAAATGTACTTTGTCTCATTGCTTGCTATTCAAATGTGTCACTAGAGTCTTTGAAATTTTCACAAGTCTAATGTTATTTGAGGGCATGCTTCTATTTAAAAGTGGTTTTGATTCAGTATGTCAAAATACATTTTTAAGAGTAATGAGTAAGGTATTTGTTTTCATAATTGCAAATAGAAACAAAAGATGAAGTTACCTGAACTTCACCAGTGAAAAAATAAAACTGACATTATTGCATAAATATTAGTAGATAACTATAGAATTACATTGCAATGTTCTTTACCTTTCTTCTTCCAACGATTCAGTTTTGAAGGAAGGTAAATAGATCTCTCTGAAAATTATTCGGCTTCTAGGTGTTCCTTGATGAGCTCCCTGAGGATTTCAGTGATGCTTTAGATGAGTATAACATGAAAATTATGGAGGACTTTACCGCTTTCCTACGAATTGTTTCCAAACTGGCTGATATGAATCAGGAATATCAACTCCCATTGTCAAAAATCAGTAAGTATATTTTACCTCCACTGTGGAACAATTTGAAGAATAAATAATCTTGCCTAAGAATAGTTTATTCTGGAAGAAGAGTGGAACCCCAGAAAGGTTATTCTGCCCTGAAGTGAGGAGATTCCTTTTCCTTTCTAAAGAAAAAAAATTGTGCTTATTAGACATTAAAAGGGCAAAAGAGACTGAAACTAATTAGGGCCATTTATAACCATCTTGTTAAATGCTGCTTCAGGGTCAAGCCTGGAAAACAGAGTAAGGGCATCTATGAGATGAAGAGAAACTAGGGACTAATTCTGTCACTCTATCTTGAGAGGAAATATGCTTAGTGTTCATAAACGCAGATTCTAAGCATATATCCTGGGTCCAAACTCTGGTTCTGCTACTTATTAGCTGTGATTTCTTGAGCGAGAGACTCCATACTCATGCCTTAGTTTTCTGAATAGATACATGAGAAAGGGAATAGCATTATCTACCTAGTTTTGATGAGTTTTAAATGATTAAATTAACATATATGAAGATCTTAAAATAATGTTTTGTACATGATTAACACTTTTAGCATTTGCTCTTTTTTTCATGAGCTAATAGATGGAAGCCTTCTAAGGGAAAATAGACACAAAAAGGTGACCGTCACAGGTGGGGTGAGATTGGAGTCTGTGAATATTATGCCTCAATTACAAATTAGACCAGTTTGAATGTCTGATCTGGGTTTTATAAGAATATCAATGGAAAATATATTTATTCTCATGCACTACTTCCAGACTTACTAATTGTGGTGCATGGTTTCAGGAAAGATTCTGAAGGCAAGTCTGAGTTCAGTAAGAAAAAGTAAAAAGGTTTGGGAGGCTGAGGTAGGAGGATCACGAGGTCAGGAGATCGAGACCATCCTAACTAACACCATGAAACCCCATCTCTACTAAAAATGCAAAAAAATTAGCCGGGTGAGGTGGCGGGCGCCTGTAGTCCCAGCTACTCGGGAGGCTGAGGCAAGAGAATGTCCTGAACCCGGGAGGTGGAGCTTGCAGTGAGCCGAGATCGCAACACTGCACTCCAGCCTGGGTGACAGAGTGAGACTCCATCAAAAAAATAAATAAATAAAAAATAAAAGAAAGAAAAAGTACAAAGGTAATAACAATAATTGTCCGATAAGAGTATACAATTTAAATTTAGTCTTTCATTTCTTATTAAGGCAACTAAAATATAATACACATTTTTATAATAGTGATACTAACATTAGTAGCCAACTTTCACTGGATGTATTCTGTGCCAAGCTGTGCTGCTCACCTTATGTGATCTAACTTACAAAACATTTCAGTCTTCATCACATGAAGCTGAATGGCTCCCCTTGTAACATGGTCTAGAGAAAGTATCTGAGGTTTGACAACTTGCCTGAGTTCAAAACACTAATCTATCCCTAAGTATTATTGTCAGAATTCACAGGTAAAGAATGTGAAGACTCTCAACTCGTATCTCATTTGATGAGCTGCAAGGAAGGAAGAGTAGCAATTTCACCATTTGTTTGTCTGTCTGGGAACTTTGATGATGATTTGCTTCGACTAGAAACTCCAAACCATGTAAGTGAAGAGTGAGGTGTATTAATAAAAGATGTTTAAGAAAGAATGGATTTATATTGCTAGGCAGCTTAGAAAGAACTTCAAATTTCCCAGATTAAAAAGGAAAAAAAAATCTGGATGTATCAACAGATATATTCAGGAATTGGTGCTCTTGAAGTCAATATGATTTCAGTTTCTCAGAGTTGGCCTGAGAAGCCTGCTCAGAGAGTTTCTAAACACCACTACTTTTCTCCCATCTTTGAAGACTCTACTGATACGGACACAGGTTTGCTGTGGAAGAACCACGTAAAACTATCTTCAGGCTTTCTCAGTACTGCTGTAAGTGCTGTAAATACTACTTATAGTCTGCATCATTGATGCCTAAAATGGAATGCAAAGAACTAGATACATTTGGAAGATCCTGGCTAATTCATATGAATGTTGACACTTGGTGAAATTTAATTATTTTAATACAAACTTTGAGAAAACATATTTTATTACATTTGATACTATGGATTGACATTGGTGTCTCAACTCCAATACGTACATGTATTGGATTTTATTCCAAAATCATAGTCATGTATCACTTAAAATAATTTTGAAGACTATATACATCTTGTGCATTTTAAATTAACACATACATTTTTATCCTAAATTTAAATACTTTCTGAAGATATAGTTTTTAGTTTCAAATAAATGTTGGTGTGTTAAAACCAATGCATCATTCTTTTAATTGCATAAAATGTAATACCAACAAGAAAGTGTTTTCATACCCATAGTCAGTAAGTTAAGAACAAGTCAGGAAATCTTTTTATAAGGATTTATAAATTTGCAGTTCTTTTTCTCTTGAACTCACATTTTCTTTCCATATTCCCTCACATTTACCTTACCCAACTCACTTTATACAAATGTACTTTACTAGAGTAAGTTATAACCTCTTAAACTTGTTTTGCTTTTATTGTTTATTTTAATTAACAAAATTAATTTTACATTTTAATATAATGCTAAGTATATATGCAAATATATCTTTTATAGCATATAGATAAGTTCTAAAGCATTGAACTTATCTATAGCATATATATAAGTTCTAAAGCATTATTTTATAGCATATAGATAAGTTCTAAAGCATGGACACCATGTACTAAGGATCGGTGTACTCCTCCCATGTTTCATTTTCTTGTCTCCCCTCTTCTCCAAGGCCATCAACCCTTCTAAACTTGGTGTTTTTCACTTTCCTTTTTAAAAACTACATATTATGAAATCCTTTTTTATATTTATTTGCTTTTGAATTTTGTGAAAAGTGAAGGAACAGTTACTGCAGTCACCTGAAAGTCGCTTTTATTTACATTCAGTGCTATGCCTTAAGGTTCATCCCTGTTGTAACATCAAACTGTCTTTTATTTTTACTATTTAATAATATTTTATAGCATGAATATCAAACAGCCCGTTAATCTGTTCTCGTGTTTTGAATAGTTGTGTTTGATTCTCATCTTTGCTATTACACACAGTGTTGCTATGGATGTCTTGTGTGTATGTGCAATAGTTTCTCTTAGGTATTGATTTTCTGGGTTAAAATCATTTTCTGAGTCATATAGGAACAAGAATATTCAAATATTAAACTTCTCAAGCTACTACCAACTCATTTAAAAAATAGCTGTGCCAAACAAGTCTTAGCAGGGGTGAAGGCAGTTGATATCTGTCTCTTGAATGGTTACCTGCAAATTATTAAGTTTTAATAATAGAGTCTTGTTTAGATACTGTTGCACTTTATAATTTGCATCACTGATCTGCATAAGTACAGGGAGTCAACTCTTATTATTCATAGATATTATGTATGAATTATGTATGAATTGTAACTTCCAAAAAAAAAAAGTAGCTGTGCCAATTTACACTCATACTAATGGTATGCTAGAGTTCTATTGATTCTGTATAGTAGTTTTCAAAAAATGAGCAGACATGGGAAAACTATTCGCCTTCTTCTTTTTACTTTCCTTCTTTTTGTTCTCCTTCTTTTTGTTCTTCTTCTTCCTCCTTCTTTTTATTCAGGTAATTGGGTTCCAAAGATTGTTTGAGTTGTTCAGTTGAATTCTCTTCTTGTGATGTATAATCCTCTACTCATTGATATCCTGTTTACAAGTAAATTCCTTTCACCAGTAAGGAGAATGAAATGGTGTTAGGTTTTCTTTCCTAGTATTTCTATATTCCAGTGGATAGATGGTTGAAAGTGTCATCGGTATTTTGTGGGTGCAATAATCCTCATGGGATGGAGCTGAGCCACTCTCCAGGCTTGCTTAGGATGGTGCTACCACAGTGTATGGGTAACATCCTCTTCCTTCACAGTGAAGAATGAGCTTTAAAAATGGCGACTAAAGGATGTAACTACAAAGCACCACATAAGAAATTATCAACTTTCTTTATACATAAATAATACATTAAGAAAAATCTTATTTTCTCAGGTTACTCTAGGCACAATCGGTGTAAATCGCTCTCAGGCTCCAGTGCTGTTGTCACAGAAATTTGATAACCGAGGAAGGAAAATGCCGCTTAATGCCTATGCACTGGATTTCTACAAACATGGTTCCTTGCTAGGATTAGTCCAGGATAATAGGTATGTCCTCTCTGTCTATGTTTCTCTGTACCCCCATCTCTGTCTCTAATGAATTAATTTAATGAATTTTAAGGAAGAATCCTCACTACAGTTTCAAGTATAGGTTAAATCATACTAAGCATACTAGATTTTATTTTTAGAGACTAATGGCAGGAAAGAATAACAAATTTGGCATTATTTTTGTTTGTGGTTTTCCAGCAAAATCTTGGCACTTAGGCCAGTTCACATGACATAATGTTGTACTCTAACAATATAAATATTTGCATATGCTCATAGATATATTTTTATTTATTACTCTCCTGTTTATTGATTATTAGATATTTTAAAACTGAAAAATAATGGCATGCTCTCCAATATTTGAGAAGAGTAGATATAGGACTGAGTGCATGACAATTGTTTTAGTTCTGTGGCAGGAAAAACATTTTCAAAAATAGTAACCAGGGATAAACACTCTTGGATTTACCTAGGATGAAGAAATTGACTTGGGCCTGAGCACATAGATGTGGGGAGGGACATTCAGTCACACCAAAGCAGGAAACCAATTTTGTGTTTTACATAAAATGTTGGAGCAATCCTTATAGAATGAAGGTATTAGAATATCTGACACTCTTCAAAGATGTTGAGCACTGTTTTGAAAAAAAGTGACTCATTGTGAATAAAGCAGCTATGACATTAGTAACTGATACATCTGTTTCTTCCCTTTTGAGTCTCTAGTTCCAATTTACCCTCCTGAGCTTTGTTTTCATATTTTGGTTATCTCCTGAGTTGGCCAGCCTCCTATTTTTATTGCTTATCTATGATTGTGAAATTTCAGCTCTTGAATTCATAATCACCATTGCCATAGATTAAATCAATATCTAGGGTCTGTGGCAGAAATAATTCTTGGAAAGAGATCTTGACAGACAACAGTACCTGTTACTGATAAATTCAGCATTTAAATACAAGATAGGATGTTCTTTAATGTTTTGTGTTATTAATTTTCAAAATGTTGTTTTGTTTAGGATGAATGAAGGAGATGCTTATTATTTGTTGAAGGATTTTGCGCTCACCATTAAATCTATCAGGTGTGTTATATATTTAAATATTGATTTTAGATTTTTAAATTATTTATAATTTGAAAAATGTTGAGCTGTTACTATAAGCCAGGTACATGAAGGTGCTATTAAACTTCTTCTGTGCTATGCATTTCAACTCCCCAAAGGCTCTGCAGAATGTCTCCTTATCTCTGTCAAATGCCATATACATATACATGGTACTCCTGTTGTGTTATTTCTATAACAGAATTAATTCCAATGTCTAGTTGAGATGAAGTTTCATCCAGACTAGAGTCTCAGCCCCAGGCATCATGCACTGACAGGCAGCAATATTTGAAAGCTTCATTGACTCCTAGATCCTTGTATTCTCAATTGCCACAAGCAATGTGTGTCAAGGACATGATATTTCAGAGGGCTCCTTAGTGTTCTATCTGGTTTCTGGTTTATATTCACTTACATACTTTGAATTTCATGTTTTTTCCGATGTTTTCTGCAGGCTCCCTCTGACTCTGACCTTTCATATTGGCCTCCTATTTTCATCTTTAACAAAACCTAGTGGGGTCTCAAGCAACACCAAACTTTATGTGGGTACCCCATTGTTAGGTTTCATTGACCATCTAATGTTGCTTAGTTGAATGTCCATCTTTCTTTTTCTTTTCTTTTTTTTTGAGACGGAGTTTCACTCTTGTTGCCTAGGCTGGAGTGCCATGGCATGGTCTCAGCTCACCGCAACCTCTGCCTCCTGGGTTCAAGCGATTCTTCTGCCTCAATCTCCCAAGTGGCTGGGATTACAGGCATGTGTCACCACACCCGGATAATATTGTATTTTTAGTAGAGATGGGGTTTCTCCATGTTGGTCAGGGTGGTCTGGAACTCCTGACCTCAGGTGATCTGCC